>NW_024424675.1:38054104-38247528 GCF_017311325.1 Ursus maritimus | reverse complement strand
TTTTTTTTTTTTTTTTTTTTGATGATTTTTTATTATATTATGTTAGTCACCATACAGTACATCCCCGGTTTCCGATGTAAGGCTCAATGATTCATTAGTTGTGTATAACACCCAGTGCACCATGCAATACGTGCCCTCCTTACTACCCATCACCGGTCTATCCCATTCCCCCACCCCCCTCCCCTCTGAAGTCCTCAGTTTGTTTCTCATAGTCCATAGTCTCTCATGTTTCATTCCCCCTTCTGATTACCCCCCCCTTTCTTTATCCCTTTCTTCCCCTACTGATCATCCTAGTTCTTATGTTCCATAGATGAGAGAAATCATATGATAGTTGTCTTTCTCTGCTTGACTTATTTCACTTAGCATTATCTCCTCCAGTGCTGTCCATGTTGTAGAGGGAGAGAGAATCTTAAGCAGACTCCCCGCTGAGCACGGAGCCCGACTCAGGGCACAGGGCTCGATCTCGGAGATCATGAGCCAAACTCAAGAGTCCAGTGCTTAACCAACTGAGCCACACAGGCACTCCTTTGAACGCAATTTATTAAGTGCCTACTGTGCACCAGGCCTATTCTAGTAGCTAACAGTGAACAAAGCAGACACAGTGCTGGCATTCGGAGCATCTAATAAGAGAGGCAAAATTTTAACAAGAATTTATACAAATCATTTAATTTTGCTTTTGAGCAGTGCCACAATGCTTTTGAGCATCAGGAATGAAGGGCAGGGAGAAGGTTGATGTGGCTGTCACATGAGAAAAATGGCCCCAGAGAGCAGAGAATGAGGTTGCAGATGCGACTGGGGCCATATCGCCAGGGGCCTGGTGGACGGCAGAGAATGGGGTCTTTCTCCTGACACAACAGACAGCTATGGAAAGTGGAGGTTGTTTCCTCCAACGCTTTTTTTTTTTTTTAAGATTTTTATTTTTATTTATTTGACAGAGAAAGAGAGAGAGAGAGCACAAGCAGGGGGAGCAGTGAGCAGAGGGAGAGGGAGAATCAGGCTCCCCACTGAGCAGGGAGCCCGATGCGGGGCTCGATCCCACGACCTGAAGGAAGATGCTTAACCAACTGAGCCACCCAGGCGCCCCTATCTTTTTAACTAAGGCATATATGTATATTTCATATACCGTAAAATTCACCCTTTTACCTATTTTTCTAGGTAAGATGTTATTTTTTTAGGTAATCGCTACACCCAATGCGGGGCTGGAACTCACAACCCCGAGATCAAGAGTCTCACGTTCCTCCGACAGACCCAGCCAGGTGCCCCTAAAATTTGCCCTTTCAAAGTGTAAGATGCAGTGCTTTCTTAGTATATTCACAGAATGGTGCAGCCATCACCACTATCTAATTTGAGAACATTTTCATCATTCTCCCCCAACCCCCACAAGAAACAATGCCCATCAGCCCTGACTCCCCATTCAGCGCTCCCTCCAGGCCCTGGCAACTACAAACGTAGTATCTGTCTCTATGGATTTGCCAGTTCTGGACATTTCACGTAAATGGACTTACGCAGTAGGTGGTCCTGTGTGTCTGGTTTCTTCGCTCAGCGTCACGTCTTCAAGGTTCATCCATGTTGTAGCCTGTGTTACCCCTTGTCCCTTTTTGTTTGTTTTGTTGTTTCTACCAGTTTCTTTCTTTTTTGTTGTTTTAGGTTTTATTTTGTTTTTTTAAAGATTTTATTTTTAAGTAATCTCCACAACCAACTTGGGGTGCAAACTCACAACCCAAGATGAAGAGTCACGTGCTCCACTGGCTGAGCCAGCCGGGCGCCCCTGCAGTATTGTTAACTACGTGCCCATTGTGCGTTGTGGCACAACAGATCCCTAGGACTTACTCATCTTCCAGGACTGAACCCTGTACCCACGGAACAGCAACTCCCTGTTTCCCTCTCCTCCCGGGCCCTGGCAACCACCCTTCTTCCTTCCTTCCTTCCTTCCTTCCTTCCTTCCTTCCTTCCTTCCTTTCTTTCTTTCTTTCTTTCTTTCTTTTCTTTCATATTTTATTGATTTATTTGAGAGAGAAGGGGAGAGAGCACAAGCAGGGGGAGGGGCAGAGGGAGAGGGAGAAGCAGACTCCCCACTGAGCACGGAGCCCAATGCGGGGCTTGATCCCACGACCCTGAGATTGTGACCTGAGCTGAAGTTGGATGCTTTTTTTTTTTTTTAAGATTTTATTTATTTATTTGACAGAGATAGAGACAGCCAGTGAGAGAGGGAACACAAGCAGGGGGAGTGGGAGAGGAAGAAGCAGGCTCACAGCAGAGGAGCCTGACGTGGGGTTCGATCCCACAACACTGGGATCACGCCCTGAGCCGAAGGCAGACGCCCAACCGCTGTGCCACCCAGGCGCCCCTGAAGTTGGATGCTTAACGATTGAGCCACCCAGGCACACCTACTTTCTATTTTTATAAAGTTGATTTTTGATACCTTATATCAACGGAATCATTTGGGGACTGGCTTATTTCACTTAGCATAATGTCCTCTGGGTTCATCCCTGTTGCAGCACGTGACGGAATTCCCTTCTTTTTTAAGACCACATAATACTCCATCGTATAGATATACCACCTTGTCTTGATTCAAATGTCGATGGACATCTGGGTTGTTTCCACATCTTGGCTATTGAGAATAATGCTGGAACGAATGTGGGTGTGCAAGTATCTCTTGGAGGACCTGTTTTCAACTGTTTTGGATAAATACCCAGCAGTGAGATTGCTAGATCGTGAGGTAATTTGTTCAGGAAGCTTCATACTGTTTCTCACAGTGGCTGCCCCATTTTACAGTCCCACCAATGGTGTGTAAGGGTTTTGATTGCTCTACATTCTTGCCAACACTTATTATTTCCAGGTGTTTTGACAGTGACCCCCCTAATGGTGAGGTGGTATCTCATTGTGGTTTGGATTTGCATTTTCCTGATGATTCACGATGCTGAGCATCTTTTCACGTGCTTCTTTTTTTTTTTTTTTTAAAGATTTTATTTATTTATCTGACAGAGATAGAGACAGCCAGCGAGAGAGGGAACACAAGCAGGGAGAGTGGGAGAGGAAGAAGCAGGCTCATAGCGGAGGAGCCTGATGTGGGGCTCGATCCCGGAATGCCGGGATCACGCCCTGAGCCGAAGGCAGGCGCTTAACCACTGTGCCACCCAGGCGCCCCTCACGTGCTTCTTAACCATCTGTGTATCTTCTTTGGGGAAATACAAGTCTTGTGCCCATTTTTAAATCACTTTGTTTTTCTTAATTATCGAGTTGTAGGAGTTCTTTTTTTTTTTTTTTTAAAGTACTCTCTACGCCCAACATGGGGCTCCAACTCACAAATGACCCCAAGATCAAGAATCACATGCTCCACTGACTGACCTAGTCAGGTGCCCCAAATGTTCTTTATATATTCTGGATATTAACCACTTATCCAAAATATGGCTTGCAAATACTTTCTCCCCTTCCACCTGGGAGAAAACAATCAACAGAGTGATCAGGTCAATCAATAGAGTGAATCAACATCTGTTGATTGTTTGCCTTGCTTTGCAGACGTTTTTAAGTTTGCTGTGGCCCCATTTGTCTATTTTTGGTTTTGTCACCTGTGCTTTTGGTGTCATATCTGAGAAATCATTGCCTATTCCAATGTCATAAAGCTTTTCCCTATGTTTTCTTTAAAAAAAAAAAAAAAGAAAGATTTTATTTGTTGGAGAGAGAGAGCATGAGAGAGAGCAAGAGACTAAAAGAGAAAGAGAGCACAAGCAGGGGGAGCAGCAGGCAGAGGGAGAAGCAGACTCCCCACTGAGCAAGGAGCCCAACGCAGGGCTCGATCCCAGGACCCTAGGATCATGACCTGAGCCAAAAGCAGACACTTAACCAACTAAGCCACCCAGGCGTCCCTTCCCTATGTTTTCTTCTGGGAGTTTCATAGTTTCAGATCTTACATCTAAATCGTTAATCCATTTTGAGTTAATTTTTGTATATGGTAGAAGATAAGAGTCCTTTTTTTTTTTTTTTTTTTTTTTTTTGCATGTGGACACCCAGTTTTCCCAACACCATTTGTTGATGAGACTATCCTTTCCTCGTGGTATTGTCTTGGCACCCTTGTTGAAGGTCATTTGGCCTTATACGTGAGGGCTTTCTCTGGTCTCTGTTCCACTGGTCTACTTCATTCCCTTTTATGACTGCATAATATTCCATCATATGCACGGACCACATTTTATTTATCTAGTCACCAGTAGCTAGACATTTGGGTTGTTTCCACTTTTCGGCTATGGGCAATAAGGCTGTGATAAACATTTGTGTACAAGTTTTTGTATAGATATATGTTTTCAATTCTCTTGATTATATACCTAAACATAGAATTTCTAGGTCAATGGAAATTCTATATTTAATATTTTAAGGAACTGTGAAACTGTTTTCCAAAGTGGCTGCACCGTTTTACATTCCCATCAGCAATGTATGAACATTCCAATTTCTCTACATCTTTATCAACCTTGCTATTGTATTTTTATTATTGTAACCACCCTAGAGGATATGACATGATATCTCATTGTGGTTTTTATTGGCATTTTCCTAATAACTAATGATGTTGAGCATATTTTCATGTGCTTATTGGCCGTTTATGTGTCTCTTTGGAGAAATATCTATTCAAACTTTTGCCCACTTTTAATTGGGTCATTTGTCTTAAAGGCAATAAAATGGTTAGGTTGTAAGAGTTCTTTATATATTTTGGATACTAATCCCTTAGCAGATATATGATTTGCAAATATTTTATGACAGTGTATTAATTGGGCAGGAAATTACCAGATTAATGGTATACAAAGATACCTTGTATGGGTTCATCCATTCCTACCTGTTTACCAGGGGATGGAGTCGATAATGGTACACTTAGATTTCTTTGTATGTTCAACTCATCAACTAGGAATGGCACAGATTTTAAGAATATTATTGGTGGCTAGAATAGTGATACATTTATAAGTATGTGAGTTACCATGTGTCAGATACTGTCTTAAGCATTTCACATGTTTTAAACTCATTTAATCCTTCCACATTTACTCTATCTGCATTTTATAGATACAGAAACTAGGGTATAAAGAATTTATGTACTTTGTCCAGGGTCACACAGCTAGTAAATGATGGATCTCAGATTTGAACCGAGGCTTCTGGCTCCAAAATCTGAGTGTTTAACCACGGCACTGCAGTGAGTTTCATGGGCAGCTGGGGATCTTTCTTCTCTGGAGTATCTTTCCTAGTTTGTGACCCAAGGTAGGCTTCCAGCCTCATCGTTCTAAAATTGGGTTGTTTAATGAGATGATTCCAGTTCCTTTTTCTTCTCAAAAATCTGTGATGTCATGGCCACATCTCTCTCAACCAGGCATTTAGAGATGACTTTACAGCACATAGTCAGTCTCATTTACATCATCCCAGAGAGGCAGCTTTACATGGAGTGATTTGGGGTATAGTTTTTGCCATCAGGTGTTCCTGGGTTCAAATCCCAGCTCTGCCACTTGGAGGCTATATGACCACAGGCAAGTCACTTAACTTCTCTGTGGTCCAGGATCTTCACCAGTCACATGCGGGTGCTAATAACTTCCCACTTTATAAGTTATTTTGGAAATTGAGTGACATAATGCATTATAGCACCCAGCTCAAAGTTTATACCCAATCAAAGAACTTTCAATTACAATGAAAATAAATAATAATACTTGAGAGCAATCAGGGACATAGATATTATGAGTTCCATTTTACTAATAAAAATATTTGGGATCCCTGACAATGAGTCAAGGCTCAAGACCACACTATAGCTAAGTGTCGGGATATGCCTTTTACTCTGGCCTAACACCAAGTCTTATGGGCTTTTTCTCCCCTCATATCCGCCAGAGGATCTAGGAACCCAACATAGACATTTCACATATGAATTATTTATTCAGTTGGATTCTGAAAACACCATAAAATCTTGCATGACAACACATAATCTTCATACACTTTTTCATATTTCACCCAGGGAGATATAAATATGTATTTTCAAAAAATAATATGTATATGTGTAGTTTAAAGTTAAATATAAATTGTATCCTGTTTAAAAAAAAAACTATGAAAATCAAATAGGGACCGTGTAAGGTGCTGATATTACGATTTAATAACAGTGAAAAAATAACTAAGATGCACCTGTAAGATTTGAGTAGTCAAGAAGGGTCAATATATATTGTAGCATATGTGTTTTTTTTTTTTTTTTAAATGAAGCTTCTGGGGCACCTGGGTGGCTCAGTTGTTAGGCTTCTGCCTTTGGCTCAGGGCGTGATCCTGGCGGTCTGGGATGGAGCCCCACATCAGGCTCCTTGTCTGGGAGCCTGCTTCTTCCTCTCGCACTCCCCCTGCTTGTATTCCCTCTCTCGCTGGCTCTTTCTCTCTCTGTCAAATAAATAAATAAAATCTTTTAAAAAAATAAAAATAAATGAAGCTTCCCAAATGGGGAGGATAAGGATTGACCTATTTCCTTGTTCTTTCAAATTATAGATTGCAAGATTAAACCTGAGATATCTGCCACACACTTTGCTTTATTTCTCATCACTGGTGGGTAGCACAGCTTTCTGGGGTGAGGGGAACCCTCAGCCATAAACGAGCTCTATTTCAGGAAGAATGTCAACTGATTAGAAAAAAACAAAACAAAAAAACCAACCCACTGTGTTTATTTGTCCAGCAGCTCCTCTCCCTGCTGAGAAGCAAAAGTTGCTTGGCTTTGTTGATTCTCGCACCGTCCCTGTTAAATTCCTCACCAGTGGGGAGAGGCGTGTGAACAATCTCGAGACGCTTTCTGTCCAAACTCAGTAAAAACGTGCAGTCCTGTCGGGGGACCCCACGAAGCTTCTCAGAGCTGAGCAGCCTGGTGGGGAGAATCCTCGCGGATGTTTGATAAGGTTTAATTCCCTGCGCCCGCGCGGCTTAGGCGTGTAAATTACAGGAAGCACGGCCGCAGCAAAGACGCTCCCTCGGAAGCTCGGTCAGGAAGGGGTGGTATCAAGGGTCGTAAATTGCCCTGTGGCTTTTCAGGACTTTATGAGCTCCCAGGCCTCCTCCACAATAGGCTGCAGGATGACTCTTAACACCTCATTAAGGTTGTTTTTTACCAAATGCTAATAATAAAAAGGAGCCCTAAAAGCCTGGCTCATTTTTATTCAGAATCCTCTCCTCTGGAATATAAAAAGATGTCATAAAATGGAAATACAATGGAGAGCCCACATCTTGGGGAGACCCATTGAAATTTTCATGTTGACAAGAGTCCAGGGAAGTCAAGGCTAGCCACCTGGGGTGGAAAAGTGCCGTCCCCTCCCAGCAAAGGTACCTTCAGTCTCGGGAGAAACGTTAATGCCCCTGGGGTCCCTAATTCCCATATTGCTGCTTCTCCTGATACAAAATATTATTTTGGCTTTTTCTTTCTGATCACAACGCTGGGGCCTTTTCAGAGCTGTCTCTGATGCCTTTTTATTTATTGTGTAGTCTACAGCCTCTATTAGGGCCACAATTAATTAAAAAAAATAGAGGGGTCAGTGCTAAAAAGAGGGGTATACTCATAAATCCCAGGACAGGGAGAAAAAGATACTGCATATGAGCCCCCAAAGCTGTAGTCCTGGTGTGAGACAATGGAGCTCAACAGGAACCCTTAGAGTCATTGTCCAGCTATATGGCCCCAGCATGAGACCCCTTCTCTCTGTGCCTGCCTCTTAAGGTCAAGGGTGGGAGTACCTGCTTCCCAGATGTGGGAAGATCTGAGGATTGTATGAACGATCTGGGAAATATGGTCACCTGGGTGCTTGGCAGACAGAAAGCCCTCAGTGAATTGCTACTTAGTATTCTTTCGTCCACTCATTCAGCACCTGTTTCCTGAGCAACTACTTTGTGCCCAACACTTGCAGCAGCAAACAAACAAAACAACCATCTCTTCCTGGACTAACCTTTTAGTTAGTAATTGTTCTCGGAGGTACCTGACAGTAAGGGCAGAAAGGGTCTGTCCATTCACTCCTCTGCCCCTTGAGAGGCATGGGACATCCTCGCTCAAGATCTGGGGTGAGGGGTCCCCCAGGATGCACAGGTCTTTCCTTGGTTTAGACCAGTTTCTCAACCTGAGCACTATTGACTTCTGTGGCTGGAAAATTCTTTGTTGCGGGGGAGAAGGGGCTGGTTCTGTACACTGTCGGCTGTTTAGCAACACCCCTGGCCTCTCTCTGCTGCATGCCGAGAGCACTTCTCCCCGAGCTGTGACAATCAGAAATGTCTCCAGAATTGCCATGTGTCCCATGGGGGGTGGAATTGCCCCTGGTTGAGAACCCCTGCTCTGCCTAACTCTCTCAAGCTCCCCACACCTCAGTATCCTCATCTCTGAGCTAAAATAACAATCTTATCTATTTCACAGATAGTTAGATGTGAGAGGTGAGTGGAATAAAGCCTTGGCCTGGCACATAGTAAGCCCTCAATAAAAGTGATCTATTAGCTGATACTGCTGCTGTCCCGTATCTCACCTCTGAAGAGGACTTTGGTGAGGCCAGGGTTTCCCTGTGGTCACAGGTGCTCTGAACTCTGAGAGTGCCCTGAATTTGGTGGGGGAACCTCAGCCCAGCCTGGCGCTCGTCCTCGCCAGTGCCGGAGCGAGCAGGACGGCGTTTGCGCAGCCTCAGCCAGTGGACATCTGTGAGTGATTTATGGACCGTCCTTCCAACTTGGCCTTTGCCAGTGAAAAGGTCCAGACAGTTATCGAAAATTAGACTTGACTTTTTAACACGCAAATGCATTTCAGCTGCAAGTCTGACCCCTCGCGGGGCCTTCTCCTACCATCCTCATGAGCAAGTTTGCTTGCTTCCAAGTCTCTTTTTGTGGGAGGCTTCTGGAAACTCCAAAACTCCCAGTTTGTGCCGGAGGCGGAGTAAGAAAGAAGAGGGAGAACAGAGCAGTTCAGAGCACGAGCTATGGAGACACAGACACCATCCGAGCGGGACCTGAGACAAGTCACTTCGGCGCTCTGAGCCTGTTTCTGAGCCTGTCAAATAGGAACAAATAGGATTTGAGGGAGAAAAAGCAAGTAAAGAGCTGTCTTGCCTGACGTATCATAGAGCCCAATAAATGGTAGCTAACAAAGGAAAAAATCCTGTGGCCCTGCCCTGGGACTCACCAGGAGAGGCTCTATCCCCCCGGAACAGAGGAAGTCGGGTGATGAGTATGTCCAGGTTTGCCTGAGACTCTCTGGGGTTTAGCCCTGAAAATCTCAGGTCCCAGGAAACGCTACGGTCCTGGGCAAAGAAGGACAGCAGGACACCCTATGGAATGACTTTGAAAGTGATTTTCTGATTCAGTGTCCCAGGCAGAGAGCCCAGGAGAGTTCAACTGTGACTAGCTGGTGGTTTGGGAAGAGCCGCGAGCCCCCCTCACCCCGTGGGCCGCTCAGGAGAGAATCTGCTTTGTGAGTTTGGAGAGGAGGTTTACGAGCACTCTGCGTGATGGTTTAATGGTCCCGGGTGATTTATCCTATCTGGAGAGTCATTGCTCTAAGGAGAACCTGCTTCTCTGAGCTTCTGCTTTCCTTTATCATCAGACCTTTCATCTTCCCTGAGAGTGGTCTCCATCCTCCATAAATAACCTTATTACGGCCACACAAAGGCAGGGCCCGGCCGCCTGGGAGACTGGACTTCTCAGACTGTGGTTTCATAAACCAGTTCGACCAGAACCTGGGAATACTTAATAGGATCTACTGAGGACGTTTTAAATGGACGGGAAGATGCAGGGGAGGCTGGGGTGGTGGGTCCATGGAATGCTAAGCTCAGAATCACACACAACCCGCTCTCCGAAGTGGCAGCTTAACAAGGAGAAGGCATCCGCTGAACTCCCCTCTCCTGGACATCTCTGAGTCCTTAAAATGCAAGAACGCCTTCCCAGGGCAAAAATCCTCTCAAATGAGGTGGGCAATGCTTTAAATCAGTACTATTCAGTAGAAATGTCCAGATTGATGGAAATGCTCTATAATCTACATGAATATGTAGGGACCCACCACAAGCAACTATTAGGCACTTGAAGTGGTGTGAGTAGGACTGGGGAGCTGAATCGCTGATGTCATTTAATTATGATTAATTTTAACTTAAAGAGCCACATGTAGCTGGTTGTTGCCATATTTGAAAGCATAGGTTTTGTTTTTATGATTTTTTACAAAATTGAAGTATAGGGGCGCCTGGGTGGCTCAGTCGGTTAAGCATCTGCCTTCGGCTCGGTCATGATCCTGGAGTCCCAGGATGGAGCCCCATGTTGGGCTCCCTGCTCAGCGGGGAGTCTACTTCTCCCTCTCCACCACCCCGCTCATGCTCTCTCTTGCAATCTTTCTCTCTCCCCAATAAATAAATAAAATCTTTTAAAACATTTTTTTAAATTACATGTTCATGGATTTTTATATGAAAATGGGATTGATTATGCATACTAATGTATATCTTAATTTTTAATTTAATTTTATAGGAAGTATATTAGAACATTTTTGTTATAGAAATGTTAAATCACACAGCACAAACAGAAGGTCCACCTCATAGTGCTAGTTCCCTACTCCCTGCTCAGAGGGAGTCGCTGATATCATTGTGCTGTGTAGACAGATCTTTTTCAGTGTATTCATACCTGTATAGAAATACATAGCTTTTTTGTGTGAGTAGGTTTTTAAAAATACATAAATTAGATCAAACTGTAAATATTGTTCCATAACCTCCCTTTCTCACTTGAAAATAATGACAGCATTTGTACTAGGAGTTAATCTTACTCTCTTGAACCACTTCATCCATTTCCTTAGCGTGAATGAAATCATTGGTTTCGCTATGTCTATCAATAACAGAAAGCAAGGTGGTTTGTAATTTATCATTACTGAACAGCACTGCCAAACGCACTTTATACCTACCATGCTGGGAACTGGGGAATACTCCTCCTGGGTACCAGCCCAGAGGGGATTGCAAGGAAGAACGGGATTTTCTTCCTTTGTTTTCTTTTTTCTCTCCTGCTGAGCAGGGAGCCTGATGCAGGGCTCAACCCCAGGACTCCCGGATCATAACCTGAGCCGAAGGCACATGCTTAACCAACTGAACCACCCAGGTGCCCCAAGAATGGGATATTTATTTATTTATTTAACATGGTTTTTTGTGGGGTTTTTTTTAGATTTTATTTATTTATTTATTTGTTTGTTTATTTATTTATTTATTTTATAGGGATAGAGCCAGAGAGCACAATGGGGGCAGGGAGGGGAGGAGGGAGAGGGAGAAGCAGGCTCCCCACTGAGCACGGGCCAAATATGGGGCTCAGTCCCAGGACCCTGGGATCCTGACCTGAGCTGAAGGCAGACACCTACCCAACTCAGCCACCCAGGCGTCCCCAGGATTTTCATTTAAATCACTCTCTGTACTGGATTGATTACTGAACTTCTAAAATTCTTTTTCTTCCTAGAACCTCCAATGTTGACCTTATTTGGAAATAGGGTCATTAGAGATATAAGTAGTTGAGATGAGGTCCTACTGGCGTAGGGTGGACCCTTCACCCTGGGACTGGTGTCCTTGTAAGGAAAGGAGAAGAAGAGAGCATTATGTGAGCACAGGCAGAGATGCGAGCGGGGCAGTGGCAAGCTGAGGGGCACCAGAGAGTGTCAGGAGCCACTGGAAGCTGGAAGAGGCAAGGAGGGATTCTCTTCGAGAGCCTTCAGAGGGAGCATGGCCCTGCCGACACCTTGATTTCAGACTTCCAGCCTTCAGAATGCTGAGTGAATCATCTCCATGGTTTTATTTTAATTTTTTTCATAAAGATTTTATTTATTTATTTATTTGACAGAGAGAGAGAGACAGCCAGCGAGAGAGGGAACACAGCAGGGGGAGTGGGAGAGGAAGAAGCAGGCTCCCAGCGGAGGAGCCTGATGTGGGGCTCGATCCCAGAACGCTGGGATCACGCCCTGAGCCGAAGGCAGACGCTTAACAACTGAGCCACCCAGGCGCCCCCATCTCCATGGTTTTAAACCACCTCATTGGTGGTCCTTTGTCGCAGCAGCCCTAGGAAACTAACAAACCCCTAAAAAGGTTCCACTGGTCGATGTCCCTACAAACCAGTATGTGAGCGTTCCCAACAGTCCCTAATTCCATATCCCCACCACCACTAAATGTTACCCCTCTTTTTTTTTTTAATAAACATTTTGTTTCAGAATAATTTAAATGTACGGTAAAGTTGCAAAGGTAGTAGTAGTTCCCATATGCCCTTCAGCCAGCTTCCCACAAAGTGAACATGTTACCCAGGAGCATTTGTCAAAACTAAGACATTCCTGTTGGCAAAATGCTACTAGGTAAACTACAGACCTCATTTGGATGTCACCCATTTTTCCGTTATTGTCGTTTTTCTGTTCCAAGATCCAACCCAGGAACCTACAATGCATATTTTTAAATACGTTTTTAAAATATTTTTTTTAAATACATGTTTTTCATTTACAACCTGGTGGACACATTTGAAGGATTCTTCTAATCTTTTAACGAAAGTTCTGATAATCTTGGGGCACCTGGCTGGCCCAGTCAGAAGAGCTTGTGACTCTTGATCTTGGGGTTGTAAGTTTGAGCCCCGTGTTGGGCATAGAGCCTACTTAACAACAACAAAAGTGTAATAATCTTATATTTGGAAGTATTTCAAACATTCGGAGAAGTACAAACAAATAATACAACAGGGGCGCCTGGGTGGCTCAGTCGTTAAGCATCTGCCTTTGGCTCAGGTCATGGTCCTGGGGTCTGGGGATCAAGCCCCACATGGGCTCCCTGCTCAGCGGGGAGCCTGCTTCTCCCTCTCCCACTCTTTCTTTTTGTGTTCCCTCTCTCACTGTCTCTCTCTGTCAAATAAATAAATAAAGTCTTTAAAAAAACAAACAAAAACAAATAATACAACAGACAGATGTTTTATACCATTCAGATTTAATAACGCTAATACCTACAAATCCATGATTCCTTATTTGCAATTGCAAAACGTAAGAAGCCCTAAAAAACAAAAGTTAACATGAAGCTATTTATAGTCCTCAGATTTCACGTAATTTGAAATACATATGTTTTATTGTAAATATATCAGTATGTTTGATTACAGAGGCTGCCCCAGGTCCCACTGGGAACATAATGTAATATAGGCATATGCGCCATATTGCATCCTAAACTCTAGAAAATTATAAATTTGAAACATTATCTGGCCCCAAGAGTTTCAAATCAGGCATTGTAGATCTCCATCAAATTAGTTTCAAATCTCTTTTTATATAGTTTTGAAGAGAAAAATGTCATCACAGATAAAGCTAACATCCCACCCATCCTATATGATCTCATTTCCCTCCACCCCTCCCCAGAGAAAACCCCAGCCTGAAGCTGGAGTAGATGTCCAATAAATAGTGAAGAAGGAAAAAAAAAAAAACATTAAAATAAAATAAAATAAAATAAATAAAATAAAATAAAAACATGGTGCAAGATAATTAGTTACCTATAAGGAGACAAATAAAATTAGATCTCACCCTCATATCCTACATAAAAATCGATTCTAAAGGGTGAATTTTATGGTATGTGAATTATATCTCAAAACCAAAAGCTATTCTGGGTGCTCAAAGACTTAAAAGCGAAAGGCAAATGTTGAAGATATAATATAGGAAATGTTTTTATATACCTGAGTTATGAAATGATTTCTGTTTTCTTTTGTCTTTTTTTTTTTAAGATTTTACTTTTAAGTGATGTCTGCACCCAGCATTAGGCTCAAACTCACAACCCTGAGAGCAAGAGTCACATGCTCTACCAACTGAGCCGGCCAGGTGCCCCTGGAATTATTTCTTACATAAGACGCAGAAGGCACAACCATAAAGGAAAAAAATTGATACTAGACTACATTAAAATACAATAAATTGATAAATACAGCTACAGCAGAGACACCACAAAGAAATTGAAAGGATAAGCTAGTATATGGGAGAAAAATACATTTACAGTTATTAGAAGGTTATCTGGAATATGTAAAGAATTTCTGTAAATCAATAAGAAAAAGACAAAGAATTCAATAAAAATGGACAAAATACTTGAACAGGCATTTCACAGTAGAGGAAACATGAATGCTTAACAAATGTGCAAAGTCATTATCAACCTCATTAATAATCAATGATGATTACATAATAATTAATAACTGTAGTAAGAAAATGCAAATTAAAACAACCAGATTAGCAAAAACTCATAAATCTGAGAACATCAGTATCAGTAAGGCTGTAGGACAACCAGGACTGTTTTGCACTGTTGGTGAAAAGTGTAATTGGTGTAATCACTTTGAAAAATAATTTTGAAATATCAGGCAAATCTGAAGATGCATATAGCCTATGACCAAGCAATTTTTTTTTTTTAAGAGACCCAGGATCATTTTTTTTTTTTTTTTGAGAGAGACAAATAGCAACAGAGAGACGAGTGGGGAGGAGAGGGAAAAGCAGGTTCCCTGCTGAGCAGGGAGCCCAACGGGGGGCTCGATCCCAGGACCCTGGGATCATGACCTGAGCCAAAGGCAGATGCTCAACCAACTGAGCCACCCAGGCGCCCCAGACCAAGCAATTCTACCTTTCGGTAATGTACCCTAAAAACGTATTGCATATATGCAGCAGGAACTAGTACAAGAATACTCCTGGCAACAGTGTGACAAATAGCAAAAAACCTGGAAACAACACAAATGCTTCTTCATAAGAAAATGGGTGAATAAATTATGTGATGGCCATACATGAGAACACTATACAGCAGTGAAAAGTAATTGTGTTCCTAGATGAAACTCAGGAACGTAATAGCAAAAACAGGACATACAAAGGAATGCATGTAGCGTGTTTCCATAAAAGTATGCAAGAACGAAAAGAATAGTTGCTTAGTGGTGTATGTATATGCAGTCAGTATAAAAAAAAAAAGCAAGGCAATAATTGATCGAAAATTCAATACACGGATGGTGTCAGAAGAGAGGCTAGGGGCTAAGATCTGGAAGATTCGATGGTGATGTTTCATTTCTTTGGCAGGGCGGTGGGTAGATGAGCATTTGTAGGATTGTGATGATTGTGATTCTTTCTACTCATATGTCTTAAAGATTTTTTTCATATACTCAAATTTTAATTTTTTAAAAAAGGTGATTTTTTTTCATGATAAGTAATAGATACGCAGAGACTTGGGTTCAAATCCCAGTTCCCGCCTTTATAAACTGAGAGCCTTGGGCAATTATTTACCTCCCTAAACTCTAGCTTTCCCAACTTTAAAATAGGAATGCTTGGGGTGCCTGGGTGGCTCAGTTGGTTAAGCATCTGCCTTTAGCTCAGATCTGATCTCGGGGTCCTGGGATCAAGTCCCACATCAGGTTCCCCGCTCAGCGAGAAGTCTGTTTCTTCCAGTCCCTCCCTCCCTACTCATACTCTCTGTCTCTCCCAAATAAATAAATAAATAAATAAATAAATAAAATCTTTTTAAAAAATAAAATAAAATAAGAATGCTCTGCAACTGTCATATAAGTAAAAAGAAAGGGAGAAGGTAAAGCAAATGTGCCAAAATGTTAACTAGTGAATTTAAGCTAATGCTATGGTGGCAATCATTTTGCAACCTATATCAGATCAACACATTACATAACTCAAACTTATACAATGTTATCCGTCAATTATATCTCATTAAAGGTGGAAAAAATTGGTGCGGAAAAAAAAAGGTGAACCTTTGACTATAAATCTGATTTCTTAATCCCTTAAATACTACTTCCTAAAAGATAGTTTTTAAAGTTTATTTTTGGGTGGCTCAGTCGTTAAACATCTGCCTTTGGCTCAGGGCATGATCCCAGAGTCCTGGGATTGAGCCCCACATTGGGCTCCCTGCTCAGCGGGAAGCCTGCTTCTTCCTCTCCCACTCCCCCTGCTTGTGTTCCCTCTCTCACTGTCTGTCTCTCTCTGCGTCAAATAAATAAATAAAATCTTTAAGAAAATAAATAAAATAAAGTTTATTTTTGAGGGGCACCTGGGTGGCTCAGTCGGTTGAGTGTCGGCCTTCGGCTCAGGTCATGATTTCCGGGTGCTGGGATCAAGCCCCACGTCAGGCTCCCCACTCAGCAGAGTCAGCTTGTCCCTCTCCCTCTGCCCTTCTGCCCCTCTTCCCCCTCGTGCTCTCTCTCTCTTTCTCTCTCAAATAAATAAAATCTTAAAACATAATAAACTAAAATTCTTATATTTGAAAGAGAAAGAGTAGCATAGTGGCTGAGGACATTGGCTTTAGCAACAAACAGATTTAGGTTGTGTCTTACAGCTGGGTGACAGTGGCCAATATGTCTAAGTCCCAATTTCCTGATCCCAAAGTGGGGATAAGAATAACACCTACTTCATGAAGATGCGAATGACAATGAAATGCTGGGCTCTTTGAAAGCTCGGTTATGTCTTATTTACGTGTGTCTAGCTTCTATCTGTAGTGCCTGCTCCATGAATATGTATTGAATGATCTTGATAAATGTATAAGCATATCCTCCCCAATATGGTCATGATTCCAACGAGATTTCTCATTCAGACTTCTCACGTGAATGTCAAAGCTGTATCTACCCAATAGTTACTCATTCGTCCAGTTTATCCACGCAACAAATACTTAGTGAAGACCAGGCTGAGCTCTAAGCTCTGGAGACGCGGCAGTGACCAGGAGAGACAAAGTCACTGTCCTCATGGAGCAGACGTTCCCCTAGGGTGAGGAGGACATTAAATACATGAATAACTGAACAGGAAAAATATCTTGGTATAAACTCACACAAAAAGATGGAGTAGTGGGGAGGGTAGGATATGTTGACTAGATGGTCATGGAAGGTCTCTGTAGAGAAGTATCTAGAAATACCTGGGCAGTGCCATTTCAGAATGACAGCAAGTGCAAAAGCCCTGAGGTAGGAACAAGTTTGGCTTGTACAAGAAAAATAAAGAGAGCCAGTGCAACAGATGAGAGTGAGCACAGGGAAGAGTGATGGGGAAGGAGTGATGGAGTGTCAGGACGGGGGAGACCAGCTTGTGCAGGGTTGTGAAGACCAGGGCAGGTGCTCCGGATTTTGTTCTAAGAGTGAAAGGTAGTCCCGGGGGGACTTTTGAGCAGAGGAATGAGGGGCCCTGGGTGACTTTTTTAAGGTATAATTTACATATACTAAAATTATGCAGTATTATTATACAGTAATAGTTCAATTAGCTTAAGCTTTAATAATCAGCACCCAAAACAAGATATAGATTTTTTTTCCCATCATTCCAGAAAGTTCCCTAATGCTCCTTTCTGATCACTCCACCCTCCCACTGGCAATTGTTTCTTTTCTTCTTTTTTTTAAGATATTTTTAAAATTTATTCATGTGAGAGAGAGAGAGACAGAGGTAGAGGGCGAAGCAGGACTCGATCCCAGGACTCTAGGATCATGACCTGAGCCAAAGGCAGATGCTTCACTGACTGAGCCACCCAGGCGCCCTGGCAATTGTTTCTAACTTACGTCATCACAGATTCATTTTGCCTTTTCTAGAAAGTCATGTTATATAAATGAAATCATCCGGTATGTCCAGCTTCTTTCACTCGGCAGAATGTCTGTAAGATTTATTCCTGTCATTGCTTGTACCAGTAATTCATTTCTTGCGTTGATGAGGCGTGTTCCAATGTATGAACATACTACCATTTGTTCATCTCTTCTGCTGATGGATATTGGCGTGGGTTTCGGTTGGGGGCGTTATGAGTCAAGCTGCTATGAACATTCTTGTGGAAATGTTTTTCATTTCTTTGGGTAAATATCTAGGAGGAGAATTGCTAAGGTTATAAGGTAGATGTACATTTCACATCATAACAAACGTCTAGACATTTATCCCACACGTTTGTACCCTTTTGCATCCCCACCACCCGTGTATGAGAGTTCCAGTTACTCTAGATCCTCGTTGGCGTTTGATTTTGTCGGTCTTTTTATTCTAGCCATTCTTGCGCGTGAGGCTTTCCGATACTGCACACAACTATCCAATGTGGGGTGCTGTCCATCTTTTTTATTTTAGCCATTCTAGAGGGTGGGTCTATGGTGACATCTCCTTGTGGTTTAATTTGTATGTCCCCAGTGACTAAATGGCGCCGAGCATCTTTTCATGCCGAGTTTCATTTTTATTAAAGTTCACTGTGGCTGCTGGTAGAGACCAGACCGGAAAGGTTCAAAAGAGGAAGTGGGGGATCTCTTAGAAAGCTAGCTGGGGAGAGGACCAGGAGGGATTCGAACAGGGATATAATTTGAGATACAGTGAGCAGGAGTTCCTAACAGGTGGGCTGTGGGTGGTGAGATGAAGAGAAGAATCAAGGAAATTGCTCAGCTTTTGCCGTGAAACCAGGGGTGGCTGGTGAGGCCAGTCCCTGAGATGGAGCCCACTGGAGAGAGGCAGGTCGGGACACATTCATTAATCTTGCATGAGGCGATGTCTACGAGGCATTTCAATGGTGCTGTTGAGCAGAGTGATAAGCAGATCTGGAACTCTCAAAAGTGGTCACAGCTGACATCACCTGCATCTTGAAGCCATAGAGATGGCCGAGGCTACCAGGCAGTGGATGTCAGCTTCGCCTATGCTTTGGAATCACGTGGGGAGCTCTAGAAATACTGGGGTGCCACCCCAGGGATGCTGATTTAATTGGTCTAGGGGCGAGGCTCAGGCATAAGGATTTTTAGAAGTTTCTCTGGGGATTCTAAAGTACAGCCTCCCAGGGTTGAGAACCACTGATGGGAGGCCGTGGAAGGGAAGAGAAGAACTTTGGGAGTCCTGGCACGTTCTATGTCACCGGTAAGGTCTACTGTGTAGCCTCAACCCCATTTGCCATGTCTTATTTCCTACTGGAGCTCAGCGTCCCAAGCTTCTCCAGTCAAGCTCAACAACACATATCCACGGGGAGTGCGAATGAATGTATTGACTCTGTGGACACCAAACTCACCGGACCACTGAATCTCAGAGTTGGAAATGATGTTAAAGGTCACGTCACCTCTGTGATATGGGAAGTTTTCTGCCTCTGGTTGAGCGCTCCTATCAGTGCGAGACTCGCTGTCAGGGAGATAAAAGTGGGGGGAGAAAATAAGTCGGAGAAGAGCATTCCAGGGAAAGCTTGGGTGGAGACCTGGAGGCAAGAGAATCCAGCTGGAACCAGGGGCATTGATTTGGGGACAAGGCAATATTCCCTGCCTGTCCCGAGGAGTGTGATTTTCTGGGAGATGGATTTCAGGGGATAGCGATGCTATTCCTGGAGACATGTGGTCTTTCCCAGTAAAGGAACCTCTTTTATACTTTTGATTTCTTTTCTATGAGTCCGTTTCCCAGGGACTCTGCTCCTGGTAAGAAGACCTCCTGTGGGCCTCCTCCTCCAGACCTGACCAGGACCCATTCAGAGAATCTTCCTCAGGTCCAGGGAATCTTCCTCGGGTCCAGGCCGGTACTTTCACCAAGATTCATTTAAAAGAATGGTATGTTGGAAATGCTCAGAGAGAGACTCTACCTTTCTCTCCAAATAAAATGCTCACAAATAAAACGGACGCTCACCATGGACCCATTGCACTTCTATAAATCCAGCTCTATAAGCACAGCAAAAAAAAAGTGATGATAAAACACACAATAACTTGTACACATTTTTTTCTTTTCCAAATGGATTTGGTGATACAGTTTGGTCTTCCCAACTCTGCGGAAATATTTTTTTTTTTCTCATTTTACTGAAGCTCTGGGGTTTTTCCTTACTGGACCCAAGGTCTCAGACCCAGAAGTAGTCAAGTGCAGAGGTCTTCCCACACTTCTCCCCAGGGACCCACCTCCTCCCTGCTGAAGAAGCAGAGGGTCTTCCCAGAGACTCTCAGTGCACACCAGCCCAGCCTTTTGCAGCCCTGGAGTTGTCTTCCCAGCAGAAGGAGAGCAGGAAAAACGAGGGACTCACACATCCACACAGTGGGACGCGGGGTGGCGTCAAGCCCAGAAAAGGTTGGGACGGAGTCTGCTCGTTCTCCCTCCACGTCTTAGAGGTAACAGAGAGGAGCGCACAGCCAGCCTCCGTGACGCACACAGGCCCCTGTGTGGTCACGTGACTAGAGTCACATCTGTGACGTGTGTGGGCATGCCCGAGAAGCTTCCCAGGCAACTCCTTCTGGGGCTGCCCCCCCTTCACCCTCTTCCCTTCCTATTGGCCAGAGGAGGGATGTGGAGGAGAGCCCCCCGACCTGGAGACAGGGACCACTCCAGGCACGGCAGCAAGATGGAAGGCCGGACCCAGGTAGCGGAGATGCTGTCCCAGGCCTGGACGGCTGGGACTGGAGGTTGGCGTGTGAGAAAGCCATTCCTTATGTTCTAGTTCCATCCTCCGTTATGGTGTGTCCCTGTCATAGCAGTCACACCGACACCCTCAATGAGTACCAGCCCAGTGGCAGCTGGTGTCGGCCCCTGGCTGGTCCCTTCATCTGACCTGGAGTCCCCTGACCTCACCCCACCACGCCACACCAGCAGACCTTTGACCGGGCCAAGTGGTTCTCTTTCTGCAGGAGTCGGCAAATGTCCTCTGTCCAGGGCTGGATGGCAAATATTCCAGACTGTGTGGGCCAGCAGGCCTCTGTCGCAACTGCTCCCCTCTGCCGTCATGGCGGCGTTGGCCCCACGGAAACCAATGGGCAGGACTATGTTCCAATAAGACTGTGCTGATGGACCCTGACATTTGAATTTCAGATCATTTTCAGGGGTCATGAGATAGTATCCTCTGGTTCTTCTTTCCAACCATTTAGAAATGCAGAAACCATCCTTAGAGCACAAGCTGTCCAGAAATATGCCTGTGGCTGTGGTGGGGCCAGCCCTGATCTTTGGCAGCCCCTTAGCCAGAGCAAGCCCTTTAGGGACAGACCTGCGACCCGAGAGGGCAAGCCAGAGTCAATCTTGAGGCTTCTGGTGAAACTCACGGGAAAGAGAATCTCCTGTGTTTCTTCTGGGATTGCCCAGCACACAGCCTGTGAGCTGCCCCTCCGAGGGACTCATCATGAGTTGGCTGGAATGAGCCAGGAAAGCAGATCCAGAGATTGAGAGGTCAGAACCTGATGACACAGCCTGAAACCCTGGATTCAGCTGTACCTGCAGCCTGGAGGGGTTTTGTGGGGTTTTTTGGTAATTTCTTTTTATTGTGGTTAAAAATAATAACATGAGATCTACTCTCTTCATATATTGTTCAGTACAAAGTACAGTCCTATTAACTAGAAGCCCAGCATTGTAGAGCAGATCTCTGGAACGTTTTCACCTTGTATAACAAAAACTTGATTCCTGCTGAACAGCAACTCTCCCTGCCCCCTTCTCCTCAGCCCCCAACTGCTGTCCTACTTTCTGCATCTGTGTGTTTGGCTACTCTATGCGCCTCGTGTAAGTGGAATCATGCAATATTTGTCCTTCCTTGACTGGCTTGTTTCACTTCCGCATGATGTCCTCAAGGTTCATCAAGGGGCTGGTGTATATTACAGGATTTCCTTCTTTTTAAAGGCTGAGTAATATTCCTCTGTGTGTCTGTAAGAGAGAGGGAGATTTCCTTCTTTCATTTGTCCGATAGACATGTAGGCTGCTTCCATATTTTGGCTGCCGTAAATAACATGCAGTCAACATGGGTGTGCAGATATCCCTTCAAGATCCTGTCTCTGGTGCTTTTGGGCTCATATCCAGAAACGGGATTGCTGGGTCATTTGGTAATTCTATGTTTAACCTTTCGAGGAGCCTCTACGCACCATAGAGTTTTGACTCCAGGAGTTTTTGATTACATGAACCAAAGCATCGGTACAGAGGGGCGGTATAAGTGGCCTTCATTGCATTCTGAGGTCTCCCTGCCTGGGTTCCAATCCACCATGTGACTTTAGGCAAGCTGTTTAACCTCTGTGAACCCGTTTCTTCATCTGCACAATCAGAATTCACTTGTCAGGGAAATATTTACTGAGGCTGTAATATTTCTGATGCAGGGGATGGAATGGTGAATAATACAGAAAAATTCCATTCCTCATGAAGCTTACATTCTATTTGAGAAGATAAGTAGATTTTTTTAAAAGGGTGGCAAATTTATAGAGATAAGCATTAAAGAAAAAAATTAAAATAGGAAAGAGTCATAGGAAGCATTGAGGGGGCATAAAATTGTATGCAGGATGGCTTGGGGAACTATCTCTAGAAGCTGAGGTTTAAGTAAAAACCTGCAAGAAGTAAGGAGCAAGCCATGCAGATACCTGGTAGAAAGGAACAACAATGGTAACAGGAAGTGCAAAGGTCCTGAGGCCGTAGTTGCATGACGATTTCAAGGAACAGCAAGGGGGCCCGTGTGGTGGAATGGAGAGAGCAAGAGTGAGACTAGCAGGAAATTACATCAGAGAAGTAACGGGGGCCAGATGATATAGGGTCTTGTACATCATTTAGTCAAGATTTTGGCTTTTATTCAAAGTGAGGTGGGAGCCATGGAAGGGTTTTGAGGCAAGGATCTCACTTAGGGTTTTGTTTTGTTTTGTTTTGTTTTAAGTAATCACTATGCCCAATGTGGGGCTCAAACTTATGACCCCAAGATCAAGAGCCGCATGTTCTACTGACTGAGTCAGCCAGGTGCCCCTTCATGCTTCTTTCTTGGTCTCTCCTGATAGATATTGAGCCTCATGAGGACAGGGCTGGTGACCATTGTCCACGCCTGGATAAAAAACAGCAGCTTGGGGTGCCTGGGTGGCTCAGTCGTTAAGCGTCTGCCTTCGGCTCAGGTCGTGATCCCAGAGTCCTGGGATAGAGCCCCACATTGGGCTCCCTGCTCAGCAGGAAGCCTGCTTCTCCCTCTCCTATTCCCCCTGCTTGTGTTCCCTCTCTCGCTGTGTCTCTCTCGGTCAAATAAATACAATCTTTAAAAAAAAAAAAAAAAAAAAGCAGCTCCCTGGAGGCTGAGGCAAAAGACTGTAGAAACTAAACACTTTCCCAGGTTTTCTCTCTCTGTTCCCTTCAGGATTGAATGCTCCCTACAACCAGAGGCCTAATTCTGCCTTCACATCTAAACTGGGGTCTCTGTGGAGTCAGAGGTTATGTTCTGTTTGTTTCTGTAATCTCAACAATCTGGCAGCGAGCAGCAGGCAAGGAAAGCATCAGTAAGCGCGTGGGTAGGTGGATGGATGGATGGGTGGATGCATGCATGGGCGGACAGCATATAGAAGAAGGAAGGTGGGAAGAAAAGAAATGAAGGAAGTGTGGATTGATGAGTGGACAAATGCATAAAAGGAAGAAGAGGTGGGTGGATGGTTGGGTAGACGGGTGGTGAATGAGTGATTGGATAGATGGATGCAAGAATGATAATAATAGTGAACATTTTTTGAGCCCTTATTATGTGCCAGACAATTCACACAGATCCTTTGATTGAATCATTCCCACTATTTTCAAAATATCGAAAATAAGCGTCAACAAGGTTTAATCACAAGCCCAAAATGACACTATATTCTGCTGACTCCTGAGCAAGCATCTAAACCATTATATCCTAATGCTGAAAAATGGATGAGTAAATGAAAGATTTGTCTGTAAATAGAATTTTCCCAAAGTATGTACAAAAGCTAAACAAGAACAAAACTGATCTGATGTCTTCAAAATTACCTTTGCCAGAAGCAGACCTGAAAATTCTGCTCCCATAGCTTTGCAAACCAAACACCATATGTTTGGAGTTTGGAGCATTAAAAACAAACAAAATACATAGTATGAGTGTTTAAGGGGGTTCCAGCTTACAAATTAGCCTGGGGCCCTTGACCATAAAAGGGTAGAAAAACTATGGGTAGAGCCTAGGTAGAAACTGGGTTCTGGGGCGCCTGGGTGGCACAGCGGTTAAGCGTCTGCCTTCAGCTCAGGGCGTGATCCCGGCGTTATGGGATCGAGCCCCACATCAGGCTCCTCTGCTATGAGCCTGCTTCTTCCTCTTCCACTCCCCCTGCTTGTGTTCCCTCTCTCGCTGGCTGTCTCTATCTCTGTCGAATAAATAAATAAAATCTTTAAAAAAAAAAAAAAAAGAAAGAAACTGGGTTCTGCCCCTGGTTGTCCCTGTGTGACCATAGAACTCAGAATCCTATCAGTCCTGTCAGGAGGTTGGATGATCATAAATGTCCTTTCCAGAGACTGTTCTGCTCAAGATTTGCACACTCACCCTTGACCAGGACAGGGTGGAGTCCCCCTGAGCCAAGAGGCAGCCATGACCGCACGAGGATCCCTCTGGGCTCCCGATTCAATCACCCGGGCCTCTGATTCCGACTCTGTGTGGCTTTAGACTACTGATTTCACCTCTGTGCCTCAGTTTCCTCCTCTGTAAAATTAGACTAGAAATACTTTACACCCCATAGGGCTGTTGGGAAGTATTATCACAGTGTTGGCCACTGGTAACCTCAATTCAGTGTCAGTTGTTGGATTTAAAAAAATTTTTTTAATATTAATTCAAATATGAAAATACATAGGTAATTCTGTTTCTTCTTTTTGTAATGAAGTTTATTCTAGAGTGTTCTAGAACAAAGTTATCATATATGTCCTTCTAGAATTTCTTCTACATAAATACAGTCATTCTGTATGAAGCATTTCTGCCACTTGCTCTTTTTGCTTGATAATGGGACTTGGAGGGATTTCAGCAGAGTGGATATGACTCTGCCCCATTATTTTTCATGCTGCATTCTCTTTTGTGGGTTGTTCAGGTTATAATTTATGTAGCTATTCTTCCATAGATGGGCTTTCTTCTTTTCTTTAATTAATTTTTAAGGTCACTAATAATGCATGAACATATTCTCTTTGCAACAACTTTGAAAAAAAAAAAAAAAAGCCAAAAAACTAAAACTAAGACATAAGTAAGTCTATAGTCCCCTTTGATGACCTGCTGACCCAACTTCTTTTCCCCCCTTCCTCAGCCATCAATTTGGAATGTAGGTTTCTAGAACTTTTTCAATGCCTGTCCATCCATAATTATGCATCTATAGGGAACATACAGCCCTATTTTGTGTTTTCTGTCTTTTGTCTTACAACTTGCGCTGACCCCTCAGTAATATACGTGGAGCCTCCAAAGTCAGCTCACAGGGACTGTCTCTTTCTCTTTAACTACCGCAAAATATTTCCGTAGTTCCCGTACCTCCCCCGGCTTCATTGTTTAGTTCCCTATTGATTGACGTTTAGGTGGTTTTCCTTTTTCTCTCTCACCATTAATGCTACAGCCCACATCCCCTCCATGTGCACATGGGACATCCATCCGTCAGTTACTGGAAAGCCACCAACGTGACACAGAGTCATCGACCAAGTGAAGGAATTCCTCCTCCGTCCGTTTAGACTGTGTGATCTGGTAGAAAGAGGGAGGGCAGCAGAACCAAACAGAACTCATTTTAACCCCAACCCCTTACCAACAGCTTTGAAACCTTGGGCAAAAGAACTTGTCTTTCAGAGTCTGGGGCATCCTCAGCTGCACCCCTCACGGAACGGACTTAAATTGCGTGTCAGGCACCTGAGGGAAGCCTCAGTCGATACAGACCTGTCACTGTTAAAATATAGTCAGTCTCTCTCTCTCTCTCTCATCCCATAGGATCTGAGGTGTCCGGTGTAGACTTTCCATGCCGCTAACTTTGTAAAAATTACTTCTGGCAACCTCTTTCTAAAAGTGGTGCTGAAATAACAAACCAACGTTGAAGAGAAATCTGAATATTTATATTTCCTGCCAAGACACCAGCATTATGTGGTGAAACACGGCACTCGAGAGACAGGGACACTGTAGGAGACTAACTCTGACAAGATTCGAGCTTCTCCCACTCACCCCAACCCGATAATTAATAGGAGCCAGGAAGAAGCCCCTGGATTTCTAAGTGCCGATTCCCGCTGTACCAGCGCTCCAAACATCTGAAGGGAAAACAGTTTGTTAATTGCTGTCTAGACAGTTTATTGCGGCAATAAGATCAAAACCCAGAATCCTAAGGTTTGTGGTATGAATCATGCAGACTAAACAATTGTTTTATTGCATTTACAGAGAACTTGATTTATAATGCCACTGGGTAATAAAATTCCTTCATGGTTTATCCAAAATAATTTTGCTCCTTTTACACCACTCTGTGATAATTCCACCTCTCTGGGGCTGTTAAAATGTGTTCTCTGTCACATCTAAACAGTTTCTTGTCAGATGTCTTGTCATCAAGGGCCAGGATTCATTCCGTCCTGGCAGAGCCCCTGGGAGGACAGGCAGCCTGGCTGCAGTGGCCTTTGTAACCCAGCTGTCATAGCTGCGTCCGCCCACCCCGAGATGAGTGGACAGTTCCTGAGCCTAACACCTTCCTGTCTAAGGTTTGTTGGCAAAGGCCAGTTTGATGGCTCCCCCTTCACCGCACTGAGCAGCTCCTGGATGAAATGGCGAGCCGGCCAGTTCCTCGGTGCCTCGGACCTAGGGCTGACCTCCCCTCTGCCTGCAGCCCCCTCTGTCCCCTGGTAACCTATGGAGTATGAGAGAAGGAAAGAACAGGCCCACGCGCACGCACCCTTACTTCCCCCATCCTCGCAGCTGCCCGGTAGAACGGGGCTGCCCGCTGTTCAGAGGAGGCACTCAAAGCGCAGAGAGTCAAAGCAGCTCGCTCAGGGTCAGATCCTGGAAAGTACGGGCTCTTCAGGCTCTGAGGCCAGTGCTCCCGGATGCCAACAGCCACTCCTGAGCATCTAGTCCAGCAAGATGAGAACTTCACATTCACACAAAAAACTGTGCGTGAATGTTTATAGCCGGTTTATTCACTGTCCGCTGGAAGTGGAAACAACACAGATGTTTCTCAACAAGCGCATGGTTCAACTGTGGTGCATCCTCCCCACGGAGCACCGTCAGCAATAAAAAGGAACGAGCTGCTGACCCACTCAACCACCTGGTGAGCCCCCAGAGACTTATATGCACAAGAAAAGCAAACCCCCCAAAGTGACATAATGTATGATTCCACTTACGTAACTCCTAGAAAGGACAGAACTGTGGAAATGGAGACCATGTAATATTGTACTCTGGTTTTGTAAGATGTTACCATTACGGGAACTAGGTAGAGAGTACACTGAGCTATCATCTCTCCATATGATTTCTTACAACTGCGTATGAATCTACACCTATCCCAAAATTAAAAGTTTAAGTAAAAAAAATATATATATACATATATATTATATTGAATCATATCAAATTTTTGTGTGTATATGCCAAAAATGGTTTAATATTGGCACTTTGACATGATTCAACCTAATAGTTTTTTGCTACTCAACTGAATTGGTAACATCTAAGACACTGTGGCAGCTTCTTTTTTTCATTCTGCTCTACTCCTGATAGAATATTCCATATCAGTCCAAACAGCTGCCTCCAGCTGCAGAAGTATACCATATTATAGATGACCATAACTTATTTTGACAGTTTCCTCTAATGGACTTTTTGGTTGTTTCCATTATTTGGCTTTTACATACAATGTTGCAGTGTATTTCCTTGGACATACATCATTTGTCATGTGTTCAGTGTGGATCCGTAGGATAAATTTCCAGCAGAATAATTGTTAGGTCAAAGGATATGAACATCTTTTATTTTAGTAAATGTTTCCAAATACCCCTCAGGGAGGTTGAACCAATTTTAAACTCCCACCCGCCGAGGCCATGTATGAGAGAGCCTGTTGCCCCACACTTTACAGAGACAGTGTTATCAAACTTTGGTATCTGCTAATCTGATAAATCAAAAAAAAAAGAGAGAGAGAGATATCTCATAGGAATTTATATTTGCATTTTTCTTATAATGCCTCGGGGTTAAGAATCTTTTCTTATACAGCCTTGTTAACCTAATCCACAATAATCATTTGCAATCTTGTAAAGGGATTTTGTTTTATATTTCTTTTTTATCACATAAGTATTTGCATTGGGTGGAAGATTAAGAAATACTTGAAGATTCATAGCCACACCTGCACCCAAGCCCCCCCCCCTTCTGAGCCTCACCCTCACCTCCTGAGGCTACGATGGGCAAATGGCGATGAGGAATTAGAAATGTGCTTTAAGATGAGTAGCAAATGGAATTGGAGGTAGGTGTGGGTCAGTTCCATTAGAAAGCCCAGGGTTGCTCTCGGGGTTATTTTTACGGGCTGCTGGGGCCCTAGATCCAAAGTCTATGAGCTTTGCAGGAGCGGAAGAAAAATACAGAACTCAAATAGCTACAAAATGTAGCATCATGCTAACTGCCACCTGCTACTGAACTACAGAGTTTTTAGGGGTCTTTCGCTCTGAAGGGCAAAATATTCCATTTTTAACAAAATCGACCATCAAACATTTAATTTTTGAAATGTTCAAAACTTATGTGTGTGTCTTATATATGTATCATATAGTAACATACATATAGCAAAGTTTAAAGGGCTGTTTTATTATTCCTTGTCACTTAACATAAACAATGAGGCACTCATTAAAACTTTCCTTAAAACATTCATTGAAAAAGTATTTATATGAATTTACAAATCTAGACCAAAGGCAAAGACCTCTGTTGACCCTGTAAGAGATAGCAGAAGCTTCTTATTTTGAAATATGGGTGGGACTCAAGCTGATAAGAAACCTTTTATGCATTAATGAATGCTAACTAGGAAGATAGTTGGGAACATTCCAGAAGTTTATTCCTTTTTTTTTTTTTTCCCCCTCTCGCTCTCTCTTTGGGTGCTCCTCGATAACCATCATGGCCCTTGGAAAGCTCTTTTATTAAGCTGTCCCATTGTATGCTAAGTTATGGTGGGCTCAAGACTGATCCCTTCACAAAAGTCCTTTGTTTGGGGATTCCTTCTATAAACTGGAACCCAGTGAATTATGCTCCTTCTGGGAAACCTTCCTTAGCCGATTATATTTACCTAAATAAGCATTATTTTCTGCCTTGTTTTCTTCTTTTTCTCAAGCATAATTCAGATCTCAGGAAAGCATGAGAAAGACAAGGAAATTGCCCACAAACAACAAGGTATTTCTGACTTCTATACTTAGAAAAGCATAGACAAGCATGTGCCACTTTTTGAAAAATTCTATTTCCAGTGGGCTCTTACAGAGGACCTGTTTTCTTCCCCCCAGCCCTGGAGATGACATGAAATCTTCTGATTTTGACATAATTTTCCTTGTCGACAGTTCCTATTCACTTTCATTTTTCTTAGTTTTGTTTCAGTAGTCAGGGTGGGAGAAGAAAGGGTCAAACCAGCTTTTTCCTGTTCATCATTTTTATTCTAGAAGATCTTTATTCTTTTTTAAAATGCAACGGGGGGGGTGTGCTTTAAAAGCAAAATTACAGAAATTTTTATTTCCAGTACTCTTGAAAGAAAATTGGTGAGACATTTAAGAAAAAAGGCCGAGCCCCATGAATTGAGAGCAGCAAAAGATGAGACGTGGGGACACGGTGGGGGGGGGGGGGGGGGGGGGTGTCCCTTAGGATGGAGAATGTCCCTCTTCTCCCGTGAAAAGCAACTTTCTTTTCATGGGAAGCCAAGCCCCTGGGTTATTAGGTTCACAATGAGTTCCCCAGATGTAGTTCCCAGGAGTGAGGCTTCTCAGAGGAATAAAGAGAACCCTAGAAGCTTCTGTTTGTTTTGTTTTGTTCTTGTTTTAGTAAAGTTTTGAATAGGTAATGCTTCCAAGTGGTTCAAAAATCACAAAGTATCACAAACAGCGAAAAGTCTCTTTGCTGTGTCCTGCAGCCACCTGTTTCCCTTTTTCTAACCATCAAACACAACTACTTGATTTTATAGAGGATAATATTGGGCGGTCGATTGTGCATACGTCAGCAAATAGAAATACATATTCTGTTTATTGCCTTTGGATACAATGTTAACATACCTTGCAGATTGGTCCTTTCTTCCTTGCATGACCCGTTTCTCTTGGCTATTGCTGCACTAGCTCTATGCCTGCCGAGCCCATGATCTTTTCCACGGCTGCATCATGTTCCACTTCATCTATGTAGCCCTTCCCAGTTGATGGGCGTGAGTTGAGACGGTCTTCGATCTTCTGCTATTATAAACAATGCTCCTTTGACTCCCCTTCCCCACACATCATTTCACACGCGTGTGAGCAATTCTCCAAGTGGCATCACTAGGTCAGCCGCTGGTGCGGAGGAAGGATTGAGACACACGTATTCGTTGTCAAGTGAGCTTTGCTTTTATTTACTTTCTTTAAGATACATATTTTTAAGTAGTCTCCACACTCGGTGTGGGGCTTGAACTCACGACCCCGAGATCAAGAGTCACAGGTTCTACCCACTGAGCCAGTCAGGCGCCCCAGACTTTTCTTTTCTTTTTTTTTTAAGTAATCTCTACATCCAAAGTGGGGCTTGAACCTACAGTCCTGAGATTAAGAGTCACACGCTCTACCGACTGAGGCAGCCAGGCACCCATATAAAGCGAGCTTTTCATGTCCTCATGTCTTCAGTTTTACACAATCTTTATATTTAAATTTGAGTTACCCTAGTAATACATTAACAGGTTCTCCCTATAGATTAAACCAAAAAATAAACAATCCGGAAGGATGGATGGTAAAATGTGAAATTCCCCCTTTGCATTCCCAACCCCCTACCTGTCACCAACATTCTCCTCCAAAGCCATTCACCCTCTCAAAATTAACCTCTGTGAGCAGTTAGAGCCTATAATTCCAGACCTTTCTACACACTTCTATTTCTATGTATATCTAGATAGATGCATGGATAGCTACAATGTGCATATAGGTGTCTATGTGGTTCTGCAAATGTAAAAGTTTACAGTAATACTTGTAAAGCTCTTACATGCTGAAATATTTTGTTAAATTGCAGGTTTTGGTTCAGTGCGTCTGGGGAGGGAAGATAGTATGGATAAGGCCTTGCAAATCTAATGAACAGCTATGTACATAATGATATTATAAGTTTTGGGGGGAGGTTTGATATTATAAGCTTGTTTTCTTTAAGATTTTATTAATTTTTTTTTTTTAAAGATTTTATTTATTTATTCGACAGAGAGAGACAGCCAGCAAGAGAGGGAACACAAGCAGGGGGAGTGGGAGAGGAAGAAGCAGGCTCATAGCGGAAGAGCCTGATGTGGGACTCGATCCCGTAACGCCGGGATCACGCCCTGAGCCAAAGGCAGACGATTAACCACTGTGCCACCCAGGCGCCCCAAGATTTTATTTTTTTTATTTCTTTGAGAGTGAGCAAGAGAGAGAGCGCACAAGAGTGGGGAGGGGCAAAGGGAGAAGCAGACTCCCTGCTGAGCAGGGAGCCCGATCCCCAGGGGCTCGATCCCCAGGATGCTGAGATCACGATCTGAGCCAAAGGCAGATGCTTCACCAACTGAGCCACCCAGACGCCCCAATACTATAATCTTTCGTGAAAAAAAAAATTGCTCTAATTGATTTTCAACTTGCGAAGCCTCTAAGACCTTCCCAAACTGATTAAACTGAAAGTAAAGATCTGTGGTGGTATTAGAAGCAGTTTTTATTTGCTAAAGAAATGAAGCTTTACACGACATGATTGTTTCCGATCAGTTTGCTCTCCCATCCTGGCACTGAGCCACAGCGTGTCTTTTTCGAGAATGCAACAGACATGAAGAGAGGAGAAGAGATTCTAGGGTCTCCTCATAATTCACATCACTGACCAAAAATAAGTTTTCATTGGGCATTTTCGGTAGCACAGAGAAAAACAAGAGCCCCGCACAGTCCTATCTTCAACGGAGAGATTTTCACGTGCGTTCTCACCTGTGTGAGGCAGGGGCAGGTGGTTTGAACGTGGGAAGGTCACTGCAGGATCTACAGCTGCTCTGGTCACTGGAGCTGGAGGCCAAGGATCCCTGGGTCCCCTGCTCCCCTGCTGCAGCTCCCGATGTCCGAACTACATCATGAACCCATCTGTCGCACCTCCACGTGTTACCATCGTTGTCTCCAATCAGTCCGTGGGGTGCAGGGACCTTCCTCACTGGTCTTGCCATCCACTCTCACTCCCTCCAGTGGGTTCGCCAACTGCAGCCAGGTAGACTGACTGAACCTGGAGTGAATCCCCTGAGTGCCCTATGCAAGACCCCACAGATGCTCCCCACATCCCTCAAGGCCGCCCTCAAGGCCTTTCCCCTGTAGGTGGCCATCTTCCTCTCCTGGCTCATCACGGGACCCTCCTTGCTCAGCACCTCTACTCACCCAGCTATCTGTAAGAGCGTGCTGTTTCCTCTGCCTAGAATGCTCTTCCTGCCCCCTTCACCGAGAGACCCCATCCTATAGGTTTCAGCTCAGGGGTCTGCTCCTCAGAGAAGCCCCCTTGCACTCACCCCACCTCCTCCCAGCCATCCGGAGTGTGATAGCATCTCTTGACGTATCTGGGAATGACTATTTGCCTGGTATCTCTCTCCCTGCACTAGACTATAGGTTCCATGAGAACGGGAAGGCGTCTACTTCTGCTTATTGTCTAGACATAGGGCTTGGCAAGTAATAGGTAGTCAAGTAATAATTTTGTTGCTCGTGGGGCGCCTGGGTGGCTCCGTCGTTTAGTGTCTGCCTTCAGCTCAGGGCGTGATCCCAGCGTTCTGGGACAGAGCCCCACCTCAGGCTTCTCCACTAGGAGCCTGCTTCTTCCTCTCCCACTCCCCCTGCTTGTATTCCCTCTCTTGCTGGCTGTCTCTCTCTGTCAAATAAATAAAATCTTCAAAAAATAATAATTTTGTTGCTCGAATAAAGGAAGAAGAGAGGACTCAGGGCACGTTGGCTGTTGTTTTCACCGTGATGACATGATTTGGTGAGGATGTTGAGGGAGGAGGTGACAAATTACAGTAGATTGGGTTGGAATGGTGGAAGGGGCCAGAAAGGTAAGCTAGAGCCTTTCTTTGTACCCAGGCCAGAAGGTAGGATGGTGGGTATTGATGGCCCCTCAGAGGTCTCCTGGGGCGACTGAGTCTTGCCAGGGCTCTCACTTGATGGGGGAAAAAGAACAGTCCCTGCCTGAATTTCAAGGCTACTTTTTTTTTTTTTTTTTAAGATTTTATTTCTATGTAATCTCTAGGTCCAACATGGGGCTTAAACTTACAACCTGGAGATCAAGAGTCATGCTGTATGGACTAAGCCAGCCTGGCACCCGCAGGCAATATCTTGACACCAGCCCCCCACAAGGAAGTGAGTAAGACTCAACCAGACTCAACCAATCTTAAGTAACAGTGTCGAGTGGTGAAAAGCACCCACTCAAGGGTCATTGGGATCGTCTCTGTGAGTGATCTCCCCCAAGTTACAGACCAACTATGACCTCAGTCTGGAGAGATGGTGATAATCGAAGGTTCCCCCTCAGGGGGTACTGCATAGATTAGATTGGTCAATGGTCGATAGCATCAGGCATTGGTAAGCATTCAGGAAGTGGGCTGTCCCATTGTGCAAGCAAGTCCTGAGCCACAAAGGACAACCTAGGGATGCAGAATGGGACACCAAGCAAAGCAAGACAGCCAGGGAGGGCATTTAATAACTCTAAGGTGAGGGGTGGGCAAAAAAACATGTTTCTAGAACCAACTGAGCACCACATATCCAGCCCCAAAATGTGGAGACTTGATCACGTATCCAGCTTTATCTCTTTTTTCTTCATTTGTTTTGTTCGCTGCTATAGTCTTCGGGCCTACAACAGTGCCTGGCATGGTATGCGGACAAGAATGGGGCAAGGGACGCTCCTCGCATCTTGTGCCCCAGGTCCCCGTCTGGTCTCGCTCTGGACCCCAGCCTGGCCTAGCACGGGCAGGTGTTCCATAAGTAGTGCTGAGTGAATGAATGCAGATATGCGGAAACAGCCGGTATCTTTGAGTTCAGCTTTTCTCCCAGATGTTTTGACCTCAGGTTTGAGCAGCCTCGGGCTAATTTGGTGACAGTTTCTCTGATCTTTGCCTCCCAGAAAACAAACATTATGATCACCAGAACTTTGGCGATAATATTGCTGTTCGGCCTTTCTGGAAGCTTGCGTCTCTGTCTTCTCCAGTTCTTGCCAGAACATGTGAAGGAGTTATATTTGCTTTTTATGGGCCAGGACCGTGAAATAGGCCATGAGAGCAAAAGGGGAGAGAGAGAATTGGCTACTGTTGATAGAGCTGATTTCCATGTAGAAAAGGGAATAGAAGGGCCGACTCCATCAGTGTTCCACTCCTGTTCTGATCTGCTTGCCAATTAGTTTAGTTCTGCAATTGACCTTCACATCAAAAGCAGAGTTATGCTGTTTTAAAACTTTGAGACATGTTGGCTTTGCGTTCCTGAAAGTTTTTCTTCATTTTCTCCTGTTTCTTTTCTTTTTTTTTATTCATTTATTTTTATTAAGATTTTTTATTTTTAAGTAATCTCCACACCCAACATGGGGCTTGAACTCACAACCCCGAGACCAAGAGTCGCACACCCCACCAACTGAGCCAGCCAGGCACCCCTTCTCTTGTTTATTGTAAATGTTAAAAAACAGGGCGCCCGGGTGGCTCAGTTGGTTAAGTATCTGATATCAGCTCCGGTCATGATCTCAGGGTCCTGGGGGGTCACTCCTCGCTCCGTGGGGAGTCTGCTTGTCCCTCTCCATCTGCCCCTCCCCCTGCTCGTGTGCTCACTCTCTCTCTCGAATAAATAAATGTTAAAAAACTTTTTAAATTTATTTTTTTTAACTTTTAAATTTATATTGCCACAGAAGGTTTGGGGGGAAAAAATTCAAATGGTCAAACGGGTGATACATTCACATGATCCAAAAACCTAGACAGAAGAGGCAGAGTGGAAAGACGCCCCCAGCTCCTGTGCCTTCTCCACCCATGCCCCGCCCCACAATGTCCTGTGGATTCTTGCAGTGCGTCTCCCCGCAAATACACTTCCCGTTTCTTTTACATATGATAGCAAACTGTCCACGTTTTCCTGCCTGCAGCTTGCTTTTTTGCTCTTTGTCACACTGCCTTGAAGAGCATTTCATATCTGTTTCTAGGAGCTTCCTCATTCTTTTGTTTCTCTCTCTCTCCCTCTCTTTTTTTAAAGGCATGGAGCCCAATGCAGGGCTTGAACTCACAACCCTGAAATCAAGACCTGAGCTGAAATCAAGAGTCGGGTGATTAACCAACTGAACTGCCCAGGCACCCTGCTTTGGGTTTTTTTTTCCTTAATTGAAGCAGAGTTGACTCAGCTCCCTCATTCTTTGAAACAATGACAGTATATTCCATTGCATGAACGGACCATAAACTCCAGTCCTCTGTTGATGACTATGTGTGTTGCTTCCTATCTTTTGCTATTTAGATTAGATGTCATCTGAATCTCCCAAGATGCCTTAGGTATTTATGCAGACATATTTCATTCCCTCTTTTGTGTTTTGATAAAACAATACATGTTTGTTACCAAAAAAATCAAGCAGTACACATGTCTATAAAGTGAAACTTTGCATCTGTAAGATTCAGTCATAACTCAGCCCTGGTTCTTACTCTTTGGAGTTTTTAACCCACCACTGTTAGTAGTTTGCTGATTATTCTTTTTCCATTCATACACAAATATATTAGAATAATCCGAGGGGCGCCTGGCTGGCGCTCAGTCAGCGGAGCACGTGACTCTTGATCTCGGGATTGTAAGCCTGAGCCCCCCATTGGGTGTAGAGCTCACTTAAAGACAAAATCTTTAAAAAAGTAAAATTAAAAAAAAAAGAATCTCTAATATTTCATGTTATTAATATAAATTGAACATACACAAAGCAACACTATATGTATATATATGCATATATGCATATTTAAAGACACATAAATAAAAGTGCATATATAGAAAATGGATTGGAAGGATTCACTTTTTTTTTAAGATTTTATTTTTAAGTAATCTCTACACCCAACGTGGGGCTCGAACTTACAACCCCGAGATCAAGAGTCACATGCTCCACCGACCGAGCCAGCCAGGAACCCCGGAAGTATTCATCTTAAATACACAAGAGTGGCTGCATGTGTCAAAGAAGGAAATGGGATTAGAGGTGGAGATGAGGGGGAAGAATTGTAAAACAATATTCTACTCCTGCATATTGATCCTGTAGATATTTGCACATGTGTGATATGATGTACACATACGTATGTGTAAAATTATAGATACACTCTGTCCTCCCCCTCCCAGGGCATTGCTGATAATACAAAATACTAGAAACAGGCTAAATACTTAGGTATAGGTCAAGGGTTCTGACCACATTAATCACAGTCTATCCATATGGTGAAATATTATGCAGCCATTAAAAAGAGCGGAGTCGCTCTACAGGGGGCGCTACAGAATAAACTCCAAAATATTTGTTAAATGAAAAAAAAAGCAAAAAGCAAGACACTGCATCAACAGAAAGGCAAGTGTGTGTGTGCATATGGACTCCCACTCTCAAAGGACACAAAGAAACTTCCCCCAGAGGGACCTAGTGCGAGGGAGAATCTGGTGGCTGGGGCACGGGGGGGAGACAGACCTTCTTTCCCTGTTATACGCATTTGAACCTTCTACATTTGCTAACGCGTTCATGTATAGATTGCATAAATAAATAATAGATTTTAGAAGCGTCTTCATGCACAAACCAATGATGAGAGCGTGAATGGAGGCACACGGTTGGTTCTATTCTGTGCCCTAGCGGTTCCTCAAAATCCATCGGAAGGTTCTGTGAGACAGTGCAGGTGATAATACCAGTAAGCATTGTCCGTCGTCCGCCGGGCATCCTTTGATGGGCCCAGCCCCTGCTCCTGTTGGCTCTGTGACCGTCGGCAAGTCATCATAGCTCTCCGTGCCTCAGTGTCTTCGTCTGTAGAACGGGGACAATAGCGTGACCCTCCCCCTAGCAGCGCCGGGAGTATGAAATGAGATCAGACACGCGCAGCATTCGGAACGGCCCTGGCCCAGAGCCCACTCCTAATGCCTGCCACTTCTTTCTGTTTTGCCACCTCTAAGTATTTCAAACTAGATGACGTCAGGAATCCAAAGCACTGAACCTTAGGAGAAAGGGGGGGGGGCTTAATTTCAGAGATTGATCCAGAATCTGCTCGCGGTGAGGCTCCTTCTGGCTTCCCCTCCTGGCCTCCACCTTCTCTGAAGAAAGAACTGGAGACCCGAGGTTTCTACAGGCTGTGAGGCTGTGCAAATTGCCTAAGGGCCATCAGGCCAGGGCAACCCCGGGCCATTTATTCTCCCTCTTTCAGCCTGTTCCTGTGTTTATACTACCCTGTTTAGCTTAATGCACATCCCAAGATTACCCCTAATACACAGCCTCAGAAATGTTTATGGAAATTCTTTATAAGCAAACGGCTTTATTTCCCTTGAGTAGCTGCAGATACAAAGCAGTGGTCACTTTTTTTTATTGACAGGCTTAAACACCTTGCGATGCCCCAGGCCCCCGCCCCGGGTGGATCTGTTACCCCAGCCCACCCACGCTTACATCGTGGGATACTGCAGTTATGACAAGCCAGTGCCTGCCCACTCCGGGTCCCTCCCGGATTCCCAGCCCCTAGCCATCTTCCCAAAGCGGGGTCTTGGCAGCTCTTTTAGACATCGGGCTCTTTCCTTTGCCGGTGGTTTTGGGCAGGTAGGGGGAGGGAGAGGGAGGACAGAAGCTATTTGTTTCTCCTCCCCCTCCCCATCTAGAGTTCCTCGAAGCGCCAGGGGCTATTCTAGGCTCTGGAGATTCTGCAGTGAGCAAGGCAGTTCTCAGCTACCAGGGAAATTGCATTCTGATGACAGAGGCAGATCATAGGTTAACAAGCAAGGACATAAATATGATCGCTCCTTAGGGTGACCCATACTGTGAGGACAGTAATAGAAAATGAGGAAGTAGGGACCCCTGAGTGGCTCAGATGGTTAAGTGTCTGCTTTCTGCTCAGGTCTTAATCTCCAGGTCCTGGTATCCAGCCCCAAGTCGTGCTCTCAGCTCAGCAGGGAGTCTCCTTCTGCCTCTCCCCCTGCTTGTGCTCTCTGTCTCTCTCTCAAATGAATAAAATCTTTAAAAAAAAAAAAAAAGAAAGAAAGAAAGAAAAAGAAAATGAGGCAGTAAAGAGCTGAGGGAGCAGGAGAGCCAACATATCTAGGAAATGGTGGTCAAGGAAGACCTCTACGAGAAGGTAAAGTTCAGGCACAAACCCCAGGGAAGTGGGCAGAAAACCAAAGTTCTGGGAAGGGTATTCCATGAAAGGAACAGCAAGTGCAAAGACCCCGATGCTAGATTCACTTGTTATATTGGAAGCGGAGCAAGAAGGCCCATGTGGCTGGAACGCAGAGATGAAGGAGGAGAGTAGAAAGTGATGTTGGAGGGTCAGACAGAGACCAGTATATTAGGGCCTTGGAAGCTAGAGCAAAGGCATATCGATTTTGTTCTATTTTTTTCTTTTCTTTTTTTTTTTTTTTTTTTTTTGTCTTTTTTTATTCCAGTAGATTTTGTTCTAATTTTAAAGGAAAGCTACTAGGAGCTTTAAGCAGGGAAAGACGTGATGTGGTTCATGTTTTTAAAGGATCCCTTTGGGGGCGCCTAGCTAGCTCAGTCGACAGAGCATGCAACTCTTAATCTCGGGGTTATGAGTTCAAGTCCACATTGGGTGTAGAGATTACTTTAAAAAAAAAAAAAAGATCTCTTTAGCTCTTAGCTCCTATACAGAGGATGGTCAGTAGGTAAGGGAGTGAAATAACAACAATTAATTTAGGAGGCCACTGTTTGCTCAAGCGATTGTCCAAGAGAGGATGGTGATGGCTCGTTGTGACATCTAACTCGTAGGGATGGAAAGAAAGTGAATGGATTCAGAAGGGAAGCGTCCAAGGAGAGATACCAGTCGGGCTCATGGATGGTGTGAGATGGAGAGGACAAGAAGAGAGGAATCATGGGGCATCTGGGTGGCTCAGTTGGTTAGGCATCTGACTCCTGATTTTGGCTCAGGTCATGTTCTCAGGGTCCTGGGATCGAGTCTCGCATTGGACTCCATGCTCGGCAGGGAGTCTGCTTGGGATTCTCTCTCTTTCCTTCTGCCCCTCCCCCTGCACTCTCTCTCTCTCAAATAAAATAAATCTTAAAAAAAAAAAAAAAGGGAATCATGATGGTTGAGCAACGGGTGTTTGGGTTGCCATTTTCATTGGTGGGTAAGATTGAAAAAGGAGCCAATTAGGTGAAGACACCTATTCACAACCAAATGGGCACGGTGTCTACAAGTATCCCATTTTATTTTTTTAAGACTTTTTAAATTATTTTTAAGAAATCTCCACACCATGTGGAGCTCGAGCTCCACCCTGAGATCAAGAGCCGCGTGCTCTACCGGTGAGCCAGCCAGGCGCCCCATGAAGTGTAACACTTAGCAGTAACAGTAGACCCCGATTTGTTCAACATCCGCTTCGGGTGGTGCCCTTGAAGCATTCTCACACATGCTATTTCACGGCATCCTTGCATCATCCTGAGAAATAGTGGGGCGATATCACCTTCATTTCTCAGATGAGGAAATAGAGACACTGAACAGTTTAGGGACACCTGGTGGGCTCAGTCAGTAGAGCATGCGGCTCTTGATATTGGGGTGATGAGTTCAAGCCCCACGTTGGATGTAAAGTTTACTTAATAAAAATTTTTTTTTAAAAACCAGCAAACAGTTTAAATAACTGGATTTGAACTCCTGCACATGAGACTCTGTTGTGGGTTGAATTGTCTACCCTCAAAAGAGATATATTGCCGTCCTTTCTCCAGGACCTCAGAAGGTGACCCTATTTGGAAGAAAGGCCTTTCCAGAGGTAATCAAGTTAAAATGAAGTCATTAGGGTGGGCTCTGGTCCAATGTGACCCATGGCGTTTTGGGGAAACGTAGACATAGAGACGGACCTGAGAGAGAGAAGACCGTATGAAGGAAGAGACACGGAGAGAAGATGGGCATCTACAAGCCAAGGAGAGAGACCTGGAGCAGGTTCCTCCTCTGAACCCCCCCCCCCCCCCAAAGAACCAGCCCTGCCGACACCTTGATCTTGGACTTCTGGTCTCCACAACTGTGAGACAATTCATTTCTGTGACTGAGGCCGCCCCATCTGTTACAGCAAACTGAATGCCAGACCCTTACACCAGTACTCTAACTGCTAAATCATGTTCCTCCTCATAGTACAGTTTCTGGTTGGATTCTCTACATAGACGTTTTCTAGTCAGCTGAAGTCATATATAGCTTGCCTCTAGTCACCGATGTAATAGGCACCGAACTGATACCAACTATTCCGTGTTCGGCTACAGTTTTGAGCTTGACCTCTCAATGGTGAGGATTGCCTTCCACTGGGACAGGAAGCCATCATGATATAAGGCTCAAGCTCCTGGAATATTTTGATTTCTAACCATAATACGATATAAAGAAGTGGGTCCCTTCGGGGTGCCGACAAGAACGAGAAAGCTCACCCACGCAGGCTAACTGAAGAGCGTTTGATAAAGAGGATTCTACAAAGGTGCAGGTAGGGTGTGGAGAATCCAGTAGGAGCGGTGAGGCACCCTCAGGCTACCAGCAGCAGGGGGCCCTTACCTTCTCTGGGCCTGAAAAGGCAGCAGGAAATGACCTTGCGAGAGCTAGAGGAGAGGGCCACCCACAGGAGCTGTGGCTTCAGTAGACAGGCATGACGACTGCTAAATCCAGTCGGCCAGGGAGTCAAGACCCCAACCTCACTCTCCCCCCACCTCTCGTCTCCAGCCCCTGCTCCCTTTGGGCTGAAGTCAGCAAAAACCTTGGGGTCAGAGGAGCCACTGAATGCAGTCCCCACGGGTCAGCCTCCTGGGTAGAGAGCGGGGAGGAGAACACGGAGAGTGGATCAGGAAGGGCAAATCGAATATCTGCACACCCAGATGTCCGCAGAGCTAACCCTGGTTAGAGTCGACAGACCCCATTTCTTGAAAACCATCCAATCCCTGCTGGTTATTTACGTTGCTACTTTTCTGCAAGAACCACATAAAATATTTTACATGCTTTTAAAACTCATACGTGTAATGAAGCCAAGATGTTTCAGCAATGTGCTTGACAGACAAATCCTGCTGAAGACCTGCTCTTAGCTGCTGTCAAGACCAAGGGCGATCTCGTGACCTGCAGAACATCTGACATCGAAACTAATAAATTCATCCCCTGGCCCGCACGGCTCCCAAGATGTCCGAGCTGTCACTAGATCTCGAGAACGTATCTATTCCTTCACTCGCTTCCTGCCGTCATCTCTTGCAATATTTACTGCTCTTTAAGAACTGAATGTGGCCAGTTGGAAATGCATCCGTTTGCAAATGCGAGGAGAGATCCCTGCGCTTTGGGCATTGTGCGTGGAACCTCCAATACGAACTTCCTGAGACATTAATAAAAGCTCATTACCCAAAATTTGGGTTGATCATCTCTAGGGGCTAAGTGTAAAAAAATCAGTAACTGTTTAACACAAAATCTAGCATATGAAAATAGTTAATCTTAGTATACATCATGTGTCAAGTATGGTTCTAGCCTGTTCCGTGTCGTAATTGTATTCACCTTCCTAGCAGAGGTAGGATGCATGTGTTATTATTCCCATTTTGCAGATGGGTAAGTGTGGCCCAGAGGCGGCTGAATCAGCTTCCCTGGGGCCACATCGCTGGCAGATAGAGCCAGGAGTCAAATCCAGGCAGTTTGATTCCAGAGGACCTTTCTAACCTCTCTGCAATGAAGGATATTCTTGGGAAAATAGTTTAGAGCAGTAACATATGTGGATGGCATGGGCTTGGATGTTCAATAAATGGGCACTGATGGTATATTTGTAATCTCAGTCTTCAGATCTGGAACTCAGGCTGAGCCACGGTTCTGATACATGAGTGGGCCCAAAGGCCGTAGCTTAGGGTACCTGCTAGGTGTCTAGCACTACACGAGGCACTAGGGATACAAGATTGGATCAATGAGGGGCGCCTGGGTGGCACAGTGGTTAAGTGTCTGCCTTCGGCTCAGGGCGTGATCCCGGTGATCTGGGATCGAGCCCCACATCAGGCTCTTCTGCTATGAGCCTGCTTCTTCCTCTCCCACTCCCCCTGCTTGTGTTCCCTCTCTCGCTGGCTGTCTCTATCTCTGTCGAATAAATAAATAAAATCTTTAAAAAAAAAAAAAAAAGATTGGATCAATGGATGTGACCCCTACTCAGATGGCCCCTATGGTCTAGAGAAGGAGAGAGATCTTAGTCAAGTAAACTCATGAATAAAGCAAAATTGTAACTGATAAATGCTAGTGGGGAGGTGCCCAGCTCTCCAAGGGCCATGTGTGAGGGAGCCTATCCTAGTCATGGAGGAAGGGGAGAGAGAACTGAACTAGGGTTCAAGGTTGGGTCATTCACAAGATTGGAGAAGGCAAGAGTGTTTCAGGCAAGGAGGTGCAAAGGCACTGTGGTAAGGGAGAAGGTCTTAAAAGAAGCTGGCAGAGGCTTGGAGACTCAAAGTGAGGAGGTCACGAAGATTTCACAGGAGCTGTGACTTCTTTCCCTGGGAGAAGAATATGCAGGCATGCACAACATTTTTTATAGGGTGGCAAAGGGTCTTGGCCCCGTCCCCAGACTTTAGACCCTGGTTAAAAATCGTTGCCTTAAAGAAGAGCTTCATTTACACATGAAAAGGGCTCAAACACTTTGACAAGAAACTAGTATTTGTATCACAATAACTGGTGATATTAAGTCACCTGATAAATTAAGCAACAACCTTCTCTCCCTCCAATTTAGATTTTTTTCAGCCACACCCATCAGACCTCAAGCAAAAACACTAAAGGAACAAAAGAATGGCGGAAAGTGGGGGAGGAGGTGGAAATACTCGGAGAATATTGGAACAGAAGCATAACACAGGAGATCTCAGAGTCCTGAAATCCTAGAAAAAGATTTCTCCCCATACTGGGATACACCTCAGACTCCACCTTGGGATGCTTCCCATTTGCTTTTTCTGGTTCAGAAACTAGAAGCATTTTAGGCAACTGGCTTAGAATCATGTCTTAAAGCAAAGGCAAGAAGTGGGTACTTACTGTTGTTGCTGGGATGGGCTATGGGGTGTGGCAGGTCCGGGTTCAAATGCAGACCACAGGAACCTGGCAAGCTCACTTGACCTGTCCGTGACTTTGTTTTCTCACCTGTAAAACAGGTACAATAGTTAGGTACTGCTCACCCTCTTGCCTACTCCGGGGCTTTCCGGTATTTCTGCCAAACCAGCCACTCCTCGTGAACAACACTCTTGTCAAGATGGCTCGGGGGTCCCCTTGCCTAACCCCGGAAGCACAACCCCGAATCACACCACTCTTCACTTTCTCTAGGGGCCTAGTGCCACAGGTCCTCAAATACCTGACGAGCTCCTCCCCCCCCTCACCCCAGCACTCCAAGGAACACCGGAAGGGGACTCTATCCGAAGGGGAAACCCCCAGCCTGCCCACCCAAATATATAAACCCACTTTATTCCTAGATCCATTCATTCATTCACAAACAATTCTCAAGCATCTACCGTCTGCCAGGAGGTAGGAATACAGCCGGGAGGAAGCTGGACAAAGGCATGGAGCCTAAATTCTAATGAGGACAGACAGATAATGAACAAATAAATGGAAAACACCTAATCCAGCACAGGACGGTGCCGTGCAGAGAACCTGACGCAGGATGAGGGCAAGTGCCTTTGATCACGAGGACCTTGAAGGCAGAGGATGTCGTTACTCATGGGATGGTCAGGGAAGGTCTCTGGAAAAGGGCCATGAGGGGCTTCTGGGCGGCTCCTTCAGTTAGGCGCTGGACTCTTGATTTCAGCTCAGGTTGTGATCTCATGGTCATGGGATCAAGCCCCTCATTGGGCTCTGCACTCAGCGGGGAGTCTGCTCAAGATTCTCTCCCTCTGCTCCTCCTCCTGCTCGCAAATAAATAGACAGAGTGATAAAATCTTTAGGAAAGAAAAGAGAAAAGAAAAGAAACGAAAAGAAAAGAAAAGAAAAGGAAACGAGAGCAGACATGAGTGCAGAGACCCAGTGGAGTGAGGGGCCAGGCCACGGGGGGCTCTGCAGCAGGTGCCCCCGGCACAGGGAAAAGAGAAGCAAAGGCAGGAGCCTGGCTAGGGGCTGAGCAAAGGCAAGGGGGGCAGGTGGCCGAGCGAGTGGGGAAGAGGCCCCAGCTAGATGAGCTGGGGCAGAGCGAGGACCCTCTGGGAGGGATTTCCTGCCTTGGACTATCTCTGGCTTTGGCCATGTCCGCAGCTTCTTTCCTCCTGCTGAAGGTTGCTCTCCTTCTCCCTAAGGTCCACCCCTCCCAGCCCCTCCTGCCACCTCAGAACCTTCCCGCTCTCTCGCCCTCTCGAATACTGAAGCTCGCCTTGGGAACGGTAGCCACTCCTCCAGCGAGTCAAATCTCTCCTGTCTTTAAAAAAAAAAAAAAATACCCTTCCTTGGGGCCCCTGGGTGGCTCAGTCAGTTAAGCGTCAGACTCCCGATTTCCACTCGGGTCATGATCTCAGGGATTGTGGGATCGAGCCCCGAGCTGGGCTCCGAACTCAGTGTGGAGTGGAGAGTCTCCCTCTGCCCCTCCCTCCATGCTTGCTCACTCTCTCTCTTTCTCTCTCTCTCAAATAAATAAATAAAATCTTAAAAAAAAAAAAAAAACCCTCCCTTGCCCCCACCTGCTGCCCCATCTCTTTCCTCTCCTCACGTGCCCCCCTTATTCCAAGGCCCCTCACTTCAGCCCCCACCCTTCGTGGAAAGAGTCCTTACGTGTGTCGCTGGGAGCTCTCTCCCGGCCTCCCAGCCCTTATCTCTCAATCCAATAGGCATTTTGTCCAGCCCTTAACTTAATCTCGGAGCAGCGTCAAGATACGGAGGAGTGTAGACAAGTCGGGCCTTCCTTCCGGGGAGAGCCCCTCTGTTAACCAGCACTCACCCTCGGGGCTTGGCCTGCTTTGTGATTACAGCCCCGAAGCACCATCCCTTGTCCCAGCTCCTGGGGGGGGCACCCAAGGATCTGGTCCCTTCCTCCCGAACGCTCTCTCCCCAGACCATCCTCTGCCCCCGCACGTCCTAAACCTTGTACAAACCAGTGTCCCCCCACGTTCTATCCCCAGGCCGGACTTCTCCTCTGAGGGCCTTCTGGAACAGTCGCATGGGATTCCCTGCTGGGAGCCAAACCCTGCTGGAAAGGCTGGGATTCAGAAGTGAAAAAAATAGTCCCAAATCCCAGCTTCTGCCACGCTAGGGGATGTGACAAAGAAATGTGCAAATACTACAATGTTCAGTGTGAAACGTCTTCTGTAAAAACAAGAGGGCAGCAAGTGACGGGGGTGTCCTGCCAGCTGGCACGGTGGCTCTCGGTGCCCGGCACGTAGTAGGTATTCAGGAACTAGCCAGGGAGCAGGTGTCAAGGTTGCGATGTGGCAAGGGGAATCTGGAGACACGCAGTGTCTCTAACAGGCCCACACCAGGAGAAGGGTGGTGCGCGGTGCGGCAGTCAGAAATCTGGATGGAATGCTATGTTGTATTTGTGTAATATTTATGAAACTATTCTGTATTCGCGATGATGCCGTGCGTCGTGATTCCTGGGGGGCGCTCCGTTGGAGGCTCCGAGTGGCAACACAGCTGTGGTCTCCGCTGATCCCCCGAAGAGTTTTCAGTTGGGTCAACGGGAGCTTTATTGGCTTCAGAGTCACGCCATCTCCCTGTTGAGGACTGTGGCTCAGAGAGGTCTTGTTGAAAGCTAGGGGTGGGGGTGGGAGCAGCCCTCCAGCACAACAGGGACAGGGTGCATAAGAATGCAGGACTGGTAGCCGTTGACCCCCTCCATGCCTTAGTGTCCCCAGGGGCAGTGTGGCGTCTAGAGCAGGGATTCTCACCCAGGAGCGATTTTGTCCTCCTCTCTAGGGGAGACAAGGCAATATCTGGGGCCATTTTTGGTTGTCAGACTTGGAGGGGGCGGCAGGGAGGCAGGTGGCTACTGGCATCCAGCGGGTAGAGGTCAGAGATGCGGGCAAACACCCCGCAGTGCACAGGACAGCCCCACAGCGAAGCACTGTCCGCCCCCAGTATGTCAATAGCGTCAGGGTTAAGACACTCTGATCTTGGGTTTAGATTTAGGACGGTGGGGGTGAGCACAAAGGCCCATTTTTCTCCCCAGAAAAATGCCCCAAATCTGGCATCCAGAGTCAGAGAACCCAATCAGCCAGGGAACCTACTTCTGCATCACAAAGCTCGTGAGCCCTAGATTTCCCGTAGGGTCTCATTTACACAGGAAACGTGTACAAATTCTCGGCCACCATGTTGCAATTTAAAAAAATGGCAGGTATCATGTTTTCGCAACAACCGAGCAATCCATGTCCACACGGATTGTTGTCCTATCACCAGTGAGATCTTGCCCCCCCCCCACTAAAAATAGGAAGAAGAAAAATGACATAGAAGAAAGAGTACAAGGAACAAAAGAAAGGCCCCTTTTCCCTCCATCCTGTTGAGTGCTGTGCAGACCAGCACCATCACTGAACGAGCACACCTCCTCCCCCCCATCCCAGCCACCCCCCAGCAGGACGCATAATCTCATTTAATCCTCACAACTTCCCCTCGAGGCAGGAACCCCTTTCCTCCCACTTCACAGCTGGAGAAACTGAGGCTCAGAGAGGTGCCGACCACTGCCCAGCTGGCCAACAGTAGAGCCTCTGACCCCAAACCGTCTAATTCCAGAATCTGACTTTCTCCAAGGCTGAGCCAGGGTCTCGAAAATCTCCTCCGGGTTTGACCTTCTAGGCCTTCCTCATTTCTGGGCTTCAGACTCTTCAAGCTCCTTCCTGCCTTGGGGCTCTTCCTGTTTTCGAGAACATTCTTCCCTCAGCTCTACAGGTCTCAGGTCAGAGGGGTCACCCATGAACATCCCAACTCAGGTGGCCTCCACCTTGAGTCACTCGCTGATGATCTTACCCTGTTTATGCCCTTTGTGACCCACAGAACAATCTGGACTTACCTGTGGGTGGTTTATTTGTTTATTATCCATCCTCCCCACTGGGCTGTGAGTTCCAAAGAGCAGTACTTCCATTGCTGAATCCTGGGGTCTAGGACCTTGCCTGCCCAGCGAGTTGTGTGAGGAAGCAAATGGACAACCAGCCGTCAGACAAGCCAACACAAAGCCTGCGTTTGCTGCTTCCAAGATGTGTGCCCTGGGACAGGTCACAGTTATCCCCATCCTTGGTTTCTGCATCTGTGAAATGGGAACAATAATATCTATTTCTCAGAATTGTGAGGACAGTTGAGGACATTGCCTTCGATTTAGTTGAAGCCAGTAAATACTGGTCTTTCCTGATAAACTCTTCTCCAGACCAGCCCTCCAGAATCTTCTCCCATACCTCCCAACCACACCCATATTCCCTATGAAAATATCCCAGAGGTATATAGGGAGGACTTTCTGCATAGCTATGGAATTTTCTGTCAGGGGTCAGATATGGAGGACAATGGTGGATTTGCTCAGATTCAATCAGCGCTGCTTGGGTTTATGCCTAACAAATCCACCCTCCCCTCCAACAGCATTTCTGAAACTGAATTCACTGTTCCTGACTTTCCCCCTCTCCATACGCTCTCAGTCATGGTGAAAGGTGCTGTCAGTTTCAGCCACCCCCATGCCTACCTCCTCTCTCCTCCCACCCACTTATTCGTTCAAAGGCTAACATTTATCCGGGCGCCTGGGTGGCTCAGTTAGTTGAGAATCCAACTCTTGATTTCGACTCAGGTCATGATCTCGGGGTAATGGGATCGAGCCCCATAGTAGTGGGCTCTGTGCTCAGCAAGGAATCTGCTTGTCCCTCTCTCTGAAGACTCCTCCCCTGCTCTCTCTCTCAAATGAATAAATAAGATCTTTAAAAAACAACAACAACAACAACTAACATTTATCTTATACCTTTTGGGGGACACCACAGGGCCGGACTCATAGCCAGCTTGGTTTTAAGTCCTATGAATTAGGCGCCGGTGATGATAACGCGGTCAACAATAACAACCACATTTATTGAGCATTTCCTCTACTGAGAGATATTTGAATACAGTCCAGGGGTTAGCAAACGTTTCCTGTAAAGGACCAGGCGAAATATTTTAGGTTTTGCAGGCCAAGAGGCAAAACAGAGGATATTACATAGATTCTTACACGAAAGACAAAAAACAAAAAACCAAAAAAACCCCAAAAAACCCAAACAGATTTTCACAAATGTTCAACTGATAAAGGACAAAATATAATAATAATTGATTATAATTTTTTCCAATGCAGGTCTACTCGCGAGAAGAATGGAATTCTTTGGGAGGATAACATTTTGTTTGGGTTTCAAAGTAAATATTTCTTGTCATCAGATAGATGGCAAATGATCACCTGTAAAGTGAACATTCTTAACTTGCATATCACGCAAAAATAAAGAGCAGGTGGATTTGGCCTTCAGGCTGTGGTTTGCTCGATCCCTGATAGGGTCCTGAGGAAGTCAGTTGGTTCTGAATGTTGACCTAAGATGGTGAGACCTTGGGCATGTCACTTACCTTTCTCATCTTAACGTCCTCACCTAGAAAACGAGTATGATAAGAGTGTACTTACCACCCAGAGTAGATGATCAAACACACGCACAGTGGTTAGAACCGTGCCTGGCCCCAAGCAACTAAGTCCATGAATCCATTACTTCTGTGACCCAATCTCCACCCCACCCCCAACCCCCCAACTTTTCCCCAGTGTCTTCTGGTCCCTCATGGCAAAATCTCCCTTATGCTCACCCTTTTCTCAGAATGTCCCTGTATCTTTTTGTTCTAATTGCCTCTTGGTTCCCCCTCCAGCCCTCTCACGGGGTGGCTAATTCCCTCTGACACCACTGTCCACCATCCTGGAGTTCGGTTAGGTGAGCTCTTTCCTTATTCCCTCAATTATCCCTTTTTTTCTCCCTCAAACCATTCAGTCCCTTGGAGGTCCAGAATTCAGATATTCCTTCTTTTTTTTATTTAAGATTTTATTTATTTGACAGAGACCGCGAGAGAGGGAACACAAGCAAGGGGAGTGTGAGAGGGAGAAGCAGGCTTCCCGCCGAGCAGGGAGCCCAATGCAGGGCTCGATCCCAGGACCCCAGGATCATGACCTGAGCTGAAGGCAGATGCTTAACGGCTGAGCCACCCAGGTGCCCCCATTATTCAGATATTCCTACCTGCACCCCCTCCCCACCGCATCATCTGCAGATCCCTGAGATCCTGCCCCTCCGTTCTTTTTTTTTTTTTTTTTAAAGATTTGCTTATTTATTTTAGAGAGAGAGAGGGAAAGAGCAGGGGGAGGGGCAGAGGGAGAGGGAGAAAAAGAGAATCCCAAGCAGACTCCCTGCTGAGCACGGAGGTGACGCGGGGCTCGAACTCAGGACTCAGAGATCATGACCTGAGCCAAAATCAAGAGTCAGATGCTCAACCAACTGAGGCACCTCCTGCCCCTTGGTTCTTAAAGATTTTGTTATGTTTTGCTCACCTACAGTAATTCTTGGTGTTGTCTACACCTATGAAGAGGGTCCTTTTTTTTTTTAAGATTTATTTGTTTGTTTGTTTATTTATTTATTTATTTATTTATTTATTTATGTATTAGAGAGAAAGCGAGCATAAGCAGGGGGAATGGCAGGCAGAGGGAGAAGCAGGCTCCCTACTGAGCAAGGAGCTGGATGTGGGGCTCGATCCCAGGACCCTGGGATCATGACCTGAGCTGAAGGCAGATGCTTAACCGACTGAGCCACCCCGGCGCCCCAAGAGGGTCTTCTTTATGGCTGGGATGCTCAGTTCTGGGACCACCTCTCCACTAGGGAGCTTTGCACACACTCCACTGCTCATACTCTCCTCATTTCCAATACTGAAATCACCTCCAGCACCTCAATCTCAAACGTCTCTCCCTTCAACCGTGTCCCATTATCTTTCTAGCTCAGTCCCTTTGGGACCCCAAGCCCACCAGTTCCATGACCTTCCTATAACCTCCACACTGACTGACTCTGTCACTGTTTTACCCTTCACCCCTTTCTGTCCCGCTAGGTAAGGGTCCTATGGTCCATCCTTACACTCCCTGACGTTCACCCTGAACGCCCTTGCTCTTTTCTTTCTCTGCTGGCTTCACCCAGCCCAGGTTCAATCTTGACTCTTAGCCCATTCTGCATCTCCACGGAAACAACTGAAGAATTGGGGAAGAAACACCCAACCCCGAGAACTTGTCTTTAAATGTACCACCACCCACGTGGTTCCAGCCACCCCCCTGCATTTCCCTCTCCCACTCGTGCTCCCTCTCCTGGAAGACAGTTTCACCCCCTCCTTTCTCAACAACCTCTCCCCTTCCTTGCTCTTATTTCTAACCTCAGGGACCTGGTAGACACAATAGTGGAGGACTTCCACGTGCTCCCAACCTCAATCAATCTACCTTCCGTGATGCGCACCCAAGTATTTTCCTTCCGTGCTGTTATGGATGAAGTGTGCAGTACCGTACGGTGGCCCAGCACCCCATCCCTTCCCACCTTCTTAGGATCATGGCTCCGTAGTTGTTCCTTTTCTCTCCCACATTATCCGCAGCTCCCTTCCCTTGGAGCCTTCCCGTCATCCTCTCACACCCGCTATGGTATCTCGCTTGAACTTAAACTCCCCCTGCTGCTCTTCTTCCCATCCCACTCTGTCCCCTTCCCCCCACTCACCATGAAACACCTGCAGAAGAGTGGCCCCTCCTCACCCCTCCTCCCATCCTTCTCAACCCTCTCTAATCGGCTTTTGCCCTATGGCTCCACTGGAGAGTCTCCTGACGACTGGCCACCTCTACGTGGCCCAAGCCAACGGTCAGCCCAGTGCTTGTCTGCTTTGACACAGACAGTGGGTCCGTCCCTCCCTTACGAAGCACGTTCCTTTCTCAGCTTCCGGGCGGCTCTTTCTTCGTCCTTCTGTTTCACTGGCCGCTCCTTCTTCGTCACCTTTGTAGGTTCCTCCTCGACTTCCCTCTGTTCAAGTCCGGAGCTCCTCAGGCCTCCTCTTTGCGCTTGTTTCTTCCTTATCTCCCTTCCCTGGCTAGAAGATCCAGCCAGTCCTGAGGCTTCAAATACCATCTCGTGCTGCTGTCACCAGACTCCAGAGCTTCACCCCTGAGCTCCAGACTGGTCTAGCTTCCTCCTGATAGGACTTTTCCGCTTGAATGTCCAATTGGCATCTCAAACCTAAGTCCCAAATAAGTAGGTCTCTCATTCCAGACATCCCTTCTCCCCCACCAGGAAATCAGCTTGTCCCGCAGCCATCCCCGGGCGGCACTGGCACCCTTCCAGGCACTCAGCGCAAGAACCCAGGAGTCATCCTTGACTTCCCTTGCCCATAGCAAGCCCCATCAGTCGCACAGTCAGGACATATCCCCCCAGTCCAGGCCTTTCTCCCCCACCACCGCTTCGCCCTTGATCCAAGACTCCATCCTGTCCCTCCTGGACTACTGCTAAAATGTGCTCACACCCCTTCCCTGCCGCCCCCCAACCCCCAGCATGCCACGGTCTACCACGCATTCAGACTTCTCCTAAAACCTAAGGATAACATGTGATTCCTCTGCTCAAGCCCTCCAACAGCTTTTCATCTCAAGGGGAAAAAAAAAAAAAGGAGGGTGGTGTTTTACTGCTATTGTCTTAGCATTAAGACATTAAGATGAAGCCTAGTTAAGTATTTCAACTCTTAGATGGCTTTGGTGCAGGACAATTAAGACTTAAGCATTCCACTCATCCCCGCTTTTGAGTTATGCTTTACATCTTGGACGCGTCCTAGTGGTTGTTCGGGTGTCTGGTAAGGTGCCACTGTGGGATGACGCTTAAAATAAATGGGGAACAGCAGCTTTTGTTGGGCAGAAATATGCATATATAAAACCTAGAAAAAGATGCCCAGCATCGCTTATAGTTAGGGAACTGCAGATCAAGACCGTAATGGATACTACCTCACACCCATTGGATGGTTACTGTAAAAAACCCCACAAAACAGGGGCTCCTGGCTGGCTCAGTCGAAGGAGCAAGTGACTCTTGATCTCGGGGTTCTAAGTTCAAGCCCCTGTTGACTATAGAGATTACATAAAATATAAAAAAATAAAATAAAATAAAATAAAATAAAATAAAATAAAATACAACACCCACAAAATAACAACTGTTGGTGAAGTGGCAGAGAAGTTGGAACCCTGTGCACTGTTAGTGGGGGGGAGGGGCACACGGAGAGTTATTGTTTAATAGGAATGGAGTTCCGTGGAGTTTCAGTGACACACGATAGAAACAGTTTTGGAGATTGCTCAACGATGTGAATGTTCTCAATGCCACTGAATTGTACAATTAAAAAGGATTAAGATGTTGAATTTCATGTAATGTCTATTTCACCACAATTTTTTTTTTTTTTAATTAGAAGAAACCTAGGGGCACCTGGGTGGCTCACATGGTTAAACGTCTGCCTTCAGCTCAGGTCACGATCTCCAGGTCCTGGGATTGAGCCCCACGTCGGGCTCCCAGCTCAGTGGGGAGTCTGCGTCTTCCTCTCCCTCTGCCTCTCCCACTGCTTGTGCTCTCTCTGTCTCTGTCTCTCTCTCTCAAATGAATAAATAAAATCTTAAAAAAAAAAAAAAAGAAAAAAGAAAAAAAACCTAAAAAACCTAGATCACTAAAGCCATACAACTCCACCCCCATGACCTCTCACTTACTCCACTCCAGCTCCACTGGCCTTTTTAAGGTTCTTCAAACACGTCAAACATGTTCCTGCCTCAGGGCCTTTGCACTGTCTGTTGCCTCTGCCTGGAATGCTCTTCCCATAGTTATCTGTAGGGCTCACCTCCTTCATGTCTCTGCTCACATGTCTTCTTATCAGTGAGTCCTTTCCTGATCACCCTACAGAGAAGCATCTACTGACGTTCTCTCTCCCTTTACCTTTGCTTTAACTGTTTTCGTGGCACTAGCTTTTGACATATATTAAAGGTATTTGTTTATGTGATGGTGAATGTGATGACCACGGCCCCTGTCACGGCATGTCTAGTCTGGAAGGGGATGTGTCCTCAGTTATGTCTTTCATGACTTCATCCCACCCCAGCCCCATTTTAGGCAGAGTCCATGTACCATACGTCACCATGTCTGTGTGAACCCACAACGCTGACATTAAGCTTTCACACATTCTGGACTGTGACCGTTTGAATTTTTCATCTCTAAAATTCTTGGCACCTGGCTGAAGGCCTGGCACACAGTGGACAGAAGAATTACTCGTTGAATGAATGAACGAACAAATGAATGACTTAGTAAATCAAATAATTCTGGTCCCTGAACTCTCACATATATGGTAGGTCAATTAATATGATGAGGTTCCTTAGATGAATATTCATGCTGTAAAAAATGCCTGAAAAAAATGTGTACCACAAGGATAGATGTTTCCTAAACACTAGTCACATGCCAGAGATTTGACAAAAATCATTTCTAATTTTCAAGGCAATGCCACAAGGAGAGAGATTAGTCTCCCCGTTTACTGGGGAAGAAGACATAGTGAAATGGAGACAGCCCGGACAGAAATTGCAAGCGCAGGACCCACACGGGGGTCTGTCTTCGTGGGCTCTTCCATACTATGGCTTTCAGACATTAACCTTCAGATCACCTGCAGTGTGAGCAATGAATGAAAACTTTCTCGTGCTTCCCCGTGCTTAACTCTCGTTCTGTTTCCTTGGAGTATGATTCCTTCTCTTTCGCTGTCTTGATTTATTCCCCTGCACTCATCATCCCCCCATATTTTTCTTCTTTAGCATTTGGTTTCTCCTGCTCTTGTCTGGGCTTCGCTCCCCCCCCACCCCCGCCTCCATTCTGGTACCCCCCAGTCCTTTTGTGACCCAACCAGACTGGGACCAAGCCATTTGTTTATTTCAGAGCCTGAGCCAGGAGGGGGGTGGGGGAAGAAGTTAAAATCTCTCCACACATTAAAACAAAGAAAAGAACATTTTATATTCCCTTTCATGGTCAAAAGATGATCCTTTCTTCCCCTTCACAAAATCCATTTAGGTGTTTATAGACCAGTTATCTTAACAATGACTGTCCTTTGCTTTTCTCTCTGTGCCAAATAACATTCTTAATTGCCTTGCTCCAACTCTCTCACTTTTTGTGTGTTCGGGAGAGTTCCCTGACAAGTTTATTTTCAATTATAATTTATATTGCAAAGACGGATAGATATTTATGACAGTAAACTTCCCTGCGTGCTGGGCTTTTAGCTCTCGAAAGGTCTGTTATAATAAAGAACGCTTGTGGCAAATTCACAGAAGCGACTTCTCAGTGATTTTTTTTTTTTTTTTTTTTAGAGACAGAGTTCAGAATAAGCACATTTGGGGAGGGGGAGGCAGTATTTGTGTCTGGTAGATAAAAAAGCGAGAGAATGCTTTAGAAAAGGTTGCGGGTGCCAAGGCAGAAATGTTTTAAGCAAAGAATATATCAGAACTGCTCAAAAAAGGAAATGAAAAGCAAAGCATTTTTAGCTGAAAAATTGTTCAATCAATTGAACCTTCAACTTGTTTTTGAAAATCTATACGTTTCTCCTGTCCAGTTACGAAACATGTGAGTGCCCTGATAAGCATGTTTATGGGCTTCCCCATTTAGCTTGATCACTCATGTTACCGAGGCTCGTGTCTTGCACAAGAGCCTGCAGAGGGAATAAGATTGTATTTGGAAAATGCTCGTGAAGGGTTGTGAATTTGGAGAACACCGACATTCATTTCAGAACAACTCAGGACAGGAGGCCTTAAGGAAAGAAATCCAAAATTTGAGCAGAGCTCTCTGAAGGGGATGCCCCTGAATAGGGTCCCTAATAAAAAACACACAACTCAAAATGTAGAACAGGGGCTGGTTAAGCAAATTAAACGTTTGTTTCCAGAGTGAAAAAAATTACATTATAAAACACGTTTACAACGTGTTCGTTTTTTAATGCGGTGGGAAAGGCTTATGACACCCTGGTTCAGTGAAATAAACAGAACACCAGACTTTATTTTCAAATTGATCTCGATTACATTAAAGGTACGATATTCATGGAAGAAAGATTAGAGGAAAATTCACTAGAATGTTATCTTTCTCTGATCTGCAGAGGAAGCAGATAAATTACTCAAATCATCCCATGAGCGAATATAAGATTGCAGTTGTGCAATCTTTGAGGGAAAAGGCAAGAATGCAGGGGTTTGATTTAGTTGGGGGAGGTTAAGAAGGCTCCCCTGGAAAAGATAAGAGGATTTGATTGTGATTTCGTATTTCGAGTTTTATTAGAAAATGTCTTACTATTAAAAAAACGCATTAGGTCGATGCTAACATGGTCTTGAAATCATATTGCCTATAGTCCCCAGTTTTTCAATGCCAGCGCTACTGACATTTTGGTCAGATAATTCCTTTTCGTGGGGTAGCTCTCCTGGGCATTGTAGGCTGTGAGTAGGACCCCTGGCCTCTACCGTCTAGATAACAGTAGCCCTCTTGAGTTGTGACAACCAAAAACCGGCTCCAGACATTGCCAAATGTCGCCTGGTTGGGGAGGGAGCCAAATCACCCCCCATTGAGAACCTCTGCAGTGGACTTAAGAGAATCAACATTCTGGAAAGCACGTGAGTGCCTAAGATTGACCTCAAGACCTGCATGCCTGGGCTAGAGTGGGCTGGTCAAGTGGCTGAGGGACAGAAGTGCCCCTCACATCAGTTTTCCCTTTCTTTGTCCATCTCGTCTCCGACTGAAGAACCGGCAGGAGAAATTGTTGTTTCTGACATTTCATTCCCGCTTTAACGAACTCTGGAGTATTAATACTTTTTTTTTTTTAAGTCTACACTTGTAGGCTTCCATATATTAGCAGCAACGAGGAAGACTAATTAGGGCAGGAAATTGTTCGATACCAATTTGGGATTGATAAAATGGCAACATGTTGAGATATCAAAACGAGGGAGGGGGAGAATCATCAGTTAAGTGGGGATTATTGCAATTAGCCAGCCTTTGCAACCATAAATCATCCTCATCCAGGGGCTCCGGGCCAGGACGCTCAGAAAAGTGGGCATTTGGCCCCATAATAAAGCACTCCTGGTGAATTACAAGCATGATTTCTGAAGCAATTTTAGCTCAACTTCTAAATCTCTAGAATTTGAAGACTTCCTTCCAGAAATAAAGACTTCCATGAGGCAGGCAGATACCAAATCGATGCAAGTCTGTAGCCTCCAAGAGGTGGACCCATGCTGAGAAAAGGCCGCTCTTTATACTTCCCGAATCCAAGCCTCACATTTCCCAAATTAAAGCAGCAATGGTTACCATGTCGGTCCACGTGGCCGTTTCCTGGCATGAAGAATTAGAGACCCAAAGGGGCATATTTTGCATGGCAGATCATGATTTATGGACACCAGCCTTGCCACTTTAGCCTTTTCAAGCTTGCGATGCTGGGAATCCCACATAGGAAAAAAAAAAACCACCCCCATATTTATGGCCCTTTCAATTAGAGGGATAACCAGATATCTAACTGCCTTCCTAAAAACAGCTTCCTTTAGGTGTGCCTTACATACCCTAAAATGCAGCTATTGTAAGTGTACCGTTTGATAGTTTTTATAAATCAATACAGTTGGGCAGCCCTCAGTTTGTAATTGCCTTGTTTCCCCAATTGTGGTAAAATACCATTTACCCTCTTAGCCGTCTTTAGGTGTATCGTTCGGTGGTATTAAGAACATTCCCGTGGCTATGCAATCTCTAGATCTCTTTCCATCTTGCAAAACTGAAACTCCATACCCATTAAACAACAACTCCCCATCCCCCCTCTCATAAGTACCTCCTGTAAGTGGAATCAAATAGTATTTGTCTTTTTGTGACTAGCTTATTTCCTTTAGCATCAGGTCCCCAAGGGTCATCCATGTGGTAGCACATGCTAGAATTTCTTTCCTTTTTAAGGCTGAATAATATTTCTTTGTATGTAGACACCACATTTTGTGTATCCATTCATCTCTGGATGAACTCTCGGCTTGCCTCCACGTTTTAGCTCTTGGGAATAATGCTGCTACAAACACGGGTGTACACATATCTCTTCCTGTCCCTGCTTTTGGCTCTTTGGGGCATACACCCCAACGTGGAAATGCTTTATCAAATGATAACGCGATGTTTGATTTTTTTGAGGAACCACCATACTGTTTTCCATAGCAGCTGCACCAATTTGCATTCCCACCATTGGTAATTGCCTTTAATACTTTATTTTGTATTCCAGCCTGCAAAATCATTTACCCTTGATGGATTCATTCATTATTATTTATTGCGACTTCCGTGTTCTATTGCCGTGGCGAAGGGCTGGGGACTCAGTGGTGAGGTGTCTGCTTTCGTGCGGCCTGTGCTGTGAAAAACAAGCAATAAACGGACATTCAATTAAATCTATCATCATAAATTTCAAACCATGCTATCAAAGGAAAGAATTGGCTTCTGGCAGACTAAGAGGTGAGACCCGATTTGGATGAGTAAAGGGGGGTGTTAGGCAGGGAAATCTGAACTGGAGACTGGAAACTTAGTAGGGAAGGGCCGGGTGTCACAGAGGTGGGATTTTTGGGGAAAGGGGTAGAAGCTCTGAGAGCCAGGGGGACCTATGCCCTTTCACTGAAAAGTGATGGAGTTCATACATGGAGCGTGCGTCTGTTAGGACCTGCAAGGTGCTGACAGGAGCTCCAAGCTTGTTTTCCCATCGTGAAACAGGAATAAAAAAAGGATTTTAATGAGGATGAAATAGGATTATGTATCCCAAATGTCCTCATTGACAGTAAAGCCTCAGTTTTCATAGACTGCCTGAAAGGTAGAGCAAGAAATTAATTTCCCAACGATTTCTGCCTGGGGCAAACAGTGAGAATGATTGGATTATATAAACCCAGTCACCTAACAGAAGGCATTAAAAAGCTTAATATTATCTTTTACTTTGATCTTTTTTTTTTTTCTTTCTGGTTCCACCGGGTCTTTTGATTGTTCAAGGAATATTAAATAATTTTTAAAAAATGCCTTTGATTAGGGACTTGCCTGTAGCCCTCTATTCTCCATTCTCTTGCTCGGGTCTTCACCCCCTGCTCCTGGCTGCTCGCTGGAGGTAAGTTCAAAACGTGGATGACAGCTTTCTTCCCTTGACACGATGTTCATGGAAGGTTTCCGCTGGAGGAGAACTTCTCCTTGATTTTACCAGTAGAATTTACTTCTACAGAGCCTGGATTTTCCAGGACTGGCTTAATGTAGCCTATGTTTTCTTTTACCCCAATTCTTTCTTGTTCTTGTTTTCTTGTCTATATTCAGCCTCAGCTGAATGACAGGTTTGGGGATACGATAAGAAGAAATTTGGAGCCGGGTTTAAGGGATCGACCACCAACTCAGACACTTCCTAATTAAGTCACTTCACATCTCTGAGCCTCAGTTTCCCTGGGAAGATAAAACAAGGGAGTGTGCATTTAATGAGTCTGTGGCACAGAACAGGGGCTCAAATAATCATCATCATCATCACTTGGAGAGGCAAGTGGCAGTTTTCTGACCTTGTTCTAAGTAGAAATGATGAAACTATCAACTAAAATAAATATAAGAAACTGTATCTTTAATGAGGTCTTCCTTAAACCACTGAGATGTCTTGAGCTGTAAACATACTGTACATTCATTCATTTAGATTTGTCAATTACATCTCCTGCCCCAGCCATGTTCAACAGGAAAGGTGTTGGGAATATAAGTAAATTAGTCAGCCAGGCAGGTGTTAATTGGCTTTTTTACTCAGTATGAGAATTCTAAACAGCTTCCATGTATTATTAAACCAAATCCTTACCTTCCCAACTTTGGCCACTGACTGTAATTCTATTTTTTTTTTTTTTTTTTTTTTTTTTTTTTTTTTTTGCTTTAGGAGACTTACAGAAAACAATGCAAAGCATTTTCAAACACAGACCCAAAATTGGAGTTTAACCTTCTTTCAGTAAACTTTTACTGATGGCCATGAGTATCAAAAAGATCATCAAGCTGATTTATTTTCTGCCTTGGGACGTCCAAACATCCAGGTGAGTGTATTTATGAGCCCAGCATTCTATTTCGCTTGCATTTCTGATGAGCTTACAAGAAACTCTTACAAGCTGGGAACTTGATATATAACTAATCGAGAAAATGCAAGGCACAAATGTGGATGGCTTACAGTTCTCTTACAATGAAGTAAATGGCAAATAAGGACGCAGGCCCAGAGGCTTCATGGAAACACCAATCAAAGACTTAGAAGGCTGAAAATTTCATCATTTATTCGACATTTATCGAGCATTTACATTGTGCAAGGCAGTTAGTGCAATTAAATATAGAGATTTACTGGATCGATGTATAGGCATGTAATATTATACACACACAATTTTAGAAAATGCCAGGTATCCCCATGTCAGGATGATGCAATCACTTTGAACTATACTCCTTTTGCATAATGAAGCCCGTATTGCAAAAAATTCCAAAAATGATTAGTTTAGTGACACCCAGTTACTCTGACAGTACTCACTGCTGTTCCATGGGCGATGTCAGAGCATTGTCTCAGCAATAAAATATGATGTTATCAGACATTTATGGCTTGTGGGGGAAAAAATGCAATTGCTTGCCGTTTTGATATTATCTGACTATACTGGCCTTTAATCTGCCTTTTCTGTATTTAGCATCTAGTCATTTTAGAGTAAAAAGAGGCTTCCAAACCAAAAATCAACGTGGCATTGTAACAACAAACCAATCCTTGTGAATATGAACCCTGGGGCTATAATTTAGCATTTAAAGGAAATAAATCATGGTGAGAGGATATTCTAAAATTTTGGAAATTCCAAGGCCACTTTAAGAGTTGAGATGAATTGGGAAGGTTGAATAAACCACCATTTTCACAATTCTTCAGGCACCTCGAAATTCCATTTAAACATTTCAATCAAAAATAAGATGGAAGGAGACATGTGTCACATCTCAGTTTTTTTGTTTGTGGGGTTTTTGGATAGATGTAAAAATTGAGTCAAACTATTCCACTGAAAAGACCTTCCAACCCCGGCTTGCGCGGATATCAACTTTACAAAAGTAATTTTTGGAGCACACCACCAAATAGGTTCGTTCCAAAACTCTTATGGACGATCCTAGTTTTTAATAAGCACACAATTATTTTTATTCTTCTCTCCAAGGACTCGGATAGCTGGAGCGAGGATGGGTCCCCCTCTGATTTCGTGCACGATCCAGCCAATCTGAGCCCGGATGCTAATTAGTTGCGCTCCCCCGATGAACACGCCTTTGTCGCATGTAGGGCCGGACTACAAAGCCCAGAATGCCTCGCCCCTCCCTGATCAATGAGGGCTTATTTAAATGATCTCTGAGGTCTTGGACCCAGGCCAATCAGCTGTCAGGGCTCATGATAAATCGCAATGCATTATTGATAATAATAATTACTGGGACATGCGCGTTCCGGCCGAAGGGGGGTAAATTTCCTAACTCCAGGAATTTGTGGCGGAGTGGGCAAATAACCGCGGCTCTCCAGGCGGCCCGATGCTCGCACCATGTCGAGGCGCAAGCAGGCGAAACCCCAGCACATCAACTCGGAGGAGGACCAGGGCGAGCAGCAGCCGCAGCAGCCGGCCCCGGAGTTTGCAGATGCGGCCCCAGCGGCGCCGGCGGCGGGGGAGCCGGGTGAGTGGGGCTGGGGGCGCGCGCCGGGGGCGGGCAGTTTCCCGGACGTTCGCTGGACCCTCGAAGGCGCGAGCTTCGGGGAGCTAGCGGCTTCTAGCACAGATTCTGGAACCAAGATCTGGGGGCTCAGTTCTAGAGAAGGCACCCTCGTTCCCCCCCACCCCCGCCCTTGTTAATTTTACACTTTTACCTCTTCCCTCTCTTGTGTAAGTTTCACCGCCAGGTCTCGCTCCTCTTGTTGTAAGATTGACCCCCCACCCTCTCTGTGTCCCTCATTCCTGAAAGGTTCCCTTCTCGTCCCTTGCCCTTCTCTTAATTGGTTCCACTCCCCTCGCTAGTAATCTCCCCCCCCCACTTGTAACTTAGGTTCCCCTCCTCCCTCCCTGGCGCCGCTTTTAAAAGAAAGACCCCGGGGGTCCCCACCTTTTCCCTCACCCCTTGGGGCTTTTCTAGGAGGCCGGAGAAGGGGCGCACCCCTGGAAGACCCCCGGGGGGGAGGGCGATCTGTTGCACGCGCCCCTCCCGGGCCAAGCGGGGGGAGGGGGCGCGACCTCTCCCCACCTCCGGGAGCTGGGGTGCGGGCCACCCGCTCTGAGGGGATTGGAGGGCCCGAAGAGGTGGGGGAGAAGGGCACAGTATTTCCCTTTTCAAAAATTTCTTTAGGGTTTTGGCTTTTTCTCCCCGGGCTTTGCCGCCTGCCGATCTTCGCCCTAACCTTTCGGGGCCTGACCTCCAGCCATCTTTGATTTCCGACTTCCTAAAAATAACCGCGGCAAGCCGGAGGGGTGCAGGCCCCCAGGGGCCGGGGTCGCGGGCGCGCGGTAATCCCTTTGGGGTACACTGGCCTGGAATTTTGCGGGGCTTTCCTGGGGCGCCCGGCTTTCCAGAAGCGCGCCCCGGGGCCAGAGGGGAGAGGTCGGGCCAGGGCTGGGCGGTCGCGGCCGGGGCGAGCTCCCGGGGCTGACCCGCCCCCACGCTTCCGCGGCGCGCGGCTCCGGGGTCGGAAGGCGTTCGGGACCCCAGCCCAGCCGGGAGCGGTGGGGCAAACTCCCCTCCTCCGAGTCACTTCACCGAGGAGGTTGTAGGAGCGAGTCGATTTCCCACTATCTCCCCTCCGTCCTGGCCCGCCAAATTGTCGCCTGATAAGTTTTTAGCTACGCGTGGGGGGAGGGGGCGTTGTTAACCTCCTCTTGGGCCTTGTGGGTTGTTTCCCCTCTTCTCTCCGCCTGCTTTCTAATTTCTCAGCCGCTGATGGGGGTGTGCACTGCAATCCCAGACGCTCTAAGTCACAACTCCGACGGGAAGGCTGCGCTCCTTCTTGGCTATCTCCCCCCTTTTTCGGGGAGGGAATGTAGTATGTTTCCCAAATTTATAATAGGTTAATGTAAATCCCTATTTTTTTTCTCCCCGCAAGTAACATTTTTTCCAGGGCAAATTAGATCGGCTTCACGAGGGGCGGCTGTGCGTTTTCGGGGCGTCTGATGGTCAGGGCTGCGGGCACCCGAGGTCTCAGGAGGATGGACTCTCTTTGTGCCTCGGGTGGGGGGGCAGTGGGGGGAGAGCATGGAGAGGCTTCGTCGCCTGGCCCACCTGGAACAAAAGGGTTAACCCTCCGCCCGCCCGCTTCCTCCCGAGAGGAGGGGCGAGCTTCGGGCTGTGACCCCTCCCCTGGTTCTTCTCTGACCTCCCCATTCTCCTACTCCCTTCATTTTTGGTGGGCGCACGCAAGTGGTGCTTTTGGTGGTGTTGGGCACCTTTGCGGGGAGCTTGTTACAGGGTGGCTTCTTAAGTTAATGCTGGTTGGAGTTTGCAATCTGTTAACCCGAGCTAGGCTTAGGATCTCAGGCCTGACTGTGCGCTCCCTCCACGATTTGGGAGGGGGGTGGTTCGCTATTGATCGTTGGGGTTAGAGCGGACCGCCGAGTTGCGCGCGGGCGCCCCCTGGAGGCCCAGCCTGGAGCCGCACACTTTGCTGAGAGGCGGGTCCCCTCACAGGTACCGGCTCACACCTGACGGGTGGGATGGGTTGGGGGGTGGGGATGGAAAGCGCCGGGCTGGGCCAAAGGATGGGCGCCCCTGGGGACTTAAGCTAGTGGCTTGAGCGCGCTCTGGCCGTACCTGGTATTCTTTGCCAAGTCTTTAGAATTCTTGAAAAGAATTCCTCGATGCTAGAATGTGTTCGCAGGGTTTCCAGTTGTCACCATGGGTCAGAAGGTAGTTTCCTCAAGCAGTACATTTTAATGGCTGCATTTTGCATTTAAGCAGCCTGTATGTATGTACCTATCTATATGTTACATATATGTAGCTATATAGAGATACATGGATCTATATAGATCTGTATAGATAGATCTGTATAGACCGATAGATACATAGATATGTATACTTTTTAAAAACTAAGGTTGGGCCAGTCCTATTTTGCAAAACCAGTTTGAGATCCACTTGTAAAGAATGCAGTTCTTGAGGAAGGAAAATGGAGTTTGGAGATCAATTAGCAGATCAAAACATCTGCAGGTGGGCGGTGGGCTCACGCTACATACGGGAAAATTAGCATTTTCTCAAAAGAGTTTCGAATGCCCTTTGTGCTAAACTGGATTACAACCATCAACGATTAAGATCCCCAAGTTTCAAACAACTGCCTAGCCCCAGTTTCTAAACTGAAATGACCTCCACTGGCTGTAATGATTTTGAGAAGAGGGCCCTTGGAAGTTCCTCTTTTAATTGCGGGAGAGAGGGAGAGCTCGTTGGTAGTTAGCTTGAATGTTGCAGGCCGACTTTCTGTGTTTCCATCGTAGTTTCCGATAGAGAAAGGGGCTCCAGTTTGCTTGGAGCCCCTTTTGTTCCGTTAAGAATACATTGCAGAAGTTGGTACTTGGTCATTTCAGCCTCCCCTCGCTTCCTCCTGGGTGGGGAGTTGGGGAGCCATCTTGGGAGGCAGGAGATGGGAGTTAGCACTTCCTCTTTCTAAATGAAGTTAGTGTTTTGGTAAGGTTCTAGAGATGTGCATTCCAATCTGGTTGTATGACTTTCAGCTGTGTAACCTTGAGACCTGCTCGATTTCTCTGAGCTTTTGGAGTTAAAGAGTCCTGTTCAGATCATTTCAACTACAGAAGACCCACTGTGTGCTGGGAATGTGATTAGTAATCAGTTTTGTTCAAAATATGAGTGTTTCCAATTTTATATCTTCCTGTGTCAAGACAGTTCTGAACTGATAGTTGAGATGATTCTGCAGTTTTTAACTCTCGCCCACTGAGTGCCAGACACGAGGCTGGGGACCTCAAGTACATTATCTTTAATTTTCATTTGTACTCATTTTATGAGTAAACAGTAGCTGCGGGTTGAAATGGGTTGCTCATGGTTGATTTTAGCCATGCTTCCAATCCAAGGAGCTGTTTATCATGGTCTGACTCTTCGTTGGTTATGAGATGGGATTTTCCATCAGTTCCTTTGAAGGAGCCCTGATGAGTGTTTAGCTGGTCGAGTTTGGCCATCTCTCCTCCCTTTTAATGTTTGAGATGTGCCTTTTCGGACTTTAGATTAAGGGGTCTTTGGGGAGGAGAGTTGGAAATAAAGCAGTGTTTGCTTTCATGCTCTGGGCCTTACTGCCCTGGAAAAATCATGGGGAAAGAGTTCAACAAGTTCCCTCTTTCATCAGCTCTTTACCTATTGTACTTTTGATTCTTTAAAGAAAGCATCTGAACCATTTTAAAAGACTAAATCCAGGCAAGCACTGCATCACCAGTTACCCCCATCCTTTTTTTCCCCCCAAATGAATTTCATGACTGTCAGTCTTGGGGGGTGGGGGGCTCTGTAGAAGGGGACAACAAAAGCCCCTGCCTGCATGGAGTTTACAAGTTTGCTTAAAAGATGAGCTCCAGTCGAGGGAAAATGGGACCTATCTCTTAATGTAAATAGCAGAACTCAGACACATTAACAGCTGTTAGAACTTTCTTTGATTCTTTTACTGTTTTTCCTTCTCAGCGGAGTCTCTGAATTTTGATCCAAGACTGTTGGTGAACAAGTTTTTAGCTCTTGATTAAGTAGAACTTAATTATAGCTTTAATTTGCTATCTATGAATTGAGTTAAAGCCTTGTTACTTAACTGTTTCTCGAATTGCTGAATTGAGATGTAAAATTAAACTGGTAAACGGGCACTTTCTTTCAAGTGGTTCAAAGGACATCTCTTTTCCTTTTGTTTTTTGGTAAGCAATTATCCTGTGGGTGGGGGAGGGTAGAAGATATTGTATACTTTAGATAATCTATTCTTTGTGGTTCTTTTTAATATAGAAATGGGGGAGGGGAAGATAAGCTTGAGTCATAATGCTTTTCTCAAGATTGTACGGGTCTTATTTTTTAAGCATTTTGGAGTCTCCTCCAAAATTGGCTTCTAGTAGATGAGCTTTTCTTCTATACAATAGTAAGAGTATTTTCTATCCATTTGGCAGTGATTGAATCTAAGACCCCTGCTGGGTTTACTGCATTCTTCCAACTTATTGGATAACTAGATGCTGAGAGATAACATTCCTAAAATTCGGAGTGGGGGTGGGGTGGAAAGATGGAAGAACTAGTTGCCGGGTAATCTCTCTGAACTTTGCTTTTTTCCTCTTGGGAAGGGTTAACTTAAGCGGAGCAGGCAATCGTTCATAACCCAGTCCTCTCACTCGCTGTTTGCCCATGGCGGTCTGGATGCAGAAGGTATGTTTTACTGCACATGCATTCAGAGCTGCTGCTGTTTTAAGACTCAAGTGGGATGTTGCTGGCTTTGCATCCAGGCTACAGAAGAGGCCAGCCTGTGTATACAGGGAAGGCAAGCTGGTATTCAGGTTGTAAATCACTCTTGGAAACTGTTAGATCCTTCTAGTGCAGGGGAGCTTAACCTTTTTTGTGCCATAGATTCCTTCTCCACAGAACATATTTAAATGCAAAAAATAAAATACACAGAAACACCAAGGAAATAAATTGCATTGAAATACAGTTATCAAAACCAAAAACATTTGTGATATAATAACATGCTTTATGAACGCATTAAATAAGATTAGCGTAGCTGGTAGGTAACCACCAGAATTTCCAGTAAGGCAGCAGCATTAGCAGCATATGAAAGGATCTGCTTTCTGTTGAAGGTTCTGCAAATACCACTGGGGTGTGTTTCCTACGTTTGTCATTGAAAGTCAAATATTAAATTTTAGTTCAGATTAGTGAAAATAAAGATCTCATTTTTTTCCTTATCTAATTTCATGGACTCCAGTTTAAGAATGCTGGTTTAGAACCTGCTTTCAATGAAGGAGTATTGTCTCCAAGGGGGGGGGGAGATGTGAACATTTTTTTAAAAAGATTTTTGGGTGGGTGTGAACATTTCTTGAGGGGAAGGAGACAGAAAACTTGATTTACAGTGGTTTGTGGCCTTCCGAAGGACCATAGTACATAAACAGATCTGCAGTATAATTGTGGTATTAAAATTTCATGGGGGGGGGAGGAAAAGAAAGCTTTAAAAGCCTCCATAAAAGGATGAAATGAAAAAAAGCGTGAGAAACTCTGCTCTAGAAGAAACCGTGATAAATGAGGCCGCTAAGTTTAGTGCCCTTCTGGATAGTGTTTAAGAGCGCAATTCCTGATCTTCTTTTTCCGGTTAGCAGTTTGTTACCCTGAGCCGCTTAATTATTTCTGAGCCTCAGTTTGCGCATCTGCAAATTGGGACCGAGGACGCTGGTTTGATTATGTGGCTGCGGAGATGCGTGGCTTACCGTGAGGGTCGTGGTGGTTCCCTACAGAGCGGGCTGGGCATTTTCGCGTGGGGCTTGATTGGAGATTTCCCGGAAGTTAGAATGGTCGGGTCCAAGGGTTTAAACATGCTAATGAAAAAGAAACCGTAGTACAAAAGTGGATACTTTTGAATTTTTCTCTTCCACCCTCCCAAGAGCTAGAGTGCAGCCATAGTTTCTCTTAACTTCAGACAGAAATGTTTCCACGTACATATTTAATATCTTTATCCACAAACGCAGATGGGACCACAGATACACATCCCATTCTCTTCCTCCTCTTGAAATAAATCCCGGGCGCTTGTCCTGTAAAGGAGCACAAATAACATAGATCTGCTTTATTTTTGTTGGCTACAAAGTAGTCCCTTTTTTTGGTGTACCCTGACTTATTTAACCAGAACCTCACTGCTTGACCACAGAGTGCATCTGTTTTTGTTTTTGCTGTTTGTTAATAGGAGAGATGTATCCTTCTATTTCATAAAGTAAACTCCTAACAAGGGTCAAAGGAGAATTGCACCAAGGCGATGTTGCCTGTGCCTGGAAGGAGCTGTATCTCTTTCTGTGCACCTGCCAACAGTGTGTATTTCCCTGCCAAGAGAAACTTGTTAAAAAGTTCTCGGTTTTAAAGTTCTTGACACATAATTGCCAGAATTGCTTTTCCAAAAAGAGTGCTATGTAACACCCCCTCCCACACCTCATTTCGAGTCTTAGGAAACTGTAGGGATAGATACTGTATTCTGGGAAGTGACCTATTTTTAACTTGATTCTTGAAATATGAGTGGGAACAGGAACTTACGTATTGAACACCTGGAAAGTAGCAAGGGTGCATTGTGTCCTACCTAACTTTTAAAGTAATTCTTGGGAGTCCCATAAAGATAGTAGTAGGGTGTGTCCTAGTCCCTTTCCCCTTCCTTGCCAACCTGACCCCTCAGGCTTTTCTGTCCTCCCTGGAATGTCTTTGAGAGGAAAGATAGTTGCAGTCTCAGCAGAAGAAACATACAATGGTAGAAAGCGTAGGAAGGAGGGAGGATCTGGGCGCTGCATGCCTGGGTTTGAATATTGGCCCTGCAGTTTATCAGATGTATTGCTTTGGGCAAACTGATGTCCTCTGTGCCTCAGTTTCCCCCTCTGAAATATTATAGCCCCTACCTCACAGAGTTGTTATAACCTATAAATTGTTTAGAATTACACCTGGTACATAGTAAGTGCTCAGAAGTTACCTGTGACTATTTTTTTTTTAAAGATTATTTATTTATTTATTTATTTGACAGAGATAGAGACAGCCAGCGAGAGAGGGAACACAAGCAGGGGGAGTGGGAGAGGAAGAAGCAGGCTCATAGCGGAGGAGCCCAATGTGGGGCTCGATCCCATAACGCCGGGATCACGCCCTGAGCCGAAGGCAGGCGCTTAACCGCTGTGCCACCCAGGCGCCCCTACCTGTGACTATTTTTAATTGTGTTGCTTTGGGCAAGTCACAGTACTTTAGTTCATTGTTCTCAGTAAATGGGACAGATCTTTCATAGATTGGGTGAGTATAGTATGGGGCGTGTAGAGGTCCCTAGTCTGAACTGCAGATACATTATCAGGGTCATCTTTTCACCACCGTCGGATCCCTAGCTCCCCCATCCTGTGCCCAGTAGGAGGTGGGAAGTATTGGTAGATAGGCATTCAGTGACCGTTGTTACAGTCTTGTTCGCAGCAACCCTGATTGCCCAGCTAACCATTTGGGCTATTACAGATAGAAACTGTAGACACACTCATGCATTCACTGAATACCTACAGCATGCACTTTGGCCAGATCCCATCTAGGATGGTGCCAGGCACATTAATACGCACTGGACACATTTGTTAAAAACTTCACTTAACCCAGGCATATCGAACCTACGATGTTGTCATGATTATGCATGTTTCGGGCAGATTCTCAGGGGTAAGGCTATCCTGTCCAACCTGTAGTTCTCAGGCAAGTGCTGGGGCAGCCCTCACCTGCTTTCCCTACACTGGCAGGCCAGACCTGTTTGTGGCTGTTGGCTCTTCTCTCTGGCCCACCCCCAGACCACACACACCTTGCAAAACTTAATAGTGCCCGGTCTGAAATTAATAAAGATGAGACCACCTTATGTAAATTTTAAAGAACCACTTTTTGAAACTGAAACTCAGAAATCTATAGATCCTCTCAAGAGAAATAAACTCTTTTTTAAGATCAACTCCTCCTCCATACTGTGGCGGTTTCCTCCGCCCCATGGTTTTAGGGGGTGTAATCACCCAAGACGGAGTTGAGAGGCAAAATATATTAGTTTGCTTTAAAAAGTAATAATTTCCTGGGGCGCCTGGGTGGCGCAGTCGTTGAGCGTCTGCCTTCAGCTCAGGGCGTGATCCCGGCGTTATGGGATCGAGCCCCACATCAGGCTCCTCCGCTATGAGCCTGCTTCTTCCTCTCCCACTCCCCCTGCTTGTGTTCCCTCTCTGGCTGGCTGGCTCTGACAAATAAGTAAATACAATCTTAAAAAAATTAAAAATAAAAAAATAAAATAATAATTTCCTGAAAAGTGAGATGGATCCTTCTTGGCCTTTCTCTCATGCATCTCAAACAGGTTTTAAGCAAAAGTGGTCACATTTTACATACTGTTCTGCAGCCTATTTCTTTCACCTAATTTCTGTTTCCATGTCAGAGCATACAGAAGTTATGCCATTTTCGCTGTATGGGTGAATCAGAATTTATTGCTATACACATTTCTGTGGAGAAAAAAAAATACCCCTTACCTGGGTCTCTGTATAGTTGTGCAGTTACCTGTGTGGTTGAGATCCATATGCCTAGAGTTGCTGGCTCTGAGGTATACCTCTGACTCAGTGGGGGAGTGTACGTACAATCAGATAGCCAGGAAATGAAAAGTAACTTAGGGAGACTCTTCACCCAACTTCTTGTGCTCAGGACCCAGGTGTCCAGATAAAGCCACAGCCCCAAGATGGGCATTTGAATATGCAGGCTAGCATTAACCCTGAAGGGAATAAGACCCAGTTACAAAAGATACCCACAGAGCAATCCTTTTTGGGAACGTAACTGCCCGGAATAGGAAGATATTTGGTTTTGTATATTTCATTTCCCATAAATGACAGTAATAGAAGTTGCAGGTAGAGGGAGAAGAATGAAACCATGGTTCCCATCCCCTCTTTCCATTCCTTGGGTTTCTCTCTTTACATAATGGCTTATTTAACCCATTTAGTGTCCTGACTGTTAAGACATTTCTCTAGTTTTTCATGATTTGTAAGATCATCAGTCTTTTTTTCTATAGTCACGGCCTTTCTTGAACATGAAATCTTTTCTTTTGTCAGTGTGTCATATGAAAATATTTCTAGGAGTATCCGCTTGGCCTTGCTGTGTAAATGGACCCAGTGTGCTGTTCTCCATATTTTCGGTGAATTTGGTACTGCTCTTGTAGTTGTTGGCACCTTGAAACCGGGAAGGTACACTTGTTACACTGAAAGAGTGATTTTTTTTTTTTTAAGATTTTATTTGTCAGAGCGCGCGAGCACAAGAAGGGGGAGCAGCAGGCAGAGGGAGAAGCAGCCTCTTTGCTGAGCAAGGAGCCTGATGTGGGACTCGATGGGATCATGACCTGAGCCGAAGGCAGATGCTTGGCTGGAGCCACCCAGGCGTCCCTGAAAGATTGATTTAATGCAGTTTTGCTTTCAGTGGCCCCAAGGTGGGGATGAGCAGCCATATTTGAGCAGGTATCCAATGTCATTTATAGTCACGGTGTCAGACCCATTTGCCTTTGCAAGCTTGTTCTGAGTGGGGTGCAGAGCTCCAAGGGAATTATTTTAATAATAAATTGTGTGAATTTCCTAGGGTTTCCATGACAAATTGGATGGCTTAAAACAACAGAGATTTAGTCTAATGGTTCTGGAGGCCAGACATCTGAAATGGAGGTGTTGGGGGGGGATGGTTCCTTCTGGAGACTTTGAGGAAGAAAGTGTTCCAAGCCTCCTTTCTATCTTCTGTTGGCTTCCAGTAGTCCTTGTTTAACAGACACGTAATTCCTTCCTAGGGCCTTGCTCGTTCCATCTCTCCTTTCCCTTCTTTTTAAGAACAACAGGCATTGGGTTAGGGACCCTCTCAGTTAGATGTGGGAAGACCCTGTCCCAAGTAAGTTCACATGCACAGGTGCTGGGTATAAGGACTTGGACATCTTTGGGGCGGGGGTGGGGGGACACAATTCAACCCACTACACCAGTGGTTGGTTCATTCAGACCTCTGGCCAGTGGATGCCTAGTTCCCTTCTACAGTCTTCTGCCTGTTCGGACACAGGTCACGAAGGCGTCTGTATTGCGCGTTGTGGTTCTTCCCTGGAAGTGGCCCCACATCCCTTTCTGGGCACAGTTCTTAGCTCGTGTTCTCTTGTCCCAGGTGCTCCAATGAACCACCCAGGGAATGGCAGCGAAGCCAGCAGGGATGGACTGACAGCAAAGAGGACGCGTCGGGAGGAGACGCACATCTGTGAGAAATGCTGTGCCGAGTTCTTCAGCTTCTCTGAGTTCGTAGAACACAAGAAAAATTGCACTAAAAATCCCCCTGTGCTCATCATGAACGACAGCGAGGGGCCAGTGCCTTCCGAAGACTTCTCCGGGGCTGCGCTGAGTCCCAGCAGTAAGGAGGGGGGCCCCCGGGAGGATGGCGGCGGCTCGGGGGACGCGAAGGAGAAGCTGGGGGCCGAGTCGGTCGTGTACTTGAAGACCGAGACCGCCCTGCCGTCCGCGTCCCAGGACATAAGCTACGTACCCAAAGGCAAAGTGGCCAACACTAACGTCACGCTTCAGGCGCTGCGGGGCACCAAGGTGGCGGTGAATCAGCGGGGCGCCGAGGCCCCCCCGGGCCCCCTGCCGGGCGCCAGCAGCATCCCGTGGGTCCTGGAGCAGATCCTGTGCTTACAGCAGCAGCAGCTGCAGCAGATCCAGCTCACCGAGCAGATCCGCGTCCAGGTGAACATGTGGGCCTCGCACGCCCTGCACTCGGGCGCCGCGGGGGCCGACGCGCTCAAGACCCTGGGCGGCCACGTGTCCCAGCAGGTGTCGGCGGCCGTGGCCCTGCTCAGCCAGAAGGCCGGCAGCCAGGGCCTGGCTCTGGACGCCTTGAAACAGGCCAAGCTACCTCACGCGAACGTCCCTTCCGCCCCCAGCGGCGCCGTGTCCCCGGGGCTGGCGCCCTTCGCCCTGAAGCCGGACGGGACGAGGGTGCTGCCGAACGTCATGTCCCGCCTTCCCGGGACTTTGCTACCTCAGGCCCCGGGCTCTGTGCTCTTCCAGAGCCCTTTCTCCACGGTGGCGTTAGACCCGTCCAAGAAAGGGAAGGGGAAGCCCCCGAACGTGTCCCCGGTGGAGGTCAAAGCCAAAGACGAGGCCGTCCTCTGCAAGCACAAGTGTAAGTACTGTAGCAAGGTTTTTGGGACTGATAGCTCCTTGCAGATCCACCTCCGCTCCCACACCGGAGAGAGACCCTTCGTGTGCTCTGTCTGTGGCCACCGGTTCACCACCAAGGGCAACCTCAAGGTGCACTTTCATCGACACCCCCAGGTGAAGGCGAACCCCCAGCTCTTTGCCGAGTTCCACGACAGAATGGCGGCAGGCAATGGCATTCCCTATGCACTCTCTGTACCTGTCCCCGTAGATGAATCGAGTCTCTCTCTAGACAGCAAACCTGTCCTTGTGACAGGGACCCCCACCGTAGGGCTACCTCAGAATCTCTCTTCAGGGACTAACCCCAAGGACCTCATGGGCGGCCCACTGCCCAACGACCTACAGCCCGGGCCTTCTCCAGACAGTGAGGATGGATCCCTACTATCTGGGGTGGGGCCAAACCACAGTTCCCCAAGGGTTGGTGGCTTCCAAGGGAGCGGGACACCGGAGCCGGGGTCGGAGACCCTGAAATTGCAGCAGCTGGTGGAGAACATCGACAAGGCCACCACCGACCCCAACGAATGTCTCATTTGCCACCGGGTCTTAAGCTGCCAGAGCTCCCTCAAAATGCATTACCGCACCCACACCGGGGAGAGACCGTTCCAGTGTAAGATCTGTGGTCGAGCCTTCTCCACCAAGGGCAACCTGAAGACGCACCTCGGGGTCCACCGGACCAACACGTCTGTAAAGACGCAGCATTCGTGCCCCATCTGCCAGAAGAAGTTCACCAACGCGGTCCTGCTGCAGCAGCACATCCGGATGCACATGGGGGGCCAGATCCCCAACACGCCCCTGCCCGAGAATCCCTGTGACTTTACGGGTCCCGAGTCCATGATAGTCAGTGAGAATGGCAGCGCCGGTGCCATCGGTCACGATGATGTTATCGAAAGCATCGATGTTGACGAGGTCGGCCCCCAGGATGCCCCCAGTGGCTCCTTGAAGGTCCCCGTGCCTCTTCCCAGCGTCCACTCGGCATCACCCACTCTCGGGTTCGCCGTGACGGCTTCCCTCGATGCCCCGGGGAAGGTGGGTCCTGCTCCTCTTGTCCTGCAGCGGCAGAACAGCAGAGAAAACGGTTCAGTGGAGAGCGATGGCTTGACCAACGACTCGTCGTCCTCAGTGATGGGAGACCAGGAGTACCAGAGCCGAAGTCCAGACGTCCTGGAGACTGCGTCCTTCCAGGCACTGTCCCCAGCCAATAGCCAGGCAGAAAGCATCAAGTCCCGATCTCCTGATGCTGGTGGCAAAGCAGACAGCTCCGAGAACAGCCGCACTGAGATGGAAGGTGATAGAGCTTTGGATTTAACTTAGGTCCATTTTGGGCACGAGGTCATCCAAAAGGAACCTGGGTTGAACTTGGCAAATGGACAGTGTGATGTATGCAAAGCAGCTTCTTTGTAGGGCAGTTAGCCGCTCTCTACTTCTGGGTAGAGGGGCACGATAACTACCTCTGTCCTAGCGCCAATGTCCTTTCATTTGTGGTGGTTACTGCAGGCGGGGTATGGACAGTGCACTCGTCGGTTTTTAACTCTGTGGTTGAGCCCCAGGGAGACACTGGGTAATCTTCAGGAAATGATCCACTGGGAGAATGTTTGAGAAAGTAGGCACTGCTTTTTGGGCACTGAGATAAGCCACAGTCCTTTGATTCTGAGGCCCCACGCCCTAATGTAAGGTTCCTAGATGAATAGCTCTTGGTGGGAGGGGGGCGTGAGGAGGAGAATCTAACCCATTTTAAATGCACGTAATAAATTTGTGGGGTTCCTGTTGATGTTGTTCATGGTGAAATGGGGAACAGCTGCATCATAGAATGAAATAAAGTTGCTGTCCGGGCATACTTTCTTTCTTTTCTTTTTTTTCTTTTTTTTTTTTGGTGGATAGCAAAGCAAGATTTGAGTGATAGCACAAAGCTCCCAAGGAGGGAGGGGACCCAAGAGGGTTGACCTCCGGGCATAAAAGAGAACTTTTTCAAAATTGTTTTAAGGTATTTATTTTTAAGTAAACTCAACACCCAACATGGGGCTCGAAATCAAGAGTCACGGGACTCTACTAATCAAGCCAGCCAGGCTCTCCTTAAAGATAACTTTTTATGCAGGAACTTGAATTTCAGAGTTCTGCATTTTGCCCATACCTTAAAGCTAAAATGGTGACTTTTCTGAATGAGTTGTTACTCCCTGGGCAGGTCAGCGTGCTCCAGAGGAAGACTGCCTCCGAGGTACACATTGCCCAAAAGCTGTTTCCAGGCTCTCGGTGGGCAGTTGTCATCAAAGCTCTTTTGTGGTTTGAGAAGAAATGAGTATGGGATGATAAAGGTTTGGGGTTTCTTTTCTCTGGATACCAGGTCGTAGCAGTCTGCCATCAACGTTTATCCGAGCCCAGCCAACCTATGTCAAAGTTGAAGTCCCTGGTGCATTTGGTGGACCCGCGACCATGTCCCCAGGCATGACACCTTTGCTAGCGGCCCAGCCACGCCGACAGGCCAAACAGCACGGCTGCACACGGTGCGGGAAGAACTTCTCCTCGGCGAGCGCTCTGCAGATCCACGAGCGGACCCACACAGGGGAGAAGCCCTTCGTGTGTAACATATGTGGGCGAGCGTTCACCACCAAAGGCAACTTGAAGGTGAGGTTTTTCAGGCTCTCAGCGGGGGTGGGGTAGGTGGTGAGCACCGGGTCTTTCTGGTGTTCATCCATCCCTGATGAACTCTTCCATTAAGACCAGTGGGATACCGTGTAGTCGTATCTCAGCTGGCTCTTGAAATAGACATCAGAAAATACGTTCTCTCACATCACGGTGTCTCTGAAATTGGGATACTTCTTGCCGTCAGTGTCTGAAATGGGTCATTTTTTCCCCCTAATCTTAGTGGCACATGGGATAATACTAATGATGTATTTTGCAGATGATGCTGTCTAGGAACGGACACATGGTCTTTTGGATGTTTCTGAGTATCAGATATGTTACATGTAGGGTAGGTTTCCCCCTCCGAGACTGGGGCAGACCAGGACCTCTCTCAACAGACGGGAGATCAGCCTGGAAACAGGTGTTGAATGGCACGTGGTGTCACATGGTGGTGACCAGTCATTTATGGATGCGTGTACGCTTCCAGACTTGATGATCACCCGGTGTGTTGGTTTCTGTTTTTCTAGTTTGCTAGGTTGAAGTAAGTACCATGAGTTAAACATACATAGGATAACAGTACCTGTGGAGTTAAAGGAAAGTCTCCAGGTTATTGGCTGTGCTTTTAAAACCGAGTGGCTGGGTGCTTCCAGAGAATGGCCTATAATATAACTGTTGTTAGATGCCACCTAAGATTTTACGGAGGAGATGGGGAGGAGACTCACCCACGTAAGGACTGAATGTGGCCTGTATAAGAACAAAGGATGGGATTTGGGGACCCGGGTTTTCCCTCTGGCCCTGCTTGGTGGTTTCCACGAGATGTTCTCTGGATCTCTTTTCTACCTCTCTCCCACGAGTAGACTAATTCTTTGTGGCTCAAATAAAGGTTAAAACAACTTCTTTTAGTCTTACATATAGTCTTAAAGACCTATAAGACTGTATATCATTTAAAAAATTAAACATACATAGTATGAAAACAAGCTCTATTTTTTAAATTTTTTAGTTGGCAAAAATGTCAGGGAAGGAGCACAAAATAACTTAATCTCTAATACCGACCTCTGGTTAGTTCACAAGCCCTGGGATCAGCCCAGGGAAGGACTAGAGCTCCTTTTGCTACACAAATGGCTTTGGGCAAATGGCTCCTCGTGCCTCAGTTTCCCAGGCATGGGGATAATGGTAGTGACAACTTCAGAATTGTCCTGGACATTAAATGAATTATATTAGAAAAGGGTTCAGATTATGCTTGGAACATCTTAACAGCTTAGAGCTATGAAGAAGTCACTTCTGAGCCCACTGGCAGGATAGCTACTAACTGCTGAGGATATCGGTGCTTTGAAATGAGGTGACCTGAGAAAGTAGTGCCCACCACATTCTTTGAAAGGGATTTAGACACTCAACAGCTGGATCAGAACAGTAATTAGAAAGGGGGCCAAGTGGAAGGAGCAGTAGATGGTAGGGTTTCTGTCATCAGAAGAGGTCTTGCCTTGCCCACCACCCTGGAATATTAGCGCTCATTCCCCACGGTGGCCTTCCATCAGCGCCCCAGCATGGCTGGCTGGTTCTCTGTGATGACGATCACGGATGACTGTCACTGACGTCGCATGTGTGTGGCAGATCGGCTCCCATCAGGACAGCGTCTGGTTTGTTCAAAAGTTCATTTCTTCAACTCAGATTTTTGTTCAGGTACTTGGAGACCACGTGCCGTGAGACTTCATAGACCCTTTCGCACCTGGCCCTGTATCCCCCAGTGGCAGGATTTTGCAAAACTCGAATGTGAATAAATAACACAACCGGGATATTGACATGGATGTAACCTACTGGTCTTACAGATTTTCCCATTTTATTTGTACTCGTGTGTGTATATGTGTTAAGTTCTGCACAGTGTTATTTCCTGTGTGGGTTTGGTCTTCACAAGATTTAACCCCAGCGCTGGAGAGAATGCCTGGTACGTAGTGAGTGTCCCTGTACTCGCTTACACGAACAGATGGGATGGGGACAGAATTGGAGCAAACGTGGAACAAATGTCCTTGCCTTGTTGTCTTTACTTGCCTCTAGGCAGGAATTCCCGCCCCCCCCCCCCCCCCCCCACACACAAGAGAACAGATACCTGGATTTTGAAAATGTTCAAACCCATATGTAGACGGACTAGCTTGCCAGCCCGCACGCTATCAAGTCTCTGTTTAGGTGGAAACCTTTCTGTCCCTCTTCCCATAGGTCCACTATATGACGCATGGGGCCAACAACAGCTCGGCGCGCCGTGGGAGGAAGCTGGCCATCGAGAACACCATGGCTCTGTTAGGTACTGATGGGAAGAGAGTCCCTGAGATGTTTCCCAAAGAAATCCTGGCCCCTTCAGTGAACGTGGACCCTGTCGTGTGGAACCATTACACCACCATGCTCAACGGCGGTCTGGCCATGAAGACCAATGAAATCTCTGTGATCCAGAGCGGCGGTATTCCTACCCTCCCGGTTTCGCTGGGGGCCAGCTCCATTGTGAACAACACCACCGTGTCCAAGATGGATGGCTCCCAGTCCGCCATCAGTACTGAAGTGGAAAAACCAGGTGCTGCTGACAGTGTCCCCAAACACCAGTTCCCTCACTTCCTCGAGGAAAACAAGATTGCGGTCAGCTAAGCTCTAGGAGAACCCTTATTGAAGGAGAAATGCAGGCAGGATGACCTCCCGGAGTCCTTTTTTTTTTTTTTTTTCCTTTTTAAAAGAACCCATCTCCTCCTGTTTGTGTTCTTACTGATGTGCAAATGATGTTTACAGTTGGGACCACAACCTCAGGCAAGTCCTACAATCAGATGTTGTTATGCTGCTTTGCAAAAAAAAAAAAAAAAAAAAAATTAGAAAAAAGAAAAAAATTTGAAAAAAGAAAAAGTTGAGAAAAAAACAACAAAAAAAGAAAATACATACTAAAACAAATACAGACTAGAATTTTTTTCTTTAATTTTGGAAAGAAGCGGGTCTTGCAGAGTAGCTTTGTTACTTGGCGACAAACTGTATACATAAAAACCTTTGTACAACCGAGAGTAACTATTTTCCAAAGACTATGCCCCTATTTCAAGTTGGAGCTTACGAACTGCAATGGAAAAGACAACTGTTCGCCTAATTGGGGGGAGGGGGTACTAGATACTTCCCTGGTGACTGTATGCGGGTACGTGGACACCATCTGGCATCCGTTTAGGGACCTGTGTTTTGTATGACCCCCAACCTGCACCCATCTTTTTTTTTTTTTTTCACCCCTGAATGTACTATTTTTTTTTTTTTTTTTAAACTAAGGTGGTACAATGACAAAATTGCTTCGACCTTGGAACCTTAAGTAGGATGCCCTCAGATGGACTGCGTCTGGTCCGGAGGGAGTCAGTGTGTGTTGCTGCTTATTTAAATACAGTTGGAGCCCCGAGAGTGCCAATGTACTGTCTGCTGCTGTCGGGATGCCCCCTTCCTGAGCCACCAGGAGAGGTGGGCACCTGAGCAGGGACCCTCAGGTGACTTAATTTGGTTCGCCAGTGCCTACCCGATTGAAGAACTGGGTTTTCATTCTTGAAGAAACTCACGGAAGGGCATGTTCCTCACAGGTTCACATACTAATTTGTACAAAAATGTCCTTGGTGCAGCTTACGCCAAGTTACTATGAAGATTATTCTCGAGCATTGCATGAAGGCTACGAAGTTGGAACAGGCAAGTCATGGGTGTGAAAGCTTTAATTTATCTACCTCATTTATTTTTTTATTTTTGTAGCCATAGCGTCTATGTTCCTATTTTCTGACCGCTGAAGTGTTCCGACGCCCTGTCTTAACCTGAGTTGATATGTGGTGGGAGCAGCTGGACGTTTAAGATATTTTCGTGTTTTTTTTTTTTTAACTCCCTCCCCTTTTTGTATATGTAATGATGAAACCTGCTCTAATGGTTTAACAAGGAAGGAGAAAGACAGACCTTAATTTCTGAGCGGAGAAGTCTCCCTCTTTGTGGGAAAGTAGATCAAGACTGTTATCAAGTCTGTGCTATCGCACCTGACTTTAGGATCCAAAAAGTTTTTTTGCCACGTTGTGCCTTTCCTTCTGGAATCGTAAGTTGAACACAATGCTAGGACCTGTTTACACTGTGAAGTGGAGATTGTTACAGAGACACACCGGAGCCTTTCTCACTGTTAAGCAAATAATGCCCTTGTGAATGTATGATCTTTGGAGAAACCCCTGTAGTTTTACCTGCTGATGCTGTCTGTCTTGTTGGAGAATAAATTTTGGATGTTGTTTTTTTTTTTTTTTTTCTTTTCTTCTTTTCCTTTCCCCCACCAGGCGCGTATGTAAATTTTTCTGGTTCATTTCTGCTCTAAACCTGAGAATTCTTACTTAACCATCATTTTGCCCTCAGGAGCCTGCAGGTCCTAGAATCGAAGATGGACATCTGGTTACATCCATGCTGGCCCCATTTCTCAAGCACGCACAAGTAACTGCTTGCTCTCTTTCTTTGTTAGAGTAAACTCATTCTAGAGAACTTGCCTGTGTTCGCTTATGACCACGGAAGGCTTATGGTGCCAGAGATCAGCCCACGTTTCCGCCCCTCCTGATCTGGTGGCAGTCATTGGGCAGAGAGACACTGTTTTGTATTGTCTACTGAATGGACTGCTGAGAATCACATAGGATGGGCACTTGAATTCCAAGGGAGGATTCTTTGAGAGGGTGGTGGAAAAAGTACTCAACTGGGGAGAGACAACAAGGGCAAGACCAGGTTAGCATACTACTGGGAAAGTATCGTGTTGCGTGTGTCTTGCGGTATTTCTCTTCGCAAACCCACTGGCGAGAAACCGGCATCAGGCTTGAGAATCTTTCGGGTGTTGATGAGACCTCGTCTGTGAATGGATCCTCGTGACCTCGGCGGGGGGAGGCCAGGGATTATATTCTCACGGCCTTTAATCTGGTGTGAGCCCTGCGTGGCTACATCCTTTACAGGTGGGTGCCCTCTCCTCCCTCCAAGGGTTGTCTGTCCTTTAGGCTCATCTCTTCTAAATCTGCAGTGTTTTATTTACTCTGAAAGCAAGATGAACTCGGCCTTTCAGAAAGTTGAAATGGAAGTATCTAAACCCTTCTCCCACTTGAAACCCACAGCGAAGTTTTCTATCAGGATTGAAATGTATGAGGATTATTTTTACTTCATAAAAAGCTAATGTTCCTCTTCCCAGTGCATCTCACATCTTTCCAAGGTTTCCAGCCGTTTCTGGCTAATCCTTTTTAAATACCTGCAGTAATAGAAAAATGTTTAATCGGCTCTTGCTCTGCACTACTCCTATTTTCCCCAAACTCGTAAATAATCCCAATCATCGAGGCATAGTTTTCCTTCCACCCAGTTGACCTCAGGGTAGCTTCCTACCGGAGGGATTGCTGGGGCAACAATGAACGTTTCTGCAGGTGTTCGTGTGAGTGGGTTACGTGTTGAGGTGTATTTTCTCCACCCTGGTCGGTGACGCTAATCCTCCCGTGGGTTGTGATGTGCGCACACCGCTGTAAGCCAGCGCATTGTCTCTGCTGAAGGAGCCCAGAAAGCAGGCAGTACAGAGGCCATCAGACTCGCTCATTTTGAGACCTGCCTACCTCTTGGCATTTTCCATTATGGGTTCTGTGTTTTCAAAGCTCTGTTTTTGATACCCGATGGAAGATTTAAGGGAATCTCAACTTCTCTGCTTTTAACTGTCAATTGTATCTCAGTGAAACGGGGGGAGAGGGGGAAGGATAAACTTCCATATTTCCCCCTGACCCCCTGCTTTTAGTTGGCACCACCCCCCCAGAACCTGTTTGAAGACAAGTGTTCTGGGAAAGAAATTGCTGCTTTGTATGGGGTAGCTGGCGTTTGCAGAGAGGGTCTGGGGAAGGTTGGAGGAGGCCCTGCCGTCCAGGTGCAGTTTGTACCTGGTTTGACAGGCAGACCTGTCTTGCCAGGTGTGCAGGAGGGGAGGGCAGTCTGGAAGGTGGTGGTTCCTCCCTTTGTGTCTGGAAGTGCCAGGTTGAGCCAGGTGACAGTCTGAACCACAGCATCAAGGAAGGTATTGAAATGCCTGCATGTTTACAGGAAGCTCCTCAGTCCTTACAAAGGCAACCCTCAGAGCAACAGGACCTGCTTACAACACGGTAGGTGGCTTGAGCCCAAACCGGAAAGTTAACGCATGTTGGCATCCATAGAATGTCTAGGAACAGTCAGTCGGGTTAGAGGATGCGGGTACATATCAAGGCAGGAAAGGATGGGTTCACGAGATGGCTGGCTGGTCATTTTGGGAACGAAGTTCAGGTCAAGGCTTAGCCTGGATGCCCTGGGGCAAGATAATTTGTAGGACATTGGATACCTCATCTGCAAAATGGAGAGAATATTTGATTCATGGGATTATGGTGAGGTTAGACAAGAGCATGAAAACAATCTGGGACACACCAAGCTTTTGGTATGGTAGTCACCCTTGTTTCTCCTTTGGGGCTCTGAAAATCGACATTGTCTTAAGGCAGAATTTGTCCCAGCTCTGGGTCAGGTGGATTCTGATTCAGTGTGTTGAGACTCAGGGAGGAGGTCACCTGGGTCAGGAGAGGGCCAGCAGTGGGCAGCTCCTTTATCTTGAAGGCGATGTGTTTGTAGCTCAAACCAGAGGGCGTGCGTGCAATGGCCTATTTCATCATCCGCTGATGGATTGCTTTGAAAGTTTAACGTGCAGGGGGAAATAGAGGCCAGTAGGGGTAATTTTTAAGGTGGGTTTTCACCTAAGCAACTGGGATTCAACAGGGCTTACCACATTCCATTGGTTCCTGCATGTACATTTTACCCCCCCCCCAGCCATTGACACACCCCAAGAAATCCAGATGCACGTGGTTGGAAGTCCAGGCCCCCATTCCTTGGTGTTGTGGAAGTTCATTCTGAGTCTGTCAAAAAGCTGTATTTTGGCTAAGCCTGTGGTTCTGATGCGGGGCTCGATTCCAGAACCCTGGCTGGGATCATGACCTGAGCCAAAGGCAGACGCCCCCAAATGTATTCATTTAAAGAAGGCGCTTTTTCCAGTGGAGAAACCCTAAGGTTTTTGTAGAGCCTTGATCCTACCGGTTCCCTCACTTCCGTTCTCTTATTTCCAAACAAAATCACGAAGCACTTAAATGAGGAATGCCCATTTCTTTTAAGATTTTACTTATTGGAGAAAGCTAGCGTGTGCAAGAGTGCACACGAGGAGGGGGAGGGGCAGAGGGAGAGAAGCAGGCTCCCCGCCTGAGCTGAAGGCAGATGCTTAACCGACTGAGTCACCCGGGTGCCCAGGAGTGCCCATTTCTTTTGAAAAAGAAAAAGTACTTTTTTTTTTTTATTGCTTTTGCATAACAAGTACATCTCTTTGGCCACCTATTTTGTTTGAAGTCACAGGCAGTACATTATTCATAAATGGCAGAGAATGTCATTTATCCTTCAGAAGGATCTAAAAGTGAATCTTGAAGGAAATATGAATTCAAAAGTGAATTTTCTAAGGAAAGCTGGGGAAAGGTTTAGATAGAAAACTAAAGTACATTTTGCCGTAAGATGTAACTGGCAAAGTGGAATTAACCCCAAATAGGAATTACGATCGTATTGAACTTGTATTTTTTTACTTGAGGTATATGTCATGTGTCCTACTAGTGTCAGGCATAGGACATAATGATTCAGTATTTGTACGTTGTGAAATGTTCATGGTGACTAGAAATCCCCATTTTTGTTCAAAGAAAATGGGTTGGCTTTCAAAGCGATCAGTCTGATAACCCCAAAGAAGCCATCCCTTTTGGTCACGTATGGCTGTGGGGGAGGGATTTGTGATCTTGGCACACATGAAAATTCAGACTTCTTGCCTAAAGAAAAAGAAAAAGTAAACCAAAAAACCCTAGGTCTGTATTTGTTAGCCGTAACCAAGTCCAACTATTTCTGAATTATCAAAAGAAAAATGGAGCGTTAGTTCAACTAGGATAAGGAAGTAAATTTACGTCTCAAAAGTGGACTTCGCAATTGTATTTAAGATAAGACCTTGCAAATGTGTTCCAAAGAAGCATCAGGCTCTGCATTTTAAGAAGTATTTGAAAGAGAAGAAACATCCCTAAATGGCCCTGCAGAACTGCCCCTCCGCCCCTTCCCCTAGTCTTTCCACCCTCCAACCTTTGGTAAACAACTATTTCAAGCAAAGAGTAAGTTGAAAGGAATAGTGTCCTAAAGACTGAGGCATGCTCTAGCTATACCCAGTGTTGACACTTGTCCCCTTTGTCCCATAAATCCGTTTGGGGTTTTTGTTATCTAATGTTTGCTGATACTCTGACGGGAAAAATTATTTCCACTGATTTCTCGAAATGTCCTGAGTTAATTGACATGTCAGAGACCGATAATATCTTCATTTTTCTCACATGGCGAAAACCCCAGAGAAGAAGAGGAGACGCTCATGGAATTTAAGATTGCTGCCCCCTGGGACCTTACAGGCCAGTGAAATGGGGGGAAATCAGAGGGGACGGCTGAGGAGACCAATTTTCTATTTTCATCAAGAAGGATTAACAACAGCACAGCATCTTCCGCATCCACGTGGCATTTTGCACTCTTAGAATGTTTCCTTATTTGCCATCTCCTCTTACAATATTTACAAAAGGGAAAATCATGGCTCCTACAAATAGAAAAGGACGGTTGTCAAAGATTTGACCAACAGATTGACCCCCGATTCAAAGGAGAATCAACCCCCCAAAAGCAGGCTATCAGGAGTATCGAAGTGAATTTACAAAGAGGTGGAAAACAGTATCCACGGGGCAATAGTCGCTTGCCTTCCACTGGATAAAATTCATTTGCATTTCTATGGTCAAGAGTCCTGTGTATTTTGGTGGTTTCTCAACAGAGTTGTGAAATAGCTCAAAGACAATGAAAGGCACAGGTAGCCTGGATAATAACTTCTAGAAACCAGCAGTCCTGCACCCCAGGGAGCAGGGATGGTGTGTGCCTGTTAGCTGTATCCCCAGTGCCCTGAACATTGTTGGTCCTCAGAGATTACTTGAATGAATGAATGTTCTGTGGAATTTTCCCTAAACTCCATGTGTCTTTTTGGAGGTGAAAACAGTACTGTACAAACCAAATAGTATTATTAAATCCTAGGTAGATACTGTTGCTTCTGGAAAGCCCTTAAGGAGTTCTTATTTTTAAACAGGGGTCTGTGCTGGGGGGTGGGGATGGGACAGGGAGGGTGAGGTTAGGGTTGGAGACACAGCTTTGCTAGAGGGTTAAAAATTATTTAACCTCACATTCTAGCCCGGTGGTCTCAACCAAGGACAATTTTGCCCTCCAGGACATTTCACAATATCTGAAGACATCTGTGGTTGTCACACCTGGGAGGGGGGAGGGGAGCTGCTGCTGGCTTGTAGAGGAGAGAGACCTGGGATGCTGCTGAACGTAAAACACACAGGAAAGCCCCGGGGTAAAGGCATATCCAGCCCAAATGTCAGTAGCACCCAGGTTGAGCAACTGTGCTCTAGGGAACACCTAGAGCATTCACCCAAAATCATTCAGAGAGAAGATTCCAGGCACCCAAAGAACTTCACTTCTCCCCGAAGCTGGAATTCACCCCAAAAGATTTGTAATAATTCTGAGTTCCCGGGGCACCTGGATGGCTCAGTTGGTTAAGCGTCTGACTCTTGACTTTGGCTCAGGTCATGATCTCAGGGTCATGGGTTCGAGCCCCATGTTGGGCTCCTTGCTCAGTGGGGAGTCTGCTTGAGAGTCTCTCTCTCTTTCCCCCTCTGCCCCTCCCCTGATCAAGCTCATGCTCTCTCTCTCTTTCGTGCGCTCTCTCTCGAGCACAAGCAGGCAGGAGAGGGAGAAGCAGGCTCCCCACTCAGCAGGGAGCCCCATGCAGGACTCGATCCCAGAACTCTGGGATCATGACCCAAGCCGAAGGTGGATACTTAACTGACGGAGCCACCCAAGCACCCCATAAATAAATAAATCTTAAAAATATAATAATTCTGAGTTCCCGTGTTCCTTGTCTCCATTTCATCTGTGCCCTTGACCTCTTGTCTACTTACTGCCAACGTGCTATAAACAGCAGGAGCCAGCTTGGAGATCGATGGAAACAAGGCTTCAGGGTGGGCTGTACCGAGATCTCAAAATAGATCATGGCCTCAGCCGACCATCTGTTGATGATGTTGGGTGGCCTCTGCACCTCAGTATCTCGGAAAGCAGAAGCTGTGGACTAGGATGGCTTATCTGTTAAAGACCTTTCTGTTCCAGGTATCAGTACCAGGAGCTTCCTGGACTCAGGGCCTGCTGGACAGAGAGGGCTCTCAGGGTTACTGAAAGAGACTGCAAGCAGAACCCCGAGGTGACCATTCCTAGGACCACGGGGAGAAGGCAGACCCGGGCCAGGAAGAGGAAAGCGGTGTCCTGCTGAGTGGGACCCCCGTCACCCGCCCATCCAGTCGCTGCCCTGTCCTAGCTCGGCTCCTCTCCTGGCCCCTAGCGCTGCTCCAAGGCCCCACGGGCCTCTCTGCTGCCTCGTGTACGTAGATCACTCTCAAGATGAGACAAAAGCTTGTAAGGGCCTCTCTTCCTGGGGACTGATTGTCTTGCTGGAAACCTTTTGAAAAGTATCTTCTCTGATGTTTATAAAAGTGTGCTGGAAAAAAATTGGGAAAATACAAAACCAATAAAATCATCTCTTTTTTTTCACATGAAAATGTTACTACCTCTGGAGGGTAAGAGGGGGCTCCTTGTCTTTTAAAAAATTATTCATTTAGGGGCACCTGACTGGCTCAGTTGGAAGACCATGTGACTCTTCATCGCGGGGTCGCTGAGTTTGAGCTCCACATCGGGTGTAGAGATTACTTAAACCCCAATTTTAAAAAGATAAAAAGTATTTCTGTAAAAACATTGTAAAAGTGATACATGTTCACTGAAGAAAAAATAGAAAGAATAGATAAAAATAAGGAAAATCGTCAGATCCCGTGGATGTACCGCCCTCAGGCAAGATGTTGATGACAAGGGAGCTGCTGAGTTCGGGGTGGGGGAGTAGATGCGGGGGGGTATACTGAGCTCTTGCTACTATCTGCTCAAGTTCTCTGTAAATCCCAAACGACCCCAAAAAATAGTCTATAAATTAAACTATATTTTAAATATCTACCTAGAATCTTTTTGTCCAGAGATGACCACTGGATAGATACTATGGTGCTCGTTCTTCAATTAGGGAAAAATAAAAATATTCCTAGCAGTTGGGGGAGGAGGAATTGTAATAGCTTCCCTTCCACGAGTATTACCACGTGCGCGCATTGTGCTAAGGGCTTCCCGTTCCCATGACTGCCCCGAACTCTTCCAACTCTGTAATAACAAGCCTTACAGAGTGTTTCCTCTGCGTAGCCACTCTTCCAGTTGTTCTGTACTTACAATGAACTCATTTAAACCTTCCAACAATCCTGCGAGGCTGGCACTGTCCCCACTTTACAGATGAGGAAACTGAGGTTTGGCCATTTGTAAGTTGTCTTGGAAAGTGTTGTAGGATCTCTGATGACAGAACCGCTATCACTACTCCAGCTTTTAGAAAAAGAGAGCACAGGGGCGCCTGGGTGGCACAGCGGTTGAGCGTCTGCCTTCGGCTCAGGGCGTGATCCCGGCGTTGCGGGATCGAGCCCCACATCAGGCTCCTCTGCTATGAGCCTGCTTCTTCCTCTCCCACTCCCCCTGCTTGTGTTCCCTCTCTCGCTGGCTGTCTCTATTTCTGTCGAATAAATAAATAAAAAATCTTAAAAAAAAGAAAAAGAGAGCACAGTCTGATGATGGTGGCCACAGATGGGTTCCACAAAGCCGCAGGGAACTTGGAGATATCTGGAAATCGGGATTAGGAGGTGGCTGGAAGTGTCCTAAGTGATTCAGTTGATCGCTGGAGGCCCTTCGTCCTGCCTTCTGGGGCATGAAAAGCAAGGCCCTGGAGCCCAGCCTCGTTCCCTCCTAACCTCGTTTTGTGCAGGTCACTCTGGGCTATTTCCTCACCTGTGAAGCGGGGTTGATTGAGACCTCGCTGGCAGAGCTGTTGGAGGATTAAATATGGAACCCCGTGCGTGTTTTAGGTGCATGATAAAAACCAAAGCTCACCTTTATTGGGCCCCAGCTGTGTGCGGGAAGCTGCACTCCAGGGTCACAATCTCTGGTCTTTTCTGTTAGTCTGTGTGGGAGTGGAGTGGAGTGGAGAAGAGGGCCTGGGGTTTGCCGCTGAGGGGAGGTGGGCGGGGCTTAAGGGGGACTTCCAGGGGAGCAGGTGCGAGAGGGTGGGGCCTACTTTGATGCCGTAATCAGTGCATCCAGGTGTTTACATTCCCTCTACTGAACAAGCATTTATTGAGTGTTGACTGTGTGCCGCCCCGTGTGCTCAGCACCGTTGTAAAGACAGGAGAGAAAGCAGGCTGTGTTAGCCAAACCATGCTGTTTTCCCTTCAAAGGCGCAATGCAGCAATTCCAATGGCATGCTTCTTTTCATGAGGAACTTCCTTGTGACATGAGATAAGTCATTCTTCTCGGCTTGGGATCAGCTTTCCTTCATCCAGGGTCCCAGACACAGATACCTGGTAGCTCACAGCAAACATATTAAAAGGCACCCATACTCCACGTGAAATACATCAGGTGTAACTGCTTAAAACTTTGCTTTGGTTACATACAGCAGGTTAATTTATAGGGTTTTACACTTCGCGGTTCTTCAATTACATATGGATTTGTAATTTCTCCCCTCCTGTCTTTCCTTCTGTCACCACGACTCATTTTCTTCCTGTTCTCAAAGCTTTAACAGGCCCTTGAAAGTGAATGGATCCTAGACACTGTGTGGGAGAGTGTGAACCAGTCAGCGTGGATGTGGGTCTGGGTGCAGGAGTCAGGTGTGTGAGACTCCCAGCATGCTCGAATGTGTCTAAGCCCCAGAGGTAGCTGAGGGAGTGTGAACATGAGTGTGTGCACGTGTGCGTGATTGTGAATCCCAGGGATCCAGGTGGGAGAGCGAGGGTGGGTGAGGCAGACCGAAAGCGGAGTAAGGTAGGGTGCACGTCCCTGTGCGACTGATTCTGGGGCACACGTGTGTGAGGCCTAAGATTCAGAATGGGTAGATGAGGGGGACCGAGAGGCGGGTGAGTGTGGTCGGGTGTACAGGTGTTTGATCGTGGACGTCAGGGGGTGAGGCGGCAGGGTGTGCATGTGCTTGTGAATGGGGACGATGATGGGGAAGAAGCGGGTGAGAATGAGTGCGTGTCTGCAGGGCTCGTGTGTGCCGGTGCATGTTGGTGGCAGCGTTAGCACGCGAGGAAACGCCCGCGGTGGGACCGGGGAGCGCGGCTGGGCGTGTGCGTGTGCGGATGAGCGGCGGCTGGCGGTGGGCGGGCGGCCGGCGGGCGCGCGCGCGCACGGCGGGGCGTGGGCGGGGGCGCGTGGCCGGGTGGGCGCGCGTGGGGGCGCGCGCGGCGCGGGCGGGGCGGGGACACTGCGGCGGCGCCGGCAGCCGGCCGCCCCCCGTGGCAGGCGCTGCGCGGGGCGAGCGGGCGCAGCGCGGAGCTCGGGCCCATGGTGCGCCCGTGTCCGTCGGTCGGGCCGCGCGGGCGGCTCCGCGCGTGGCCCGGCTCGCAGCTCGCCCCCTCGCTGCGGGCGCGCGCTGCCGCCACCTCCTCCCCCGGGGCGGCGCGGCGCCGCGGGCGGCGGCGGCGCGGAGAGCCGGACCCGGGCGGCGGCCCAGGCGGCGCGGGGGGCGCGGCGGCCAAGGCGGGCGGCGCGGGCGACATGACGGACAACATCCCGCTGCAGCCGGTGCGCCAGAAGAAGCGGATGGACAGCAGGCCCCGCGCCGGGTGAGCGGGGCCCGGGGACGCCGGCCGCCTTTGTCCGCGCGGGCCGGGTCCAGCGCTGGGGCGGCCTGGCCTGGCTTGACATGTTGGCCGCGCCGCAGCCGGCGCCATGAGCCGGCGGCCAGCGGGGGAGGCGGGCGGGTCATCCCAGCTGCAGCTCCGGCCCGGGCCCCGTGGGCGATCCTGTCCCTTTTGGGCCCGAGCGCGCGGCTTCCTTGCACTCCTGCCCACCTTCCTTTAGAAACCCCGAGAAGCCGGACCCGCCCTAGCGCTGTTTACCCGCGCGCAGAGTTAGGACCAGCCATAGCTTTTCACCCTTTTATTGTTTCCTGATTACTCCCTGTCGTTGTGATTACGATCTGATCCACATGAAACCGTGCTCTGCGCCTGCACAGCCCTCGGGAGCCGGATATGCTGAGCTTACTGGTGGGGAGGTTCGGCCGCCTCCGCACCGAGCCCGCCGCGGGGTCCCCCATCAGCGCCTCCGGGTCCCTGCCCCAGGACGCCGCCTTCTCTTCCCGGCCTTGGGTGGATCTGAAACCAGCAGCCGCAGGAGGCTGGGCGGGGCTCCTCTTGGTCCACTGGAGAACCTCCCGCTCCCCACAATTTGAGGGAAGGAGCCCCCTGGCAGGGGTGGGGGTTGCCACCTGCTGTGCCTTTCCCGCATTGGCAGACCCCAGGGCAGCCTAGGCGTGGGTTTCTCTCTCCTGGAGAGAGAGAGAGAGGACGGGTAGGTATTTTGCGCCCTGCCGTCCTCCCGTTCGGAGGTTGGCAGTGACCTGTTGAGATTGTGAGGGACTGTGGCATCGTCTGCGACAGATTTACCTGGGGGTGAGGGTTGATGGGGCTGGTTAAAATAAATGCACATTCCTGGCCCCTGCCAGGCCCGCCGATCAGAGTTCGTGGGGGTGGGGGTGGGACCTGGAAATGTGCTTTTTCCCAGGCTGCCCAGGTGAGGTTGACGTGCCCTGACGACTGAGACCCGCAGCTGGGCGGGGCTGCGGCCTTGGACCGGCCCTTTCCCTTAACATCCTGTGCTCTCAGGCCATTTCCTTGTGGCCGCGGCTTAATGTGGCGTCAGTTGCTTGGTGCAGGAGATGCGGAGGGTGAACCCTTAGGGTTGCTTGCTTCCATCAGGTGTCCGTGGAATTAAAACAAAAAAAAAAGTGATGCTAGCTGCCATTTTGTGGGGTCTTTGTCCCCGTCTTCCTTGAATGTTCCGGAGGCCCGGGTTTATGTAAAACAGAGGAGGAAACGAGCTCAGGTTAAGGACTTCAGGGGAGATGCTGCAGAATGGTGATGAACTCAGGGTCGTTCGGCCCTAAGACAGACAGCCCTCCATCCCTTCTTTCACCGTTCTCGCGTATTTTGATCCTGACTACTCAAGGCTAAACAATAATTAACTTGAGCTCTGTGCCCGGATAGTGTCTGCGTGTAATATACACCCTGGGTAAATACTTTAATGAATTTGTGTGATCAGTGGATTCAAGTCTTCTAGTTACCAATTTGTGTTTAAAACAATTATGAGACGCCTACTCTGTGCAGGGGCGGTGCCAGGTGACTGGGATGCAAAGGTTAATTAAACAAGCCCTGCCCGGAGCGCCTGGGTGGCTCAGTGGGTTGGGCATCTGCCTTCCGCTTGGGTCATGATCTCTGGGTCTTGGGATCGGGGAGTCTGCTTCTCTCTCTCTCTCTCTCTCTCTCAATCTCTCACCCACCCCCTCCCTCTCTGCCCCTCCCCACCACTCATTCTCTCTCTCTCAAATAAATAAATCTTTAAAAACAAACCCAAGCCCTGTCCAACTCACACAGGCCTTCTGACGCTGGTTGTGTATTGCGATCACCTGGGGATCTTAACAACTACCATCCCTGCCCCCGTGTTAAACCTTTGAAATAATCTGGGGTGGGACCTGGGTGTCTTATTTTTTTTAAAGCTCCCCGGATGGTTTTACCGTGCTGTGGTCGTTGAGAACTCCTGATTCAGTGCATGACAGAGAAATGAGGGTAATTATTTAAAAGTGGTAATTACCATGATAGAGATATGTATTGTCAAAATGGGGGCGCAGAGGGAGTGGTGCTGACAGTTAAATATGTTTGGTATTGGAATGGAGGAACATACCCCATTTTTAGAATTTGCTAATTGGAACTAATTTATTTGCTAAACAGTGACAGTGATTGAGATTCAGATCCTGTATCAGGACAGCCAGGCTTTTATGTGTATTTTCTTGCATTTAATTTGCTTTTTTAGGAGGAGTAGCCCACATCAAGGTGGGAATCTTGGGGTCTGGAAACACTTTTGTAAGCAGAGTGATGGAGAGGCTCCTTGAAATATGGGTGGGGGAGTTGAAGAAGAAACTAATATAGATGTTCTTGGACTTTCAAAGCGGTTACATGCTCATAAACCTATTTTAAGTTGAAAATAGCTTCAGTGTGTTTACTCCACTTAACCTACTGAACATCGTAGCTCAGCCTGGTCCACCTTAAACATGCTCAGAACAGTTAAGTTAGCCTACTGTTGGGAAAATCGTGTAACATAAAGACTATTTGATAATAAAGTGTGGAATATCTCATGTAACGTATTGAATGCTGTACTGAAAGTGAAAGAATGCTTGTGTGGGAATGAGGTGGTTGTCAGTGTATCAGTATTGACCCTTGTGATTGCTGTCCAGCGTCATGGCGGGGGATCGCATCACTGGGGAAAGATTACAATTCAAAATACAGTTTATGTCAAATGCATATTGATTTTGCACCATTATAAAGTTGAAAAATCCGAAGTCGAACTGTCATAAGTCAGGGACTATCTGTCTGTGATTGGTCAGGCTCTCTCTGCTGGGTACTTGACATAAATAGCCCTGTTTTGTTTTGTTTTTTAAGATTTTATTTATTTGAGAGAGAGAGAGAGAGAGAGGATGAGAGAGAGAGAGAGACCAGGACCTTGGACCTCAATCCCAGGACCCCGGGAACAGGACCTGAGCCAAAGGGGGACGCTTAACCAACTGAGCCACCCAGGTGCCCCAATAGCCCTGTTTTTGTTTTTGTTTTTGTTTTAAAGATTTTATTTATTTATTTGACAGAGATAGAGACAGCCAGCGAGAGGGGGAACACAAGCAGGGGGAGTGGGAGAGGAAGAAGCAGGCTCATAGCAGAGGAGCCTGATGTGGGGCTCGATCCCATAACGCCAGGATCACGCCCTGAGCCGAAGGCAGACGCTTAGCCGCTGTGCCACCCAGGCGCCCCACCAATAGCCCTGTTTTAATCCTCGTAATGATTATGTGAGTTTTGGGGAGTTAGTTTCCTCATTTTATAGACAAGGAAATTTAAGATTCAGTGATGTGAAATAATTTGTTTGAGGTCACAGAGATAGCCGGTATGAGGGGGTGGATTTGAACCCAGTCGACTCATTTCACCTAAATGGCTCTAAGGTATAGGATGGTTGGGGGTTTTGTGGTTAAACCAAAAACGTAGGTGCAGTGAGTCCCAGGAGACAGTGTAATCAACGCTGGGGTCACTCAGCATATGTTGCCAGGACATGGAGTTTATTTGCTGAAGGAATCCTGTGGCTCCGATGCTCTTTTCTCTCTCGAGAAAGTTACCACATCCTGATGCTGGGAAACCTTTCGCAGCGGTTCAGTTAGGAAACACGGCTTGTGCACGGCTTTGACTGAAACCATTCTCTGGCTTTCCGTGCTTTGCCGCTCGCTGAATGGAATTCCCTTTTCGGTGAAACACCAGACGTTGGTTGATAGGAGTGTGGGTTCTGGAGTTGAGCATGGTTCAAGCCCAGGCTCCGTCACTGACAAGCCATTTGACTTTGGGAAAATTATTGTACCTCTCTGGGTCTCAGTTTTTCCATCTGTAAAGTGGGATGAATAAGAATTCTGGATACCTCGGGGTTGTTTCAGAGACTTAATCCAAGTAAAGTTTAGAACAGTGAGTACTCGATACAACTTCGTATTTGCCGGAGCTAATGGTGATAAATAAGACAGGCTTTTGCATGAGGTTTGCTACTGGGGGCTCTCCGGAATGCTTCTTTGAGAGGAAGGGGCCTTTGATGATGGGACATTAAAAAATATTATGGATTTCATTACTCTGTTCTTTTTTTTTTGGGGGGGGGAGCACAAGCAGGGGGAGTGGGCGAGGAAGAAGCAGGCTCCTAGCAGAGGAGCCTGATGTGGGGCTCGATCCCAGAACGCCGGGATCACGCCCTGAGCCGAAGGCAGACGCCTAAGACTGCGCCACCCAGGCGCCCCAATTCATGACTCTGTTCTGATCGAATCTGGGAAAATGATTAATTGCATTGAATGATTCCAACCAGGTATGTTGAGGCTCTGGTGTGATATTACAGGCTGAACTAAGACTTTGCCTTTGGGTTTTATGGCTGGATTGGATGAGGATGCTTTGATTTTTGATGTATTTGGACTAGGAAGTTCTGGATATGAACTGGGTTTAGAAAGAGCTGATTAAGTTCATATTCTACTGAATTTTTAAAACAAATTTATTGAGGCATAATTTACGTCACATAAAATATATAGTAAATGTACAATTCATTGATTTCTTTAAAAAAATATTTTATTTATTAGAATGTGAGCATGAGCAGGGAGGGGCAGAGGGAGAGGGAGAAGCAGACTCCTCCCTGGGCAAGGAGCTCAACATGGGGCTAGATCCCAGGACCCTGAGATCAAGGCAGATGCTTAACGGACCCACAATTCGTTGATTTGTTTTTTTTTAAAGTAAAGTTATAGGGGTGCCTGGCTGGCTCAGTGGGAAGAGCGTGAGACTTTTGATCTCTGGGTCGTGAGTTGGAGCCCCATGTTGGGTGCAGAGATTAGTTAAAAATAATAGAAGTAAAGTTAGCGTTTGTGCAGCGATCACCACAGTCTAGTTTTCAAACACGCCCATCACCCCACACAGCTCCCTTATGCCCGTTTGCACTTAGTCCTGCTGATCTGCTTTCTATTTCCATAGGTTTGCATTTTTTGGAAATTTCATGTAAATGGAATCATGCAGTAGGTTGTCTTTGTGTCTGGTTTCTTTCAGCACAGGGGTTTGAAAGTGCCTTTTTATGGCTTAATAGGATTCCATTGTATGGATAGATCACATTTTTTTTTAACCAAGATGGACATATGGGTTATTTCTGGTTTTTGCCCATTATAAATAATATCGTAAAGAACATTCAAGTCTCTGTGTGGACATGTGCCTTCATTTCTCCTGTCTGCCCTGAGTTTTAGAGACGCAGCTTGTCATCGTTTCCTGTATCCTCCACGACGGTATGGTTCTGCCTCCTCTTTCACCATTAAGTGTTGCGGTTGCTTAAGATTTGGTCCTGGACCTCCTTCCCCTTGGAAGTATGGGTGCAGTTCACCCATACGCATGGCTTTAGTGACCACCTTAGCAGAGAACCACGTCTTCTGTCCTCCCCCTGACTCCTGCCCTCAGTCTGCTCGAGAGCAAACTCACGGGCTGGCTCCCACCGCAAGCCTGGTCTTCCTTCCTCCTTTCTCCGGTGTTCCCAAGCCCCGAGAGTGGGTGCCGTCTCTTCAGTGACGCAGTCTGGAAACCCAGGCATCATCCCGGATGCTGCCTCGCCCTCCCTTGCTCACCCTTTACTAAACCTCCCACGTGTGCCCCCTGCCAAATTGCCTGGAATCTGTGCACCTGACCCTCACGGCCACCATCACCGTCATCACTCACCTCCCTGCCTCCGTGGTATTGATCGGCCAGTGAGGTCTCCACCCTGCGGCCAGAGCAGGTGTGGCCAGATGTTCTGCTCGTGAAAATGTTTTGCCCGAAGCCCTCTTGTGGCTTTCCATTTCTGTGAGGTCCCATGCTGTCCACCATGGTGGTCCTGAGCCTCATGTGGCTATTTACATTCAGAGTTAAAATAATTAGAATTAAAGTTAGAAATTTAGCGCCTCGGTGGCGTGAGCCACTTTTTAGTTCCCAGTACCCACATGTGGGCCGTGCCTGCATGTTGGATGATGGAGGTACATGCTTTTCCACCATCACAGAAGATTCTGTTGTGGCCCCTCCCTCCTTCCATCGTCATCTTCACACACCGAATAGTATAGCCTGGGCCCTTTCTCCTCCAGCCACACTGTGCTCAGTATCTTCTCCTGGGCTCTCTCTTGACACAGGACCTTTGCACATCCTGTTCTCCGCCTGGAATGTCCTCTCCCCTCTTCACCTAGTCAAAGCTCAGTCTTCCGTTAAGCCTTACCGAGGTCTCACGTCCTCGGGGGAGCCTTCCCTGATGTTCCTGACTAGAGATCAGGTTGCACTGGGAGCCTCTCAGAGCACCTGCTCCTTTTCTGTCTCACACAGTGGGAGTGTGACGTGCTCGTGTGATCATTCAGCTGGGAACAGCGGGGCCCCAGTTGGTGACAGCTTAATCACCATCACGCAGAGGCTGGCACAGAGTAGGTGCCCAGTAAGTCCTTTTTGAGAGGAGAAATGCCTGCAGCCGATCTCCAGTGTCTGATCCCCTGGGAATGGGGAGGGGATAACCTTTTCTAGATGGTCCAGGCAGAAGTCTGTTGGACCTTCTCAGATTGCTGCTTACTCATTCTTCTGATGTGACTCTGTGGCTCAGAGATCTTCCCTGGTTGATGGCATCAAGTCTTAACCACATGATTTGAGTGTGGGGGTGGGGGGGATTTGGGGTGTGAGCACCAGAAGGGAGCCTCAGGCAAAGAGAAGGCATCCCCTCTGCCTTTGTCTCTTTTCCTCACTGAGGGACAGCAGCTTGTGAGCTGAGTTAGTTTCCATCTTTAAATACAAGACACATATTCTCATGAAGAGTTTTTTCGGTGGATGATTTATGTGAAAAACACTATATGCTATTGACGCAAGAAGTCAAGCATTTAAGGGAAAAGAGTAAAAAAAAAATCTGGATTGTTGCAGAGGTGGTGCGATGGGCAGAATATCGGCCCGCGGGGCCTGTGGGCAGGTGACCTTCCGTGGCAAGAGGGGCTTTGCCGATGTGATTAATGATTTCGAGATGGGTTAGCCAGGTGGGCCCAGTGTCCTCACAAGCGTCCTTGAAAGAGCGGGGAGTGAATCTGAGAGACATGGCAGGACGCTCACTGCTGGCTTGAAGATGGAGACGGGAGCACACAGGGGGGCGTCTCGAAACGGGAAACCTCGAGCAAACAGCCTCCAGAGGGAACCCGGCCCTGCTGACATCCTGACTGGGGGCCCACGAGACCTGCTACGGACTGCCGGCCTCCAGAACTGTAAGATAATGAATTCATGCTGATTGGCCACAGCAGCAAGCGGTGGCCGGTGCAAGGTGGGCGTACCCCCGGAGCCCGGGAACAGGTGCCTGCCCTGGCTTCACATCCCAGGGAGGCTGGGGGTGGGGGCACCTGCCTGCCGGCCTTGGCCAGAGGCGTCTCAAGGCTCATGCTTACCTTTTGCTTGAGGGTGCAGAATTAATTAATTAATTTTAAAGATTTTATTGAGAGCGAGAAGGAGAGCACAAGCCGGGGGAAGGACAGGCAGAGGGAGAGGCAGACTCTCCGTTGAGCAGGGAGCCCGATGCGGGACCCCATCGCAGGACCCTGGGATTGTGACCTGAGCCGAAGGCAGACGCCGAGCCGTCTGTGTCACCCAGGCGTCCCAGAGGGTGCAGAATTTAAACCGACGTGTTGCAGGACCCGCTCCCTGACCGCTGAGGGGGAGAACCAGTGCTTACTCGAGATCTGCGGTATCTTGGCTCTGAACTGAGGTTCTCTTGCCCTTCCCGCACGGTGCCCCTTTGAGGTTGGTTTTTTTTATGCTTGTTCTACTGATAAAGGAAACTGAGGCTCAGAAAGGTTAAGCAGTTAATCCTGGCCGAGCACGTGTGGCAGAAACTAATGCGAACTGAGGTGAGCCTGTCTCCCAGTTAGAACTTGGGAGCGTTCTTCGGGGCAGGTGTCCAGCCAGCTCTGCTCTTTCCCTCAGTTGAGTTCTTTTCCCCCCCAGGAACAATGAATGATTTTCCCCCCCCTGCCCGGCTGCAGGGTAGAGAATTTGGGAGCGGCAGCTCTTTAAGCTATAGCACGTTTTCCAACCGCTGCGAGAACCAAGGTGAGAATTTTGTAGGCTGCAGTTTCAATGACCCAGGCCAGACTGACCGCGGGCTTTGTGGATTTGTGAGTTAAAGAGTTTGGATTCCAGGGTCACACGGACTTAGGTGAATGGACCAGTTTGGCGTTTTTCTGCTTGTATCAACCCGGGGGACTGTCTTCTCCCCTCTGAGCCGCAGCTTCCTCTCGTGCAACACGGGGACATGGGAAGAGTGCCTGGCTCGCCGGGCTTCGTGCGTGCAGGGAGCGCTAGGAGCACTGGCGAGCACTGGAAGTTGTTCTTCTCCCAGCCTGGAGGCTGGATTTCTAGCACTGGATGACATCTTGTCCTCTTTCTGGGTCTTTGGAGAGGGCCTAGGTGAGTACGAACTCTAGCTGGAGAATGCCCGCAGAGGACTTGATGCCAGGAGAAGCCATCTCAGACCTCACATGACCGAGTCTAGTGACAGGGCTGTGGCAGGCTCCGTGTGCGTTCGCAGCAGTGCTCGGCACCGCGCCAGGACCCGGGTCCCTCAGTAACGTGGGTTTCACTGTTTACGTGAAAGAAGAAAGATAATGCCGGCGCGGGGAGTTCTTCTCATACATTCCTTTATTCCACTGAAAGGTCTGAAGCTGTCCTTTCTAATTTGTGGGGTTAAAATGCCCTTTTCTCTTTTGACACAACGGAGGTAGCGTTAGACACAGTTTGGTTGATTCTCGTTATTCACAGTGGTTATGTTCCGGAAGGTCCCTGCCAGCCCTGAATTAGCGAATACTGAACCATTGCCCCCAAAGGGAGATACAGGGTTACTTCTCTGCAAGCCTCTGGTCCTGTTTTACCTTGTTTTAAAGGTATGTTTTGGTTTAAAGACTTTGTATTTAATGTATGTTGTTGATTCATTAACATTGAACCCAGGACCAACAGCCCTGCAACTCATAAGCTTCCTGTTCTCAGGACACGGGACAGCATGTCAGCACTATGGTTGGGGGCTATTTTAAACAGGGATGTCACTGACAAAAAGCTCCGAAGTGCAAAAAGTGTGGCCCTATTTAGGTCTATTTGGACTGTGGAAAGGACACATATGTACTGTATGGAGCTGGGACCGGAAGTGTTGCCTTGTCCCCCCTCACCTGGGGAAGTCTCGTACATGTCTGTGAGTGACCACCACAGTGCTGTGAATATTGATTTTGAGGTTGTAAGTTTTACGCAGTAGGTGAATTTGCAAATACAGAAACCGCGAATAATGAGGATCGAATGTATATAGGGGTGTGTGTGTGTGTGTGTGTCTGCTCGTGCGTGCAGTGTCCTCTTGACACGGTGGAGGTGGTATTAGGTACACTGTGTATAGGGTGTGTTTGGGGGCAGGATGGAGGAGGGGGTCGTGCTGCTCAGTGACATCCATAGACCCCAGGCCTTCCCCTCTCTTCCCCTCCCTGTGGTGGAGTGGGGAGTTGTGTAAACAGCCCTTTGCCCCTCTGGACGGGAACAGTCGGGACAAGCCTTGGCAGCGGCCCACTGGAAAGTGCCCGCGGCGTCCGCTGCCAGCCCGCTCAGCTGCACTCATGCCATCCATTTCCTGTTACAGAGTCCCTGCGCAGAACCCGGCCCGGCGCCCCCCCAGGCAGTGACACCAGGGGATGTGGAATTACAGACACAGGCAGGGGTGCCGAAGGGTAGAGGTGGATACAGGAACCATGCTTTCGGGCGCTTTCCGGAGAAAGACCAGGGACTGGAGGCCCTGCAAGCCGGTCCCAAAGAAGGAGTGTGGCCATTTGACCTTGACCTAAGGCACCCATGCCACGAGCTGGAAGAGGCAAGGCACCGACCAGTCCATCTTTGGACTTTTGGTGGCTACTTCTCAGAATAGCACTTTCTTTTAGTACTGTTCCCAAATGGAAACGATGAAAGTCATGAATTAGCTCTGGTGGTATTTGTGGCCACTTTTGGGAATGGATGTGGGGTGCCTCCAGCTTTACTTACGACACTGAGTGGACTTTAGTTTAATTTCCAAAGAAAAAGACGACTTGTAATGTTCTTATTGATGACTTTTACCGAAAGAGCTATAACAGTGCTGAATTCTTTTTTTTTTTTTCCCCTAAGATTTTATTTATTTAGTTGTCAGAGAGTGAGCGAGTGAGCACAAGCAGGGGGAGCGGCAGCCAGAGGGAGAAGCAGGCTCCCTGCGGAGCAAGGAGCCCCGTGTGGGGCTCGATCCCAGGACCCTGGGATCATGACCTGAGCCGAAGGCAGAGACTGAACCAACTGAGGCACCCAGGCGTCGCCCCCCCCCCGCAACCTTTTTTTTTTTTAATTTAAAGATTTATTTATTTATTTTAGAGAGACTGACAGTACAAGCAGGAGGGGCAGAGGGAGAGGGAGAGAGAATCTCAAGTGGAGTCCGTGCCAAGGGTGGAGCCTGACATGGGGCTTGATCCCAGGACCCTGAGGTTATGACCTGAGCCAAAACCAAGAGCTGGGGGCTCAACTGAGCGCACCGGCTGGGCGCCCGCAGCAGTGCTGAATTCTTAAGCTAGTATCTGTTTTCTCTCATTTGTGTGACTTGGAAGGATTGACGGAGAAACATCGCCAAAGATCACTTTGGGTGGCTCGTGGCCGGTGAAAGGCTAACAATTATTTTTTCGGTTCTTTCTGTTTGTGCCAAGAGATACTTGCTTTCTTTTTGTAGTATCGATAGGGAGTTTCCTTTTAGAATACACTTACACGAGAAACAGAAGTGACTTAAAGAACACTGTGAACTCAAAGATCATGAGGTTTGTAGATGCGCCCCCAGACGTGTCTGATATTTAGGGAGCGGCCGCCTGTGCTAAAATGTTGCTTTTAGTCTAAAAATACTATAATATTGCTATAAGGGGGAGGACATGGGGTAATCTGATTTTGCTAATAAATTAAAACATTTTTTTGTTTTGCCAAGTTATCCACGAAAAGCTTTTTTTTTTTAAAAAAAACGTGATTTTTAAACAATGGTTTGTTTACCAGGTTGATTGGGGATCTTACTGTTGCTTTTATCATTGTATAAACAGTCTGGGGGGATTATGGGAGAGGCAGTTGGAAGGGGCCCCAGGAGAGAGAGGCTCCCTGTGGGAAATGAAGGGCAGCCGGATGCTTTTGTCATTACAGTTGGGTCTCTGTGGCATTTGCCAAATGCCAGGAGGAGGAGCCTGTTGGCCAGCCTCCCCGAGGAAGAAGCAGGGTGGAGCGTGGACAGTGCCCTCCCTGTAGAATGGGGCCTGGCAGGATCTCTCACCCTCTGCCAGGCCATCTGCTGTGACACAGGGTGAAGTCAGACCTGGCCAGGTTAGACCTCAGCAGTTCTCAGCCTCGCCTCTGTTGATCTGTGGGGTGTGACAGTTGTCCGTTGTGGGGGCTGTCACGTCCATTGTAGGATGTGTGACAGCGGTCCTGGCCCCTGCCCACTGGATGCCAGTAGTACCCTCCACCCAGTTGTGACAACCAAAGATGTCTCCAGACATTGCCAAGTGTCCCCCTGTGCCAGGGGTTGGGGAGTGGGGGGTGGGAGGGGGCAAAATTGCACCAGTTAGGAGCCACTGGACGAATGGAATGAATATTCACTATGCTTGGCCTTGTCTCTTAGTGTCCTGTGAAGGTTTCCCGATTCTTTCTCCCTCTCTCCCTCTCTCTCTCTCTCTCTCTCTCTCTTTTTTTTTCAAAGAAAAACCTGTTAGGCAAGAAGTTCATGTTTGGACTGTTGTTCTTCAGTAGGAGTTCAGCTTTCTGATTCAGTGGCTGCAGAAGCCTTGAGTGGTTGGAAGAGAGCCTCTGGGAAACGCTGGGGGCTGAGGTGTATCCCTTGTCAGATTCTCTGTGGACGCCTTAACCTCCAGGCTCTCCGATGGTGACCCCTGTATTTGGAGATAGAGCCTTTAAAAAAGACCCGATTAAGTTAATGTGAGGCCATTAGGGTGGGCCCTGTTCCAGTCTGACCGGTGTCCTTATGAGAAGCAGACATTAGGACACACAGTGAGGTGCCTGGGGTGGGAGGAAAGACCTCGTGAGGACCCGGGAGCAGGGCAGCCCTCTGCAAGCCAGCAGGAGAGGCCCAGAAGAAACCCACCCTGCCCACACCTCGATCTTGGACTTCCAGCCTGCAGAACTGGGAGGAAATAAAGTCCTATTTAAGCCAGCCAGCCTGTAGGCTTTATTACGGCAACCCTAGCAAACTCGTGCAGGAAGTATCTTCCTTATGCCCATTTTGGCAAGCGTGGTATCTGTGGATGTTAGTCATAAACCTTCATTCTAAATTGACGATGAGTTCCTTAGCGGTTTTCTTTAGGTAGTCCTGTCTCCAGCGCTCTCTCTGAGCATGTTGCAAAGTCATGCAGACTGGAGCTGACCACCCCCCTCCCAACCTGAACCACGTGCCACGTGCTCTGCCGGGTGGAGGGGCTGCCGGGCCTGGCCCCCGCCGCTTCCTTTGCTTCAAGGGTTCACGTAGTCCCGTATCCACCTTGGGCTTTGTGTGCTTTGTTGTCGTTCTGGTCACTTGGATTGTGCTGGAGGAACTTGACGAGAATTTTAAGAGTTGCTAACCACTACTGTGTGCTACTAGGTGCCCAGCACTGTTCTAGAGTTTGAAGGGCATCACCCTCTTCCTCCCGACAGCCCTATTCAACAGATGATGACACTGAGAACAAGGTTTTTTCCTTTGAGAATGGTTTTAAGGGCGCCTGGGTGGCTCAGTTGGTTCAGTGTCTGCCTTCGGCTCAGGTCTTGATCTCAGGGTCCTGGGATCGAGTCCCACGTCGGGCTCCTTGCTCAGCGGGGAGCCTCCTTCTCCCTCTGCCTGAAGCTCTCCCTGCTTGCGCTTGCTCACTCTCTCTCTGACAAATAAATAAATAAAAATCTTTAAAAAAAAATGGTTTTGGTTTAGAATGACAAAGACTTCATTTCAGTTTTCCTTTAATTAATTTTTTATTTATTATTTTTAATAGTTTTTTTTATTTGCGAGAGAGAGCACACAAGTGGGGGGGAAGAGGGGCAGAGGCAGAGGGAGAAGCAGACTCCCCAGTGAGCAGGGAGCCCGATGTGGGGCTCGATCCCAGGACCCTGGGATCACAACCTGAGCTGAAGGCAGATCCTTGATCAACCGAGCCACCCAGGTGCCCCTCAGTGGGTTTTGTTTTGTTTTTTTAAGATTTATTAATTTGAGGGAGAATGCGTGTGTGAGTGGGGGGAGGAGCAGAGAGAACCTCAAGCAGACTCCCCACTGAGCACAGAGCCCAGCCTGGGGCTCGATCTCACAACCCTGAGATCATGACCTGAGCCAAAACCAACAGTCAGACGCTTAACCCACTGAGCCACCCAGGTGCCCCTCATTTCAGTCTTTAAAAAGACTCATTTTAATTTGAACTCAGGCAGTAAATTGCATTTTGTGACCTGTCTTGATGACTTCTACTATTTGACTTTTTCTGTAATATCCATTCGGAGCAGGTGATTTTTGTTGAGGGGGAAGGGACTGAGGGCTTGTGAGACTTGGCAAAATGGTCACATCCCAGTGGCTTTCCTCTCTGACCAAGCACCTTCTTCTTCAGTAGCTTACATTACGAGGGAAGGGTAAAAATATAGGGAATTTATTTTCGTTGTACAATGAGTGCAGTGTATTAAAGAAAACTTGGAGAACGGACAAGACCGAGGAGTGGAACACTGCTGTTGACTTTCCCTTCAAGGACAACTGCCCTTAACGGAACATCTTAGACACTCTGTTTTCTCCCCGTCTCGTTTCTGTGTGTACATTGTTTAATGAATTATAACCATTTGTTTCTGTGTGTACATTGTTTAATGAATTATAACCATTTGTTTCTGTGTGTACATTGTTTTATGAATTATAACCATGTAGCGCGTGTGTTTTTATTTCCTGTTGTCGAGCTAACATTTTAATATAAGGCTTTCTCTGTATCATGAGGTACTTTGGAAATGACATTTTTAATGGCAGCCTGATATTTCTTTGAGTCGGATGGCTAATTTACTTTCACCAGGACCCTATATTTTCACAAGTTGTTATTTTAGTTTCAGTTAACAAATTTTTTTAAGGAGATTTTATTTATTTATTTGACAGAGAGAGAGCACAACCAGGGGGAGCGGGAGGCAGAGGGAGAGGGGAAAGACTCCCTGTGTGGGGCTCGATCCCAGGACCCTGAGCCGAAGGCAGATGCTTCACCGACTGAGCCACCCAGGCACCCCTTCGTTTCCCTTTTTAAATTCTGTTTTTGTTCCGGATGCCGGCAGAGTCACCCCAAAGACGCAGAGAGGGAAAGCTGAGGGAGGAGCAGACCCCTGGGCTTGGACGTCACCTCTCTGGGGCTGGATGAGCCAGTCTGCAAAGTGAGTCTCGCAGAACAGCAGTGCGTCCTGCCCCGCAGAAAACCAGAAACCTAGCCGCGAATTTTGGACGTTTCGGAGGGTTACCGTTCGTTCACCCCGTAGGTATCTGCCGGGAACAGTTTTAATGTCGGGGATCTGGCTAAACACAGGAGACAGGAGTCCCCGCCAGCACGGAGCTTTCTTCCGGTGACACGTAAGGGGTGTTCTGGTAGGAGTTTTGTTAACGCCTGGCTGCTTAGGCGCCAGGACCGCGGCCCTCGGTGGCTTCAGTGGATTGTCCTGTGGCTTTCACGCATAGTCCTGTGCCAGGAGCCACTGTTCCGTTTCCTGGGAAACCAGGGCTTCGAGGGGTTAAGAAGCTAGTCCCGGCGCACACAGCTCTCAAGCTGCTGCTGCCTTCTTGTCTCCCGCTCAGCCCCGCTGTCTCTGCTCCAGAGAGGTCTCCCCAGCCCACCTACTCGGAAGGAGCTGCCTCCCCCGCAGGACGTGGTCTTGTGGATGTATTTGTTCGCTGTTTCGAGTTGCCACCCTGCCCACCTGTGACAAAGTAGGCTCCCGGAGGGCAGGGCCCTCATTCCTCTAGTTTGCACGGCCCAGTGCTGAGTACCGAGGTGCACGTAGTAGGTGCGCAGTTAGTTTTTGCTAACCGACTGAACGAGCCAGTAGACGACAAGGAGCCACAGTTCTGAGCAGGTCTGCCTACTTCCAGCGCCCTTAGTTTTATTTGGAAATCTCACCCCAAGAGACATCACATTCCTGATTCATCAGGGGTGTATGTGGTGTGCAGGGCACAGGGGCTTTCGGTGAAGGTGTGTGCTGAGTATTGGAGTCCACAGGGGGGAAAACAACAGAACCCTTTCACAGAAAGAAAGGGGGATCCAGGCTTTCCTCTGTTTCCTCTCTCTCCTCTCTCCCTCCTCCCTCGTTCGTGTAGCCTGTTGCCGTAAGGAATTAGGCACAGAGGCCTTTGTCGGAGACCTGGGTTGTAGGGCTCTAATTGATCCCATATTTGCTACTTGGCTGGAGATGCCCCCATTCAGTCCACACTGGCTCCCAGCAGCTCTTCCTCCAGCATGGCTGAGATTTATAATGTTTCCAGGGAATTGCATTAACTGGGGCTGAGCCTTTGTCAGTAGTCACTGGCACCCGCCTGAATAGCATGCTAGGTGATGGAACTAGGGGCCTGGGGCAGCAGGCCTTGCTTGAGAAAGACCCGTGCACAGGCAGAGGTGGCCAGTGTAGCCCAGGAAGTGCTCAGAGCCGGGTGCAAACGCCCTTCCCAGCCCTGGGACCCTGTGTGGAACTTTTATACACTAGCGTTCTATTTTTTCCATTTTGAAAGTAATAATTCCTGTTACAGAAGAGTTAAAGATGTGATCCTTAGAATTATTTAAAGCCTTACCTGCTGTTGCTAACATTGAATTGTATATTTCCTTTGATCTGTATTTTAATTTAGTGAGTATAAAGTGACATGATTTCAGTTTGTTTTTGCTATTGTAAATTAGAGCTTAGTCTAGGGAGGATATCTTGGCATAAGCTTTCTCCTTTGGAAAAATTTTTTAAAGATTTATTTATTTGAGAGAGAGTATGGGGGGGCAGAGGGAGAGGGAGAGAGAGAACCTTCAGCAGAGACCCTACTGAGCATGGAGCCTGATGTGGGGCTCGATCCCATGACCTCAAGATCATGACCTGCGTGAAAATCAAGAGTCCAATGCCAACGGACTGAGCCACCCAGGTGCCCCTACATTTGAGAAATTTTAATAGGTGAGAATCTCCAGTTCCCTGGGCTAAATGGAAGATGTGGTCAGATAAGGGCTCTACCTGTGGGGCTCTAACTAAGTGGCTTTCTGGAAGGGCTCTGCCATTTTACGCCCTGTGAAGCCAGAATTGCCTTCTGTTCCAGGGTCAGAGGATGAGTGATGGCCTTCTTCACCCACTATTTTATTTCACCTTTTGGCTAGCATACCATGTCCATGAGATTGGGAAGGTTTAAAAACAAAGAAAAATAAGTAAAAACACGTTTCCCCCCCCTCTCTGGTTACCATAAATTGGGCTTCCTGTTGATTGATGTGTGAGGTGGGTGCGTATGGAGGACAGAAGCAGCCTGTGATTGGTTGGGGAGATGCTCTCTATGCAGCGTTCTTTGTAGCTGTGCTGGTGAACTGGGCAGCTCATGGTTGTATGTTTGGGAGTTACATAAGGCGTGTGCGAGAGTCGGCAAGCATTCGATAAATACTAGTTGAATGAATACAAGGAAATCTTTCCGTAGACAGTTGCTCAGGACAGCTGTGTGTGGACACCAGGGCCAAGTGCCGTGATGTCTGGCTTCCCTGCAGAGAGTGGAGGTCTTCGGCACAGCTGTGGGAGCCCAGGCTAGCATTCACCCCCAGCAGGGACGTTAGAAAAGGGGTGGACTCGCTGCCTGGGGAGTGTTCCTCGCCACCTGAGCGGTCCCTGTGCCAGACCCTCGGCAGCTCCACCACCTGCTTCCAGAGGTAGACTCCTCAGAAGGCACTGGCGGTGTAACCTCTGGCGTTTTGCAGGCGGGCGCCCCCGGAAACCCCTCCCACGGCCTTGCTGGGGCGTCTCCGCCGGAGCCCCGCCCAGGTGGAGCGGGGCTGGAGCAGTGGCTGCTGCCCACGTCTCCATGGGAGCAGGGGAGGAGCCGAGGCTGGGAAGGGAAGGGCTCCTAGCGGGGCAGGTGGTGGCTCCCCAGGGCCACGGTTGGTTGCTGAAGATCGTGAGGGGTTGAGAGCGTGGATTCAAGCAAGACTGTCTCGGTGCAAGTGTGGGCTCTACCGCTTACTGGCTGTATGACCTTGGGCGAGTGAGTTCCCGTCCCTGTAAATGAGCGTGATATTAGTGCAAGTGATTTTGAGGGCTAAGTGAGTTCGTGTGTGCGGAGTGCTTAGACCCCGAAGCCTGTGGCCCGTGGAAAGGAGAGCAGCCACTGTTAGCCACCGTGAAGGCTGACGGTGCTTGGAGGGAGGAGCCAGGCAGCCGGGGCAGTGCCCCTGGGGACCCTTGGTGTGTTCCTGCTGTGTCCCTGTCATGGGGTGCCTCCCTAGGTTGCTGTCTAGACAGCTCAGAGGCAGCTCTCAGATCCTTGGGAGGGGGGGGTGAGATCTCCAAACGCAGTGGGTGAATGCTGGCTGTGAGGCCAGCCTGCTGGACTCCTGGTGGGACTCTGGGAGTATAGTTTCCTCCTCTCCAGGGGGGGAGGGCCTTGCGGCGGGACTCTGGGGAGCGGTGAGAGAAGTGACACGGCTGGCTGTGCTGTGGCCCCAGACCTGGTCTAGAACCTGTGAGCAAATGCCCCAGATACAGTATAAACGCACGAGGTAAGGCAGCAGGTCTCTGCGTGCTGGGGACCTGGGGCGGTCAAGAGGCCCAGGAAAGATGCCTCAGCCCACTCAGGGCAACTGAGCACCTTCTGTATACCCGATCTGGGGTGTGAGGCAAAGAGTATCTGGTTTCTGACCTCCAGGCTTGTGGCCAAGATCCGAGGCTGCAGATGGAGAGCTGGGTGCTGTGTGGGGAGTGGGGTGGGTTTTATTTGCTTTGTTTGTAAATTAAAAAAAAGAAAAGAAACAGTCAAGATAGTTCACTGTACTTTGTAAACTTAGCCTCCCTCCGTCGCCTGCTTTGGCTACTCCGTGCTCCTGAGGTGACCACTTATCAATTTCTTCTGCGTCGTTCTAGAGAATTTTTAACCATTTTCCAAAAGAAGGCCCATGGGTTTTATATTTATCTATCTAGACACACATACGTGGATTTTGACCTTTTTTATTCCGTTGTTAGTCTGCCTTATACAGCACAACATATTTCTTTCCCTTAACTGTACACATTGGGCTTGTTCCGTATCAGTACATAAAAAGCTTTTTGCATTCCTTTTTTTTTTTTTTTTAAACAAAGTGGCTTTCGAGGATTTCATCGAATAGACTTACCATACTTAATATAACCAGTCTCCCACTGAGGGACGCCTGCGTTATTCCTCATGGTACGTTATTCCTAGCCAAGTTACGGAGAGTGATGTCGAACATAAGTCTTCGTGCCCATGTTAGAACATACGTAATATCTCGAAGGGGAATCACTGGGTCCGGGTGAATGCATTTGTGATTTTGAGAGCTGTCGCCAGCTTGCCTCCCCTCAAGGGTGTACTGATTAAGACCCCTCCCCGCAGTGGAAGTGTCTGTTTGCCCATCCCAGCCAACACAAGTGGTATTAAACTTTTTGATTTTGGTTATCATGCTAAGTAAAAAATTATACCTCAGTGTGCTTTGAGTTTTGCATAATAGCTAAGCATTGCGTCAGTTACCAACATTTAACAACCGAGGGTTTGCGCTTCAGAGCCTTTTTTGTCTTCGTCATGAGGAATCTTACGGTCTGTTGTGTTAGGTTTGTGTGAGAACGTATCCTGGTGAAGCTAGGTGGCCCCTTCCTTCCCACAGGTCTAGGCGCCTCAGTGTGCCCTGTCCCGCCAGACCCTGTGTGTGTTTTTGCTCATTTATTATTATATGTTGCTCGCTGGGCTTCCGTAGATTTGAGTTTCCTAGAAAGAAGCAGGCAAGTAAAGTCTAAGAGAGACCAGCGCTGCTTTCTCTTCTCTTGCCGAAGAGCCCAGAGCTGGGTTTTGAAGGACAAGTAGAAGAAGGGGAATGGGTGGCTCAAGGAAATCTGGTGCGAATGAGTCTTGCCAGAGGGGTTGGACGTTGGAGAAGCGTAGAGTTCGGGAGCTCATTTGCCCTGGCAGCAGTTGGAGGCTTGATAACAGAGGACCTGGGATGAGCGGCGACAGGCTTGGACTTGAGTGCACAGTGATTGACTCATCGTGGGGGCGGGACGCAGTATGACTCATACTTTTGTAAGAGGTGTCCTGCGCTGCTGGGCAGCCGGAGACCAGCAGGGAAAGACTTCCGGCAGGAGAAATAGGGAAGGCGACAGATCCTACCATCGATGACTGCCCCCTCCCCCCAGGAGAACCGGAATTAACAGTCTGAGTGTGTGTGTGCGTGTGCATATTTGTTTCTCAGTGTTATTTTCCCCTGTATATATTATCTTGTTATTTTTATTAAAATACCACATAATGCATATCTTTTGCTTCACTTTTCCCCCTCCCCCTTCATCACTTGGATCTTGCCCTGTCAGTGCGTGTATCTGTTTACCTTATTCTTTTAATTAGTGCAGGTCCGGGGCGCCTGGGTGGCTCAGTAGGTTAAACATCTGCCTTCAGCTCAGGTCATGATCTCAGGGTCCTGGGATTGAGCCCCCGCATCAAGCTCCCTGCTCAGTGGGGGGTCCGCCTCTCCCATCTCTCTCTACGCCTCTCTCCACTCATCCCCTCTCTCTCTCTGCCTCTCTGTCTCTGTCAGATAAATAAATAAAATCTTAAAAAAAAAAATAGTTCAGGTCCATTGTGCAGGGAGTTCCTCTCTGATGGGTGTTTGGTCATTTCCAGGGTTTTGCTTTCTTGATGCTGGGAGCATCCTTGTACCTTTCCTCTTGCTCACCTGTACCAGAATTCATATCTAATCCATCCCTCCAGTAGACTTGCTAGATCAGAGGACCTGTTTCTATTTAAAGAGAAATTTCCACATTGACTTGGCTTTTTTCTTTGATATGGCCCAGTTTTTCCACCAGTGGGTAGCATTGCTGTGGCCAGAGATAACGTTCAGACTTCAGTGAACTAGCTTCCTTTTTTGCATTCTTTCTGACTTTAGATTTTATTTTTATTTTTAATTTTTAAAGATTTTATTATTATTTTTTAAGTTATCTCTATACCCACCATGGGGTATAGACCCATCATAGGGTCACTTATAACTCTGAGATCGAGAGTCGCATGCTTTACCAACGGAGGCAGCCAGGTGCCCCTGACTTTAGATTTTATATTCCTCTAGTTTAAAAAAATTTTTTTTTCAGCCTCCTAGATATTTTTAGAACACAGAGCAAAAATTTCCCTCCTACCTTCCTTTCCATGCCTTCCAGCACCCCTCCCCAGGCATCTAGGCTTGTTAACCACTTGAATTCCATCCTTCTAGAACTGGCCTGTATGGTTCACACTAGATCTATGTGGCTATTTAAGTTCATTAATGGAATAAAATTTGAATTTCACATTTTGAGTGTTCAGCCACACGTGGCTGTGGCTGCTGTGGGAGACCATGCAGATAGAGAACGTTTGCAGAAATGTATCAGACAGTGCTGCTCCGGTCTGGGGTTCTCAAACTCGGAACTGTTGACACTTGGGGCTGGATAATCCTCTGTGTGGGGCTGTCCTGGGCGTTGTAGTACGTTGGGCCTCTACCCATGAGATGCCGGGAGTCCCTCCCTGCCCCTGCAGTTGTGACAACCAAACATCTCTGTAGACACTGACAAGTGTCCCTGGGGCAGGGGGCAACCCCCCCCCCCACCAGTCCTCCCCTTCCATTGAGAACCACTGCTGTAGACTGCTTGTTTGTTTGTTTGTTTGTTTGTTTCCCATATGGCCTTTCGTTCTTCTTTAAATTCTTCCTGGATCTTCCCAGTATCAACACAGAGACGATAGCTTCCTGGACTCTGGCTTCAGGAAAGTTCAGCACACCATGGGGGCAGTTTAGCAAGTATTTACTGACTGCCTGCTGATTGTGGTTACACCCAGAGCAGAGATGATCATTTCTTTGGAGGCCAGCTCCTTGTTACAGTAGCTACCTTTTCCAGAAACATCGTTCCTTTGACGCTTCCCCTTGTAATATGTGCTTTCCCTTGCATTTTAGCCAGATTGTATGAGACCACCGCACATCTGGTCAGCAGTCTGTCCACCATCAAAACCTTTGTTTGTTTTAGAGTCAGATCATAAGAAAATTTACTTTGGTTTTCCTTTGTTTAAATGGTCAAAGCTGGAAGCAGTTTATGTCAACTGAATTATTTCTGGCATTACAGCTTTTTTTTTTTTTTTTTAAGATTTTATTTATTTATTCGACAGAGATAGAGACAGCCAGTGAGAGAGGGAACACAAGCAGGGGGAGTGGGAGAGGAAGAAGCAGGCTCCCAGCAGAGGAGCCTGATGTGGGGCTCGATCCCATAACGCCGGGATCACGCCCTGAGCCGAAGGCAGACGCTTAACCGCTGTGCCACCCAGGCGCCCCTCTGGCATTACATCTTAACCTCTTTGAATAGCTGCTGCTGTCAATAGGTAAGAACATTGATTTATGTTTTCTTATCTGGAAAAAAACCCTTAAATCTATGTACTATGAGTTAAATGCCTGTCACGTGCTATGTATTGGCCTATGCCTTTCCTATATAAATTCCTTCATCCTCATAGTTATTCAGCAAGGCAGGTCTTACTGTCATCTTATAGACAGAAAAAGTGGGCGTCACAAAAGGTGAGTGGCTCGAAGCCACGTAGCCAGTGTGGAGCCGGGCTGGGCTTGGCACCCAAGTCCATCTGACTTAAAAGCGGGTGTTCCTTACTCTGCCCCTTATGGTCCTGCTATTTCAAAACTATGGCTCTCACCTGTTATTGCTTCTTTAGTCTCTCCATTAATTTCTCATCTTTTAAAAGATTTTATTTCTTTGAGAGAGGGAGAGAGCACACGCACCGGGGAAGGGAGATGCAGACTCTCCGCTGAGTACGGAGCCCAGTGGGGGACTTGATCCCAGGATGTTGAGATCATGACCTGAGCTGAAGGTAGAAGCTTCAGCGACTGAGCCACCCAGGCGCCCCAAATTTCTCCGTCTGTCTTGTAGCCCATCTCCTTAGCCCGTGTAGAAGGTAGGAGTTCCTTTGTGATGGCAGGTGGCAGGCAGCTTGGTTTGGTGTGAGGAAACAATAGCCATAATTCACGACACTAGGGTGACAGCTGCCGCAACACAGCTCTGGGTGACTGCCCCTCTCGGGCCCCCAGGGGACCGAAGTCTGGGCCCTAGACAGACAGGGTGTGGTGGTGGCAGCCACCAGGGGTAGAGAGAGTCGCAGGGATCAATCCAGATGTTGAGAGGGAGCCTGGCTGCCACCACTGCTTTTTGGGGGGGGCGGGAGGGGAACTTGGCCGCTTGTAATTTTGCCAGCGCAAAGCTTCTCCTGTGGGACAGGAGTTCCCCAAACGTGGGCAGGTGAGGGCTCCAGGTGCAGCCGTGATAAAGTCCCAAGTAATTCATGGACGGGAACTAAATCACGTGGAGACGTGCAGTAAGGTACTTCCTTCCTTTTTTAGTTTTCCTTCCGTGTTTCTAACCCTGTCAGGGCTGACGTTTTGGTAGCCAGCCCTCATCGTCTCGGCAGTATAAACAGGAGAAGCAGCAAGAGCCGCTGAATCCGGCCCGAATTTAGTAACACTGTTTGCTTTCCATTGTGTTGGTTTTGATGTTTACCTTGTGTTTATGGCAGTGATACTGGTTTTCCATTTATGATAGTAGTACAGAGTTACCCTTTAAAATTATGTAAATGGAATCTAGGGCAGGAGTTCTCGACCCTGGGCACCGCTGTATTTGGGGTTGGACCATGCTTGGCCGGGGGGCTGTCCTGCTTACAATCGGATGTTTAGCAGACCCCTGGCCTCCTCTCACTAGGAGCCGACAGTAGCTCCTTTCCCCAGGTGTCACAACCAAAAATGTCTCCAGACATTGCCAGGTACTCCTGGGCAGGGGGACCAGAAGTGACCCTCGCTGAGAACCCCCAGTTTAAGGCAAGCAGGTTTAGCCAGTACCATGAAGTTAGAAGGTAGAGACAGTTGGATATTCTAGGAAATACTGTGCGCGTACGAAAGTCGCTTCGCCTGATGGCTGTCGGTCGTGAGGGCCACTTGCTGATGCTCACGTGTGTGTCCTTGGTGCTGGTGTCAGCTGAAGAGCGAGGTGGAAGGAGAGGTCTTGAAAGGGATGCTCTGAAGCAGTGCTCTCCAATACGGCTTTCTGTCATGCTGGAATGTTCTGAATCTGTCCATAGCTTCAGGCCAGCACTCAGAATGTGGCTAGTGGGATCAGGGGACGGAATTCTTCTATTTCAATTAATTTAAACGTAAATAGCCACCTGTAATAGGAGCTACCCTATCGGACATCACTGCTCTGATGAAGCCAGAGCAGAGAGGTCAGGATGGTACAAGGCAGGCTTGAGGGTGTTGACTGCACTCGTTAAAAGCTTGGACTTGGAGACACACGAAACCAATAGGATGGTGTCTTTAAGGACAGCGCAGCCGTGTGGCCCACAGGAATATCAAACAGACCCAACTAAAACTGGCTTGAGCAAAAGTAAAAACCAATTAATTGACTCCTCAGCCTAAAAAGCCCCGGGAATGGACAGATGGGCAGACCTATGCAGTCTTCCAAAAGTGTCAGGAACCTTTGCATTCCTCCTGGTAACTCCCATTTTCAGGCCGACTCTTCCCTAAACAAGAACAAAGGGGCCACCTGCAGCCCCTCGCTTGTCTTCTGCCACCGTAGCCACCTCACGGTGAAGGGCACTTCTTTCCTGGTGTTTCCAGTGATAATCTCAGCCGGGGGTCTCGCTGGCCTTTGTTGAAACCGTGACCATGTCAAGGGTTCTGCTTGGCTATGCCTGGATCCTTGCGCTCACCACACCTGGGGCTCGGAGATGGGGTTGGCCCAGCTAGCTCAGGTGGAGAGATGGAGGGAACTGACTTAGTAAATTAGGATAAAGGATAATTATAGGATAGAGGAAGACTCTGGGGTAGTCTAGGCTGAGGGAGTGGACCCAAGGAAGGATGCACTCGGAAGGGGGCCTTTCCCTAAGGCTGGGGTACAGATGTAGTTGGAGATGGTGTCGTTCAGTGCAGGCTGCTGGAAGGCAGGGCGAGAGCTGGTCTGCAGGCACGGGGCAAGCAGGAAGTGATCTCGGGGTGCAGGTGGGGTGACAGGCCCAGTCGGTGGTTGACACACTGGGTGTGCAATGGGATTGGGACATCGGGGGCTACAGGGACAGGAGGACCTCGGGAGACAAGCCGGGGGTGAGGGATCAGGGTGCCGGTGCAGAGGACACAGGATGGCCATATTGTGGGGCCCTGGGAACGTCTCCACTATGGGCCTTGGAGATCTCCAAGGGACTGCACATCCTGGGTGGGTGGCTGGGCACAGCACCACTGGGTGGCCCCACACCCATGCCACTGATCCACTGGGTGCTTCTGCCTGGACAGCACAGGAGAGCCTCTCCTCCCTTGGTGTCCCCCCAGTGTCCTCTACTGAGAAAGCGTAGCAGTGTGCTGGCTGTGGAGGAGAGCAAAAGGGAACTGAGTCCATGATCCCAGAGCAGGTGGTGAAGGGTGGCTCTGGAGCTGAGAGGCAAGACATTCGTCACTGGCATGCAGATGAGCCTGTGGAAGAGCATCTGAATCAGCGTGGCAGCCACAGCTCTCGTGGCCCCTAAAGATCCTTCCAGCTTTATGAGATGATGTGAGCCTAGGGAAAAAAAAGGCTGTGAAATAATTGTGCTGATGAGGCTGTTCATGGCAGTGCAAGGTGCTCTCAGGCTCCTAGCTCAGGATCTGGATCCCTCAGGCCTGGGCTTAAGGCCAGCTTTACCCACTCAGCATGGAACAAATGGAGTAGTAGGTGTTGGGAAAGTCACTGAGTCCTCTTGGGCTTAGTTTCTCCGCTGTGAAAATGGGGGCGTTGCTCGTATATACCACGTAGGATTATTATGAACATTAAATGAAATAATGTGTTTCTCTTTTTTAATTATTTCTTAAAAAGATTTTATGGGGGCGCCTGGGTGGCGCAGTCATTAAGCGTCTGCCTTCGGCTCAGGGCGTGATCCCGGCGTTCTGGGATCGAGCCCCACATCAGGCTCCTCCGCTGTGAGCCTGCTTCTTCCTGTCCCACTCCCCCTGCTTGTGTTCCCTCTCTCACTGGCTGTCTCTATCTGTCAAATAAATAAATAAAATCTTTAAAAAAAAAGATTTTATGTATTTATTTTAGAGAGCATGCGTGAGTGGGGGGAGGGGCAGAGGGGGAGAGAGAGAGTCTCAAGCAGACTCTGTGCCTAGCATGGAGCCCGCTGCGGGGCTCGATCCCACGACTCTGAGATCATGACCTGAGCCAAAATCAAGAGTCAGATGCTCAACTGACTGAGCCACCCAGGTGCCCCAGTGCTTTTTTTTTTTTTTTTAATGTTTAAAGACAGTACATTTCTGTGTCCGTAACATTTTGAAAATCTGTACCCACGGCCACCACTCCAGTCTGGACCACTGGCTCTGCCTGCCTGGATGAGGACAGTGGCTTCCTGAATGATCTCCATTTCTACTTTTTTTTGGGGGGGTTTAATATACAGCTTTATTAAGATATAGTTCACATACCCTGCAATTCGCCTATCTGAAGTGTATAATTAGCAGTTTTAAGTATATTCGTGGAGTCGTGGAACCGTCACCACAATCCGTATTCGAGCATGCTATTACCCCAGAAAGGAACCTCACACCTCTTCATCTGTTTTCACTCTTAACCCCCTGCAGCCTCTTCTCTGCGCAGCAGCCTGACCGAACTTTTAAAAATGTCAGTCAGATTGTGCCGCCTTCTGCTCGTAACCCTTCTGTGATCCCCACGGTGCACAGAGTAAAATCCAGCCTCCCTGCCCCAGAGACAAGCCCGGTGTCACCTGGTCACTCTTCCTCCTCCTCCTTCCTTCCTCCTTTCCCCTGTGGTTGGCATGCACCGGTCTTTCTAGACAAATGTGTAACCAGGCTGTTCCCCACCTCTGGCTCTTTGCCCTTGGGGTTCCCTCCCAGTCTGCCCAGATTGTACTTCCTTGTGTGGTTGCCCGGCTCTTGCTACATTTCCCGCAGCTCAGCTCTCTCACCAGCCTCCCTGACCACCTAGTCTTCCCTGGCCACACCCCTCCCCCACGCCCTCTCTTGCCCAGGCCTTATTTTATTTTGGGTGGTTGTTTACGGTCTGTCTCCCTCCCCTAGAGTATAAGCTCCGTCTTGTTCCCTCCTGAATGCCCAAGTGCCCAGGGGAGGGCCCAGCACAATGGGCACACAAGACATAGCAGGAGAATGTGAACAGGTGACAAAAAGGCAATGCTTACTTGTCTTATATTATTGTTGTCATTAGTGTTCAGTAACTACTGTTGACCTGAAAGTCGGACTGATCGTGTATTGGAAGTGTGCAGGTTACATACATCCAGTGCATGCAGAAAGTGAGTAAATGCGGTGACTGTCAGATTGGCTAAAGGAGATGGCCTTGGGGCCAATTATACTGGGCCCGAGTGACACAAAGTTTTTCATTTGTCCTGTGCTGAACACTTACCCTGTTTTGCAGGGCGATTGTGAGGAAGGAGAAGGCAAGGATCCTGTTCCAACATTTGGTCCCCATAGGACCTGGATTAGTACTTTGTACCAGCTGGACATTTAATAAATGCTTACTCTTAGGAATTGAGCTGGGAAGGAACCACATTGAGTCCCTAGACAACGTGAAACAACGTAACTAAAGAATACAGAGCGAAAGGTCTCCCTACTCCCTCCTTCCCACAGGGAACCAATGCTGGAGATTTCCTGCATTTGAAACATGTCTGCGTATGTATCCTCTTGTGTTCATGCAAAGAATAGCATCCTGGACACGCCTTTTAGCCTCTCGCTTTTCGATTTAGCCTGTCTTGCAAAATGGGGCCACTGAGTGCGTGCAGCTCTCTCTCTTCTTGAAAGACTACCGTGGCTGTTCCCTGTTGATTTCTCCAGCCCCCTCTAATGGATCGGTGAGGCTCATGTCCAGTCTTTTGCTGCCACAGTGCATGCTGCAGTGACTGTCCACCCACTTCGTGCACGTGCACAGATCTGCAGGTTAAGTAATGAGTGGCTTAACCTGATAACTTGCTGTGCAGAACCTGCAACAACGCAGACAAAACTCAGATAAACGGTGGACCTGATGCTTGGTTTTCTGAAATCCATTCTTCCGCTTTCATTGGAAAGCTGCAACTATGGGAGCCATCATTACAGGATTATTACAGGGTGGGGAGAGGATTGCTGGTTCACAGAGGGTCAGTCATGACCAGCAGGATGGCTTCCACAAGTAAGAGAGGTGTGCTCCCTGTCCGGTGAACCCTCCCTCCCTCCTTCCTGCGTTCATTCAGCGCTTAGAGCGTGACCCCCCTCCCCCCCCGCCCCCGTGGCCCACCTGGGTGCTTCCCATCCATGGGCAGTAATTGCGTTGGACTCTTTGAGGCTTCTGTCCCTGGCCTTTGGACAGCTTAGAACAGGGCCAACACAGAAGAGTTACTGGAAGTGAAACCTGTCCTTGTCACATAAACTCCACCGAAGCACCGGTTTACTGGAATGAAGATGCTATTTTTAAGAAAGAGCATTGTGTTTCATCATGGAAATTTTGAGCATCTGGGCAGGCAGCTTGCTGATGCCCAGAGACCGTGTTTGCTCAGCTTTGTACCCCAACACCCCACCAGGACCTGCCTGACCCATAGGAGGGGGGGGAGAAGGGCGGGCCGCAGCGGGCCAGTATTTATGTAAGTCCTAATCTCCCTGTCTGCTTGGTTTCGCTTCACTTGGCAGCATCGCGAGCGGCTGGCAGGACTGGGGTTTCTCCCTCCCGCCTGTGTATGTGGGGGCAGAGGCCAACAGTTTGGCATGAGGTGTTTCCATCACAGTGCTTATGGGGCTTGTGATTCTTGAAATGCCTTATGCATGGGTTCTCCAGAAGGATGAGCTGCCTTTTTGGGGTGTTTTCAGAGTCTCTGTTCCGCTGGAGCTGCCCGCATTGCCCTGCCTGGGGCGGGTACCCGGGAGCAGGTGCACTAATGAGCTGACCTCGCAGGACAGCCCGGACAGCTGGCCGGGGTGCGGGGTTGGAGTGGGTGCGGTCAGTTGGCCTGCAGCTTGCACTCTGGGCCGGCTCCAGAGGACCCTGGGCCCTGAGCCATTGTCTTCCTGGCTGGCTCCTCTGGGGTGCTGCTGAAAGGAGATCTGGGTGTGGAGAGGAGATTCTTCCCCTTCTCCTTTCCCCGGTTATCTTGGTGGGACCAACAACCTTGACAGCATGGGGTGCTGGAAAGTCGCTAGATTTTCAAATGAGATGGATGTGGTTTAAGGCGAGACTCCCCTGTTTCTCACGTCCTGGCAAACTTGGGTACTTTATTTTTTAATTTAATTTTTTTAAAGCAAACAGACATTTACTTGGGTAATTAAAATTGCAATTTGGGAGACACAGATTGAGGTAGAAATCTGAATTAGGTCCTCCTTGGGTGCTTTATTAACTGTCGCGAGCTTTCCTCTCTCATCAGCAAAATGTGAAAGTAAGAGTGGTAATGTGTTTCTGTATCTTTGCTTTTTTAAACTTAAATCTCATTTTAAAAATGAATCTTACATTTTGAAATTACTTACATTAAGTAATTTGGGCTTGGGCACAAACCGTCTTTTATCTGGACCACAGCTTCTTAGAAGCCCTGGCTCTGTGTTCCCTTCTCATGACGGATGAAGCCCCATTTGTGGCTGTTGTCCTGACCCAGTGCAGATGCCTGAGAGAAAAACATTTGGAGAAGAGCAGGCGGGTGTGGACGTGGCCTTGACACTGTGACTTTGCCTTTCCCACAGGTGCTGTGAGTGGCTGAGATGCTGTGGCGGAGGGGAGCCCAGGCCCCGCACTGTGTGGTTGGGGCACCCCGAGAAGAGGGACCAGAGATACCCTCGAAATGTCATCAACAACCAGAAGTACAACTTCTTCACCTTTCTTCCTGGGGTACGTACGGCCAGGGACCATTTTTAGGAGACCCAGGTCCCCGTGGCAGAAGAGCCTGTGTGTTTTCTCGGCTGCCCTAGCCACTGGCTGTTCATCTTCTAAAAACCCCCCACACCAAAAAACCCACAAAAACCCCACCATTCCCTAAATGCCACCCCCTGTCATCATGAAATGCATATTCACTCTAGGAAAGCCTGGAGATACAAATATAGAGAAAATTTTTAAGAGGTCAGTTTCATTCCTACCATCCAGAGAGAATTTCTGTGGATATTTTTGCTAATGACTGTTTCTGTTTTACTTGGTATTTTCTGGTCTGGAGTCACAGCATTTCCACATTAACTTAGACCAATCCGTGGATGTGTACTCTACAAACCTCCCCCCCTACTTAAATTGAATACCTATTTTTACCCACCAGAGCCTCCACACACACCAGCTGACTCTGGAAGCAGTGGCGGCCGTCGGTTCCCAGTGCTGGAAGGAGAAAAAAAAGTGACTCTTTGATTTATTGGGAGAGATTACAGAAACACAAACGTGTAATGCCGTAGCTTAAGGTCAATTTTAATGTTGTTTTAGGGCGACTCCGACTGCGTTCATTGCTCCCTTCAACTCCCCCCCCAAGTCTCAGTATCTTCAATCAGGAAAAAGTTTATTTCTTATTGATGGAAGTTCTGGTGTAGACGGGACCACTGTCATCCATGTTGTAGCTACGCTCTCTGGAATACAAGGCCCCCCAAAGCTCCATGACTGAGCGAGAGTGAGGTGGCCGAAAAAGGGCACTCGACTGCCTTTGCCTCCGAGAGACACGTCATTTCTGCTCCGCGCCCCAGACAAGTCCTGCGGCGCCAGTCCCACGCCCAGGGCGCGTGGGCTCGGCCCAGGCTCTGCCAGAACCCACCTCCACACAGGATGGGATTCTGCTATATTTATCTCCTGGTGTTGAGATCATATCGTGGAGATGGTGGTTTACCTTGTTTTCTTTTCTTTTTTTTTTTTTTTTAAAGATTTTATTTATTTATTCGACAGAGATAGAGACAGCCAGCGAGAGAGGGAACACAAGCAGGGGGAGTGGGAGAGGAAGAAGCAGGCTCATAGTGGAGGAGCCTGATGTGGGGCTCGATCCCATAACGCCGGGATCACGCCCTGAGCCGAAGGCAGACGCTTAACCGCTGTGCCACCCAGGCGCCCCTTAAAATAGTTTTTAAGAAGTAAGTCATAACAGATAAAGTCGAAGGCCCCCAGCGTGCCTTCCCCCGCCCCAGGGGTACCCACTCTCTTGAAATTTATAATTTCCATGTGTATCATTATTTATGGTTTTACTTTTAGAAATGATATTTTTATTACCCGTGTGTATTTCCCTAAACAATATATAGAAGTGCTTAAAGTTCCCACGGAAGGTACCGTGGGAGTTGTTTTTGGGTAGGAATGCTTTCAACAGCGGTTCCCCGACCTCATCAGACAGACCGTGACTGTCTTCCCTCTCTTCTCTCTCCTTGTTCCAGGTGCTGTTTAACCAGTTCAAATACTTTTTCAACCTCTATTTCTTACTTCTTGCCTGCTCTCAGTTTGTCCCTGAGATGAGACTCGGTGCCCTCTATACCTACTGGGTCCCCCTGGTGAGTAAATCGGCCTGGTTTGTGCAGTGACCTCGGGGCTTTGGGAACAGACACTTCTTTGTCTCTGTCACCCGGGCATCTGGAACGGGATGTGGCCTTTTAAGAGAGAGGACACCCCCCAGCGCCCCGAGCCTCTCCTGTCGAAGCCCTCTTTCATATGCCACCAGGATCAGACTGGTGAAGCCTGTGCTCTTGAGTCATTCCGTCTGTCAGTTGTTCGGTCATTCATTTTTTCAGCTACCAGGTGTTACATGCTTACTGTGCATTTCACGCCCTTCTAGACTCTGGGGACACAGCGGCAAGCAAGAAAGATGAAGTTTCTGTCTTTGTGGGTTGTACTATTTGAATTGTTTTCTGAGATCGTGTTTTCTGTTTACGTAGAGTCTGTCGGCACGAGGGTTTGAAAGGTACCAGGTTCTGTGCTTTGTGTGTGAAGTCAGACAGAACTGGCCAGAATGCCCCTCCATTCTCTCCCTTACCTCCTTTTGGCAAGTGGTTATTGAGTACCTGCTGTGTGCCAGGCACTGTGCTGGGTGCCGGGGACACAGATTGAATGAAACAGATAAAAACTCCTGCCCTCGTGGAGTTGGTTTTCGGAGGGAATAGACAGTAAACAGACGAATGAAATCATTTGGAACTGTGAAAAGTGCCACAGAGGTTATAGAATAAGGTCCCAGGTGAGACAGGCTCTCCCAGGCACATTTAATATTTGTTGAATGCTTGAAGGTGGGGGTGGAAGGTGTGGAGGGACAGCCTTCGCCGGTGTGGCCATGGAAGGCCTCTTGAGGAGGGGATGGGCGGAAGAGTAGGAGGGTGGGAGCATTCCAGCTACAGAGAGCAGCCGTGCAAAGGCCCTGCGGTAGACATGGTCTCAGAGCATTCGAAGAACAGAAGGAAGCCCAGGGGGGGGGGGGGGGGGGTGGAGAGGGTGGAACTGACATCTCTTCTCCAAATAGAGGCTATTTATTTCTGAGTTAAATGGGACTTGGGGGAACACTTGGATTCTCTGTTCACAAATATTGTTAACGTTTTAATTGGGAGAAGACTGTTAAAGTAGAAAATATTTAAGTCCTCCTTGAAGAAATAACAGGATTTTTTTTTTCCTTTAAGTGGCAGGTGGGAGATGATAAGGATTCGGTGCACAGGCACTTACAGTGTAGAGGGAGCCACTTGCTAAGGGACCCCTGAGTGGGTGGGTGTCTACACACTGTGAGTGTCGCGTTAGCATACAAGTCAGGCCAGCAGCTCCAGCCCTGAGAAAGAAGGGATTCATTTTTCCCACACGAACAGCAAAGGGGCTTTGGGGATGTGCAAACTGTGCTGTCGTGCTGTCATTTGTAGGTGAGGGCAGGACTCTGGGAGCGGGAGCAAACTTTTGTTTGCATCCTTTCCTCGTGTAACGAACATTCCAGTCTGCACGCTGTGTTCTTACACACAGAATGGAACGCTGCAGGCTCCGAGGCTGGGCGGACACAATCAAACCTTGGGAGAGCTGGGAGCTCTTGGCCCATCCAGAATGGAAGGTGCTACTGCATTTCCACAGGTGCAAATGTGGGCCTGGAGTTCCCAGACCCGAGTTAGACACTTTAGAGTTTTATATGAAATACCCCAATTTTATTTGAGTTTTTTCATTCCACTGTTTACTACATACTACATAGAGAGTCAAACCTAACTTATTTTTGAAAAGTTAGTCTATATATAAAATATAACGTATCACATTGCCTTTTTTTTTGGTTCCCTTTTTGAAGTGTAGTTATTTGAAAGGGAATACATTTACACGATGCATGAAACATAAAAATATTCCCAGTGAAGCTCTCCCTCCTTTCCCAGTCCGGGTGGGCTGGGGCAAGTGGTGGGGACGGGGATGGCCTAGAGCACCCCCCCTTCTAAATTAGAGGGCCCGGCCCCAGCTCCTGCCTCCATCTCCTCGCTGAAGTGATGGCTGCAGTTTGCAGAAGCCTGACCTTCAGTGCATGCGGTCGCTGTGGCCCCTGCCCCCTCTGCCCGCTCCCCTTCTCCCCGCGGACTTGCCTGTTTTCCCAGAACTGTGGCCGCAGGTAGAAACCCGGCGGGTGGACAGCAGCCTCTGGTGGCCCTGAGCTTCCTGCCTCTGCATGGTGTCTCTTTAGAGCCCGCGTTTCCTGTGAAGGGTTGGGACTGCGAGGGGGGTGGGGCTTTCGTGTTGCTTCTTACCAGGGGGTGCAGACAAGGAGGTTTGGGGTCAAAGACAAAGTAGATGGCATCTATTTCTAGGTGACTATAGCCGATTTTCCCTCGATATTTCTGGACAGAGCCTGTTTCCAGTTCTGGACTAGAACACATTCTGAAATGTCTCTGACCAGCCCGAAAGACCTGCCGTTCCAAACCCAGTTCTAAATAAGCACCGTGGTTCTGGATGAGGGCTGAGAGCCATGCGGCTGAGGTGTGGCTCCTGGCTACACTTTGAGAAATTACGTAATTCGAACCTCAGTTTTCTCATCTGTAAAACGGGACGTTCATGTCCGCTTCCTTGACTTGTCGGAAGAGTTAAATGAAGTCCTACAGATGAGATGCCTTCTATTGCTCCCAGTGGACAGAAAATTCTCAGGAAATACTCTCATTTGAATTTTAAAATTCTGGCACTAGTGACATTGTTCATTGTCTGGATGAAGATTTAGCATTTTTTTTTTTTAAGATTTTTTATTTGTTCATTAGACAGAGAATGAGTGAGTGCGAGAATGAGCAGGGCGGAGAGTTAGAGGAAGAAGCAGACTCCCCACTGAGCGGGGAGCCCGATGTGGGGTCTTGATCCCAGAACCCTGGGATCATGATCTGAGCTGAAGGCAGCTGCTTAACCGACTGAGCCACCCAGGGGCCCCAAGATTTTGCTTTTGATAACTTTTTTCTTGGTACTAATATATTAGAGGGAGAAATTCCTCAATAGATAGCTGAAATGATCCATAAAATTGTATGAAGACCAAATACCCTAGATTTTTTGGTACTAAGATATACCCCGTGTACCGTAAGATGCAGATATTGTATTCGCAATGCAGTGAGTGTTGACATCTGTCAACACCCATGGAAACGCACCTCAGTCAAAATACAGAACATTTTCATCACCCTGGTTCCCTAACGCCCCTTTCAGTCACCCCCTCCTTAACCAGAGGCAACTGCTTTTCTGATTTCTAGCTCATAGATTTGTTTTGCTTTAGTAAATCTATTTTTGATGTACAACTTTACAAAAGGAGGCTTAGCACCTTCAGAATGGCTTGTCTGGGTGCTAATCAGAGGCTATCACTGCCTCTGATTCCTTTACAAGCTCAGACAACCCCAGGCCTCCCTATTAAAGCCTCTCTCTAAATATCTGTGGCTGTGAAGGACCTCTGAAGTTGCATAGTTGGGATTTATTTCTGGACTACATTTGCATTTCTTTGTGAAAGCATTTTCTAGCCTAAGGGATGGCATGTCCTCTGGGATTAATGGGAACTGTGTGTTTGGGGGTGGGGTGGGGGGAGCAGATATGATAATTTCAGAGACGGTGTTTATTTGCAGCAAGGAGGTTAGCGGCTCTGTCTTTGTATGAGCACACACTTTCCACTAGCATCAATGGGATTTAGGCCCACGCAGAGAGAACTAGAAACTGGAACATTTGAAAAAACAAACAGCAAACACCTGGGTTCTGGCCCAGAACAACAAAAAAAACGGCAGCTTGGGAGGGGGAGGGGTCCTGCACCCCGGGTCTGCGCTCTCCCAGAACAGGTTTCCTCGCCCCTCCTGGCCCGGTTATGCTTTTATTCTGAAGTGTACCCGTTTTGCTCTGGCTGCAGCTAGTACTTTACATCTGATTGGAAACAGGAGTAATCCTTTGATTGTAAAGATGAATGAGCCCTCGGAGGAGTTTCACAAAGCCGCACATCCCTGGCTAGATTTACATAAGAGATTTAAAGTTCTTTGAATGAATCGAAGTTAATATATTTCACGGAGTAAACAGTATGAAAATGAGATGCTCAAGGAATGCTGTTAACCTTCAGGGTGATGGTGCTTTCCGTATTTTTAAGAAAATGACTTTAAAAGGAGATGACAAGGCTATTTTGTAAGAGAAATGAATGAGTGTTCTTGCCTTCACTGCCACGAGAGGAGAAATCTAGATGGAAATAGATTCTTGTTACGGCTGACTCATACACCAGTCCCTACCAGATTTTATGAGTTAGGGTACCCGGCCCACGAAAGCTTGGGCAGTTTCCAGTGTTCTTTTTATTTGTTGCTACTTATGCAATTAATACTTCTATGTGTTCTCTTTATAAGGATTTAAAACAGTACAAAGAAGACCGAAGTCCCCTTTGGCCCCTTCCTCCCTCTCAGTCCCTTCCTTGCAAAGAAATCTAGCCGCTAGTTGTGGAAATTGGGAGCTCTTCACAGAGGATGGTGGCTGTCCCGTGTTGTTTGTGTGCACGGTGTGACGTTGTACGTTGTGAGAAGTTGGTTTCCCTCCTTGGCAGGTCAGTGCGTGGGACGGATCTCACTCTTTCTGTCTCCTGGTGCTCCATTGTACTGGCTAGTAGGTTTTCCAAGTTTCTCTGGATGCAGAACAATGTGGCTGTTAGGAGCAGGGACTCTGGGGCCCGATTTCCTGGCAGTCACTTAGGAGCTTCATGTCCTTGGGCAAGATGACTCCACCTTTCTGTGCTTCCGAGGCTCAGTCTCAGCAATCATGAGCATGGGGTTGTTGTGGGGGTCTAACGTAGTTGGAAGCGTGCCCAGCACATGCCGAGTCAGCAGGCGCCATCCCTCTGTCACTGCCTGTGGACGGACCCCCTTTTCCTCTTAGAAACCCTGCAGTGGTGGTGAATAGGGCTGCCAGGGTATATGTGTGTCAGTGACTGTTTCGCCAGGGCATGTGTGTAGGAAGGAGTCGGAGAAGTGGGCTTGCTGGGGCGTATGCGTTTGGGGTAATTAGGAGACCCTGCCCTGCTGCCCTCCGGTGTGGCCTCTGGCCTTTTCTGTCCCAAGCACCAGAAGAGGAAGGTCGCCTTCAGCAGGGCTCACCCTCTCTCCGCTCTCTCTGCAGGGCTTCGTGCTGGCCGTCACTGTCATCCGGGAGGCCGTAGAGGAGATCCGATGCTATGTGCGGGACAGGGAAGTCAACTGCCAGGTCTACAGCCGGCTCACAGCGAGAGGTCAGCCTCCCAGCTCTGCGTGGGCCACCTCCTGCCGCTCGGCCTGGGGCCACAGGGTTGCAACTCCATCACGGGCTGTGCACAGTCAGGGAGCAGAGTTCAAGGCCCGGGGCTGGTGGGCGTGCAAACGCTGCGTGGTGGGACAGTCACTCATAGTTGCTGGCACCAGGGAGGCCAGCGTGTGCTCGGGGCTGCCACAGTCTCTCTCAGAGCCGGGCCTGTTGGCCGACTTGTGTGTCAGCAGCCTGGAATTAAACTTTGTTCACTGGGTATCCTCTTCTGGCTAACCCTGTCCCTTTGCCTGTCCCTGGGCTGACTGAGGAGGGAAGGAGGGAGCCCCTCTCTTTCAGGCCTTGGAGGCTGCAAAGTCTGTCCTACAAGCTTTAAAAGATATTCTTTCAACATTACAAAATGAATACTGCAACTTCGCAACATTAGTTTTTAAATAGGCACTAGATTTATATAAACACTGCATCCGTGAAGATTTCCTTGAAAGGCATCTTATAAATCCTGAAAATTAAGGTGGGGAGTGTATATAGTCAGACTCAAAGAGAAGCGACTAGATAGCCTTTAATCACTGAAGCCCTTGCAAGATGCATGCATTTTAAATTGGTGGAATTAAAAAAAAAAAAACCACCCAAACACCCCATTGAAAACCCACAAAGCACCCCAGCCAATGTTAACTTCTATTTCAGCTACAAATTCTACAGGAGATTACCTGTAAGGATGTGTTCAGAAATGAAGGCGTGTTACCTAAAATTCCAGAAGATGACTGATCCCAATCAGGGATTAGTAATGTTTTAGGAGCAGCAGAGACGGAGAAAAGCTGTGCCTTACCTTCAGGATGTTATGAATTCTGAAAAAGATGAGATAGATGTCTCAGGGAAGGCGTATCTGAGTCAAGTCAAGCTTTCCGATGCTTTAGTCTTCCCAAGAAGGCGTCCACACGTGGTTTCAGGGTTTTTCATAGAATTGCTCTTCTAGGAATAATGTCAGAAGAATATGTTTTAGGCTCAAAAAAAATTTTTTTAAACAAAATCCCCCGAGGGCATGAACGTATTTCGTTTAGTGCATTTAAATAGATTTTCGTAGTTGGTGGTCTTAACGTTTTACAAATCTCTGGGTGAAGTGGGGGATGTAGAGTTGGTATAAAAATGCTTTATTATTGCTAAACTACTGTATTTAGGACATTTTGCTACATAAAGAAAGAAAACCCAGCATAATCTTTGCAAAGGCAGGTGGCTTGGGCTTTCCACGTGGGTAATCAGAAGACCCCTCTGCAGGGTGTTTTTTTGTGGTTCGTGTATATTAAATCCTCCCTTAATAACATATTCTGACTATAACATTTAAAATGCTAGGCAACCGACAAAAGCCCCATTGGAGAGGGTGCGGTGGATCTATTTAGAGGGATTCCATTCATTCATCTATCCAGGCTCCAAACCTTCTTTGGTTCTTTTCATATTGCAATTGCTTTTCCCGTGAATGATTTTTCTGCCCTCCCTTGCAGACCCCCTTCTCAGCCCCTGCTTTATCTTCACTCAGTTCTTGGAAAGATCCTAAGGAGAATTGGCAGATGGCTCTAGCATTAAAAACTTGTCTTCCTTTGTTGGTCTCCTTTTGTGGCCCGTGGTTTCCATTGTCATGCCAATGCGACAGTAGGGGAAACCGAGCAGAGTTGTGAATATTAACCCAGCCCCTGCTCGGTCATTTGTTTTGAAAGACCCCAAAAACACTGAAGAAACTGTCAGCTCAGAAAGTGATCGAGGTGAGTTTCGTTATTTGATACACTTTGGGGGTGGGGGCGGGGAAGGGCCACAGTAGGAAGCCCCAACTGGGAGATTGCAGAGAGAGGAAGAGAAAGAAGCCTTTTTTGACCTTACTGTTTAATTACTTACTAATTTTCTCGAGTGAGGCTTTTCACCAAGGTCTTCGTTTAGTAAGTTTAAACGCAAAATGAAACAAATATGTGTATGTATATGCACGCAGGACCGGTTCCTTTTGTATCACATGATGCCTTAAAATGTATTTTTCAACACTATTTTTGGAGTTCAGAAACCTTTAGAAACCGGAATATCGAGTTCCTGATCACTGGATTACAGGCCACAGGATTTACCTGCATTCTGCATCATTTCCTGGCTAATAATAGCAGTCCTTGTGCTGATAAAATTTTAAAAATTGGGGGGTGGTAATTTCTAGCTAGGAAAAAAGTTGCAAAAGTCACGTGGTGAACTCCGCCGTGCTCTTCATCAATTGTTAACATTTCGCCACGTTTGCTCTTTAATATTCTCTCTCTCATTAGAGAATTAAGCTGCAGACATTAATTCCTTTTACTCCTAAATACTTCAGTGCCTAATGCGTAATAGGACATTGTTCTCACATAACACAGTACAATTGTCAAAATCAGAGAATTCGATATTGGTACGTTACTATTAGTCTCATCTACAGTCCTTACTCCAGATTTGCCATTTGTTCTTGAAGTGTCCTGATTTTTGTTGTTGTTGTTTCCATCCCCCACCCCCCAGGGTCTAAACTATCCTGTTTTTAATGGCATTTTTTTCCTGGTGCAGAAACCAGTACAGGTTTTCCGGGTGGCATTTAATTGTCCTTGTTCCTTAATCTCTTCTAGCGTGGCATAGCTCCTTGGTTTTCTTTGATGCGACGACGCTGACATTTTGAAAAGGACCGGCCAGTTTCAGGACAGTTGCTTTGTAGCTCGTCCCTCAACTTGTGCTTGTCTGATGTGTCAAAATTAGATTCGTGGCACGCATTTTTAGCAAGAGTTAATATAGTTTCAGGAATGCTGATGGCACAGATTTACTGTTGGGACTTTGCCAGAGTTTTAGAGGCATTATGGTAATCAAATTGAAAAAAACTTCAAACTTTGAGAAAAAAGTGGATTTTAAACAACTAAAAATCCTGGAAGTAAGGCACTCATCACCGTGAGGAAGAATGGATGATAGTTTTTTGTTTTTTGTTTTTTTGTTGTTGTTAATTGCTACTTCCATTGAGATATCTTCATTCGAATAATTTGTTATCTAAAACAACACAGCAATTAGATTAATTTTTAATGTTGTCACGGTTTAATGAGAAATACTTGAAGTATTTTAATGCTTCACGTCAAAATGACCTTTTCTTCGTTTTCTTGAGAGTTTTTTTGACTATCACACTTCCCAAGTCTATGATAGGCTTCCATATTATATTACAGAGGTGAACACAAGGGGCTGGGGATTCTGGGAATTTGTAATTTATTGAAGTATCCAGACATTTAAATAGATAATTTTAAAAATGCAACTAATACTTACATGTCAGGGGTGGGAGCATTCCTGGTTCTGAGCACAGTGCCTGGCAGTTAAGACAGTGGTTCTGAGCCTGTGCTCTGCCTGGACTCAGGAGTCCTGCTTGCCCCCTGCACCCTGCTCTGTGAGCAGGTCCCTCACCTGTCAGTAAATTGGGGGTAATCATAGTGCCTACCTTACGAGAGCTGCTCTAAATATAACTCTTGTGTGAGAAGAACATAACACTTGCCTGGGATTTGGTATCTGCTCAAGAAAGCCAGTGGCGATGGTATTGTAGCTGGGGTCCGTTAAATGTTGGTGGGTGTGAATCAGTAAATGGAGGCATGAGCCAGGGTCATGGGAGGTTACGGGAGCCAGTCAGAGAGGAGCTGATAGGTCTTCTCAGAAGAGGTGACCTTCATCTTAAGTCTTACAGGGTGGAAGAGAGGAGGACTGGTTGCGTGTTTGTGGTGCATAGTGCAAAATGCACATGTGGGGCCTGTTCAAAAATTAAGAATTTCAAGATGGCTGCAGGCAAGCATGAAGCCAAGTCCAGGACCCTTCTGAGCACAGCGCCCCGTGCTAGTACCCAGAGCGCACAGGCATGAAGTGGCCCTGGGGAAGAGTCTCCCAAAGGCCGTAGGTGTGGTGGCTGGGAGTGTGGGGTGCATACCCCAGCTTCTGGCTCCACCTTGTTCTTCCCACTTAGGCCATGTTTCCTGAGTCTCCCTTCTGGGAAAACAGAGGAGAAGACCACGGAGGTCAACGAGGGCCTAACACCATGGGAAGGTCCGTTCTGTGGTCTAGGTATCTGTGTACAAGGCATATGAGGGAGTAGGTGGCTTTGGAAGTGTTCGAAAAATTCTGTCAAAATTGGAAAGCTGTGGAAAAAAAAATGAAAGATTACCCACTGCAAGCCAGCCAGATGCTGGACAGGGTCTAGTGTGTCCTCTCTTAAACAGCCGTGTGGAGGTGGCTTTTATAGACCGACACTGAGAGGCTCAGGGGAGGCACCGCGTCTCAGACGGTGTAGCGAGCTGAGGGCAGGGCTGGGACTCGAACCCGGGCCTGTCTGAACGCTCATCCTGGGCCGGTAGGTCTAGGCCCCCACGACGTGCCAGGAGCTGGGCTCGGCACTCTCCACGTGGACCATCTCACCCGTAGCTGTGATGGTCAGCCTTAATATGTATGCTACAGAAGGGTTTTTAGATTGAAATCATTTTAAAACATGTTTCTGAGTCCAAAGGAATTTATTAATCCAGCATCCTCATTTTTTTTTTTAATATTCATTTATTTTAGAAAGTGGGTCGGGGGGAGGAGAGAGAATCTCAAGCTGACTCCCCACTGAACGCAGAGCCCAACCTGGAGCTCGATTTCAAGACCCATGAGATCATGACCTAAATCACAAGTTGGGCTCTTAACCGACTGAGCCACTCCCGTGCCCCAAGCATCCTCATTCTGAGGGGGACAAACTTATTGTTAGACAAAGTTGTCGAAAACCCTGTAGGGATCCTGCTTTCAGATAAAGAAGCATCCCCTCTCTTTCTCCTCGAAACCCACATTTGTAGCATGATCAGACTGGAGGGAGGTTCTCAGGCCCTTACGAGTTTTCTAGACCTGTCTTTGCCAGCAAGAGTTCAGAGGCCCTGGAAATACCAAAGCCGAAGAAAAGAGGGTCTCGAAGTGGTAGCTGACCACTAGCGAAATGTCATTTTGTTACTGCAGGGATTGGGGTTGGGTGGGGAAAGAGTAATTAGTAAATGGATCGTTTCTCTTTCTAACGTGTCTTACCTAAACCAAAAGTAATTCTAGGGCTGGAGGGGTTTGCCTTGATTATCCCGGGTGGCGAGCGGCAGTTGGGTTAGCAGTTTCACCCGAGGAATTCGGAATTCGTAGGTCTTCCTACCAGGCATGTTTTCCAGACTAACCTGCGATCAAGGGCTAAATGAGGCACGCGGATAATTAGCTTTGAAAGAAAGTGCAAACAGGCACAATTAACACAATTGCTGATGCTTCTTTCCCGCTGGGGACATCTGGGCACCCCAGGAGCCATAAGTCATAAGCCAAAGGTCCAGGTGAAATGGAGAGAATCCCTCCTATCTTTAGTTTTGGAGTACTGGGTGGTGTTAAAAACCAGCTGAAACGTTTGATCTTCCCCATTTCTTTCCAGATAGTTCTGCATCTTTCCAAGTGCCCTGTTCACCTTTCCCAGGTACTGAATAACCTGAGGATCCATTAAAGAGTGCTGTCTTTTTTTTCAATTTAATTCAAAATCCATTTTGGGCCATGACTTAGGATTGTGTTTCCTGTGACTGAATTTTGAGGTCAAAGTCTATCTCTGTTTTTCTTTTTGGCAGTTTTATTCCACTGGAGTTCATCAGGAGAAAGTAGGATCGTGTGGGGAGGATGCGTTATTAATGGGGCATTGTTTAGCTCATGGGTAATTAACTAAATTGAAATTCTGTGTTCTTAAACACAAGTACCATTTGTGTTTTCAAAGATATGTTTTATACTTTACAAATTTTATTTTTTTAAGTCTCAGATACTTACTAGTGTAAACCCCGTCACAGTACACCAACATGATTTCGGCATTTGGAGGGGAAATATTTCCTGGATAAGTGGAAAATTGTGCAGACAGCTTCTGGAAGACTTTCATTCTAAGCACCTTTATATATAGTGAAACATTTCATTTAGAAGTCCGGACTGTCCTCAGTTTGCTGTATTCAACATTCACTGGTTAGCACTTGTGTTGATCACTGGGACCCGTTTTGTTCCGGGCTTCTGGGCTATTCTTCCCATCCCAGCTGACATCTGACACTGATTGGACAGTGCCAGGTGCAAGACCTAGAGTGCTGCTTCAATACCTCCCGCTCCAATAAATGGGAAGAGGGGGGATCAAGCTCTTAGGCTTCTTGGCCTGATCCAGGGTCTGGTGTGACATGGTAGAGGCTGAGGCCTCCAGTCCAGAAGAAAAGATCAGATCTGCAGGGTGCCCAGCATTAAGTTGTCCCTACACTGACGGCTCATCCCTGTTTTAAACTTTTTTTAGAGAAGAGAATTACAGTAATGGTCTTTTCGATATCAACTACAGCAAAAGCACTACAAAAGTCCTTTACTAAGGATCTCACAGGCAGTTCAGGAAGCAAAGGATTCCCCTGCCCAAGCTTCCCTCATTAAGATTCAGAGCATTCGCTTTTACAAGTCTTGTTTAAAACAGATCTTGTCAGACACTTTCTCATACATTCTCTGACAGATGCAAAGTTACTTCAGACCCATATGTTTCTTTGTTTTTTTTTCAGAGTACTCAGTTTCACTTAATTACAAATCATTGGTGAACCGATGTATTGTTTAATTAAAAAAGAACCAACCCCCCCCCTGAAAATAATCTCACATGCACATGGCACTGTTATCTTTCCCAAAAGGGGTCTACCCCTCCCTGCCCCACCACTGCAGCGGCGTGGGTCTGGTTCTTCATTATTGGACACCAGACGCAGGGAGGACCATTTATATATTTATTTTAAAAGCCTCTGTTGGGTAGAAGCTCGTTACACTTAAACCTCAGCCTTTCTTTTTTAAGATCCCACTATTTGAAACAAAAGACCCAGGATGCGGCCACGGAATTTATAATAATACATCTGAACCCTTTGCTTGTTTTCAAATAAGTCTTTTCTTAGGCTCCGGGGAATGCAGACCACTCTATTGGAATATGAAAATTTCAACTCGGAACCCAGGAGCTCTGCTGGGTCCGCAGAGGCGTTTTAATGTCAACCCCAGGAAACGTACACGCTATAGCATTTACAACTCATCACTGTCACAGAGTGTGAGCGCGAGAGTACTACGTTAACCAGGGCTGGTGCGTAGACATCGCGGCTCGCGATCAGCAAAAGCGATCAATGTCCTGCGTGCGCGTTGAAAAATAGAAGCAGGGCTTGAGGTGTTTGGGGTCAACACAGAGGCCCACACATACGAGTGCCCTGGAATTTATTTTAAAAAAATTTCTTTCTTGCGGGCTGCTCTGCAGTTTGACTGAATTGTCATTTGCTTGTTTCGACTCAAGGGAAACATCTGGTTTCTCCCTGCAATGGAGACAAACTGCTCTTATCCTGAAGCTGTCATCCATGAAAAGCATGGTTTGGGCTCAATAGCTTTGCTTATGAAAGGCTTGGGGTCCATCTCTACAGAAATAAACAGCTCTCGTAATTGGAATTTTGTTCCCTGTTACAAACTCTGGCTCAGAGGTGACTCGGGTAGAGTGTCGAAAGCTGCAAGGGATGAATTTATTTTATAGAAGGCATTTAATGACTTAGGATGTGGCCAGCAGACAGTTTTCCACTTAACCTTTGTGAAAATCTCTTAGCCAACTTCTGTTCAAGTTTCTGCAAATGTATCTAAAAATCCCAGAGGCTGGAGGTTGGAGGCTGGGTGTTAGGGGACCCAGAACAGAAGGGCGATCTGGGGAGGGGGAAGGGCTGTGGCCTTCCGTTCTCAGAGGGCGGCCAGGTTTTCCTGTGCACCGTGTCCTGGAGATGTTACTGGGTGCTTTTACTTCTGTTCAGGGGCAGCTACATAATTTGGGGGGACCCCATGTAAAATGAGAAGGTGGGGCCCCTTGTTGAAAAGTTATTAAGAATCTTACGGTGACAGCAGGTCATTCACCCGAGGGTGGGGGGGCCCGTGTGAACACGCAGGTTGCACACCCATGGGGCTGCCCTCCTTCGGCCGTAGGAACCTCAAGGGAGGTGAGAGCAAAAAGGGAAGCAGTGCTTGGGAAGTGTGCGTGCTGACTTCTCAGTGGGGTGTCGGGAGAGTGTTTTCTTCCTGGCAGAGAATGGGCAGCAGGAAGCTGTCCTCCTCTCTTTGAATACTCACTGGAGACGTGTTACTTTTGTGAGGTAGACGGGGAGCTCTGCCAGAGTGCGTCTGTACCTTGTTCTGTCTTTTTTTTTTTTTTGCAAGAATGTTTGTAGAAAACTCAGAAGAGTGGTTAAGGTAAGATCAGAAATCATGTGTTTGGAGCCCTTTCCACAATTTGAAGTGTTTTTCATTCTGTGGTTAATCCCAGCCCCCGAATGCCGGGCTTGTCAGTCTCACTTTGTCCCCCTTTTCTCCCTCTGCCACCCTGGCCACGGCAGCGGGGGCCACCGCGAGGGCCCTTGCTCAGATGTCCACAGCCGGCCGTGGTACGTGGCTGGTGGAAAGCCCCGTCAGCGTTGCACTGTGCACCCTGGTATCTGCTTTCCTTTCGCTTTTCTTCCTGCCACTCTTCCTGCTTTTCATTCTTCTGGTTTTACGTCTGTCCTCGTTCAGAACACACACGTATGCAGACCCCCGCGAACCAGGTGCCCTGCCCGCAGCCCTGAACGGCAGCACGTTGTCGATCGCCAGCAAGTGGCAACATGGAAAGGGAAATCCAAATTTATGGTCAAGACTGCGGGGTTAGCTCGATAGAGCAGGAGAATCTGAGGATCTCTGCCTCTCCCTTCCGTTCTCAGAGGGCGGCCAGGTTTTCCTGTGCACCGTGTCCTGGAGATGTTACTGGATGCTTTTACTTCTGTTCAGGGGCAGCTACGTAATTTGGGGGGACCCCATGTAAAATGAGAAGGTGGGGCCCCTTGTTGAAAAGTTATTAAGAATCTTAAGGTGACAGCAGGTCATTCACCCGAGGGTGGGGGGGCTTTTTAAATTTTAAAGAAATTTGTGGAAGCTGCAGAGCCCCCCCCAACCCCCCAAATACTCACATGCTAACGAGGGAGCCATGGCTCAGAAATACTAGTGGCCTCTTGGCTGAGTGGCTCCCGCTGCCCCCCTCCCAGGACGGAGCCTGCTGGCTGGCGGACAGATACAGTAGAAGACCTTGTCTGAGGGATCGGCCTGCTGGCCTTAGTCAGAATCTGCTCTGCGAGCGCAGCGGATTAAAAGGGGTTTTTGTTGAGGTTGAGCAGATGGACAGGGAGAGGCAGAGTTCACATTAACTGATCGTAAATCAGACTCCGTTGTAGAAGGGAAAGATCTGGGTCTGGTCACTTAGAAGTCGGAGCTAATTTAATTTATTATTCTTCTTTCTTATTAGAAGAGCACCTCATGCTTATAAAAAAAGAATCCCTGTGAAGAATTTAGAAAGTATGTGTGCCAGAGAAAGGGATAAATTCCATGTGTGCCCAGGAAGAATCACCCGTCAGCCCTTCCAGCATAATCCCCCTGATTTTTCTCTGTCCCGCCAACATCCCCGTGTATACATATACAGTTATTATCTAATAAGACTTAAAATACATACTTCTCTTTGAGTTAAGTACAAGAGAAGACTTACAGCCAGGTCTGGAAGGTTGGAACACAAGCTCAGTGATCGTTTGGGTCAGGCCACCAACTTCAATTTTAGTAATAAAACCAAGACAATGTGTAAATTTATGTTTGGGAAAGCCGGGGCAAGCTCAGGTGAAGGAAACGCTCATTGGCACAGAGGGCCATGTTGAATTTATGATCTGCCTTCCAGCAACGCCTTGAGAAACTCCCTGGGAAGAAGAGGACGACAGTCTGTGTAGATTTTTCCTGTTGCCCCCTAGTGGGACCAGGAGAAATGTTCAGGCAGGAAAAGAATTCTGCATGTTGGACTCTCTTCCCCCATTTCTTTTTCTTTCTTTCTCTTTCTTTCTTTCTTTCTTTCTTTCTTTCTTTCTTTCTTTCTTTCTTAGAATTTAATTTTATTTGAGAGAGAGCGTGAGATTGATGGGAGGGAGGGGCAAAGGGAGAGGGACAAGCAGACTCTCTGCTGAGCTGGGATCCCAGGACCCTTGGGGCTCCATCCTAGGACCCTGGGATCATGATGAACGAATGGATGTCCTCCCTTCCCTCTGCACATGTTTTGACATAACAAACATTTGAGGCTCTGGGTCTCTCTCTAGCAGGATAGGGCTCAGGCCCACGAATTGAATTTAGTCCCGTGTTTGGTAAAATGAGGCACATGAAACACTCATGTCCTAGCGTGAGATGCCCAAACTGGGAGAGTCTGGAAGTCCTCAGAGCAACCGAGGGGTGGTCCAGTTCATCACCACTTGCTGTGTGTTCTGTCTAGAAGACATTATTAGTGTCTGGGTGCTTCCCTCCTAGCGTCAGTTCTACTGACTGTTACTGTGACAAAATTTAATTAAATACAAGAATTAATTGAAATGAAACCCTATGGAACCTATTTGAAAAAGTTGTTTCAGTAGAGATCATTGGAATGCTATGGGAAATCTCGGCGGTGGTAAATTATTAAAAAGACACATTGAATTATGTGAAAAGTATATGATACTGTGAAAACCCGTAAAAGCCTGGAGTTGTACACTCAGATTAGTTCATTAGTGTGTTTACGTTCTTACAACTAAAGCAGCTCAGGCTAGAAATCCTGCTTCATGAACGCTGGGTTTTGTTGAATGAATGAGTTCAGGGAGAGAATAGCAGACTCATGATTCCCATTCCACTTTTGCTCTTGCTGCTGGATAAAATGATACTCAATTATTAAGGAGGATTGAGAGTCATTATTCCTTCCTCTCTCTCGTGGCCGAATGTTTTTAAGTTAAGTGGGCTTTTTACAAAAAGCCAGTGACATAAAGATTTTATGGTGTTGGTCCCTTGTGCAAGAATTTGACCGGTCACCAGAACCAAGGCTCACCTCCTCTCTGGGCTTGTTTGTAGGACCCCTGGCCCTGACTAGCCCTTCCACCTTTCTCTCTTGCTGTTCCCTGCCTTCTGTGCAGTGCTTTTGGCCTTGCTGAAGGAGGTGCTGCCTGTGGCCACATGCAGGCAAGATGACTCCCATGTACCCCTTTCTCCCATCTCCTCCTTCCTTTCATGGGTTACTGGTAACCGTGTCCTTCATCTGGCCAATTCCGGTGCCACCTCTTCTGCAGAGTGTATGTTCACGCCTCCCTTACCCCACCCCATTCACTCCTTATTTACCTGTTGCCTCCTTCCCTCCGCAGGAATGTGAGTTCCGTGTATCCCCACCTCTGGGTCACCTGGCATACAGCAGGCATTCCGTAAATGGTGCTTGAATGTTGAATGCATGATCAAGAGCCTTCTGTGTGCTGGGCAGTGTTCCAGGTCCTCTTCCAAAGGGGAGATTCCCCCCCTTTATGCTCCTTAGCACACGGGACTCACCTGTATCATTTCACACACGATTTTGCACTAACGGCATCTGTCTGGCTCTCTTTTTTCCAGTCCATGGGTTTGCAAACTACAGCCCGAGGGCCAAATTCAGCCTACCACCTTTTTTTTTTTGTTTTTTTGTTTTTGTTTTTTTTTGGTATGGCCTGGTTGCTAAGAAAAGTTTTGAGCCTTTGGTGGGGAACGATTGTTGGCAGTTGGGCACCTCACCTCTTGGCCTGTAAAACCCAAACTGTTCACTGCCTTGGCTACTGCCAGCACGTTTGTTGACTCCTGAAGGAGACCGAGCTTTTTTCCTAGGATGAGGAGCTGGTTTTGCATCTTTGAATTCCCACGACATAGCACTCAGTAAATGTATTTTTGTCGTTGAACTGAACTCACTGTTCTGTTGTTTTTTTTTTTTTAATTCACCCTCTGGAGTCAGATGGGGGTGTGAATCCTGGCTCTGATCTGTTCTGTGAGGCTGGTGGGGGGTGGGGGTGGCGCAGGTCTGAGCCTACTTTCCCCGTCTGAAAACTTCAGGTGATAATACCCGTTTCTGGGGCCGTTGTGAGGACTAAAGGAAGCTGTGGCTGTGTCAGTGTCTGTACGGTGCTTAGCGCAGGTTTGGTGTTTAATGTCAGCTGTTACCGTTTATCCATCTAAATATCCAGCTGAAGTGTAGTCCGATCATAATCAGAAAGAAAATCCAGAGCAATCACAAACTTTTTAAAAGATTTTCTTTATTTGAGAGAGAGAGAGAGAGAGAGAGAGAGCACGAATGAGAGGCAGAAGGAGAAGCAGACTCCCCGCTGAGCAGGGAGCCTGATGCAGGGCTCCATCCCAGGACCCTGGGATCAGGACCCGAGCCGAAGGCAGACGCTTCACCAACGGAGCCACCCAGGCCCCCCACCAATCGCAAATTATAGAAAATGAGTCATTTTAGGATGACTTCTTTCTTTTCAGTGGTGTCGAAAATTAAGAGTTGACCTTCAGGAGTGCCTGGGGGACTCTGTTGGTTAAGAATGATCTCGTGAGGGGCGCCTGGGTGGCGCAGTCGTTAAGCGTCTGCCTTCGGATCAGGGCGTGATCCCGGCATTCTGGGATCGAACCCCACATGAGGCTCTTCTGCTGGGAGCCTGCTTCTTCCTCTCCCACTCCCCCTGCTTGTGTTCCCTCTCTCACTGGCTGTCTCTGTCAAATAAATAAATAAAAAATCTTTAAAAAAAAAAAAAAAAAAAAGAATGATCTCGTGATTCCAGCTCAGGTCATGATCTCAGGGTTGTGGGATCGAGCCCCACGGCAGGCTCCATGCTCAGCGGGGAGTCTGCTTGAGATTCTCTCCCTCTGCCTCTCCCCCAACTTGAGTGTGCTTTTTCTCTCAAATAAATAAATAAAATCTTAAAAAAAAAGAGTTGACCTTCAGTCCATGGATCTGATTCTTAATTTTCTTTCCCTTTTCTGTGTTGTTGTTTGGTTTCTTTTGAGGTTGAATGAATCTCATGGTACCAATTTAGAAAAGCATCTAAGGTGCCGTTAAGACAGGCGGCCTTATGTGAGGGGGTGAATTATTCCAGAGCTCTGAGAGGTGGGGATCCGTTCCTGGAGCAGGGGAATCTCTTCCCGGAGAGGCAGGCAATGCTGATGAGGTTGGCTGGGCCGGGGAGGGACATGCTTCTGGGTATACCGGATTGACTTTGCAGGCTCGTGGGCACTCTGCAAAGGCGTGAGGAATTGAAATGCATTCATACGTGATGTGTCTTGGACCTCTTTCTTTGCAGGGACAGTGAAGGTGAAGAGCTCCAACATCCAGGTTGGAGACCTTATCATCGTTGAAAAGGTGGGTGGGATCCCACAGTTTGTGACCGGTTGCTGTGTGAGTGTGTAAATGGGAAGTCATTGCCACCGCTTCATAAATCCTAACATGTAATTGGTATATCTGGTAGATGAACTGAACGTAGGCTTTTTGGGATTCTCTGCTTGCTGCATAAGCAAATAAAAATATTTGTCATTTACCGTTTCGAGCGATTTTAGCTTGCATTTTTTGACTTAAATAAACATCGTGCTTTTCCGTCGTTTTGTGGGGAGCAGGGATGAAGTGTAACATGAGAATAGTAAAAAGGGCCAAAAGTGCATTTTTAAAAATAGCACCGTTCATACATTTGTGACTTCAGCAAACATTCCTGTCTCTTTTTGCTGTCTGTTTAGAAGGTAGTGGGTTTTGGGGGTGGCCCTGGAGAGGCTTGGAATAATATTTGATTAGAAAAGGATTGTATCATAGCTTGTTTCTGTAGGAAGTGAACTATGCTCTTTTAAAAGGATTAAATCCAAGAACTCAAAGTCGATTTGAGGTGAAGTGAAGCTCTTCTGGGTGGCAGCTCAGAGAAGCCACACAAACGCTTTATGTTATCACATACTTCTCTGTTCACAATTAAATGAGGGCTGCCGTTGGCTTACGTCTTGTTTTTTCTTGAGAATGGCTTTCCTTGCTTCTTACAACTTGACTTCCTTATTAAAATTCCACTCAAAGCCAAACATCAAGCCCGAAAATTGGTAGGAGCAGAAAGCGTGAGCAAGTGTGTGTGTGTCTTTAGTTTCAGCAGACCCCCTGGAAGAAAGCCAGCGAGGGTAGCCGGCTCTCGGCCCGGGCCCTTCTGGCTGGAATTTCAGGAGGTAATGGTTGGATTCTCCAGAAAACTAGAAGCTCTCTTTCCGAGATAAGATTTCAATAGGGGATTAGTAAAGTAACAGCAGCGTGCAAGATTTTTCAGATTCAAAACAAAATAAATCCCCAAATCTGTCTGTGACAAAGGCAGAAATGTAAATGAGGCTGTGGGTTTTGTGCCCCCCCCCCCAGGGGGCTGGTGGTGGTGGTGGGGAACGGAAACCCCACACATGGCTATTCAGGGTAACAGTCTTTCTTTTCATTACACAGAACCAGCGGGTCCCTGCTGACATGATCTTCCTGAGGACATCAGAAAAAAACGGTAAACATCTGGGATCAATTTTGAAAATAACCATTAACCTTTCAGTGGTAATTTGGCAAAATAATCATTTGAAAATGGAACAGAAGTAGATGATCATTTTGGAGCCAGGGAGGGAAATCAAAAACATCTCTTTTAATAGAGCAGTCTTTAAACAAAACAAAACAAAATGTTTTCGGTCCTCGCAGGTCAATAGATTCTGATCCTCATAAAGGTACAGTTAGTTGGGCCCAGGCTGGGTCCCAGCTGGTGGAGCCACGGGCCGTGGCTGTGATTTTCCTTTCTGGGCTGCTGTTGGGCTCAACTTCAGGACTTGGTGGTATCAGGAAGCGTGTTTCACAAATAGAAGCACACAGAAATGTGGGTGACCATGGAGAAGCTGGGGAGAGAGGTAGGTGGCCTTTTTGGCCCTTGGCTCCTGAGCGGCGGGGCCATGCCTACCTTCACCCATGAATTTATTATCACAGGCCACTTCGACCTGGGCGAGCTGCTCCAGGCTCTTAGAAGACCCCACTCATTCCAAGTTCTTTCCCGGTGTGGCTGACACCACTGCCTGCCTGCCCCATCTGTCGACGCTAATCTCTTTATTCTTCTTCTTCTTTTTTTTTTTGTTTTTGTTGTTGTTTAAGCTGTTTTGAGGAAGCAAGGCTGTTTTTCACTTGTGTACCGGCACAATCAGATCTTTGAACATCTGAAAAAAATCGCCTTTATATTCCTTCAGGATTGCTGCAGCCTATTTTATTATGAATCAAATAAAAGTATAGATGAAATTTTATACTAATAAAATATTAACATATCTGGAGATGGAGTGGAAGGCACTAGTTTAAAAGTCTTCTTTTAAAATCTCCAGCTTTGCCCTCAATTGGTTCTTGTGTCCTTGTCTGTGAAGGTAGAGGGTTATGGATTAGGGTCCCTGAAACGCTTTCCTCCCTGCCCCCCCCCCCCGCCCCAAGGATTAGACATGCTTTTCCTTAATAGTGCCCCGAGGTCCTAGCTGCGATGTCCTGAATTCAGGGCATTCTGGGTCTGATGAAATCTATAGCCGACTCATGCTGGGTTTGCACATCAGACAGAAATAGGCATCCATGTGCAAGTGGGTAACAAGCACGTGCTTTCGTAGCCCTTTGTGCATTTTGAGCGGTCTGCCAGGATCGACTGTGGAGTCCGCACTACGTGACCTTGGTGCTGTTCTGTCCATTTTTACACTCAGGGAAACCAAGGTTTGGAAAGGCTAAGTAACTACCCGAGGACGTGCAGCTAGTAAGTGGGGCTGCTGGTCTTGAATCCAGGAGTCTGGTTCCTAATAAGGTATCTGTATCTCCTGCCCAGAATGGCCTCGAATGCTAGCTGCCCTGTGCCAGACCCCATGATGGGGGTTCGAGCACCCCAAATCTTTATAGCAAGCTCCTGAGCTGTGTTCCTCCCATTTCACAGACAGGGCCTGCTGGTGTTTAGTGAAGTCAAGAAACTGGCCCAGGTTCCTACTGTGAATGGATGATGGAGGGAGGATTTGAACCCAGATCTTCTAACCCGAGAGCTTATAGAGGAAGCAGGAAGTGGGGTCTTTGTTTTTCCTTGTGGTTGGTGGCCATTGATTGGATTTTTACAAAGGCCCGAGCAGGAGCTACTCAGAGCTGCCAGGGGAAAAGGATCCTTGACGTGAAAGCGAACAGACAGTGCCCACCTTCCTTCCACAGGCTCTTGCTTCCTGCGGACGGATCAGCTGGACGGCGAGACAGACTGGAAGCTGCGGCTCCCCGTGGCCTGCACGCAGAGGCTCCCCACTGCGGCCGTGAGTAGCTTTCCTGCAGAAGCACAGACGGGCAGCGGTGTCCTTGTCGGGCTCTCGAACTCAGAGGCCCTCAGGGGCCAGATGTGGGATGTCAGGTGTGAAGGAGGGCTGACAGGATGGGGTCCTGGGGGGGGGGGATGGGGCGGGGGGGGTTCTTTGGAGAGAAGCTCTGAAACTTTAGAAGCCTCAACCAGGTGCCCGCATAAAGCTAGAAGGTAAGGCAGGTATATCGTCCCTCTGCTCAGGGCCTCCGGAGGCTTCTCGTCACTGAGAACGCATACTACAGTCTTTGCTGTTGTCCTCAAGCCCCATGTGACCCATGTTCCTGCCAGAACCCCGACCTCAGCCTGGGTGCTCCGCCCACCTGTGCCCTCTCCCCCCGATCAGGCATCCTCTGCGTCCCAGCGCTTGCCCTAGCTGTTTCCTGGGACGGTTCTACTTCAGCAGATGCCCGGTTGGGCCACTCCAGCATACCTCCTGGGTTTTGCGCACAGGTCTCATCCGAGAGGCATTTTCTGACCACCTTCCCCTTGCCTTCCCACCCAACTCACTTCAAGGCAGTATCTCTGAGAACAGAGTTTTGCCTGGTATGTTCACTGCTGAATGAATACCCCATGCGTGGAACAGTGTGAGGAACAGCACACAGACCCTCTCTCAGGGGGTGGCCTAAGGAGTTAGAACCAACAGGCCGTCAAGGGTCTCCAGGGCCCCACACTTCTCCATTAGCGCATCAGTCAGGCCATGATCTATAAAGGGAGGGCAGGGAGCCAAAGAGTAAATTTAAGCACAAGCCTCGTGGATTGGATGTAGCCCACAGACTAGGTTACAAAGTCGCAAAATGTAACTTAAATGCCCAGAGACCAGCATGCTCCAACAGTGGTCTGAAAGGATTAGGCAGAACATGAAAGCTTTTCCTGGGCTTGTTTTCACGTGGATTGATGCCGTTCCTTAACCACGTTCTGTGAGGAAGGAGTGGGCAGGAGAATGTTAATTTGCCACTAAACGTGCCCCTGTCCTAATGATTTTTCATGGTCAGTGACAAGTGAAATAGCACCATTATTAGTATTAATTTTAAACCAGGAATTCTAGAGCAGTGAGTTTCTAACGATGGTTGGGAGCCCCTGGGAATCCTTAAAAGGCACCGTCCTGTCCCTGAGATGGGGTTGATCTAATGAGAGGGTTCTGATTTTTCTGGGTGACGCATTTTAACTTCCTGGTAAGATTTCTCCAAGGGAAGCTTTCTGATCCTCAAAAGGATTTGAGGGGCTCTCTTTAAGAGATGGTCTAGAAGAGCCTGGAACCGTGAAGGTGCTTTCCTGTCTGTTGCAGAGTTGCATTTGTTGGTGTGTGCTTTGGATGCCTCAGTTTAATAAACACCCTGCCACCCCCCCACCCCCACCCCCCAGTCTGGCCTGGGCCTGGGCTGGGGTCCAGAGAAGGAGGAGATGCCACTGTCTTTATTATCAGGAAACTCCTCCTTACTGGGCCAGAGGGATCTGAGTGGGGAGTAGCCATTTAGCAAAAGAACTGTATGAAAGGATGACCTGGGCATTACATGAATATATTCTTGTTTTAAAAAAAAAAAAAATTGTATCAAAAGCCCCAGAGGAAGAAATGAAAAGTCTTGCTTATGGCCTCTGCCCCAAACCTTACCTGCTTCTTTCTGGGGATCACGTAAAGTCAGTGGTGATCTTCCCAGACCTCTGCCAGCACACTTTCCACAAATGTACAGCTGTGAACTTGTTGGGGGGAGCTCACACATATATGAGATCACACTGTATTTCTGATTCTGCAACTTTTGCTCCTGTCTACTTTGAATGTGTCTCTGGGCTTTTTTTTTTTTTTTTTTTTTTTTTTTTTAAGATTTATTTGTTTGAGAGAGAGAGCAGGGAGAAGGGGCAGAGAGAGAGAAAGAAACTCAAGCAGACTCCCCACTGAGCACAGGGCCCGATGTGGGGCTCGATCTCACCACCCCGAGATCACGACCTGAGCCAAAATCAAGAGTAGGACGCTTAACTGACTGCCTACCCAGGCGCCCCTTGAGGCCTTTTCTTATTAGTACATAGAGGCCACAGAATAAACACATCTGCACATGGGGCCTCCTAGCTAGTTAGTAGAGGCCTCAGGCCCTGTCTGTGGGGGCGGCTGGTAGCCTCCACCCCCCTCCAGGCCCCTGTAGCCAAGGAGAACTGTGGTCCAGATTTGCCTGATCACCTGATGGGAAATTTTTTTTTCCCAATTTGTTACTGTGGTAACATACACATCAGATTTACCATTTTATCATTTTAAGTGTGTAGTTCAGTGGTGTTAAGCACATCCATGTTGTTGTGTAACCCTCACCACCATCCATCTCCAGAGCTCTTCATCCTGCAAAACAGAAACTCTGTAGCCATCAAACAACAATTCCCCATTGCCCAGCCCCTGGCACCCACCAGTGTGCTTTCTGTCTCTACGAATTTGACTGCTCTAGGGACGTGATCTAAGGGGAATCATACAGTATTTGTCCTTTTGTGACCAGTGTATTTCACTTAGCGTAATGGCCCGAAGGCTCCTCCATGTGGTAGCCTGTTTCAGAATTCCCTTCCTTTGTAAGGCTGGGCAATATCCCTTTGTATGGATACATTTCATTTTGTTGATCCATTTATCCATCGATGGACATGTGGGTTTGTTGCCATCTTTCGGTGATTGTGAATAATCCTTCTATGAACATTCTATGTACAATATCTTTGAGACCCTGCTTTCAGTTCCCAGCAAGTGGATTGCTAATCGTACGGTAATTCTGTGTATAAGTTTTCAAGGAACCGCCATGCTCTTTTCCATGGTGGCTGTACCATTTTACATTCCTGCCAACAGTGCACAAGCGTTCCAGTTTCTCCGTGTCCTCGCCGGTACTCTTTTGATGGTAGCCATCCTAATGGGCGAGAGGTGTTCTTTTTGCTTTTTACGTAACCTCTGCCTTTTCCGGGACTTTACACGGAATAGGGCCCAATAACCACTCGTTGACTGAGCACGGGTCTTCATTGGTATGAATAACTCTCGGCCACTGCAATGGAGCAGAAGGGGGACCTAGGCCGTCAGCCAGTTTGGGAAACACAGGGTGTCGTGGGATAGCGTGTGGAACGACTCCTAAACTTAATAGAAAATTTTTTCTTCTTTTTTCCCTGTACTTTTGAGAGCCTGCTTGCAGTTTGGGAGATAGAGTTGCTTCTGAAAAATCGTGGGGACCTCCCGAAATCTCTTCAATCATGGACTTTGTTTTAACTCCAACATGTTACCTCTGTTGAACAGGATCTCCTTCAGATTCGATCATACGTCTACGCAGAAGAGCCAAATATCGACATTCACAACTTTGTGGGAACTTTCACCAGAGTAAGTAGCCGTGCAATCTTGCCTTACTGAGAGCGCGCGCTGGTGATGGAGACCTAGGGAGAAGTGTGGACAGGGCTTTGTCAGGGGGTAGCTTTGCTCTAGGTAGGGGTGAGGTTCCCTGAAGAAATCCCACCTCGAAAGCTGACATAGACTTTCTCAGGTTGGCACAATGGGGACTTTCTTCTGGCCTCTGAACAGCTCGAATTACCCAACAGCGTAGAGCCGAGTATTGTTAGAATTAACGTGAACTCTGTTGTGTGAAGGCCGGTACTCTTTCTGTCCCCTTCGGACACATCCATGACCTCTTCTGTTCACACAAGTCCCAGCTGGCATTGTCAACAATTTTTAAGCCATTTTCCAACTATTCAGGATAGAAATTAATTTGGATTTCAGTTACTTGAAGAATCTGGGGCAGTAGATTTATAGAACCCACATTAAATTCATGGTCTCTCTCTAGAAGCCATAGGACTGGCCAGCAAAGGGCTGTTTCTGTTTGATTTGCTTCTGCATTTTAGCTGTTGCCTTGTAAGACATGTCTTCAGTGTTGGAAGCCTGTCCTTCTTCAGTCACAAACCAGCCTTTTCACAAATGGCCCTGGGGATGAAAAGCATGCCAAGGACGGTGGCTTAGGAGCGTGGCCCTTCTCTCCTAGCTGACCTGGGGGCTTCCAAATAGGGGTCATCCTCTTTTCCTGTCTTGGGAAGAACAGGCTGGAAACAGCCTGTGGATTCTGCCAAAACCTCAGTGGATAAATGTGTGTCTGTTGTCTTTCCAGGAAGACAGCGACCCTTCGATCAGCGAGAGCTTGAGCATAGAGAACACGCTCTGGGCCGGCACTGTCATTGCGTCGGGTAAGGGCTCCCTTCCCAAGGAATGTGTTAGCAATTTGAAAAGGAAAGAAAATCCTTTTGTGTAATTAGAATAATCATCTGTCAGTTGGGAAAATTAGCCGTCGGTCACATGGTGTTTTCCACTTGCTCCTGCCCCTCCAGGGGCTCTCACTGACATCTGATTGCCCCTCGGACGCTTGTGGACGTCTCTAAGAGAAGCTGCTCTGGCCGCGGAACTTTCCGGCAGCGTCCACTCTGGGAATAGCCCTTAATTGCCACCTGAGATTGACATTCTAATCTCTCCCAGAAACTGGGCCAGCCTGGATGTTCTGGCCGGAAGTTGTGTCCGTGGGGGCTGCCGAGCCAGTGCTGCCGGTCCTGCCACCCCCCACCCTCGCCCCGTGCACAGGAAAGGGCCATGGGTCTGAGATGGAGCCTTGGTGTTTAGAACACCGAGATGATGTGGAAATGGGTGTCTTTTAGTTTTTGAACCCTGGGGTGAAACTGAGCAGGAGAGGCTCCAGGGGCTGAGCAGTGTGTCCGGTAGCAGTGGTTGACCGCAGTGGGGTGCCACCAGTCTGCACGGCACCTCGTCGAGCCCTTTACGTGCATCACCCATTTCACTGACCCCTCCCAGCATAACCAGGGGAAAGGTGCCAGCGCTACCCCATTCTGCAGATGAGGAAATTGAGGCTCAGTGAGGCTAAATAACTCGCCCAAGGTCACACAGCAGGTAAAAGGCAAAGTTGGGACTTGAACCCAGGCACTTTGCTCGAAGCAGAACAGATTGTGCAGCTATTGTTACTATATTATGTTACATATATTATGTAATAGTATATGCATTATTAACATATAGTGACACTCCTGGCAACTTCCTGTCTCTGCTGTTGGAGGGTCCCTTTTCCCCTCATCAGGCACATTTCCCTCCTGCCAACCTGTTTCTGCTTGATGCTGCTTGCTGGCTCTTCGGTACAACAGGTGCTCGGGATACAACGTGGCTAGGGAAGGGAATGACCCGCACAGACCAGCACCAAGTAAACGCCGGCCTACCCTCCACGGATGAACCACTTAATGCAAATAGAGATGAGGGCTCCCTTGAGGTCTTCTGCCATTTTTCCTTTTCCACTCCCTGCCTGTATTTGTGCCCTAATCTGGAATGTCTCTCAATTCCTCCTGATGACTAAAGAAGTGAGAAAGGGGTCCTTAAAGTTCTGCGCGGGCCACAAGGCACTGCCTGCTGCAACGTGGCCACGCCCGCACCCGAGACCACGCCCACAGCCGCACCCACCAGCCCCTGCAGACCCTCTTCCCTCCAGCCTCTCCCCTGCCATGTATCCACCCACGTCTCTCAGAACTGGTTACTCTTCCTTCCCAGTTTTTCTCCCACTTTGAAGTCATTTATTAACAAGTCATTATTCCTTTTAATCTTTAATAATTTGACAGAAAAATAAGAAATGTATTTCGATATGCGTTTCCTAGAGTCCTGGAAGGTTGGCTTTCCTTGTGGTCTGTGTGGTCTCTTCCTTTGCCCCTTACTTTTTGTGCCCACTGGCTGTTTCTTCTCTTTCTCTTATTCATTTGTGAGAGTTTCCCATTTCTGGTTTTTGAAAAGATTTTTGTGGGTATTTGACCTGCGGGAGTTTCTTAGCGTTACTATTCTTGTCCGGTCATAGGGGGTATCTTGTTATTATGGTATTGTTTATTTCATTGTGAATATAGAAAACATCTTTCTACATATAAGACATTTCTTAATGTTTTGGTCAGCCTACTTTGTTTCTTCTTATTGACCTGTAAGCATGCTTCATAGAGAGACTATCAAACTGTCATCTTGTATGTGACGCAAATCTCTTTTCAAAGTATATTGTTTGTCTTTTGTTTTTGTCTTTGATGTGCTTTGAGAAGTTCTAAATATTGATGTTATCCACATTTCCATAGAAACGGGATTCCTAGGGCAAAGGCCATATACATTTTACATTTTGGTTCACCCAGCAAACTTCCTCTTCTTCTGATAATCTGACCTAAACGTACACTCTAGCTAACACTGTCTTCTGTTTGACTTAATTTCTGCCCATTTGATAGACGTCGAATAAATATCTAACTTATCGATTTGCCTTTTAAAAGTTATTTGTGGGGGCGCCTGGCTGACTCAGATGGTGGAAAATGTGACTCTTGATCTCGGGGTTGTAAATTCAAGCCCCATGTTGGGTACAGAGATTACTTAAAAAAAATAAATTTTTTAAAAAGATTTTTATTTATTAGAGAGAGAAGGGGCAGAGGGAGAGAGAGAAAATCCCAAGCAGACTCTACAGTGAGTGCAGAGCCAGATGCGGGGGCTCGGTCTCACAACCTCGAGATTATGACCTGAGCCGAAATCAAGAGTTCGATACTTAGCTGACTGCGCCACCCAGGCGTCCCCAAAATAAAATCTTAAAGTTATTTGTGAAGTTGGATTTTTAAAAATGTTTTCTTTTCATTTGTATTTTTTTTTTTGCATTTTTAAAATGCATATGTGAATCGCGAGTTTATGTCTGATGCCCATTTTTTTCTGTTGATGGGTTCATTTAAAAAATGATTTCTTGGGGCGCCTGGGTGGCACAGCGGTTAAGCATCTGCCTTTGGCTCAGGGCGTGATCCTGGCATTATGGGATCGAGCCCCACATCAGGCTCCTCCGCTATGAGCCTGCTTCTTCCTCTCCCACTCCCCCTGCTTGTGTTCCCTCTCTCGCTGGTTGTCTCTATCTCAGTCGAATAAATAAATAAAAAATCTTTAAAAAATGATTTCTGGGGCACCTGGGTGGCTCAGTCGGTGAAGTGTCTGTCTTCCACTCAGATCATGATCTCAGGGTCCTGGGATCTAATCCCCTACGGGGCTCCGTGCTGAGCGGGGAGTCTGCTTCTCCCTTTGCCCCTCCCCCCTGCTTATGCTCCTGCACTCTCTCTCTCTCTCTCAAATAAATAAATAAAATCTTAAAAAAATTTTTTAAAAGATGATCTCTAAGAACTCTTTATATCCTAAGAATATTATCCTTCTGTTTCTTACCGTAAACGCAGATACTGTCTCCCAGCTGATCTCCTTCGTATTTTGGCACAAAAATTTAAAATTTTTATATCCTCAAACCTATTTTTTTTCCCCTTATGGTTTCTGGTTTTTTGTGACATGCTGAGAAAATCTTACCTGCTTAAAAATTAGAAAAATGCACTGATGTTTCTTGGAGTGTTTATATAGTTTCATATGAAAATACTTGAATTCATGGGGCGACGTTAGGAAAACTTACTGGCAGAGGGGCCTTACCTGGGCTCCAGCCCAAGCTCCGAACCCTTCTGCCTAATCTGTGCATGTGGCCCTGTGTCCAGCCCGCCCGCGGGGACTGGAGGTGTGTGAAAGGAGAAAGCGCACACTTTGGGATGCAGAACAGCAGGTAGAATCAGGGGTGTGAACGGAGATCAGAACACGAGGGGATAGAACTCCCCGTGTTGTGCTGTATGTGGCACGGGCAGAGCTGGAAGCTCAGGGGCCCCCGGGAAGTGCCCACCTCCTCACCAGGCAGTAAGGTAAATGGGAGGCATGCTGTTCCTTGCAGGCAGGTGTTCTTCTTCTCCCCTTTTACTGAAAGATAGCACACATACAGAAAAGTAAGCAAATCCCAAACAGAGCACCAATGCTCACATCCAGAATCAGGGTTTTGTCAGCCCCCCGGAGGCCTTCCGCTGCCTTCCAGTCCCCCCACAGCTACCTTTTTAAGAAGATTATTTATTTGAGAGAGAGAGAGAGCAGAGCTAGAGAGAGAGAGAACAGGAGGGGGGGAGGGGCAGAGGGAGGGGAAGAAGCAGGCTCCCTGCTGGGCAGGGAGCTGGATGCATGGGGTGGGGGGAAGGCTCCATCTCAGTACCCCAAGATCGTGACCTGAGCCGAAGGCAGATGCTTAACAGACTAAACCACCCAGGTGCCCCAAGGGTAATAGTTACGTTGATTCCTAATAGCTTGGAATTGTTTGGCTAAGCACTTGTTTTAACAGTATTAACATTTTAGTAATAAATACACGTTCACGTGTCTGTCTGGTTTTTATTCCAGTGATTTATTCTTCTCTCCTGCCTGCTTTCCTTCTTTCCATGCAGCAAAGACAAATAAACAAACAAAAAACTTTTATTTTTTTATTTTTATATTTTGAAAAAATTTTTATAGGATTTTAAAAATCTCATTTGAAGTATAATCTCCTCCCCAATGTGAGGCTCGAACTCATGACCCTGAGATCAAGAGTCACATGCTCTACTGACTGAGCCGGCCAGGCCCCCCCAAAAACTTTCTTTGGACGTCTCTAAGTAATGCTGCCACGTTCTGCTGCTAGGTCCTGGTGCTGCGGTGGCGTGCCGGAAAATCCTTGTCTCCACCCTTGTGGCGTTGGTAGTTTACTGTAAACTTAATACAAATTACAGAGGAGATGGGAGGAAACAGGGACATCTCTCTGAAATCCCTCTGAAATCAGTACAAAGGGAAGCGATTTATATGGCCGTGTGGGAATGCCGAGGTGGAGGGACTCGTCAGCCTTAATCTCAGAGAGGAACAGTAATGAGTCTTTTATTTATCAGGCTCTTTTTATTTACGAAGTGTTTTGCCGCCATTCTCTTGTTTTGGTCTCAAAACATTAAATGGGGATTTAATGGAATGAAGAATGGCATCTCAGAGAGGTTAAGCAACTTGCCTAAGGTCACACAGCCCAGGAGGGCCTCTCCTGGGAGGAAGAGAGTGGAAAGCAGGTTGGGATCTTGCAGATGGGAGAAAAGATTTCAAAGTTTGTGACTGGTGATGTGGAAAGAGAGGGAGCGCTGATTCCAGTGATCCAGTGGCATTGCCTGCCAAGCCCTTCAGTGGGCTTAGGTTTTGGAGTGAGTCTGAGAAGCTGGACATTTACTGTTTCCTTTGCTGGCCTGAGTTTCCCCTACTTCTCAGTGAGTAGTCATCTGCAGTCTGATTCTAATGCAAGCATGAAGTTATTTGCAAGCCATTTTCTTCTGGTGCTCCACTCAAGAAACAGCCATCCTTAGTCATCTTAATTCTGTGAGATTTCACTTCTTTCTTCTCTTTATAATCTAACCCTGTGTTTTGGTCAATCCGCTGTTATCTCTTGAAAGTTTAAAAAAATCAAAAAGCTTGCCAGGCAGAGCTTAGGACCCAGCTGCCATGGCCGGCATCAATCTGGAGAGGACGCAGTTACCATGGCAACCCAACCCGGCGCTGCTAGGCTGAGGAGTCACTGGGGTGAGATAGGGAAGCGATGGGGGGAGGCCTGGGGACTTGGCAGAGCCGGTGGCCTGAGTGTTTCTGAGCCTGGTTCTTCTCAGACTCTCCAGCTGGTCGTGCGGCTGCCTCCCCCTACCCCAGTCCTTAGCTAATCAGTCTGTGGCCCCGCGGCACAGCCAGCAGGCAGTCACGCCCTGTGCACTTTGCCACACGGGTTTGATAACGTCCAGCTGGTCTAGACCCCGTTCAGCGGGACTCATCCTGCGGTCACACGCTTGAATGTCGAAGCAGTGTCTAACTGCTGTAAACATTTATGAAAGCTCACTTTTGGGGGTAGCATTTATCTTGTCGCAGTCAGGGACAAAGGGGTCACAGAGTAGGCCCTGACCCCAGGATCGTGCTGTCGTGGAGAGTTCGGAAGAACTTGGTGTGACACCCGACCACAGCAGTCTGACTTGGAGAAACCAGCTGGCCGAATGGAGAGGGTTCTGTCCACTGGCCACTGCCCACTGCAGAGGGCGAGAGAGGAGTCAGTGGAGCGGACAGCTTAGGAAGTGAGGGGCAGAGAGGCTCAGCTCAGGAGGTCTTGAAGGCGTGGATTGGGCTGGGCGGAGACCAGGATGAGCTGAGAGCCTGCCCCTGGTTAAAGGGAGTGTCCGTGCTTGACACCTGCTGGTAATATGGACCCAGTGTCACCAGATCTTCTGATTTTCCAGGAGAAGCCAGAATTCTCAATTTTTTATATGAAAGTTCCTGTATTTAAAAGATGGCAATGAATTCAAAACCTTTAAAGCCCAGTATAGACCAAAGCAGCACGTGCGCACGCGTGTGTGTGGCTTCTCTCTGGGTGACTGTGGCTGGCGTTTGGCTCTTAAGGAAGTGGTTTTGGCCTTGGGCGCAGGCATTTTCATCTCAGCCTTGGGAGGCATCAGGGTTGGCCAGCGCCAGTGGGGGATCTGTTCAGGGGCCCTTGTTATTAGGACCCACTTGAACCCTGGACCTTGGTGACCAAGACCAACCACATCTGTGCAGGAGCGAGTGCAGCGGCCGTGTGGCCACCCCTAGTCTGAGCATCTGCTGTGGCCACAGGCCTGCATTCACCAGAGCCCTCTGTCCGCCAAGGAGCCAGCAAAAGAGCTCTCCCCGGCCTGCCATTTGCTGAGTCTTCCTGGAAGACACACCAGATTGTGTGCAGTAAGCTTGGAGGGGGGACTTCAGTGTCTCCTCCCGGGGCTTTGTCGGGGAGACGTAGTCCCAGCGCTCTATCTGGGCTTGGGCTCCTTGACCAGCTCTGTTTGAAGGTCTCCGAAGTTTTGTATCTCCCTCTAAGGGGGGAGAGTTGCGCTGTTAACTGTTCCGGCGGAAACCAGATTGTCTGTGTGCCTGGCATCCTCCCTGAGAGCTTGGCCGGGTGGCCCCTTCTCAGGATTCAAGCTCCTGCTTAGGAGTGCTGAACTCAGAGACCGCTTCTCTGACCCAGTACCAACCAGCGGTCTTCTCCAGCTCCTTTCCCGGCTGTTCCTCCGCCTGATTTTCACGATGGCACCTGCCACCGTCCGTGACTACCTGTTTCTCCTTTCCTCCCTCATCGTCTGTCTTCCCCACTGTGGTGAGCGTTTTCGTGGCACACACTGAAAAGGGGAGACAGAGGTAAATTTTTAATAGATATTACCAGTTCCACCCCAAACTAGGTTCTTCCCATTTATACTCCAGCCAACAGCGTGTTACGACAGGGCCCATTTCTCCCCCTCTTGGCGGAGACACTGGATGTTATCAGTCTGTGGAATTTTTGTTGTTGCAATAGGGATAAAAGTGCCTTATTTTGCATTTCTTTGATTATTCGAAAAGTTGAGTGTCTTTTCTAATGTTAACTGGCCTTTTGTCTTTCTTCTAGAAATTGTTGACCTTTAGAAAGATTGCTAAGCAGGGGTGGGGGGGCGGTGAGAGGGGGTGGGGAAGTTCTCAGGAAAGAATTGTCTTCTGGACGGAGAGCCCCCCAGTATTCTAGTTAGACACAGAATCTAAAGGAATCAGGTGCAGCGGCAGGAAGGCTTTAAGAAGAGCGTGTTCATAAGTTTTCATAATAGTGTAGGAAGATAGGTATGTTCTGAGCACCTCTGGAAGCTTCTGAGGGCGGTGGCGTGAAGGACAGACCTCCCGACCCCCCGGCCCCCCAGGGGACCCCACAGACCCACGCTGAGCAGTAGGCCTTTCAGCAACAATGACAGCACTCTGTATCTTCGCTGGGACTTCCAAGCGCTTGCAACTGGTGGAAGCGGTGGGAAGACGGGGAACTGGATATACTAATTGCAATTGAATCTAAGTTGAAACGGCTGCCCATGGCCCTGGATCGTCGTCTGTGTTAACATTTCTTTGCGTTGCGCTCTTCTTGTTTCAGGTACTGTTGTGGGTGTTGTTCTTTACACGGGCAGAGAACTCCGGAGTGTCATGAACACCTCCAATCCCCGCAGTAAGGTGTGTATGTGGTCAGAGGGTGCCCTTCCTCGTCCGAACTTTCCGACTTGATGTAGTTTGATGACTGTGGTGGGCGAGGAGCTAGATTTAAAGACAGGAACACCTAACAGTGTTATTTCGTTTATACAGACCTACTGTCTTTTTGTGTGTGGGGGTGTGTGCACACGTGTGTGGGGGTGTGTGCACACGTGTGTACCTCCACACGCGTCCGTATAACACATAAGCATGCATTCCTATGTGTATGTGTGAATTCATAGAATATTTAAAGCTCTTAAGTGCAGACAAACCGATGAGCACGTCCTGCGTGCCCTGTGAGATGCTGCATCCTTCACAGGCACAGACCCCTTCGGTCCCTCTCCCAGCCCGGAGCCCGGTGCTCCCAGCGCTTCCGGGGGCTCGTCTGAGCCGACCAGTGGCCTTGAGAAGCCCCATGTTCTCCTGCTGCCCACTGAGGAAGGGGGGGCTCAGACTCACCCCCCGGTGGACACTGGCGGTGGCATGGCGAGCGGGGGCAGCTCTGCGACCTCCTTGGCGGCCCCCGTTCTCACTCCCCCGTTTCACACCACGACCCGCCCTCCCAGCCCCACCCCTCCTCCAGATTTTAAGACTTAGCCAGAAACTGCAGAATGATTTCCTTTGTCAACACTGTGAATGAACACTGTGTTTCCCAACCTCCGGTCATCGCCGCCCATCGTCACGACCATCCTTATGACCAGAGTGCTGTTTGTTCGATGTTTCGGCCTTACCCTGGGCCATGTTTCTGTGAAGTTACAGCTTTGGTGTGCTTGTTACATTTGTTTGCAGACACGTTAAAATAAATATGTCATAATGAAAATCGTGCTCATGAGTGTAGCACACATCAGGTCCCACCAGCGAATCCGTGTTGGTGCGGTTGCAGGAGTGAGGGGACCGAGCGCGTGTACAGACCGCAGCGGAGGATGGCCCAGGTCACGCTGCGCACAGCACCAAATGCGGCAGTGACCTGCTTCTGTGTTTCCAAGTCTAAGTCTTCTCGATCGTTCTTTTTTTGTTGTTTTAAGATTCTATTTATTTGGGAGAGAGCGAGCATGAGTGGGGGGGTAGGGAGTAGGGGCAGAGTGAGAGGGAGAAGCAGACTCCCCGCCGAGCAGGGAGCCCAATGCAGGACTCGATCCCAGGACCCTGAGATGGTGTCCTGAGCCGAAGGCAGAGGCTTCACCAACGGAGACACCAGGTGCCCCTAAGTCTTCTTGTTAAAAAAAAAAAAAATTCAGAATTCTGGGAGGTCCCTTGGATGTCTTTTAGGAAGCCCAGCCCTGGAGCCCAGTGTTCTCCACCGCAGGTACAGGGGTTGCTGGGTCGCACTGTCTCGCCGGGGGGCAGGCGTCATTCAGGGACGGACCAGTTCTCCGGCTGGGCTCCGGGTCCCGCCAGCTAACTAACCCAAGCCCCCCTTTGTGCGCCGTCCCACAGATCGGCCTGTTCGACCTGGAAGTCAACTGCCTCACCAAGATCCTCTTCGGTGCCCTGGTGGTGGTGTCGCTGGTCATGGTCGCCCTTCAGCACTTTGCCGGCCGTTGGTACCTCCAGATCATCCGCTTCCTCCTCTTGTTTTCCAACATCATTCCCATCAGGTAAGCGGAGCACGAGCCGTGACGTTTTCCTCTCTTTGCTCGTGCGCCCTTTGAAGCACGATGACGGAGAGCTGTCAGGAGTGTGAGGCCTGCCCTGTGGCGCTGGCCGGGGACGTGCAGCTCCTCCCGGAACCACCTGTCCTGAACTAGTCTTTGCTCAGAAGATGTCACCTTGCCTGCGCCATGCGAGGGATGCCATTTGGAGCCCGTCTCACCTGCCGGCCCAGGAGGTTGGTGGCGGCCGCCGGGATGCTGCGTTGAGACAGACCCGGGGCCCGAGTCTGCGCTCCAAGGGAAATACCATGACTGAACAGCAGCGGTGGCACAGGCCCGCTGCTCGCCTGCCTTCCCTGGAGGCCGAGTCACCGCTCTTAGAAATATGACACAAGTAATTGTCGCAGGAGGAAAAAACAAAGATTCACAGTGGCGAAATCACCTCTAATCTCCCAACTAAGTGATGGGTGCTCTTAATATTTTGGCATATATTTTTTCTAGCCTTTCTGTTTTAAAGGGGGAATTCTTTCTGCCCTACATAAAATCTACCTTTTTTTTTCTCTGCACAGAGCAGTGTGTTGCAAATAGCTTTCCCATCAGATATACTGGTTACTGTACCCCGATGTGTTTTAGAACTGCCCTATTATATAGTCTAGGTTTAACTATTTAGCTCTGTGGTGTTGGGGACTTGTTTCTACTTTCCCCCATAATTGATGTTTAGGAAATCATTATTAAAATAAATAATTTTTTTCCCCCTGAAACTTCTAGTGCTTATAATCTCTATCTTAAGCTCAATATGTTGCCTTATAATTTGTCTTGCTCTTTGGGGTGTTTCTATCATCCCAGCTAGAATTCATGTTTTCCTGAAGATTGGGATTGTAGTTTTGGCACTGCAGTGTCCCTAGGACAGGGGGGATTGAACCCCTAGCCAGTGTGGTCTGGATCATGGTTCCAAGAAATAATTACATCTGCTTTATCACCAGCAAAAGTGTTAGTGGTGTAACGTGAAGTGAAGTTGTAATCTTTAAAGTTCTGTCTACAACATGATTGAAAATTAGTGAGTTGAATCTTCCTATGGCCCAGGGCAGCCCGTAAAACAGTAGGCAGTTTGGTTAATATGTAGGAGTATGAACGAAGTTGACAATTCCTTTTTATTTTATTTTTTTGCAATAACATAATATTTCAAGATGAATAGAGTATATATAATGGAATATTATTCAGCCTTAAAAAGGAATGGAATTCAGCCACACAGTACACCGGGGATGAGCCCTGAAGACGTTACGCTGAGTGACATCAGCTGGTCCCAGAAGGACAAATGTAGGAGTCTTCTCATGTGAGGTCCTAGAGCAGTCAAGTTCAGAGAGACAGAAAGGAGAGTGCGGGGGGGTGGGAGGGACACAGGGAGAGAGGAGCAGACTCCCTGCTGAACGGGGATCCTGACGCGGGGCTGGTTCCCAGGACCCTGAGATCACAACCTAGGCCAAAACCAAGAGTTGGAAGCTTAACCAACTGAGCCACCCAGGTGCCCCTTAATGGTTTCAATGGAAATTCGTTACGTGTATTTTGCTACAATTACAAAAATGTTATTGAAATAGATTAGCTCAGAGGACCAGTAATAGGAAAAAAAAAGTAAGACTAAGACAACTACTTTTTCAGCATTTTATTTTTTATTTTAAAAAAGATTTTATTTATTTATTAGAGAGAGAGAGAAAGAGAGAGAGTCTGGGGTGGGAGGCAGGGGGAGAGGAAGAGGGAGAAACAGACTCCCCGCTGATCTGATGTAGGGTTTGAGCCCAGGACCCTGGGATCATGACCTGACCTGAAGGGAGACTTAACCAACTGAGCCACCCAAGGCACCCCCCTTTTCAGTATTTTAAGAGCATTTTAAACTTCTGTTGTTTTATTTTAGTCCAAAACAGAATAGCTTCGTGGAAGTGATGATTTGTTCAGCGAGCTGAGAGTCTGATACAGAGTCTGAGTTGAGTCTTGGGAGATCTGTGTATCCAGCCACAGGGCTGTGTGGCTACAGGGAGGGTTTCCAAATGTCACAGCCCAGCCAATGTGTTTTAGAATCCTCGCCGTCTGCAGAGACCCAAGGAGCCTCGCGGACATCCTGTTAACCTGTTTGCTCTGGTTTTCCGACCAGCCTGCGTGTGAACCTGGACATGGGCAAGATTGTGTACAGCTGGGTGATTCGGAGGGACTCGAAAATCCCCGGGACTGTGGTTCGTTCCAGCACCATCCCTGAGCAGCTGGGGAGGATTTCTTATTTACTCACGGACAAGACAGGTGAGCTCTTTCCTTGGCCTTCCCAGGCTTCACGGTGAGAGGAGGTGCTCAGATTCTCTTTCTGGAGACGTTAGAGATGGATGCTTGCTGCTGTTTTGTCCTCTTCACCTTTTGATGAACGCTGATCCTTCGGTAATGATGCTGGTGACGATCGTCATCACCATCAGGCCGCAAAGCCTTACACGGTACTGATTATGTGTAGAACACGTTCCTGGGTGTTCATAGACAAAGCCTTACACGGTACTGATTCTGTGTAGAACACGTTTCTGGGTGTTCATAGACAAAGCCTTACACGGTACTGATTCTGTGTAGAACACGTTTCTGGGTGTTCATAGACAAAGCCTTACACGGTACTGATTCTGTGTAGAACACGTTTCTGGGTGTTCATAGACAAAGCCTTACACGGTACTGATTCTGTGTAGAACACGTTTCTGGGTGTTCATAGACAAAGCCTTACACGGTACTGATTCTGTGTAGAACACGTTTCTGGGTGTTCATAGACAAAGCCTTACACGGTACTGATTCTGTGTAGAACACGTTTCTGGGTGTTCATAGACAAAGCCTTACACGGTACTGATTCTGTGTAGAACACGTTTCTGGGTGTTCATAGACAAAGCCTTACACGGTACTGATTCTGTGTAGAACACGTTTCTGGGTGTTCATAGAGGGTTGTTTAGTTAACCCTCAACCTCATCTTGTGAGGTATGCATTTTTATCCCCATTTTCCAGTTGAGGAAATGAGGCATGGGGAGGTTGACTGCCTTGTCAAGAGCACAGGGTGACAGAAGCAGGCTTTGAGGCCTCATCACTGCACCCCAACACGCTGCTCCACAGTTTACCATCAGAGTGGCTAAGAGCAAGGATGGGGAGTGGGGACACCTGGGGTGAAGCTTCCTCTCTACCACTTAGGGACCACGAGTTAAAAGTGAGTCTGTTGCAAAGATCTGGGGTGGCTCAACACATCAGAGAAAAATTAGGTTTCAGGAAGGAACAGAACCAGAAAATTTCTGGGTGTGTCAGCACTGGAACTCCTGGGATCGTCTCTGTAGGACTCCCTCATTGGGGTGAGCCAGGCTCTGTTCATCTTCTGTCCGTGCGTCTGTCTGCTCAAGGTTCAGATTCCTTCCAGACAGAAACTCGTGTAAGTCATGTGCCCCCGTCTCAGCTGATGGAATGAGTCAGGTGCCCTGACGGACCCTCCCTCCAGACCGTCCCAGGGAATGAGGGTGGTCATTTCCCCCATGGAAACCCAGGATGCCATTTTCAAAAGAAAAGAAGTTTGATTCTGGGCAAGCCGACTAAACACCGCAGACATTTCCGCGGCAGGGGCAGTGCTGAAACCAGAGAACGACGTAGGGTAGCAAACGCTTGGAAAACGGCAGCTGTCCTTCCTGTTACTAGAAGCTGCAGGATGGAAGCAGAGTTACTCATCTGTCTTGTGTTGCAGGAACTCTTACCCAGAACGAGATGGTTTTCAAACGGCTCCATCTAGGCACCGTGGCCTATGGCCTCGACTCCATGGATGAAGTCCAGAGCCACATATTTAGCATTTATACCCAGGTAATTCCTTCTGTTCTGATACCCGAAACCGTTATTTTGCCTTATTAGCACCTGTATTGAGGTATTATTCCTAATACTGTACAATTCACCCATTTCAAGGGTACGCTTCAGTGGTCTCTGGTGTATTCACAGAGTTGTGTAACTGTTAACCACAATCAGTTTTGTCTTCATCACCCCAAAAAAGAGACCCCATACCCATTAGCCGTCATTCCCTGTTGCTCCCGAACCACCTCCCCTTCCAAACCCGGGCAGCCATCAGTCCTTTACGTTTTGAATAAAATTGCAGTTGAAAGCCCTCCACCCCCCAGATCTTCCTCATTCCGAGTTACGCTGCTTTACTGAAATGCTTATGGATACTGGGAAAAACCTAAGAGAAACTCGCTTGCCAATAACTACTGCCCGAAATAGCTTCGCGAGCCTACTGGTTAGTTTTGCTTCCTTCCCTGGTTGGAGCCAAAGCAGCAGTGATGAGTGATCTGCTCATGACAGGCCGTCCCTGATGAGCTTCAGTTTCTCATCTGTGTTCAACCCCGCCATCACGTGGGAGGGATGAAGTTATCAGAGGCGACCTACAACGTCTCTGTTCCCACATTTGTTTCCACAAGGTTTTTCAAAATCAATCCTTTTTCAGAGAAAGACATTACTGGAAGGTGTCCCAATATTCCTAAAAAGTTACACCCGTGGGTCCCTACCTTGGCTACTCAGAATCTCTAGTGATGTTTTAAAAACAAAATGGAATAAAAACAAAAGGAAGGACGTCGACGTGGGCCTCATACCCAGGGGATTCTGCTTCAGTAAGATTAGGGGAGAGCTGGGCTTCTGTGTTCCAAAAGTAAGATGGCACACGGACAGATCCTTTGGCGATTCTGAGACACATCGGGGCTGACGGACCAGTTGCACGTTGTGGCACTTGTCTGGAGATGAGAATAAAGAGACCAGGGTTTGCTTAAATTTGTCAAAATAGATAATGAGTTTGTTGTCAGAAGGACAGTTAGAAATGCGAAGGAAGTATTTCCCAATACGGGGTAGAGGTGGAACTCTTGAATGATCCGTGCCACGGTTACATTGGACACTGAGTTTTCTGGAACGTTCGCTGGTAGGCACGCCTGGATTTCTAAGGTTACCTCCTGAAAGTGGCAGAGCAGGGGCTACCATTTGGAGGTTGGAGTGAATTTTAAATGGAAGACAGTTAATTTGATCCCTGCGAGCGAAACCCCTATAATTCTTCTAGGCTCCCTGAGTGGGCATTTGTGGCTTGTCTCCAGATGAATCCTTGGACTGTTTTCAAAGATGTACTTTCGGACTCTTAAAAACTCATGAGGACTTAGTTGGACAGGAGGGAAAAACCACGTCCAGTGCCCTGTCCCTCTCTCTGACCCACCTTCCTCTGTGGCATTGGTGCCCCTGCAGCTCCGTACTGGCCCCCGTGTGTCCCTCTCTAGGCGGGCCCCTCCTCCCCCAGCTTCCATCGCCCTGCAGGCCCAGTAGCTCCCGTCTCTGTCTGCGGCCCCCACATGGAGCTTTAGACCGGAAGACACCTGCATGCTTGGCATGGCTGCTTATGGATCCTAAGGACAGTGTACCTACTGGCCTGAGCTTCTTCCCCCACCCACCACACCGGCTTCTCTTCCAGAGGTTCTCGTCTTAGTAAGTGCCACCCCCACCTTCCCACTGCTCCCTGCAGGGTTTGAGAAACGCCCCTTCCTTCCGCATCCCTACCCGCCTTCAGCCTTCAGTCCCAGGCCTTGGTGATGTCTGCTCCCACCTGATCATGTGTTCGGCCTTTTGTCTTCATCTCTTCTCACTCATTAGGCCCAAACTACACTCTCCCTTGCCTGGCGGTCTACACACCTCCCCACCTCCCGCCCTGCCCCGCACAGTTTCCTTGCTTCTCCTGGGAGCACGGGGTCCCCCTTGAACTGTCAACTCCGTCTTGCGGCTGAGACTTCGTTGTGCTCCAGGCATGGCCTGCGTCCCCAACCCATCCCTCCTGTCCTTCACCCTCTCCTCTGCTCTCTCCTTTGGCACTTAGGGCAGGGTGAGCTGCCTTGTTGCTGTGTCTTGGAACAGACTCTTCACTCTGAACCCTTGACCCCAAATGCCTTCCGGGCCCCACCCAGGGGGGTCCACTGTGTGGGTTGTCACGCTCACCAGTGCCTGGCTGAACCCCCCTCCCTCCAGCCCTCTTCTCACACTGCTGGCCCGCTGATATTGTACCGGCCAGCTTCACAGTCGTGGTGTGGCCCCCCCGCCCCCCGGCGGGAGACACCCCCTTGCCCATTTGGATGGTGTTTTTAAGAGCGTGTGGTATTTACAGAAACCAGTCCTTCTCAGGATATTTGCACAGTTCAGCTTTTACGGTCCATTTTTGCCTTAGCACAGATAACACTCTTTGTAAAGTGTTAAAAGTCAGAAAATGGCATTTCTTACCGTGAACACTACCCCATCCCCCTTCCTTAGCGGAAGCTCATAAATTCATTTACCCATCCTGGCCTTGGATTTAAAATAGTGTTACAGGGTTAGGTCGTCTCCAGGCTGGTGTGAGCTCAGAGTCTCAGTATCCGCTCACCCCGGGGAGGTGAGTGCGTTCTCTCACGACATCTAAAAATCGTGCAGTGAACACATGAATACCTTTGTGATAAGGCTTTCTAAGGCTTTCCTGGGTTTTTAAAACAGCTTTATGGAGGTGTAGTTTACCTACCATAAAATTCGGCTCTGTTAAGTGTCCAAGTCGATTTTTTTAGAAAATTTGCAGAGCTGTGGAACCATGACCACAACCCCAGAAAGATTCCCCTGAGCTCCTTACAGTCATTCACTCGACTTCACAGTTTAATAATGGGATTTTATGCCGGTGTTTCATGAAGTCCGCTGTGTGGAACTCCTGGGTCAGATCCCTTGGGACAGTCGGACTCTAGACCTACAGTTCTAACAGGTGGGCCGGGTGATTCCCAAGTACAGCGGCATTTGAGAACAGCTGCCGTGAACCTGGGGTTTGCCCTGTTTTCCAGAGAACCAGGGTCTCAATCTACGGACTCCAGGACGGAGTTTGCAGGATGACCCGTTGGAGAGACGGAAGAAAAGATGAGGGCATCTGTTCGCTCTGCATTTGCTTCTTTAAATTTAAAGCAAAATTTTCCATCTTAAATATCGATAACATTGAGATCGAGCCAGGGACCCTCAGTCCGTATGTCAGACGGGCGTCGGTCAGGGCCGGTCCTTGAGGTGTCCCTGTGGAAGGAGTTGCAGGAGTCAGGGTTCTGTGGGGGTTGATTTTCAGGGCACGGAAATGTAGATTGCAGGAGATGAGTGACCGCCTGACCCGTTTGAGGGATGTCATTTAAATTAACCTTATAAAAAGTGGCTTTGAAAGATTTCTGTAGGAAGACTCCAGATTATTAATATAAACCCAAGTAAACCGTAAGAAAATGTCCAACACACTTTGAGAAAAAAACCGTGATACGCTGAGGAGATAGGATGATTTTTCCTTTGGCTTCTTTATTAATACCTTTAAAAAATTGAGCTACTGGGAGGTCTGGGTGGTGCAGTCGGTTAAGCATCCGACTCTTGGTTTTGGCTTGGGTTGTGATCTCGGGGTCGTGAGCTTGGGCCCCATATCGAGTCCTGCGTGGGGCTCCACACTTAGCACGGAGTCTACTGAAGTTTCTCTCTTCCTCTGCCCCTCCCTCTAGCACACGGGTGCGCTGTCTCTCAAATCAATAAACCTAAAAAATTTTTTAAAAATTGAGATGGGGCGCCTGGGTGGTGCAGTCGTTAAAGCGTCTGCCTTCGGCTCAGGGCGTGATCCCGGCGTTCTGGGATCGAGTCCCACATCGGGCTCCTCTGCTGGGAGCCTGCTTCTTCCTCTCTCACTCGCCTGCTCTGTTCCCTCTCTCGCTGGCTGTCTCTCTGTCACATAAATAAATAAAATCTTTAAAAAAAAAAAAATTGAGATAAATTTACAAGGGTAATGTTTGCTCTTTTAACGTGTACAAGTCAGTGTTTTTTCTTATATTCTCAGCACCGTGCAAGCGTTGACACTATCAGATTTCTGAACATTTTCATCACCCTAGAAAGAAACCCCAGATCTCTTTTTTTTTTTTTTAAAGATTTTATTTATTTATTTGACAGAGACACAGCCAGCGAGAGAGGGAACACAAGCAGGGGGAGTGGGAGAGGGAGAAGCAGGCTCCCAGCGGAGGAGCCTGACACGGGGCTTGATCCCAGGACCCAGGGATCACGCCCTGAGCCGAAGGCAGACGCCCAACAACTGAGCCACCCAGGCGCCCGCCCCGAAACCCCAGATCTCTTAGACTCCCACCCCTACTCCTTATTCCCTCAGCCCCTGGCAGCCGCCAGTCTACTTTCTGTGTCTGTAGGTTTGCCTGTTTTAGACATTTCATATAAACGGAATCTTGCAGTGCCTTTTGCACCTGGCTTCTTTTGGAAACTTAGCATAATGGCTTTGAGGTTCCTCCACGTGGTGACATGCGTCCGCGCTTCATTCCCCTTTGTGATGGAATGACACATGTGACCATTTGAAATGTCATTTCAAATCTGTAATGCTCAGTGCCCCTTACCCTGAAGGCTTTGGCCCATTCTGTGAAAAATGCTGTTTTTCCTTTTTATTCTGTCATTTCTAGAATTCATCTTTTGTTGTTTTGTAAGGCACAAAGTATAAATACTTTGTATTTATACAAAGTTAAATATACATATGGAGGGTACGCGGGAATTTTTCCCCAGTGTATTATGTGATCATAATGTTTTGAGACAAGTGTTTTGACACACACATGCGCGCACACACACACACACACACGCACATACACCTTGGCCTTACTACATTCTTTAGGTATAGGGGGTCCAAACATATATTTCTTAAAATCTCTATTGGTTATTCCAAGAAGCATTTCCGGCGAAGAACCACTGTTAGACTCTTGCTGTCAAACTTCCTTTTTTTCACTCATGTCATTGATGACAATCATTTTTAATGGTTTTATTTTTTGTTTTTTAAAAGAATTTATTTTTTTGAGAAAGACACAGAAAGCACACAAGCAGGGGAGAGGCAGAGGGAGAAGCAGGCTCCCCGCTGAGCAGGGAGCCCAATGCAGGACTCGATCCCAGGACCCCGAGATCACGACCTGAGATGAAGGCAGACACTTAACCAACTGAGCTACCTGACCCGTCCCCCCAGCAATGGTTTTTTTTTCTTTTTTAAAGATTTTATTTATTGAACAGAGAGAGACAGCGAGCGAGAGAGGGAACACAAGCAGGGGGAGTGGGAGAGGAAGAAGCAGGCTCCTAGCAGAGAAGCCTGATGTGGGGCTCGATCCCAGAACGCCGGGATCACGCCCTGAGCCGAAGGCAGACGCTTAACAACTGCGCCACCCAGGCGCCCCCAGCAATGGTTTTATAACAGGGCCAGGACTAGGGTAAGGAGACTGAGGTACGCACCTAGGGAGCAAAACTTAATGAGATGCCAAAAAAACCTCCCACAGCAACCCACAGCACGGTGATCAAGATAAATCAGATTGTAATGCAATATTTTAAAAATTCAGTGTAAAACTCCGTCATGAACACACTTCTGAAATCTGAAGGCAACAGGGTACCAGCACTGGGAAGGCTCACCTCGCTCACCCCAGGCCTGGGTTTATGGTGTCAGGGACTTTATACCCCAGTTCTCAGCCTTGGCCGAGGGACATCGCGGGCTGGATCCTACTTTGTTGTGTGGGCGCTGCGGTCCATCGTCGAGTGTTTAGTCCTGTCCTTGCCTTCTCCCATCTGGATGCCTGCGGTGCCCCCCCGCCTCAGTTACGATAACCAGAAATACCTCCGGACACTGCCCGATGGGGGGCAAAACCCTGGGTTATATGGGGTTCGGTTTCAAGAAATTGAAGTTTGTTGCTGTGTCATGCTGGAAGATGTCTGTGAGGTAGGAAACATTGAGTTTATTTAGTCACTTAATCGTCGCATAGCTCAGTTGACTCATTTGCAAGTAGAGGCTCTGAGCTTGTCGCAGTAGGGGTGACCCTTTGAGGTTAATGAGCTATCCGCTTTGAGCTTTATTTGGGGGGCAAAGTGGGACTTCCGAAACAGGAATTCTTCCTCTTTGGCGTAAATGTATTTCTACCAGTTGCAACCCATTCCCAGTGTCCATTATTATGAACGTTCCTAAGTGGTGACGTTTTAATTGCATTTAGAAAGAAAACGGGTATTCGTGGGGAATCAACGTTTAATTTTTGTATTAGTCTTTTCTTTAATACCGACTGGGGTTCTTGTTGGGAAGGGCCCCTGCCGTGGATCGCTAGGGAGGCATGGTGGTCTCGTGTTCATTTTCACCTCTGTGTCTCACGTGTTGGCTGGGACGTGGAGAATGACCCTGAAGGGTTCGTTATATGGTGTGAGGTGGCCACCCAAGGGCCCACGTCAGGGGCCTTTGTACGTGGAGGCCTTGATTTCCTCTTCTAGCTCCTGACCTCGTGTGGAGCTCTTTTGTCCCCCCTTGCACAAGGGGACCCATGGTTTCTCCCCAGGGCAGAAGGAGCTGTAACCTGCCTCTGCGGATACCACATCTGTTTTTGTTTTCCCCTGGTATTTTTTAAGTAAGGAGAAATGTGCGTAGGTTCAAGGCCTATGGGGAGGAGGCTGCGGATAAACACTGTACGATGTGAAACTCTTCCATATGGGGAATGTGAGGATGTTTGAAGACTGCGCCCTCCTCCTGACGCTGGCCGAGCCCCTGGTAATTACCAGCACCTTCAGCGTGGATGTGGGTTTGGTGTGTGTACGCGCCTTTCCTTTGAGAATTAAAAGAACGTTTCAGACTCCACGATTTTAATTCCTCCTCCCTGAAACGTCTTTGGTTGGAAAGGGGGATAAGTATTAATTTGAGAGAGAAATAAACGAACGGGGAGACATAACACCCATGGCCCGTGGTGTTGGTTGGGGTTAATCACCTCCGTCTTCTGATTTGATGTCAGCTAGTTCCCTGGTCTGGAAGTGAGGTCTTCGCAAAAAATCTGGGGCTACTGTGTTTCTCTCTCTTTGCCTTGCTCTCGACTGGTTTCACCTGGCGTACAAAGCCCCAAAGTTCAGTGTTATCCCCCGTTTGAAATACTAGTGGAGGTTTCTCTGGAGACGTGAAATCAGATAGCTTATGCAAATCAAAGGTTTGCGAAGGATCGCTTGTCCTTTCCTTCAAACCCACTGTTACTGAAACTTGCCGGCCAAAGCGAGGACGTTGTCAGAGGTCTTGTTATTGCCCCTAATGTTAAATAATAATTTGGTCCAGGTGCCGAGCAATGTGGGCAAAACGAAGACACGTGGCCGTGGCTAGAACATAAATTACAGAGCTGAGAGAGGATGTTCTGGATGTAGTCTTTCCAGCGGAGAGAACCTTTCTGTAAATCTTCAGTCCTTGTTATAATTTTAGAGTTAAATTCTTTATAATTAAAAGCACTTGGCAAATAATGATTCATTTAAACTGTAGTTCTGATTCATTGCTCTAATTACCGTAACCATGCCGTGCCCTTTGGCCTGGAAGTGAAACTCGTGTCCTCTTGACACCAGAGGTTAACGGAGCAGGAAGCCGGAGCAGTATGTGTGCCTGCATGACCAGAATAATTTAGTAATTGTCTAATTACCTGGGGAGGCTAATGCCACTGCTAAAAATAGTATTAAAAAATTAAATGAAAGTCATTTTCTTATTTCTCATGATGCATCTGTTCTCTGTTTGGGCAACCATGTGTTCACGGGTATAAAACGCATTTCATTCTGCGGGATTGGATTGCTTCTCTTCTGTAGGATAAAATATGTTTCTAATGGAACGCAGCATCCAGTAAGTCCAGAGACTTCTCGAACTTCCGGGACTCCGTTAGCTGTGGAGGAAGACCTTTGCAGGGGTTCCTTTTGTCCACAACTGTGATTTAGAACCTGGAAGGGATGTTGGTCAATTTGATACTTCTTTCCTCCTGGAAATAGAGAAACAGTCATGTCAGGGGAGGATGCCCCACCGTCACCTTAGGGATCCTGAGTTGTTAATTTGTTCATCTGTTCAGCAAATATCGATGCGTGCCAGGCACTGCCCTGCGTACTAGGCTTGCAGTGATGAGTAACACACACGGACAAGTTCTGTTCTCAGGGCTTAACAGGAGAATCCTCAGGCGAACGAGCCCGTTTTAGACTGAACACATTGCAATGTGGGAGCATGACTTCTGGTGGGGGAGACAAGCAGGGCACCCTGAACTGGGGGACTCAGGGAGGGCCTCTTTGAGTCTGTAACATTTGAGTTGAGACCTCAGTGATGAGACAGAGTGAGCCAGCCCTGCTGAGATCTGGGAAATGATGTTCCAGGCAGAGGGCAAGGCAGGTGCAAAGGCCCTGAGGCAGGAGGGAGCTTGGCAGTATTCAAAGAACAGAAGGGCCAGTGTGGCTGGAGCAGAGAGGAGGAGGAGGAACAGGACCTGAAGGGAGGCTGCAGAGGTGGGCAGGGGCTGGGCGGGTAGGCCCCATGGGCCATGGGAGGGCATCCGAGTTTTACTGAAGACTGAGCGCAGGGCAGCCCCTGCAACAGAGGATTATCCTCCCCAAGTGTCAGTCATGCTAGCTTGAGAGGCCTTGGCCTCCACAGCAGTCTCACTTGCCATGTAGTGGGGGTCTCACTCTGTCAGAGGCCCCTGATACCACCCAGAGGAGGAGGACATATTCACATGTTCAAAGGTAGACTCACCCACATTCACGGCATTGTCGTGTTTTTCTCTGTTTTGCATTTATTTGTTTGGTTTTTTCCCAATTGTAAATGATTGAGTCCCTAACAATTACATGCCATTTATTGCCGTGTCAGTGTAGTTGGACCTAAGAGCTGTGTAATAACGCCATGGAAAGAAAATCAGTATCTCCACATGGCGCTTCTTCTACACATTCTAGACCCTTCCATGTCTTCAGTCATCTTGTTTTTTCCCTTTCATGTAGCAATCCCAGGACCCACCTGCTCAGAAGGGCCCCACGCTCACCACCAAAGTCCGGCGGACCATGAGCAGCCGTGTGCACGAGGCTGTGAAGGCCATTGCGCTCTGCCACAACGTGACTCCTGTGTACGAGTCCAATGGTGTGACCGACCAGGCCGAGGCCGAGAAGCAGTATGAAGACTCGTGCCGCGTGTACCAGGCGTCCAGCCCAGATGAGGTAAACCCCAGGCAGAGGCGGCCAGACACACAGAGAGATGCTGTGCCCGTTTTCCATGTGCTGGGGAGTGGGGTTCCCCGAGGGAGCCCTGTCAGCAGACACGAACCAGGAGGATACTGTGCCACTAGGGAAACGCGTTTTCAGATGTGTGTAGGACTTGCTTCCCTCCAGAACAGATACTCTTGGACCTCAGCTATATCCCAAATAAGCAAAGAGAAAGAGATCGTGTTTAGATGGCCAGTGCATAAGGGCTCAAGGTCTCACTTAAACCACACCTTCCCTTTTCTAAAAAATACCAGCTTTATTAAGTTACAGTCCACATACCATACAATTGCTCATTTAACATACACAGTTCAGTGTTTCTTTCTAGTATATTCACAGAGTTCTGCAACCATTAGCACAATCATTTGAGAACATTTTCACCCCCCTTAAAGGAAGCACTCCATCCCGTATTCTTCTGGACTCCTGCCCTCCCCCAAGCCCCTGGCAACCACCAACCCTGCTAACTGTCTGGATCTGCCTATTCTGGACATTTCATACAAGTGGAAATGTACAATATGTGACATTTGTGTCTGGCTGCTTTCACTTAGCATTGGTTTTCCAGATTCCTCCACGTAGTGGCGTGTACCAATCCCCCAGGTCTTTTTATGGATAACTCATATTCCATTGCATGAATAATACTACATTTTATTAATCCATTGATCAGTTGGTGGACATTCGGATTGTTCTTTTTTTTTTTTTTTTTTTTTTTTTTTTTTTACTAATATGGATAATGCTGTTGTGATCATTTGTGCACAAGTGTTTGGGTGGACACACGTCTTCATGTCTCTTGGTGTATCTTGAGGAGTGGAGTTGCTGGGTCCTATGTTAACTCCGCGTTTGAGCTTCTCGAAACCGCCACACTGCTCCCTGTAGTGGCCACATCATTTTGCAGCCCCGGCAACGATGCGTAAGGGTTCCAGTTTCCCTCCTCCTTTGCCAACATGGGTTCCTGTCTTTCCTTTTGACCCTGGCCCATCCTAGTGAGTGTGGAGTAGACTCTCCCTTGCGGTTTTCATCTGCAGCTTCCTTGATGGCTCAGGATGCTGAATATCTTTTTCATGTGCTTATGGGCTACTCGGGTAGCTCCTTCTCTCCAGTGTCCTTTGCCCCCTTTAAATATGTTTCTTTTTGTTGTTGAGTTGAAAGCGTTTTTTTGTACATTCTAGATCAAAGTCTCTAATGGGATATATGATTTGCAAGTATTTTCTCCTATTCTGAAGGCTGTCTTTTTATTTTTGTGATGGTGTCCTTTGAAACCCTTAAGTATTTGGTTTTGATCAAGTCCAGTAGGCCACATATTGTCAAGTTGTTGTTTCTATGTAAGCACATTCTCTTGCTAGAATCAGGACTCATTTGATTTCATGTTCAAGAGCAGAGGGTCTCCTAGCATGGTTGCCCTTTATGGTTTTCTGTAACAAGCCCCTAATTGCTCCCCCTCCTGGGGTATCATGCCCTCAGCATGAAAATAGGATCTTTTATATCTTCCTGACCTGAGTGTGATTCAGACACAGGGATAGTTCACCAAGCTGGTAACTTTTCTGGTCTTTTCCTTCTCCCTCCTTCCCTTCCAGAAAACTTGCATTCTGATTATGAGAGCCATTACTTTTCAGTATAGGACATTTGGACGTTTCAGACAACTGTAAAGAAGAGACTGGGTCAGGGGCGCCTGGGTGGCACAGCGGTTAAGCGTCTGCCTTCGGCTCAGGGTGTGATCCTGGCGTTGTGGGATCGAGCCCCACATCAGGATCCTCCGCTATGAGCCTGCTTCTTCCTCTCCGACTCCCCCTGCTTGTGTTCCCTCTCTCGCTGGCTGTCTCTATCTCTGTTGAATATATAAATAAAAAAAAAAAAAATCTAAAAAAAAAAAAAAAGAAGAAACTGGGTCAGCCGCAATCTCATTCTTGAAAGATGACAGTAATAACTTTCCGTGAGCATTTGGTGCCCATCAGATCCCATCTGAAGTACTTTCCATGTAGTATCTCATTTAATCTTTCTAGCAACTAAGGGGCCCCATTATGACCCCCATTTTCAGAAGAGAAAAGTCAGAGACAGGTTAAATATTTAGCCTAAAGTCACCTGAATTTTTAAAAAATTTTTTGTCTTGAAAATAATTTCAGACTTAAAAGTTGTAAAATTAGTACAGAGAATTCCCCATTACGTAAACTTCCCCTAATTCCTCAAATGTTAACCTTTTTCTCCCTGTGCTTTATCATTCTCCCTCACCTTAGAAGAGTCAAGAGTCAGCTGCAGACATGATCTTCTTTTACTTGCATTTTATTTTTTTTCCCCTAAAAAACAAGGACATTTATCAGAAACGGGAAATTAACATTGAAACAGCACTATTATCTCTCCTGTTGATGTCATCAGTTGTCCCACTGACTTAACGTACTTCTTCACCAAAAAAAGAAAAAGAAAAAAAAAAAAAGTGTTTCTCCCCCCAGATCTAAGTCCAGTCCAGGAATACACACTATACTCAGTTGCCGTACCTCTTGTCTCTCTCTCTCTCTTTTTTTTTAAGATTTTATTTATTTATTAGAGAATGGGAGCACGAGTTGGGTGGAGGGGCAGAGGGAGAAGCAGGCTCCCCGCTGAGCAGGTAGCCTGACGCGGGGCTCGATCCCAGGACCCTGAGATCATGAGCTGAGCCGAAGGCAGACACTTCACCGACTGAGCCTCCCAGGCGCCCCTCTTCCCTCTCGTGTCTTTTAATGTGGAATGGTTCCTTGGCTTTCATGGCCCTCACACTTCTGAAAGATACAGGTCATTAGAGAGCATCCCTCAGTTTGGGTTTGACGACATTTTTTACCGTGAGGACTCAGTTTATTGCTCTTTGGCGCTGTCCTCAGTGTGTGTTACAGGGAGACCTGCTGTGGCTTGTCGGGCTATTCAAGACCCTCACTTAAGGTCACATGGATCACCAGGTTCCTTCATGGTAAAGTTGCCGTTCTCTCTCGCTAATTAGTCTTCTGATAGAGCCCCCTGACTGACAGGGCCAGGGTTCTCACCCAGGTCGTCACAACCCAAACTCTTAGTCATTTTACTTAGTTATTTTTCAGAAGCCACTAAGAACTCTTTTTTCCCCCCTAAGAATCTATTTATTTATGTATTTATGTATTTATTTAGAACAAACTCGGAGAGGGGCAGAAGGAGAGAGAGAGAAACCCAAGCAGACTCCCCACTGAGTCCAGTGTGGGGCTCGATCTCATGACCCTGACACCATGACCTGAGCCAAAATCAAGAGTTGGACACTTAACCAACTGAGTCACCTGGCGCCCCACTGCTAAGAACTTTTTGATCTTCCAACATCTTTTCATACTTTTTTCCCTAAGAAACGGGAGTTTTTAACATAGAGTTTTGTATCCTCCGTTTTAAACTTAATATTTCATTATGGCTGTTTCCCCAATTTTTTGAATGTCCTTAAAAGACAGCTTTTTATGATTACTGTTCGTGCATGTACGCTAATATCTGTAACTGTTCTCCTTTGTAGGGACTGAGGGTATTTCTAATTTTTAGCACAACATTTATACACATTGTCAGTGAGCATCCTTACACCTAATATTTCTAGAAATGGTATGACTGGGCTCATTAATTCAGCAGGCATTTTGGAGTGCCTACAATGGACAGGGCACTGGGGAGTCCGAGTTTAACAGGACAGCAGCTCCTGTCCCCAGGGGACCGTTGAGCGTGTGAGTCTTGGGATCCCAGCTCCACCCCCGGGCGGCCGCACCTCGCTGTACCCCCACGCGTCTGTGACGGGTTGTCATGAGCCCCTTAACTGGCAGTCAGTCCGTCCTGTGGGTCACAGTGAGGGAGTATTTTTAAGGCTCGTGGTATAAATTATCAGATAATTCCTAGAATTATTTTTAAACCATTTTATTCTTCTACCAATGTTACAGGGGCTTCCAATTATTTTTTTGTTGTTCATTTTACGAAGGAGGGAGAGGGCTTCTCCGGTGAATAGTGTCGTAGAGGTCTGGGCTAATTGGAGAATATCGGGGAGCCAGAGCACGGTGGTTGGGGGAATACCGCAATGATAACCTTTTCCAAAGTTCAGAAAGGAAAGGACATTTGGATGTGGCTCTCCTTGACCAGTAGCTACTTTATCCTTCTTGGGGGCCCTGGGAGGTGGCTCCTTGCTGTCTGCTTGGTGTTTGTGGAACAGCTCAACTTTGAGCCCTATCTGTCAGTGACCACTGACACTGGATTTTTAGGGGTGAAAAATGTCACCCTTGGCCAAATTCTGAGATGGGCATTGTGTGCAGAGAGAAGGGGGGGGAGGATAGATGAGGGAGGGTAGAGCTTCAGATTTGGTCATCATTTCTCCACCGGATTTAGTCTGTTGGATCTCGCTTTTCCATTTGGAAATGGGACACAGTATCCCTGAATGGGAGATGTATGAAGGGGCCGGAGTCTTGGTAGCTGTGCACTGGGAACCGGTAGCTGACGGGTGTTTGATGGGACTTGAACTTGAACAAGTTTCAGATGTTGGCGATCTGATCAGCACTGCTACCTGTGAGCTCCCAATACCGGCTCTTGTCTGACACGCACATGGGAGATCTTCAGCGCCTGTCCCCCACTCCTGCTTCCCGCTGAACTTTGATACATTTGTTTTAGGGCTGGGCAGAGTTTTTCCGTGAGGGTAAATTTTTCACGGAATGCTTTGTGCTTCTCAGCTCTTGTTCATTAATTGTGCTCAGATTCAGATTTGTCTTGTTTTTCTAAGATTCTGAGTAGTGATTGGGGGAAAAAAGTATTTTCTTTTGGTCTTTGGTATCTTCACAGAGGTCAGTGTTACCTTATTAGGATCCCCCCCTTCCAACAACTTTATTTATTATTGCATAGTTATTTCATGTTTATGGCAGAATATGTGAAAATACAGATAAGGAAAAGAAACAAAAAGCAAGCCGTAATCCTGGTAACTAAAGGTGTGGCCACTGTTAATATTTTTCTGACCTGACTTCCAAATTATTTCAAAAGATGTATACTGCAGAATACAAGTCTGTGTCTATAAAGACACCACGGGAGAGAAAGGAGGCTACATCAAGTTCCAGCAAAATCTCTCAGAAAGCTGTACGGTTTCTAATTCCCTGTGGGATTCCACCTAGACTTGGGTGGGTCTAGAATCCTACCTTTGAAATTCTATATCAATAAAACCTTGCTGGTCTGGGCAAGGTCAGTGTCTGAAATACACATAGAAACCAGCATCTGTCTTTGGAGTTGCCAGAATAATCTCTACCAGTCGGGGGGAGGATTCATTTCCTGTAACAGAAAGCAGGATTTCCTAAATTTGTTTCCTGTGCACATTCTGCTTTGGAAAAAGCCTCGAAGTGTCCTTAGTCAGCCATTGACTACAGCCTGAGGGGCGCTGGGCCCTGCCTGCCACCGTTCGGGAAGGAATCCGGCCAGAAGAAGTAGGCGCTCCTGGAGTGCTCAGCCCGGCCCGTGTTCCGTCTCCTCCGGACGCCCGATAGCGTTGGAAGTGGGGCTCGCGGCGGGAGAGGGAGGAGGGCTCCTGGAGGTGGTCGTGATGCAGTTTTTTAATGTATTTGTTTCTTGGCAGGAAGAGTCAAGGAGGCGCTCTCCTAAGAGCAAGTCGAATCAACCCTAGGACTCTTTTATTTGTCTTTTCCAGGAATTCTTTCATATTGGAAAAAGCTTTTCTAGGCATCTAAAATCACAAGTACTAATGTGCTCATTACAGAAAAAGTAAAATTGTAGATTCGAAAAAGAAGTGGATAAACATTAATTTTATCCACCACCTAGAGATTACTGTTTGTGTTCTGCTATAGATTTCCCCCAAGTGTCTGCTTCTATATGTGGAAACATAATTGCATGTTTCTGTAGTGCAGAATCGTACTGTAGCACAGGGAAGGAAGGAGCGTAGAGTGAGTTCCGTGACATCCTTTAGCAAGTCTCCTATGTTGTCATATTCCTGGAGAATTTGTGTGCATGAGTGTGTGTGTGTGTATGTGTGTTCTCTGTATGTAGGCATGCGTATGTGCACACGTGTGCCCTATGAGCACATGTATGTGGACTTGTGAGGGTGTGTGTGATGTGTATATGATTGTAAGTTTTCTGATGTCTCGGCCATGCCTTTGAATGGCTCGCTAATTTCAGAGTAATTAACTACAAGTTCTAGGTCATGTATGGGATGTTCTGCAAGGCTGCTCCATGCTGGCGGCCTGGGGTGAGACTCGTGTCTCCTTCTTACCCCGAGACCTTCATTCTTGCCCTCTCTACATGGGACCTCCTCCCTCCCTCTGAGACACCCCTTATTAGCAGTATCTGAGTATCCTTGCAGAAACAATTCTTTGCATGGATCAGAATTTTCCTCGCCCCTCCATTTTTAACATATTTTTTAAAATGTAAAAGCGCAGTCGTAAATTACAAACTCTGTTTTGCACCTTGCTTTCAGCATGTCAGTACCTGTAACGTCACGGAGTTGTGACGTCAGCAGAGGCCTGAGTTTTACTAAAACGTTGAGGTACTGTGTGTTCCCATTGTCTCTCCGCAGCATTTCAGGACCCTCCTGTCCACTCACTTTCATGGAAGATGAGGGCATCACACTGGCCTCCTGACTCCCCCAGTGCAGGTGTGAGCTGTGTTTAACTGCCATAGGCTGACTTTTTATTTTGTTATTTAATTTTTTTACTTTAAAATATTTTTATTTTATGTTCTTTTTATTCCAGTACAGTTAACATACAGTGTGGTATTAATTTCAGGTGTGCAGCATAGGGATTCCACCCTTCATACAACACCCTGTGCTTGTGACAACCGCTGTCCTTCATCCCCCTGACCTGTTTCCCCCAGTGCCCACCCGCCTCCCTTCTGGAGACCATCAGTGTGTTCTCTAGAGTTAAGAGTCCGTTTCTTGGCTTCTCTCTTTCTTTTTTTGTCCCCTTCCTCATTTGTTTTGTTTTTTTAAAATTCCACACATGAGTTGAAATCATATGGTTTTTGTCTTTCTCTGACTGATTTCATTTGGCGTTATACACTCCAGCTACGTCCATGTTGTCACAAATGGCAAGATTGCATTCTTTCTTACGGCTGAGTAATATTCCATCGTGTGTATGTATCTGTTTATTGCCTCCCCTTTATCCCTGCATCTGTCGATGGGCACTTGGGCCGCTTCCATAATTTGGCCGTAGTAAATAACGCTGCTGTAAACATGGGGTGCATGTATCCCTTTGTTGTTTTATTTTTTGGGTAAATACCCAGTAGTGTGGTGACTGGATCATAGGGTAGTTCGGTTTTTAACTTTTTATTTTTTTTATTATTTGTTTATTTTTAAAATTCTTTACACAAATTCAATTTAATTAACGTATAGCACATTATTAGTTTCAGAGGTAGAATTTAGTGATGCATCAGTTGCATGTAACACCCAGTGCTCATTCCATCACGTGCCCTCCTTCATGCCCATCACCCAGTTACCCCATCCCCCTACCCACCTCCCGTCCAGCAACCCTCAGTTTGTTTCTTAGAGTTAAGAGTCTCTTTTTTTTTTTTTTTTAAGATTTTATTTCTTTGACAGAGAGAGCACAAGCAGGGGGAGCAGGCAGGGGAGAGGGAGAAGCAGGCTTCCCGCCGAGCAGGGAGCCCAATATGGGGCTCGATCCTAGGACTCTGGGATCATGACCTGAGCCGAAGGCAGACACTTAATGGCTGAGCCACCCAGGTGCCCCAAGTTAAGAGTCTCTTATGGTTTGTCTCCCTCTCTGTTTTCTTTCTTTCTTTCTTTCTTTCTTTTTTTTTTAAGATTTTATTTATTTATTTGACAGGGACACCCAGCAGAGAGGGAACACAAGCAGGGGGAGTGGGAGAGGAAGAAGCAGGCTCCTAGCTGAGGAGCCTGATGTGGGGCTTGATCCCAGAACGCCGGGATCACGCCCTGAGCCGAAGGCAGACGCTTAACGGCTGAGCCACCCAGGGGCCCCTCCCTCTCTGTTTTCATCTTATTTTATTTTTCCTTCCCTTCCCCTCTGTTCACCTGATTTATTCCTTAAATTCCACATATGAATGAAATCGTATGATATTTGTCTTTCTCTGACTGACTTATTTTGCTTAGCATAATATTCTCTAGTTTTTATTTTATTTTTTTAGGTAATCTCTATGCCCGATGCAGGCTCAGACTGCGGGCTCCAAGGTCAGGAGTTGCAGGCTCCACGGACTGAGCCAGCCGGGCACTCCTGTTTTTAACTTTTTGAGGAAACTTCATACTGTTTTCCACAGTGGCTGCACCAGTCTGCATTCCCAACAACAGTGCCAGAGGGTTCCTTAGTGGAGTGACGTTAGGCAAAGCGTGGGGGAGCTGACAGCAGTAAGAGAAGGCCGCCTGCTGCATACCTGCTCTCCGTGCCAGGCACTGTGCTCTGGGCAGCCCTTACGACCCGGTTACTGTGACCATGCCCGTTTTGCAGAAGAGGTGTAGGTTGGCTGTGGGGTGTCCCCAGGGCCACGTGGCTAGCAGCATTAAAACGAGGCAGCCCATGTCCAGAGGCTGGCCGTGTGACTCTGCGGTACTGCTTCCCTACCCATGGGATGAGGGCTTGAACGTGCGTTGTCGCTCACGAAGGACTGCTGAGTGCTGTGCCCCTGTGTTGGGAGCTTAGGGCTGATACTGGGTGAGCTTCCAAGTGTCTGCTTGTTCTTGCCTGTTCTGAGCTAGCATTCAGGGTCTGTTTGCCTCCCAGGCTCAGTGAAGTATATTTTTTGGTCCCTTCCCTCTCTCATTTTGGGCAGCTTCCATGCTTGGTGCTCAGAAACCTTCTAGCAGACCCCAGAAGCCTTCCCACAGTGTCTTGTCTTCACCACCCATCTCCCCAAGTCCTGTCTTTAGAAGGGAAAACCAACAAGGGTGTGTTTCTCCTCTAGTCTCCAGTAACCTTGAAACAGCCCCGTTGCAAATGTACAAGAGATAAGCAAAGAGCTGTGTGTACAGGTCTCTCCCGATGGCCTAGGGGCAGGAGGGCGTTCCTGTGTCCAGGTCACCATGCTGGGAGCTAGAAAAGTATAGTGAAGATAAAGCTCACCTAGAAGCAGATTTTATTATTGCCCCCCCCCCCCCCATTGTAAGAGTAACTAAGCTTGTTACAGAAAAAGGATGCAGGGGCAGCTGGGGGGCCCTGTCTGTTAAAGGGTCTGACTTTTGGTTTCAGCTCAGGTCGTGATCTCAGGGTCCTGAGATCAAGCCCCGCATTGGGCTCTGTGCTCAGTGTGGAGTCGGCTTGAGATTCTCTCCCTCTCCCTCTGCCCCTCTCCACCACACTTGTGCGCTCGCACGCTCTCTCTCAAATAAATAAATAAATCTTTAAAAAAAAAAAAAAGAAAAAAGTAAACAATTAGAGAAAAAACCATTTTGATATTTTCCCTTCCCATCTCTCTTCTCCACGGAGAATTTAAATGTTTGGCATCATTGCACATTCCATCTCGATCTGTCCACTTGGTAAGACACGGTCTCATCCCTGTCTAGCAGCCTCTGTGGCAACATGTTCAGTGGCTACACTCATTCCTGCAGCTGCGGGCACCACAGATGACTGACCCTGTCTCCCACTTCTGGCCGTCCTAAGTTTCAGCGTCCTGACATAGCCTGGTGGATCGGATCTCTCCGTGCATCCCCGAGTGTGTACGTCAAAGCCCCAGTTGTCTCCTTCTGCATCTTCCTAACCCTGTTGCAGAGAGTGTGGCTGAGAACCACCAGGGAAAGGCAGGCGTGTGGCTCCTCGGGGGGCCTGTGAGCTCAGTCCTTCCATGGCGCCGGGAGGTTTTCCCCTCCGGGGCCATGTTCATCTCTCAGGGGCGTGCGCTCCCCCGAAATACCTCCTTGTACCTGCGCTCCAGGCGCGCGGACAGTGACCACATTCAGACGTGGGCGCACAGGAGGGAGAAAGATTTAGGAGGTGGGTAGGGCTTTATCATCGTCCTGCCGGGGCCTCGGCCTGGAGGGTGTGTTCAGAGAACAGAGGTCAGGAACTTAAGGAGAAAACCCTCCTCCATCAATGTTACTTATTAACCATGGGGGTAAAAATCTTGAAATAGAGTTTTGTTGCTCAGAAGACACAGGGTGCTGTGAGTGTTTTCGGGACACAGGAGGAAACTATCAAATGAGCCATCCTTGGTGTTAGGGCCTCCGTGGGCCGGAGATGGAAAAGTTCTGTCCCTTTCTTATTAGGGTTAGCCCAGAATGGACTTAAGGGAATAGTCATTTTTTTTTTTTAAAGATTTTATTTATTTGAAAGAGACAGCCAGCGAGAGAGGGAACACAAGCAGGGGGAGTGGGAGAGGAAGAAGCAGGCTCACAGCAGAAGAGCCCGATGTGCGGCTTGATCCCAGAACGCCGGGATCACGCCCTGAGCCGAAGGCAGACGCTGAACGACTGCGCCACCCAGGCGCCCCGGGAATAGTCATTTCTAAAGGGCTGAGTTTTTATGGAGATGATGTCATTCTTTTCAGATACTAATTTTCGTCCGATTCACTGATAGGAGGCTGAATTTCAAGTACTGGATCAAAGAAACTTGGATCAGGGAGCGGCCTTTTATTCAACCACCTTGCTCACGGTTTCTTTTTCTTTTTTTTCTTTTTTTCTTTTTTTTAAGATTTTTTTATTTATTGATTTGACAGAGATAGCCGGCGAGAGAGGGAACACAAGCAGGGGGAGTGGGAGAGGAAGAAGCAAGCTCCCAGCGGAGGAGCCTGATGCGGGACTCAATCCCAGGACTCTGGGATCACGCCCTGAGCCAATTTGCCCACAATTTCTTAAGCAAAACTGGCCAGGTTTTGTTTGCTCCATGCTGTGTTTTTTTTTTTTCTTTTTAAAAAATATCTGCAGCAATATTTTAAAGATAACTTAATGGTATCTAAGAATCAGCTTTTCTTGAGAAAGATCCGATCTGGAAATGGCAGGCTCAGTTCCTACTGGGCAGTGGTTAGCCGAGCTGGGTGGCTGCTGCCTCAGTTTACCCCGGCCCCTTGGGGCCCGCCCTCCTCCTGTCTGCTCCCTGTCCAGCCCCAGTGGTGCCTTGTTGAATCAATTTCCTCATTAAGCAAAGAATGCCTTAAGTCTGTGGATGCATTCATAGTCTTGACGGCCGGATGAGGGCGGACTGGCCAGTCTTTGTGAGCCCCAGTGTCGATCTTGAATACCAGCAAAGATATCAGATTCACGCGTGCTCTTATGATTACTGTGTATCCTGCTTCTGACAAGAATTCAAGGCTCGTTAGCCTGACCTGGCATCTTTCCCAAGCACACATTCCCTGGTACAAAGGGAAAATTATTAAAACTTGTCACAGGTGGTTTATTGCTGACCCACAGATGATGAAAAAGCCCTTTCATGGATCGTTCTGGCATGAATTCTTCAGATGGGCATTTCAGGGAGGGAGCGTAGCAGCCTGTCCTTTTGATTTCCTGACCCAAACCAGAACACCCAGGCGACTGACTCAGGACCCCAGCTCCCCACCCTCCGCCCCGTCTCGGTTTTCATTTGACTGAGTTAATTTATTTGTTCATTCATTCATTCAACCTTAACGGGGTTTCTTTTTCTGCTGCTGTTCTGACCTCTGTATATTCTGATCCAAAGCCCCAGAGACCCCACTTCAGGCTGTTAGGGACAGGGAGACTCAAAACGCCCCAGATCCTTTCTGTTTGGGTGATATGGGATGATTTTCTTGAACGGAAGCTCGGACCCACCAGGACGAGAAAGAAGTAGCCTCATTTTCTATCATCTTGTTTTGGAAAGAAATGCAGTTGTCTCTCCTGACCCCTAGAATGTTTGTCCCTGCTGCAGTCGAGAAGGGTCAGGGAGCACCCCAGTTCCAAACCAGTCTCTTCGCAGTAGGACCTCAGGGATTGCTGCTAGAAAGCAGCTTCAGATTAATGCTGACTTAGATTAACGTGGGCCAGAGAGTGGATGGCAAGACTCAGAGATGCCCCCCCACTCCACCCCCACCACAGGCTCAGGTCCTGGGGGCGTCAGTCCCCAAGGAGACCAGGGGGATTTTGATGAAGAAGTTGGACCCCAGGGTGGGGAGCGGGAAGCATGGTGGTGGTTGGTTCCTTTGCTCAATTGAGAGGTTTGCTTCAGAACAAAATGCACTTAGAAGGCGTTTGCCTACAGGTGTGATTCACCCGTCAGCATTTGTCACTGTTTGTCATCTCGGATTTATAGACTAACTGTTCCTCCATGATGGTCCCTTGGGTCCCTGGCATGGGGGCTGGGCTGGCCAAGGCCCGAACTGCCTCACAGTCCTGGAAGCCACTTCCGGGTCTCGAGTTCCACGTTCTTTCTCGATTGACGTGAGGACCAGGCTTTGGGGGAATTGATGCATTTCCTTGAAGCCCAGTGCCACCAACTTTTCACATCTTTTCAGAACAGTGAAGTCACAGCAGCTTGGAAACAGGAATGGAAAAACCCCTTTCACTAACAATGATGGTTGAAGGCCCCCAGAGAAGAATTTTTCTTTGTTACTAAATTGGTGTGTAAAGGTGTGAACTTAGTCAAGCTTTTTCAGCTTGTGTGTCCTTACATATTTGTAATACCTTATGTTGGGATATGTGTTTACTTAATTAACATTAAACATAGAAGAAATGCGTGTACGTGATAAAAATACTTCAGTAGTACAGAAAGGTAAAAGTAGGGGGTAGAAGTGCGGCGTCCCGCACGCGGCACCCAGTGCAGCATTTCCGTGCAGATGGGATGGTTTTGTGCATACCCTCCTTCAGTGGTTTTGTTCATTTTAGACTTTGAGAGAGGATTGTTAGCGGATAAGAGAGACACTAGTGAAAGTCAGAGTCATTGCGTTAAACGACTTCATGAATGGGTTTCCAAAGGCTGATGTAGGCTAATAGCAAAAAAGACCGAAAACAATCATTACTTGACTAGTCCGTTCTTTGGAGGTGGAGGTCCGTGGGACCACCTTCCATTCATGTGACTCCTGGTTGACTTGCTATGACATCATTCAAACAGGGTAGAGTTTCCCATTCTTGCAAACAGACCTCTGGCTAGCATAAATGCAGTTCGTGTCCACTGCAGAAACCTAGTGAGGTATCCAGCATAGCCCACCAGGGATGGATGCCCAGATGTTTAGAGCTGGACCGGAAACAGAAAATAAGCCACCTGGAGCCCCACACTTCGCAGAGGCTGGAGGGGGCGCGGGGGCGGGTGGCAGAGCTGGGCCGGAGCCTGGGTTTGATCGCTGCTTCAGGGAGTAGCAGCCCAGCAGAGCTTCGGGGTTCTGGAAACAGCAGCGGGTATCTGCTTGTGCAGAGTCTCTTGGTGGAAGGAAGGGGGAGCTCAGGAAGCACCCCAATGAAGTAGAAGTGTGGGCGTCTGATTCCCTGGGAGAGTGACTCTTATTGCCTTCGGGCCCCGCAGGGACCCTGTGAAATACTGCAGACGGTTACAGACGGGCATAGTGGGCACCTGTGTCCCCACTTCCAGAACTGACACCTCCCATGCGCCCCTTTCTCTGTCACCCTCTGTCACCCCCCAGGTCTGCTCTCTCCTAAAGCCTGTCTTCTTTTCTTTCCCTAAAGATTAAATTTTCTAGAAGAAAAAGGGAAGGGGTACCTTTTCTTTTTTACACCCCATGCTCTTGGACTTGGATCAGAATAAAATGGCAGCTTGTTTGGCATTCAAATTGGAAGACTCTTATACACGTTTCCCATCGCTGCTGTCGCCAATTGCTGCAAATCTGATGTTCTGAAACAGTACGATGTATTCCAGGGGTGCAGGTGAGAGGCCAGGTCCGGGGCTCACCGAACTGTCATCAGGGAGTTGGCAGGCGGCCCGTGTTCCTCCCGGAGGCTCCAGGGGTGACCCGTTGCCTTGCCTTTCCCAGCTCCTAGAAGCTGCCCCTGCTCCTTGGTTTATGTCCCTTCCTCCATCTTCCAAACCAACACCGTCTCATTGCCCGCAGTTCTCTCCCTGGCCATAGCCGGGAACGTTCTGCCTTTGAAGACTCCTGTGATTCCATTGGGTCCACCTGGATAATCCAGGACAGTCTCTCCCATTGCCAGGTCCCTAATCTTCATCACCCCCTGCCAAGCCCATTTTGCCCTGTAAGGTAACATGTTCACATGTCCAGGGATTGGGATGTGGGCATCTTTGGGGGCCATTATTCTGCCTGCCGCACGTCCTGCGAACTTTCTACCAGTGACAGCGTGTTGGGGGATGTCAGGGGTGGAGGCCGGACTGCGGCCAGTCTCCCCCTGCAGATGCGGCGGTGCACGTGTGCTCTGTGGCCGGGCTCTGTGGCCGGGCACCCGGATGACCTGGGATTGGCAGTTTCCCCAGGGCTTTCTACTTGGGTCAGTTAGACCCGGAATGAGATCCCATGTCAGCCTGTCGCTGCTGGCAGCCGAGAGCAGCTGCCACGCTTGCCCCTCTGAGTCTCAGTTTCTGCATCCGTCAGGTGGAGTTGGTCCTTCTTAGCTCAGCGGACAGATGAGCAAGCAGGCTGCCCCTGTCACGTAGACCGTGTCCGTCGGGCGCACCGTGGGCTCTTCACACTTACTTGTGTCTCCTTCTGGGTCAGTGGGGGGAAGGGCCAGCGGGGGTGGGGACTTGCTGCTGTCCCACCCCTCCCCAGCTCCCCTCTCTGTCCCCACCTTTGCTTCCCTTTTCCACTCGTATTTCCTTCTCTTCCCAGAGACCTCAGCCAGATTCATCTGTGGACGCACCCCCCCCACAGGCTTTTAAAACATGCACATTAATTGTTTAATCTACAAGGAGATCTCAGGGACAGGTCCAGATTTCTGGTTTTTCTTGAGAAGCTGGAAGCTCTGGCTATCCTGGGCTGCATTCCCCTGGGGCAGCCTCCTCCTTCAGTGCGACAGGGGGTCACCGCCCTGTGGATGGGACGTGGGCTCCCCTTGCCATGTCCCCCCCCCCCAGCCCTCTTCACTCTCTTGCACAACCAGTCTGGCCCCTACCTTGGAGTTTGCAGCCCCCCTACCTTTGACCTGAAGTGAAGGAAGCCTCACTGAGGCTGCCAGAAGGTTCCCGCAGGGGACAGAAGCCATGCCTCCAGGAAAGGGCAGTATGTGGTGGGTGGGCTTGGGCGCCAGTAAACCCAGGTGCCTGCCTGGCCTGGCCACACCACTGCCCATCTCGTGCAGCTGAATTACTAACTTCACCCAGTGCGTTTCCTCATCTGATCTCACCCTCAGCGGTACTGCCTTCTGGGGGGGGGGTTTGATTCTCTGGGTGGGGGGCTGTCTGCTGTGTGGTCCCCAGGCTTGGAGGAGAGTGTGAAGGTGGAGTGCTACCCTGCATCGCGCCCTCCTTTCCTCATACTGCTGTGGGCCTGGTGCGAATCCTCCAGAAGGGGTCACTCTCGATCCTATGCGCTCTCTCTGCCTCGGCTCTGGCATGCAGCCTGCTTTGGGGCCTGGGAGAGAAGGTGAGTTGTACCGCGTGGAGGGTGGCTGGGCGGGTGGCAGCGCCTGCAGGCCCGGAGGAACCAGTGCTGTCACTGGCACGCCCAGCCTTCCCCAGGGACACTGCCAGCTTGCGCTTTGCCGGTCGCTGCAACCCCTTCCACCTTGGCGTTCATTTGCTTGACCTCTGACCCGGGACCCTGGCGGTATATCTGACCTTTGACCCTATGTCACGTTTAGGTGGCCCTGGTACAGTGGACCGAAAGCGTGGGCTTAACCCTGGTGGGCCGAGACCAGTCTTCCATGCAGCTGAGGACCCCTGGCGACCAGATCCTGAACTTCACCATCTTACAGATCTTCCCTTTCACCTACGAAAGCAAGCGCATGGGCGTCATCGTGAGGGTGAGTTTCCTTCTCCGGGACTTGAAATGATTAAAAACTCACGTCTCCTTTGTGGGTCCCTGAAGCTCAACATTCTTTCTTAACCCTTTCTTACCCTCTTTGCTGTGATGTCTGTTGTCCACACTAACGAGAGAAGGGAATTGCCCCAACAGAAAGGTTACTCGTCCATCAACGGGACAAGACCTCGGGTGGCTGGTCCGTTTCTGGTTAGCCTCGTTCTAGAGGGAAAGGTCTAATGCGTGTGGACTGGGCACTTCTGGGTAGCAATACAGTCCCCACTGCATACGCTTCTGTTGAAACACGTATCTGCTGAGGTGAGACTCACATAGGTGAACCATTTTAAAGTGTAGAATGCAGTGGCATGTAGTACGTTCACGGTGTGCTGCACCCACCGCTTTTTTTTTTTTTTTTTAAGAGCAGGGGAGGGGAAGAGGGAAGAGGGAAGGAGGGAGAGAGAATTTTAAGCAGGCTCCTCACCCAGCGTGGAGCCCAGTGCGGGGCTAGATCTCATGACCCTGCAATCATGACTTGAGCCGAAATCAAGAGTCCGACGCTTAAGTGACTGAGCTGCCCAGGCCCCCACAGCTCCCCCTTCAGTCAAGTTTCAAAACGTTTCCATCACCCCCGAAAGGAACCCTCATACCCATTAAATAGTGACTCCCCATTCCTCCTTCATTCTAGTTCCTGGAATCACCAGTCCGCTTTCGGTCTCTAGGAATTTACTGGTTCTGGATACTTCATGTAACTGGAACTCTATATGTGACCTTTCGTGTCTGACTTCTTTCATTCAGCGTAACGTCATCAGGGTTCATCCAAGTTGCGGCACCAATCAGAGCTCCAGGCCTTTGTATGGCTGAGTAATGGCTTATCCGTTCATCTGTTCATAGGCATTTCGGTTGTTTCCCCCTTTTGGCTGTGGTCAATAATGCTGCTGTGAGCACTCACGTACAAGGATTTGAACACCCGTTTTCAATTCTTTTGGGTGTAGACCTAGGAATGGAACTGCTGGGTCATGCTGGGTCCATTACCCACTTGCTAGATAATTCCATCTTTTAACTTTATGAGGAACCTTCAAATGGTTTTCTGTAATGGCACACCGTTTTACATTCCCACTGGCAATGTAGGAAGGTTCCAGTTTTTCCACATCTTCACCAACATTTCGTGGCCATTTTCATGGTTGGGAAGTGGTATTTCATTGTGGTTGTGATTTGTGTTGACTTCATGACTGATGATGTTGAATATCTTTGTGTGCCTGTTGGCCAATTTCATATCTTCCGTGGAGAAACGTGTATTCAACTCCTTTGCCCACCTTTTAAGTTGGTTGGTTGTCTTTTTGTTGTTCATTTGTAAGAGTTCCTTGTATAGTCTGGGTATCATCTGAGAGATGATATGCAAATATTTTCTCTTATTCTCTACGTTGTCTTTTCACTTTCTTGATAAAATACCTTTGATTCACAGAAGTCACTAATTTTGAGGAAGCCCAATTTATCTACTTTTTCTTTTGTTGCTCTTGACTGAGGTGTCATATCTAAGAATTTATCGTTAAATCTAAGGTCATGGGGGCGCCTGGGTGGCGCAGTCGTTAAGTGTCTGCCTTTGGCTCAGGGCGTGATCCCAGCGTTCTGGGATTGAGTCCCACATCAGGCTCCTCCGCTGGGAGCCTGCTTCTTCCTCTCCCACTCCCCCGGCTTGTGTTCCCTCTCTCCCTGGCTGTCTCTCTCTCTGTCAAATATAAATAAAATCTTAAAAAAAAAAAAAAATCTAAGGTCATGAAAATTTATTCCTATATTAAGAATTTTGTAGTTTTAGCTCTTTAAGTCATTGATGCATTTCGGGTTAATTTTTGTATATGGTGTGAAGTAGGGGTTCAACTTCATTCTTTTCCATGTGTATATACAGCTGTCCCAGCACCATTTGTTGGAGAGACTCTTGTAGTCTTGGCCCCCTTGTTGTAACTCAATATTTTAAATGTTTTCTCATTTGTACAATCACAGAAGTTATTGGGAAAAAATACAGTGCTCATTCGGCACCATCATTTTGTCATATTTTTTCAACTTTTGTTTTCATATATTTTGAAACTTTTCTTGAAATACAGCATCCACAGAGAACAGTGCAGACATCCAAAGTGTGCAGCTCAAGTGTTTTACACGGTTAGCACACCCACGTGACCAGCATCCAGAGCAAGGATCAGAATCCCAACCTTGGTTACCCCAGCAGCTCCCTTGTGCTCCTTCCTGGTCACCTACATCCCTCTCCCCACAGGGGTAGAGCCACTCTCCCAGTTTCTACCACTGATTAATCTCTTTTTGAGATTTTCTCCTCATATAAAAGAAATCATGCAGTAGATTTTCGTGTTTGAGTTCCTTTGCTCATATTTATATTTGTAAGATTCATCCCTATTTTTGTAGGTATTGTAGTTTAAATTTTCTTTTTTTTAAAGAAATAAAACACTGTGCATTCAGTTGAAGGCCCATCTGCCCCCTGCTGGATGTGCCTCCTTTCCATTCCTACAGGAAGTTCATAATTTTTAAGGAATTTTAAGGTACTATTATCAGATACGTTTGGGTATAAATAATGTATATTATGGTTTTGCATATTTTTATTCTTTGTATATGTGGCATTGTCTCATCATCTCATTTCATGTTCTTAACATTAAAGAGAACTTTATGTTCATACACTTAATCCTACGTGGTTAATTTTAGCCATGTTAGAGCGTTACACTGTACGAATATACCTCTCTTCCTTCAGTTTACCGGAGTTCCCTGTTGATACACTTTAGATAGTTGCCATTTTTTTTGCCCTTAGAAACAGCACTGCCATGCATGTCCTTGTCTATCCTGGTCTCCATTATACGTAATGCTAATGTCTCTCTGTGGAGCTGTCCAGAGGCCGGGTTGCTGGGTTGGCAATATATACATCTTCACCTCTACCGGAGATCACCAACTTTTTCCCCGAAATGCTTGCACGAATCTTGGTCCCACCGCTCCTTCACATCCTCACCATTCTTTGAGTGTCAGATTTTTAAAATTTTGTCACTTGTCTTATTATACCATTTGCTCTTTTACTCAAAGAACCACACTTTCCATTCTGGGAAGCCTGGGAACCCAGTGTTCCACACACCACTGTGTTCTGTGACTCTTACACCTGGCTGATGATCGGAATTACCCAGGGAGCGTTAAAAATGCAGATGACTTTGTCCCATCTGGACCTGTTCTGCTGTTGGGTTGGTTCCTTGGCATTCATAAAGGTTTTTCACATCATTTGGCTTGATGGGAGAAAACGCCGCTCAGAGCTTGGGCACCTGTGGACTATGACTCATCTTTTTTGTTTTGTTTTTAAAAGAAATGAGGCATTGAATTTAAAATAAATTAAAAAATTAAAAGAAATGAGGCTCCCTTCCACCCTGATCTACCCAAGTGTTTTATGCCTTAAAGAGCAAAGAGCTGGGGATTCTGCGGTAATAAATCTTTAACAGTAGTGCGAGTAGTTCGTGATCAGGGTACTTAGTAGTAGCAGAGGTCCTAGTACTAGAAGCTGAGGAACAGCAGTAATGTGTTGATAGGTAACACTTAATGATGCTTATTGTGTGCCAGACGCTGTTCTAAATGATTTGCATAAACTCATTAATTCTTACCGTAAGCCAACAAGGTAGGTGCCATTGTGATTGGCATTTGGCAGAGGAGAAAGTTGAGGTGTAGAGAGGCTAAGCGGTCTCCGCAAGTTCACAGAATGGTGGAGCTGGGACTGGACCCCAGGTGATGTGGCCCCCAAGTCCATGCTCTTTAACCACTAGGACCTGGGAGTTCGGGTGCAGTGAGTGGGGCGTCGAAAAGCTCCTAGGGCACCCATAGTGATGTGGGGGTGGTGTATCACACATTGCCGGAGAGTAGATTATCCCACACTTAGGGCCTTCAAGCAATAGAAGGTAGAATCTCACGGGGTCTCTGGGCCAAGAATCTGGGTGCAGCTTCTCTGGGTCCTGCGGCCCGTGGTATCTTGCAGGCTGCTGACATCCAGGGTTCAACTGGGGCAGGATCCACTTGCAGATAAAATCAGGGTTGTTGGCAGGACTCAGCTCCTTGCGCTTGTTGGACTGAGGGCTTCAGTTCTTCTCTGTTTTGGGGGGAGGCCACCCTCATTCTTGGCTCCCCGGGCTTCTCTGTAGGTCAGCTCCCTTGTCAGCAGGCTTCGTCAGAGTGGACAAGTAAGCTTGTGAGCAAGAGGGCAGACACAGTCTTTGTAACCTGATCTCAGAACTGGCCTTCCATTCCTTCACTTCTGCGTCGCTAACCAGAAGCATGTCACCGGGTCCATCCCCCCCCCCCACTCAGTGGGAGTGGGTCTCACAAGGGCATGAATGCCAGGGGGTGGGGGTCCTTGGGAGCCGTTGAAGAAGCTGCCTCCCGTCCGTGTAGAAGAAACAGCTTCGTGAGCTGCTGTCCTGATCACCTAGCATGAATGTGCTTTGACAATGACACATTTTTAAGGGATTTTTATGTCCCTGATGGCCAGTAGGTGCCTTCAGACTCAACAGGACGCATATCCTTGGCAACTTTTGGTGGGAAGGGAGCTTTTTCTCCCACGCTGCTGCTGCTTTCCCCACGGGCCCATACCTGGCCTGACCCATGGCTTCTAAACCGTATCTCGAGCACACATCTGATGTCAAGAACATCCGTGGCCTGGAAGCAACAGCTTAAATCAGGTGGGTGGGTGTTTCCTGGTGAATCAGAGTCATTATCTCCCACGGATTTACTTTTGTTCCAGCTTTTATGTTTTCAAGTTCTAGGACCATGGGCTCTGCTGAAGTCATTTGAAGGCTGACTCATCCTCAGATACCCAACCAATATCAGCCATTCTAGGATACGTGAGCAATACCCCCACCCTTCCTTTAGCGTGAAGGGCTCTTGGTCCCAGATACGCGTCATATTTCATGAGCTGTGGCCCCGTGTCTTCTCATAGCAGGACCAGTGGGGGATACTTGTCGGATGGGCAGATTGTTATTTTAAAAACACACCCCACCCTTCCAAGGTTTTAAAAAACAAACCAACCCAACATGAGGCATTCAGAACAAATACATATGTAGAGAAAGAGCTCAAGCTCTAATCATCTTTATTTTCACCACCCAAAAATGAGTCCCTCTTCCTTTCTTAGAGAATTTCCTGTGGTTTTTTTTTTCTACGCATATTATGAGTGTAAACATCCACACACATCTTTATGAAATTGGGATCAAATATCCCATCAGGCTTTCTAAACCCTCCCCGCATCAAACAGTATATATGGTGAAAATTTTCTCGTATTAGTAAAAGGTGATTTTTATGATCTTCATGTGTGCCTGGTGCTCGGTTGAAAAAAATATACCATTATTTAATTAGATATTCCTTTCTTGGAGACTTAATGTTTTTCATCTCATTACTGAAAGTCAGTCTGTGAGCAGCCATCTTTGCTAGGCTGTCTTTAACGAAATGTCTATTATTGTTAAGTTTTCTAGTTTGCTGACCTGTCTGCCTCTCTGTCTGTGGTTTTGATGGGTGGAAAGCAGCCTCCAGGGCATGTGGGCAGGTTCTCTACTCCAGTAGAAATCTCCTTAACTCCTCTAACGAAGGCCGTTTTGCCTCCAGGGGACACTGGAGACTGTTGGGAGATATTTTTGGTTATCACAACTCAGGGTGGTACTCTTGCCATCATCTGGTGGGTGGAGGCCAGGACAGCCTCCTGACAGAGAATGATCCACCCCAGGTGTTCATTGTGCCAGGGCCAACAGCTCAGTTCTGATGCACCCCAATATCCTGTTATTTGAAGATACCTGCCCAATTACCCGATGGGAGGAAGGGTTAGCTCAGCTCTAAGACGTCTTGGTTTCATGACTGTTGACGGGGTTGTGCTCTCACTTGGTTCATCAGAAATGCGTGTGAGCTCGTGGACGGTCCTTGGCAGGTACTTCTTGCACTCATACAGCGAAGTCTGGTCTTGGCGCGAATCTCTGTCTTCTGAGGGCTTCCCTGGGGCTAGTGTGCTTGTCTCTCTGAAGGAGGGCTGCGCGGCCTGCTTTGGTTTTGTTGTGTGCAGATGTTCCACTGCCTGCCCCGCAACCCGTCCCACGTGGAATGATGGAGGCGGGTCGTTGCTGTAAATCCTACCCCTGTCATTGTTTGCATAAAGGAGGCCTTTGAACAGGGGCCAGAATCAGACCACAGTGGAAAAAGATGAGGCCCCAAAACAATGCATTACAACCAGCAGCTCTCTGCAAATGTACAGCGCAGTCTTGTCATAATATGAGAGCGGAGTAACCTTGTGATGAACTGGGTGGGAGGAAATGAGTAACGGGAGGAGATGGTTTATGCCGTGTTTATATTGGACGAGCTGTCCGAGCTCTCCTGAGCACCCTCTGCAGGAGAGGAAGCTGGGGAGGGGGAAGCTATTTCCTACCTCTGTGTCGTTATGCGCCGTTTGGGTGAAGGGAAGAGGGAAGAAAGCCCTGGGATGCTTTCACGCAGCTACCTTTGGCCTGAGTTGCAAGCAGGCATAGATGGCGCCTATGCGGCAAAGGTGAAGCGTGCAGCTCTTCTGCTTTGAAGACGCAGGTGCCTCTTGGGGTGGCCGGCGGGCGCTTTTATGAGTAAGCATGTCGTTCTCGAAGATTGTCAGTGATTAGAGGGTATGAGAAAGCTGTTTTAAAGGAAGAAACTTAGACCACAAAGTTGGCTTTGGGTGTTTATTTCGTGTTAATAACGAGTTTACAGGCACCCATTCTGGGCTCCCGAGGGGGGCAGAGTTAGCAGGAGGTGGTGATGGCCATGCTCCGTTCCCTTGCCCATCTCTGCGGCCTCCAGGCTCCCCATGATGGGAGTTGCCGAGGAAGGAATGTCAAGGAATAAGAACCAGGGACTTGACCACCATTCCTCAAAGCCAGGATTTCTCAGCCTCGACACTGTGGACACTGGGGCTGGCTGATTCTTGGCTGTGGTTGTCCTGGATGCTGTGGGATGTTTCGCGGCATCCTTGGCCTCTACCCACTGGATGCTAGCAGCATCCACAATCCCTAGTTGTGACAACCAAAAAGGTCTCCAGATATCAGCAAATGCAAAATCCCCTCCACTGAGACCGCTGGGCTAATAAGCCTTGATCTCGAGGGGCGTATAGAGTTACCATCCCCCAAGCAGGACTGATGACATTGAGTGGACACTGTGTGTATGTCCAGCCCTTGGCTGTGTGCTCTGTGTAGGTGACGTCATTTAAGCCACAATAGCCTGTGTGGTAGGAGTTGTCAGTATTGCTATTTTACAGATGAGAAAACTGAGGTTTAGAGAAAGAAGAAGCATGTCCAAGTGCACACAGCCGAGAGCTGGTGTCGGGTCTAAGCATTCGACACCTGGGCCGTGGTGTTACCTACACCCCAGAAAATCTGGTCACTAGCTAGGTCCTCAAGTAGACATCGGGGTCTGGAATTACCAGGATTGGCAGTTCTCCCTGAAGGCAGTTCGCTCCCCAGGGGACGTTTATTTATGTCTGGAGACATCTGGGTTGTCCCCATGGGGGTGCTGCTGGCAGCTGGTGGGGACAGCCCAGGGACGCTGCAAAAGGTCCTGCAGTGCACAGGTCAGCCCCCACATTCTGCAGCCCATATGTGAATGATGCCAAGGTCGAGAACCCTGCTCTAGATAATTACCTTACTTCCCCGCTTGTCCAGGTCGACCACGGTTTGATAATCCTGGCAGTCCCGTCTATAAATTTAAGGTGATCTTCCAGTGTGGGAGTCCATGCCTGTTGGGACAGTAATGACTAAAAACAACGTTCTTAAATCCTTTTGATCTTGCTTTCATCATTTAATGAGTTTCCAAATGCTTTGAGTTTTCTTCTATTTTCTTGTGGCCTTTGCCCCAAAGTGAGGAGCCCCCTCCTTCTTGCTTTTCATCTTTGGCCAAGTGAAAAAACATTGGCGTCCGCTAAGTACACTTTGTACACCATCTGTCCTGGGAAGTGGGCACGGGAGCAGAAAGTGGGTGTTCCTCTTGGGCATTCATTCCATCGGGCCCCCTCTCTAGGATGAATCAACTGGAGAGATCACATTTTACATGAAGGGAGCGGATGTTGTCATGGCCGGCATCGTGCAGTACAATGACTGGCTGGAGGAAGAGGTAAGTGGGGTGTGGGGAGGCACAACGGGGCCGCAGAAGCATGTCTGGAGGCTGCCCCTTGCAGGGCAAAGCGCGACGGGTCTCTGTACTCATTACCTGTGCCTATGTAACAAGTCACCCCCAGACTTAGCAGCTTAGAACAACATGCTTGTATTTCTCATGGTGCTGTGGGCCAGCTTAGCTGGGTCCTCTGCTCAGGGTCTCCTGAGGGTTTGCTTGGGGCTGGGGTCTCATCTGAAGGCTCAGGTAGGGCAAGACCGTCTTCCAAGCTCACTCAGCTGTCCTGTGCAGGAGTCAGCTCCTCAGTGGCTTTTGGCTGGAGGCAGGTACCAGGAGGGTGGGGATCCCTGGGGGCCACGTCCCAGGCTGCCTATCCCAGTTTGTGATGTGGAGAATTGGCCACAGCAAGGAGAGAAGAAACATATACTGTGCCCATGGACGAAAACCTATGCGTAGGCCACGTTTGTCCTGCGGGCTGCCATGTGGCAGCCTCCCTTGAGAAGCTTTGCTTCAGGGAAGGTTGCTTTAGGGGAAAACCGTATTCTGATTTGCCACTTTCCCCGTGCCCCTGTGTCCACTGTAGCGTCCAGTCCTCCTCAGTGAGAGTCCGGGGCTTGGAGACAGAGCCCTTAGTGTGGCTCTCCACTGACTGTGATCTGCTTTGCAGTGTGGAAACATGGCCCGAGAAGGTCTGCGGGTGCTCGTGGTGGCGAAGAAGTCTCTAGCAGAAGAGCAATATCAAGACTTTGAAGTAAGTGGTCCTGGGACCGTTCTGTTACTTTTTGCAGCCCTACCCTTACCTTTCTGGTCATGTCTCCTCCCCGTCTCCCCCTCGCTTATTCTGCTGTAGCCATGCTTGAGGTCCTTTCTGAGCACCCCACACTCACTTCTGCCACAGGGCCTTTGCACTTGCTCTTCTCTCTGCCTGGAACTCTCTTCCCACACAGAGCTCCGTGGCCTGCTCCCTGGCTTCCTGTGGGTCTCTGCTCAAATGCCACTGCCTCTGAGAAGTCTTCCCAGATGCCCCATCTAAGGCAGCCCCAGTTCACTGCTCGCCACCCATCACCCGCTTAACTTTCTTCACTGTGCTCATCCCCATCTAGGATGACCTTGTTTCTATGTGTCTATCTAATATTCTTCTTCATATCTCCTTCCTGGAATAAAATCTTTCCAGAGCAGAGACCGTCGTCAGTCTAGTTTGCTCTTACATCCCGATACTTAGGATAGTCACTGACGCAAGGTATACCCTCTGGAAAATCTGAAATGGATCACCCCCTTGGAGTCCTCATCTCTTTACGTTGTAAAAAGAGTTGAACTAGAGCACTGATTTTCACGGCCAAGGGTTCCAGCGTAAATATGTCTGGCTTATTGTTCTCTTGTGTGTTTATTGTCCATAAATTGTGTGTTTCTTGAAGGAAAGGTCCTTGTATCCCCAGGCCTGGCACAAAGCCCAGTGCACGCATGGGCGTATGACCGAAAAGGAGAGAGGTGTGGATGGGGACAGGTTTCTGGGGTCCTTGTCCTGCTCCACCCAGAGTAGCTGTGCCTGAGTCTGTCTCTTCCTTGTGCTTGAGTTCTTTGTAAGGTTTTATTTAGCAAGAATTCTAGCCCTGATAAATTCTACCATCCTTTCAAGTTTAAAGGCATGTGTTTGAAACAACCCATTAGGGGATTTTGATTTTCTTCCATGTCTTTGCTAACCCTATAAAGTGGCTACACTGAAGGGTTGGGTCAGTGGTCTTTGGAGGTGGGACTTCGTCTTCAGAAAACCCAGTAATCAGAGTCCTTGGTCACAAAGCGTGTGCTGTGTGTGGGAGAGCCTGCCGTTTGTTTTTGAGATCTTGAGTTGTACCAGTCCTTGCAGCAACCCAGGGAGGTTGGGGCTGTTACTGCTGCTTCATGGATAAGAACAGTTGAGGCTCAGATACGTTGAGCTACTTGCTCGAAGTTGCACAGCAGATAAGTCTAGAGAAAAGGGTGGAACCAGGGCCTCTGCAGGGCCTGGGCCCATGGACTTGGAAGGATGCTGGAAGTCTCCGTTCATCCCTTTGAGGTCCAGCCATGCCTCGGGGTCCCCCTCTTGGTGTGCCGCTCTCCATGCCTGTCAGCCTGGCACCTCCCCACCCTAAGCAGTAGCCGTGTCTCCCGTGTTGCAGGCCCGCTATGTCCAGGCCAAGCTGAGCGTGCATGACCGCTCGCTCAAAGTGGCCACCGTGATCGAGAGCCTAGAGATGGAGATGGAGCTGCTGTGCCTGACGGGGGTGGAGGACCAGCTGCAGGCGGACGTGAGGCCCACCCTGGAGACGCTGCGGAACGCCGGCATCAAGGTACGGGGGTGCTGCCGGAGCCCGGCAGCTGCCATTCACGTCCCCGCAGCAGAGTGTAGCGATTAGACGGGGGCAGGGAAGGAGGTGGGAATAGAGGAACCAGGCGGGCACGGACAGCGACCCACGGCCCCGTCTCTGATGGGCCACTGCCTTCCTCCCGCCCCTCCCGCCCTGCTTCTGGAAGACGTCTTGTGTGTTTGCTTTCACCGCTGTCTCCCCCGCACTGGGCTCCACGAAGGCGGGACCGCGTGCCTCCCCTTATCCCTCCAGCAAGGCTGGGGGTGTTGGGCACATTCTTGTTGAGTGACCGGCCGGCCAGCCATCTGCCTGTCGTTCTGGGTGAATGAGTGGCCACTCCGTGGACAGACCGCCTGTACCAACAAACCGCCATGGGTACACTGTTTGGGGCCACAAAAAAAAAAAAAAAAAAAAAAAA
>NW_024424675.1:38042163-38054094 GCF_017311325.1 Ursus maritimus | reverse complement strand
CCAAAAAAAAAAAAAAAAAAAAAAAAAAGCAGAAGTTTAATCCAGAGAGGCCAGCAGAGGGCGTGTGAGCAGCATGCTACGGGTAAAGGACCTGAGCAAAGCAGGCGCAGCCTCGCTGGCCGGAAGCTCCTGGATGCGGTGTGCTTGCCGCCTGCCTCCTCCCCAAAGCAGCGCTCCATCCTGTCTGTGGGCCGGTACGTGGCACAGGCCCCCGTGAGGGGGGCCGCAGTAGTAGATGATCCCCAGCCACAGTCGTGCCCATGGGGGGCTCCCTCGCATGTGGGCGTGGTTCACTGTAAACCAGATTCTGTCCTTTATCTTTGGGCCAAAGGCCTAGTTCAGTGCAGGGAAGTTGTCAGCAAGATCCCATTTTCGGAAAAACAGTCCAAAATAAAAAGGGCTTGCTTCTGTCGCCCCGTGGTGCTTAGATTTGTTACTGGCAACTTCCGTAGACCTCTTCTCTCCCAAGTTTTGGAATTCTGGTTTCCGCTTCTGGCTCCATCCTGAGCTTCTCCTCAAAGCTGTTCTCTCCAAAAGGCGGGATGCTTTAGTCCCAGAGTGTAGACTGGACTTCTCTTTCTGGTTTCCCTGGTCAGATGGGAGGGGGAAGGGAGTGCAGGGGTGAGGGGTCAGGGGGGTTTGTAGGCAGGGCTGAGCATAAGCTCCTTCATAGGCCAGAAGCTGTTGGAACTTGGAAAATTTCTACTTCAGCCCCTTCCCAGATGCGGCAACCAAGGCCAAGCAAGGTGGGAAGTGTGCTGCTGGCCCTGGGCTAAGGTCTGGGCACGTGCCTGCAGTGTCCCCCTGTCGTCCTGACCTGGGGCACCAGTCACGTGCTGCACCGATGACTTTCCATGGTTTGTTTTCTTTCTTTCTTTTTTTTAAATATTTATTCGAGAGAGAGAGTGAGAGAGAGAGCACGAGCAGGGGGAAAGGTAGAGAGAGAAGCAGACTCCAGGCTGAGCAGGGAGCCCCATACGGACTCGATCCCAGGACCCTGGGATCATGACCTGAGCTGAAGGCAGATGCTTCATCAACTGAGCCACCCCAGCCCCCTCCGTGGTTTTCTAGAACTTGAGTCTCCCAGCTTCTTCCCTGTGTTTCAGTGAATCCTGAACACTGGCACCAAACTGGGATCACTTAAAAGAAAATTTTTTTTCCGGCCAGAAGGGATGTTGAGAGAAGAGGCTGACACCCACCAGGGTTAAGCCCAGAGGCCAGGGCCCCCCAGAAGGGCCCGGTGCCTGCGTCCTGGCTGTTTCACTGCCTGGGTTTGAATCTGGTTTCTCCACTGACTGCTTTGGCAGTCCTTGGCAAGCGGCTTGACTTCTCACTGCTGTTTCCTGCCTCATCACGTTACCGCGAGGGTCAAATGCACTGAACGTGGACGGCACTTGATGGGCGCCTGGTATGGCGAACGCTCTGGGAACCACTGCCGTTTGCTTTCCTGTTCGTCCCCTACTGCCGGCTTGTCCTTTGTGCAGTGACTCTGGGCCCTTCCTTGCTGGGGGCAGAGAGAACAGAGGGTTAGTGGGTAAACTAGCGGGGCAGGAAGCACATTCCGTTTGGACTTGGAACACTGGGATTCTGGGCCTGTTCGGGACAGGAGCTAGCTGTGTGACTTCGGGGCAAGTCACCTGCCCCTTTGAGCCCGCGGCAGCGAAACGCAGAATCCTCTGTTACGAGGTGCAGAGGAACTTGGCACATTTAGCATTGGCTTAACCCACCACATAGAAAGACAGCATGCAGCGTGACAAATCAGTGTTTCCCGTAGGACATGCAAGTGACCCCTCACCCATTCTGCCATCCCCTTCTTTGAAATTTTTTATTGCTTTAAGAAAAATTTCCAGAAGGGGGGTGGTGAGGTCGGAGGCCGAGCTTCATGATGTTTGTGGAAGCGTGTGGCCAATTGGTTTTCTAGAAGTGTTGCGCCAGCCTTTGAAGTGGGGTGTTCCTGTGGTGTGCTGGGGACACCACGAGCCGCGAGTAGCTTGGAATAAAGGAAGTTCAGCTTGATGTTCTTGGAAACTGAGCGGACAAAGCTGCAGGCTGGCCTTGAACACTGACCACGAGGAGCTCCTTTCTGCTGCGGTTCCAGGTTTGGATGCTGACGGGGGACAAGCTGGAGACAGCTACATGCACGGCGAAGAACGCACATCTGGTCACCAGAAACCAAGACATCCACGTTTTTCGGCTGGTAAAGTATTGTCTGCACTGGGGCCTCGTGGGGGCAATGCTGCCGTTTGCCCAGGGACCTCAGAACCTCCAGTGCACCCCCAAAGAGGGAGCGGAGGCGCGTGTTAACCACCTGAGGTGGGGGACGTACATCATCGGTTTGGGGGGGGAGTACTGCGTGGCCCCGGTGAGACTGCAGGATTCCTTCTCGTGGCGGTTCAGAAGCACCTAGTTACAGCCCTGTGTTCTTCACCTGGTGGGGGTCACAGTCCCTTTGAGAAGCTGACACGAGACACAATCGGGATGAAGGATGCAGATAAGCCCATACGGGAATTTGTACAGACGAGTCCAGATGCCACTGGACCCTTGAAGACCAAGTCCTTGGATAAGTAAATTCCAGATCACAGATAGTGGCCTGTCTGCCCTCCTGAAGGAAACCTTTAGGAACCTTTAGAAGGAGGTTTACGGGGTGGGCAAATGGGAAATTTCCTGCCCTTGTGGCAAGCACTTGACCCCAACAGTGCAGCCACGAGGAGCTGCTCGAGGCTAGAAGCCAAGGGCCGAGATGGGCCTTACCGAGCTGCGCGGGGAGGAGCGGGAGGTCCCCTCGGGGCACGGTGCAGCAGTCCCACTCCCGAAACGAGAGCCCTCGTGCCCCGAGAGCGGAGGGACTCTCCCTGTCCTGGGCGTGTCCCCTGGACCCCGTGCCTTTGGTCCACGGCACACGCCGCCTTCTGGAGACCCGGCAGTTTGGGGGAGTCGCACGTGGAGGCCGATCCAGTGCGTCTCCAGCAGCCATGGATTCCAGATTCGCAAATGCACTTACTTCCTGAGCTGTTTCCCCAGCCCAAAGCACAGTCCTCAGGGCGCTGTCCGAGTCCTCCGCGGACATGTGCGGAGCAGGGGGAATCGTCGTTGCCTTACGTGCATTCCCAGCTGGGGTCACACGAGGCGACTCCCCGCCTTCTCTGCTCTCGTTCTGCACGCGAGCACAGTGCACGGTCTACCGAGGGCCTCCCCCCCCTTTTTTTTTTGCATTTTTGTGCCGTCAGTGATTTCACTGTTTGAAATCCCCCCTCCCAGCACAGTGCTGGAGTGCTGTCTAGCGTCACGAAGCGCCGGAAGGCTCCGATGTGCCCTGTGGAGAAAGTGCTTGTGTCGGGCGGGCTTCCTTCAGGCATGGGTTAGAATGCTGGTGGTTCAGAGTTCAGTGATCGTGAGTCAACAATATGTATTTCAGAAGACGTGTTTAGGGGCGCCGGGGAGGCTCCGTCAGTTAAACACCTGACTCTTGATTTCAGCTCAGATCATGATCTCAGGGTCATGAGATCGAGCCCTGTGTCGGGCTCTGTGCTGAGCATGTAGCCTGCTGAAGATTCTCTCTCTCCCTTTCCCTCTGCCCTTCCCCCTGCTCGCAAGCTCTCTCTCTCCCTAAATAAAATCTTAAAAAAAAAAGATGCGTTTAAATAGAAACACATATAAAACAAGGTATGTATTGATTGACAAAAATCTTGTGGCCAAGGGCTCATAGGAACCTTGCCCGTGTTTCCCCTGGGAGCAGTGAACGGTTCCTTATTTGTCAAGGCAGTGTTCACAGTGACTTTATATATAGAGTGTAACTACTGAAAATAATGAGAATCGACCGTATGTTCTGTGTATTCTCTACATTCTGGATATTCAGGGGTTGCAAATGGCAGTCCGTGTGGCCACCTGCTTTTGTAAATGAAGTTTTATTTTTTTTTAATTTAATTTAATTTTTTTAAATTTTTTTTAAAAGATTTTATTTATTTATTTGACAGAGAGAGACAGCCAGCGAGAGGGAACACAAGCAGGGGGAGTGGGAGAGGAAGAAGCAGGCTCATAGCAGAGGAGCCTGATGTGGGGCTTGATCCCATAACGCTGGGATCACGCCCTGAGCCGAAGGCAGGCGTTTAACCGCTGTGCCACCCAGGCGCCCCTAAGATTTTATTTTTTTGAGAGAGAGAGCACAAGCAGGGGGAGCGGCAGCCAGAGGCAGAGGGAGAAGCAGACTCCCCGCTGAGCAGGGAGGCTGAGGATGCAGGACTCGATCCCAGGACCCTGGGACCTGAGCCACAGGCAGATGCTTAACTGACCGAGCCAGCCAGGTGCCCCTGTAAATAAAGTTTTGTTTAAACGGATACGCCCCCTTATTTACATACTGTCCGTGGCTGCTTTGGCTCTACAGCAGCAGAGTCGAGTACTTTCGACAGGCGCTGTAGGGTCCGCAGAGCCCGCGGTGTGTAGCATCTGGTCTGCTACAGAAACGCCGGCCACCCTGCTGGGTGCCTGGCTTCTGACGCCTGCCTCACAGCCCCTAGATGTGTTACTCGAGGCGGGCTCGCAGATCTCGCCGTGCCTTCGTTTCCTTCGTGTAAAGTACAGCTCTTATCATGATGCACCTTGTAGGGTTGCTGTGAGAAGTAAATGGGGAAAATATCCGTGGAAAGTGCCTAGCACGGTGCCTGGCGCACAATGAAAGTGGGGTCACTGTTAGCTCTTTTTTTAATTATGTGGGTCACAGCCGACCTGGGGGAAGTGCAAGGCGATAGTTGGTATACAGGCCCTCCCACTTCCCACAGAATCGTAACAAACACGGTTTAATTTGGCTCCTGGTCTGGCGGCAGGGGCGGGGCAGGGGTCCTTGGCTGGGGTGGCCATTGTCTTCCTCCCGGCTTCAGGAAGCCGCTGTTTGTTTTTCTGCCATCTCCGGAGAGCAAGGCCTCCTCCACCCCTCCGTTCCCTTCCAGGTGACCAACCGCAGCGAGGCCCACCTCGAGCTCAATGCCTTCCGCAGGAAGCATGACTGTGCCCTCGTCATCTCTGGAGACTCCCTGGAGGTGGGTGCAGGGACCCCGCCGGCCGGGTCCTCCCGGGAGTGTGCGCCCCTCCCTGCTTCCCTGGCGGGGTGGGGGGGTGGGGGCAGGGACCTCGGTTGACCCACCCCCTCCGCCTTTCCCCCCAGGTTTGCCTTAAGTACTATGAGTACGAGTTCATGGAGCTGGCCTGCCAGTGCCCGGCCGTGGTCTGCTGCCGCTGCACCCCCACCCAGAAGGCCCAGATCGTGCGCCTGCTCCAGGAGCGCACCGGCAAGCTCACGTGCGCAGTAGGTAGGCCGCTGCCCCCGGCGCCGTCCCGCTGCGGCGCCCGATTCCTTTTCCGTAAGAGTGGGCGGACTCGGCTGCGGGGTTCCTGATCCCCCAGGCCCCTTCACGTAGGTCATGCTCTTTTCCCCCAACAGACTTTGGCTCTGTTGTTGTTATTATTATTATTTATTATTTTTAGTGTTTCCCTTTGAGTAAGAGGGGATAAGCGTGCCCTGGGGCTCTTCTCCTGAGTGTGCTCTTCCTTTGCTCGGGAGGCGGGAAGCCGCGTTGCAGAGAGGGCTGCCGACCACACACGGTGGAGCTGGATCTGGGCTCCCTGGGCCACTGTCCGAGCCTCAGCCTGCCCGTTGGTAGAATGGGGGCATAAGCACTCAAATGGTGCTGCCGAGGATGGAAAAGGGGTAGATTTAAGAAGTGCTGGCCACGGGCCTCGGTACAGGCTCAGTAAGCGTAGAGGCCGTCACTCTCCCAGGCAGGGGTGCGGGGGTCGTGAACACCGGCGTGGCGTGGCCACGGTCCCCCTGCCGCCGCTGGATGCTGGGGCTCTCGCCAGTCCCCTGGTGTTCCTCTGACGCTCAGCTGCTCTGTCTGTGAGACGGGAAGCTGGTGCTGTGGGGTGTGGCAGTGAGTCCACGGAGCAGGGCAGAAGAGGCGCTTAGTGATAAGCAGGCACACAGTGAAAGGCAAACCGTGCACCATGATTCAAAGGAAGAATGAAATGTGGGGATCCTGTTTCTCGCCTCTCCCCAATTTCCCGGCTTTTCTCTCTGGCGCGTGTGGCCCACAGGTGACGGAGGCAACGACGTCAGCATGATTCAGGAATCTGACTGCGGCGTGGGTGTCGAGGGAAAGGTGAGTGAGGGTGCGGGGGGCCTGCTCGCTGCCCAGCGGTCTGTGCGAGGGTGTCAGGTCGTTGTGCTGGGCTGGGAGGTGCCCTGCTCCACTAGCTGGGGCTTTCTTTTCCCTCAAAACACACCTTTGATGCTTCTGAAAATTCTAGATTCCATCACGAAGCATAAGGAACCACGAAGCATGACCACTTGGTCTTATTACGTGGGAGGTGGAGATCTGCATCACCCCCTCTTACAGACAACAAGTGCTGATTTTTCATGTGCCTAGGCTTAAAAAGAGTGTTTTGCTCTATCCTTAGGGCACAGTGAATGTACTCGGCACTTTTCCATGGCTGTCGCGGTGTCCATGAAAGTATCAGTTATCACGCCATGTGCTGATGTCGTGGGGATTAGAGAAGAATGTGGCATGGTCTGCCCCTTGCTAAAAGCTGCATTTTTTTTAAAAGCTGGTGTGTTATAATAGTTTTTCTCTTTCTGTCCTCGTCACCTGTGTGCTTGCCTCTTACGGTTTCTTCTGTCCTAAGTTGTGATCTCTAAATGACAATAGGCAAGAAGATTGGTTACCAGGTTTGTTAGGACTTTGTGCATAACAAGGGTACAGAGGCCCTGGGTGAGGGCCAGGGATGTTGTCCTATGCGTTTTGTTCACAGCGTCATGAATCGGGCTAATCTTTTGTTGTATTCTTTCCCCCCTTTCTGATCTTGTGGTTCTCGTCCAGCTGATAGTTATTCAAAGTTACAGAATTCAGTGATCTTTGAATGAAGTGTTATTGGAACGGACTCTTCTGATGCTGCCCCCCCCCCGGTGGCACCCATCATGAAGCTTTTAAAATGAGAGAATTCTAAACGTTGCACTTCTATGAATGTGTGAAGCCGTAGGCTCAGGAATGTTCCATTTGGTGTTGTTCGTAGCCTCAGCCCCTCCCTGCAGCCTTGCATTTCTCTTAGAGGAACAGAGTGTTGTGAAGTGCCCGTCTCTGATGATTCTTGGCTTCTGAGACACAGGATGGGGTGGGCCTTACCCCCGCACCCCCCCTCCCCTCGGCTCAGTCCTAGATTCACTTGACCTCCAGATGATAACTATGGGTGATTCAGAATGTTTTTCTTTAAATAAATTCCTCTTTTTAAATCAAATGTAGACTTAGGCCACCTCCCGAGTACAGCTTGAAACCGAAGCAGCTCCTCGTTGAAGTTTTCCAGAGATCTCCTTACACCATCTTGCTTTTTCAATGAAAAACAAAACAAAACACGTGTTTGCCTTGACCTCGCGTGCTTCTCACGGTGCCCAATTTTGTGCGGGTTTCAGGAAGGCAAGCAGGCTTCCCTGGCTGCAGACTTCTCCGTCACCCAGTTCAAGCACCTGGGCCGCCTGCTCATGGTGCACGGCCGCAACAGCTACAAGCGTTCGGCCGCGCTCAGCCAGTTCGTCATCCACCGCAGCCTCTGCATCAGCACCATGCAGGTGGGCGGGGGCCCCTGGCTGGGGGGCGGGGGGGGGGCGTGGGAGCATTTACCCAACTGGTTTAAATCCCTACGGGCCACATTGCAGCCCATAGACTTTGGATGGGGCGGGCCATCCTTGCTGCAGGGGTGGGGGCTGCAAGCGTCAGCAGGGGTGCCTGTCCCGTGCTTGGCAGGAAGGAGGTGTGGCGTCACTGCCCAGAGTTGTTCTGATTGGTTTGCTGGAGGGAAATGTGCAGAGTGAAATGCTGGGCGAATCCTCCGGTGCTGACATTTCCCAATGTACAGATGAGGGCCAGCAGAGAATAACCACTAAAGAAGCACTTGGTTTTCTCGAGCTCTTCCTATACTCTGGGCGCCCGGCTCACGTGTTCACAGCGAAGTGTCTTGTGCAGTCCTGACAGTAGCCTGCGCCCATTGTACAGACGGGGAGTCCGAGGCTCCGAGGCTGAGAAACGTGTGCAGTGCCCCTCGGGGGGTTAGTCTCCATTGGGCGGGGACTCCAGAGCCCGCGCTCCTCATCGCGGTGTCTCCTCGAGTGCCCCCGATCCAGGGAGCCCGCAGCTGCCTCGGCTTGCATGGGCTCTCAGGCAGGGCAGCGTAGCCCGTGGCCCTGACGTGCCTCCGATGTCCCAGTCCTGCCTCCAGCCGTCCCGGGGCTGGGGGTTGGTGGTGATGGAGTCGAGCTGGGTTGTCGCGATGGTTCGTCTTCTCAGGCAGGAGTAACATCTTGTTCCCATCTTGTTAATCACGAAAGGATTCTAGAGTGTTTACCCCACCTTCTCTCTCACCAGCAACTTCGACATCTGTCATCAGGCTGTAGCAGCTGAGGGTGCAGTAGGAGGAAGGCCAAAGGGTAGAAAAGAAAACACTTTGGGTATTGAAAAACTATTGACTGATTCCCCTTCGTGGCCATTTGGTGAAAATACCGCAGTGAAGTAGTGAGAACGTAGGGATGATGTGACTTGAAACCACATCTCTTTCTGACCACACCACTAACCATCTCTGAGATCTTGGGCAGGTTACCTCACCCCTCTGGGTCTCAGTCTTCCATCCGTGAAATGGGGCTGGTAAGACTGCCTTGCTTAGAGGACAAGGCTACTTTGAGAAGCAGAGTCCTATAGGACATCGAGTGCCGAAGGCATCCTTCCCACTACGCTTAAAAACCAAACAGGATGATGTATCCAGTAAGGTGACATTTTAATCTGTGGGAAAGGTGCTTCCTCACAACATAAAAGGCGTCCTGCCTTTCCTAGTAGGCGAAGTGATGCTGTTCTGTGGACAGGAGACCTCCCCCTCCTCTGGCCTCTTCCTTGCCTTTTGGGGGTGATTTTATGTTTTCAATATCTATTGTATTTGTGAGCATAGGAGCCTTAACGTGATTTTTTTAATCAACACGATCTACACCCAAACAGCTGTTACGGTTCATCAGACCACGTCTGTACTCTTAATTTATGTTAGCTCCTAGATATCGCTACGGTTTAATCGCTGGGAGATTAATCAGCTTGTCCCTGGGCCTGTACACACGCTGGGCTGGGTGAGCTGACTTCTGTAATGCCTGTCTGTTGTTACTCTGAACAGCAATTTAGAAAAAAATGCCAGGATGGGAAATTGTTCTTTGGGCTGTAGAAAAAGGGCCCTTCACCCCTGTCCACTGTGCTGAAAGTGGCTAGCTAAGGGCAAGTCCCTGTTAGAACTGCACCTTGACGTTGGTCTCTTTGGTAGATGCGGCGGTAGTGCTCCCTGTCCCCTCAGGTGTTCCCTCCAGGATGAAGGCTCTACGGCCGCCCGGCCCTTTTAGCGGACGGAGGCTCTTGACGTTGATTTACAAAACTAAACACCAGATTCTTGACATTTTTACAACCATCCTTTCTGTCCTGGAGCCCAGCCTGGGTGTAAAGTCATTTGAAAGGTGGTTTTCACCTTCCAGTTCTGAAATAATGACCAGGGTGCAGCTGGGGCTGCCCATGTCCTCGGCCCCAGGTGGCACCCGTGCTCCGGGCTCGGTGCCAGCCACAGCAGGTGACGGGGGGGAGACGCCTCTGGTTACACAGCCTTTCTAATCACCGGGCTGGCTCAGGCTCTCTCTCGTATTCAGCTCTTGAAAAACCTCTAGTTGTCTCTGGCCTCTTTTTGGTTTTATACGAATAGGAATTAGCTTTGAGGCCACTTACCTTCCATTAGCCTGTAGATGCCCAGAGGTGGAAGTAACGGAGCATCAGGTCTGATTTTATCTCCCCGGCCTGGTTTTCACTGCCAGGAGCTACTGTTTTCCAAGTCAGGAAGCAGATATTTCAGGGAGGGTTTGGAAGTGTCTTTATTGCTCTCGTCTATCAAAGACTGAGCAGGTTATGGGCTCTTTGTAAAAATTTCCAAAACCGGTAGAATGTGTCGTGTAGGAAGGATTGTGCCTTCTCTGCATAATCCTCCGGGGTAATGGGTGTATGTCCTCAGGGTGGGGTATCTTTCCACGTCTCGGTGCGTCCATACCTACACCAACTTGTTTCTCAGTCGCATGGCCAGAGAGCTGGGGCTTCTGAGCTGTCAGGAGTGTGGGTTCTGGAGACAGAGCTGGGCTTGAGCCCCGCAGTGCCCCTTACCTGCTTCGATTCCCCTCCTGTGAAATGCCGGAGATATTAGGACTTGATCTTACGGGGGTTCTGGGGATTCACGGAAATCACACAGCGTATTCCTGGGTCCGGCCTGTGTCACTTAAAGTCGGTGTTCACAGAGAGGCTGAGAGTGGTCTCTGGAGCTAAACCACCCGGGAATGACTCCTGGCTCCCGTCACTTACGAGCTGTGTGATCTTGAGCAAGTCCCTTAACCTCTCTGTGCCTTACTCGTGTCATCTGTAAGTAGGGATTGGTGATAACAGTACCTACCTCCTAAGGTGATTGCAATTGTGAAAGGAGCTGATTGACTTAAAGCACTCAAACTGTGGTGGGCAAGTCTGTGCCATGTGACGGGTTGGGTGTTATTTTATTATATAATAAGCATAGGGATTTTGTCTTAATGTTTGGTAACACCCTCCTTTCTCGTTGGCACAGGCTGTCTTTTCCTCCGTGTTTTACTTTGCCTCCGTTCCTCTCTATCAAGGATTCCTCATCATTGGGTAAGGAAACCTAGGCAGGGTATTAATTTTTTATGAAACCTCCTTAAAATGCCACAGATGAGAGAAGAAATGTGGTGTCTAGACTGTTCAGTCCCCAAGTTGCCAGCGATGAAATTTAGAACCTTCTCGAATTTGTAAGTTTTTTTGAACTGGCAAGCCTGTAACCAGATTGAGGAAGTGGAGTACAATATGTTTATGGTTCCTAGCCCTTGGCCGTTTGTACCTGGAGATGGACAAATGCTTGCCCGTGAGAGTCTGAGCTGATCGGTGATTGGCAACCAAAGCAAGATCGAAGGCTCACAGACTCAGTGATTTCACTGGGGTCTTAGAAAAAGTGAAAGGGGAGCTCTGGAAAGTGCCCTCCCTGCGGTGGGCCCCAGTAGGACATTCTGCTGCTGGGTCTCTAAGGCGGGCCAGAGCCCTGCTCTCTTGGGGGACGTGCCTAACAGGAGCTTCACTGCTGCGTGCCGCTGACCTGTTAGACTAGGCTGTCGCTTGGGCACTTGCTGCCCTCAAACCCAGCCCCATTCCTGACTTGGAATTTATGACGTTCCTTTTGATCCTTCAGAGAATGTGCTCAGTCTGTGAATTACCCAGGTAGGTGGAGTTTGGTTACACACGCCCTCGATGGAGACGCATGTAGGGCACACTCCTGGTCGTGAAGAGGCGGGAAGCACAGAAAGGCGGGCTGGCCCCGGGGGAGAGTCTTACCAAGGACGCCTGCCTTCTTTTTATGTTGGCCAGTTCAGTCTGAGAGTAGGCAGTGGAATTCTGCTTGCTTCTAATTGGACAAGTGGACTGTCTTTTGTCAGGTCCCAGAAGAATGAAAGAACATGCCAGAGTGTAGGCTGGGGCTCCCGGAGCTTTGCTCCATGTGGCCTTCCATGACCGGACCCCTCGTCCCTCTCTGTTCCCATTTCCTTCTCCCCCCCCCCCCCCTCACTCAGCTCCAGCTGCACTGGCTGCCTTGCTGTTCTTCAGATAAGACGCACTCTCGCCTCAGGGCCTTTGCACGTGATGCTCTCTCTGCCTGGGATGCTCTTCCCTCCATTTGGGCATGACTGCCTCTCACCTTTTATGGTGTTTACTCAAATGTCACATCCTTTGGGCACCCTCTCTAAAATCACACCACCCCCATGTCTCTTTCCCTTTCCCCCATTAGAGTGTCCGTCTTAGCACTTACCTGCGACACACAGTGTAGTTTACC
>NW_024424675.1:38007219-38042153 GCF_017311325.1 Ursus maritimus | reverse complement strand
ACTTTGTTGACTCACCGACTAGCATGAAAGCTCTCCGAGGGCAGGTGTTTCTGTCGGTTTTTCATCTGAGTCTCCCGTGCTTAAAACCAGCCCTGGCACAGAGTAGGCACACCGTGGATGGTTGTTGAAGGAATGAATGGAAATTGGGCTGCAGAGGCTGGAGAAACAGATTGCTCATTTTTCTTTCTTACCTGTGGTGATTTCCACCCCCCGCCCCAGGTACTCCACCATTTACACCATGTTTCCTGTGTTTTCTCTGGTCCTGGACAAAGATGTCAAGTCAGAAGTTGCCATGCTGTACCCTGAGCTCTACAAGGATCTCCTCAAGGTTCACTGGACTCCCCCTTCCCTCCCTCATTCCTTCCTCCCCTTCCTCCTCCTTCCCCTTCTCGCTCCCTACTTTTAATTTATTTCACGCAGACCCTCCATATCTGGTTTGAACATACTAATTTGAACTGGTGGTTTCTTAGAGGAAGGCACGGGATTTTATTTAATTTTTCTTAAAATAGTAGTGTATGCACTTGTAAAGAACGTTAAACAGTGCAGTAATATGTGAACTGCAAACAGACCAACTAACAACTTTAGGAAAAAGCCCCTGACGGTTCTATCCTGCAGCTTTAGCTGGTGTCTGCTCCTGGAAACGTCCTTGTGTCACTTTCAAAAGGTGCATGTGGTGTGTGTGTGATGTTTGGTGTGTGTGTGTGTGTATGTGTGTGTGTGTGGCATGTGTGTTTTGTGTGTGTGGTGTTTGTGGTGTGTGTGTGCATGATTTCATTTATTTGTCCTCAAGGAATTTTACAGAAGAGCAGATTTATTTCCACTTAATATCAATTCTCTTTAAAAAATGTAATTCTCTAATGTGTCCAGATACGTGCAAGACACTGGTTTTGATGGAAACAGGCAGGTCGCCCGCTTAGTGGAGGAGAAGTGGGGGGCAGCTGACAGTGGACGGGCCAGGTCGGGCAGTGACCTGCTCTCTCTCGCTCTCTCATTTAGGGAAGACCGTTGTCCTACAAGACCTTCTTAATATGGGTTTTGATTAGCATCTATCAAGGTAAGGAAAGCCAGACCACCTGTGGTCTCCTGCTAAGGGTCAGCTTTTCTCTTGTCCATGGAACCCCAGCTGGAACCCTGAAGTTTGGTTAAGGAGCGGGACAGTGCACCCCAAGGGAGCCCCTGCTCGGCACGTTCCAGGGACCAGTACTCTCAGCCCGGTGGTGGATCTGTGAGGGGGTGCTATCTGCCCCATGAGATAAAGTCAGAGAAAAAGATAACGGATACTGCTCCAAACCTGCCAAATGCTTAAGCCATTGTAACAAAAAGTGGTTGCTTTCTGGAATGTTCCGAAACTTTTTCTGAGGTCAAGTTCTAGTTTTTGAAAGATGTATTTACCTCAGTGGCCTCCAGGGAGGGTCCCTCAGATTGCAGAGGCTGTAAGATGACTCATAGGGGAAGAACATATCAAAACCCCTGTCGGTGTTTATTTCTATTTTGATGTGTGTTTTATAATGTGCACATAATTGTGCTGCCTGCCCAGGTACCAACATATAATTTACAGGTATGCATTGTATATTGGGGGGTCTTACTGATGGGACATGCACCATCTCTTTGGTTTCTGCTGTGCTAGAAAAATACGTATCTGTACCCTGTAGCCTCCTGCACTTCCTTGCCTTGTTACGGGGCATGACACTTTGAGCGTCTCTCAGTTACCTCCGTCATTTTGTGTGTGTGTTGGGGGGGAGTGGTTAAAAAAAAACACATGACCTAAGATTCACTATCTTAACTCTTTTTAAGGGCATGGTTCAGTCGTGTTCAGTGTATTCACAGGGGTGAATTACGTAGTACATTTATAGTGGTACATTGTTGTAAGACAAGGTCTCTGTCCCCATTCCCTCTTCCCTTTCCTCTCTATGAACATGACGACTTTAGATTACCTCCTAGAGTTAGAATATCCACAGTATTTGCCTTTTCCTGACTGCTCGCCTCTGTCATTTTACTTATTTTTTTTTAAAGATTTTATTTATTCATTTGAGACAGAGAGAGACAGAACACAAGCAGGGGGAGAGGCAGAGGGAGAGGGAGAAGCAGACTCCCCGTGGGAGCCCGACATGGGGCTCACTCCCAGGTCCTGGAGATCACGACCTGAGCCGAAGGCAGATGCTTAACCATCTGAGCCAGCCAGGTTCCCCTTACCTCTGTCATTTTAAATAATAGATTTAAGTTTAAATTTCTCTTTCTTGTTCCATCCACTCCAGATAGTTACTGTCTCCTGCCTCTCTTTTGTTTTTCTTCTTTCCATCTCTTTCCCTCCCTCCTTCTCTCTTTCCCTTCCTCTTTCTCTCTCCCTTCCTCCTCTCTCTCTCTCCCCTCTCCCCTGCAATTATAGACTCCTTATTATGTAAGGTCCAAAGGGAAAATAGGAAACCAGAATGGGACACCTCTGTAAGACCTCCATGAAGCCCCACTCATCAGCCTCATTTAGCAAGTGCCATCTTCCATGTCTAAATGGAAAATAAACAAAAGGACCCCCTCCTGTGTGCAGGCCTGGGGAGCTCCCGGGAGCCCCGGGCGGGGAGCGGCGGGGGCGGCCGCTGCGGAGGGGGCGGGGCCGTGGGGGACGCCGGCTTCCGCTCCCTTCGCAGGAAGCACCATCATGTACGGGGCCCTGCTGCTGTTCGAGTCCGAGTTCGTGCACATCGTGGCGATTTCCTTCACATCGCTGATCCTCACTGAGCTGCTGATGGTGGCCCTGACCATCCAGACGTGGCACTGGCTCATGACGGTGGCCGAGCTGCTCAGTCTCGCCTGCTACATTGCCTCCCTGGTGTTCCTACACGAATTCATCGGTAAGACACCCACCCCCCCCAGCTACAGCCTGGCAGTTGGGTCCGGGGGCATTGCAGGCTCCTGGAGGAAGGCCGCCTCCCCTGGACTCACCCTGCGCTCTCTGTCCTGCAGGCCTTGGCACTCGGCGGCCCCCATTTTGTTACTGGCGTCCCCTTGGGGCAAGTGGTAGTTGTGGATCCGCTTCCTGGAACAGAGGCTGTCGGGCGTGACGTCGATAGGGTTTCCTTTTAAAAGCACACTGTGTTAACTGGCTTAGAAGGGAGTTCATTTAATTCAGCAAAGACCGGGGGGGATTCTCGAGGGCGCTGGCCACTGTGCCGGGCTCTGAGGGGGCTCTGCGGAGGTCAGACGTGCACGTCTTGCTCATGAATAAATGATAGCCCTGCAGGATTTGTCCTTATCCTGACATTGAGAAACTCTGCCTTTCTCTGAAAGCACCTCTGATTACGTCTCTTGTTGATCAGCAAACGGTCCTTAAGGTTTTGGTAAAGGGGCAAGGAGCACCCGTGAAGTGACGTCTTAGAGCGCTTTCACGCTTGTCCTGGGGGTCTATCCGAGTGGGCTTTGTGAGCACCTGCTGTGTGCTCAGTGGCTTGGGGTGCTGAGCTCTGCTCTCAGGGAGCTGCCACGGGGCCGGGTGGGACCGTGACCGTGGCTGCTGCTGCCCACTCTGCATCCTGCTGCGGAAGCCCCGCGAGCCGTGCTCTGCTCTCGCGGAACGCTCTGGGCTGCGGGCTTACTGTCCTGCAGCGGGGGTGCCCGTCCTTAGCTGGAAGCCCGCCCCACTGAGGCTACTCCTGTTTCCCCGCTTGGCACCACCCTCAGACCCCACCCCAGTGGCCGGGGATTTGGTGATCAACCCAGGAGCAAAGGAAGGGAAAACGTTTCTGGTGTCCGAGTGTCTTTCTGCTCTCGGGCGGCGCGGTGTACAAAGGACAACCCCGGCTGTCGGATTCCACATCCGAAACACCTGTAAGAGTTGTTTGTGCCCCGAGTTTTCTTTCCCTGGTGTTGGAAACAGCATCTCAGTGACTGTCCGTGAATTCAGCTGCAGAAGCAGGTCAGAGAGAGGAGGGAGTGGGGAGAGTCTAGACCCCGAGAGACTGAGCCCAAGGAAAGGGCCAGTGCCAGGAGGCCGTGTGTCAGTGACGGGACACAGCTCCCCGCGCCCCCACAGCTGTGCTGGCTACTCTGAGCTGCACATGCCGTCTGGGACATTCCAGCCTGCTCACCGCTGTCTTCCCGTTTGCTTACAGATGTGTACTTCATCGCCACTTTGTCGTTCTTGTGGAAGGTCTCTGTTATCACTCTGGTCAGCTGTCTGCCCCTGTACGTTCTCAAGTACCTGCGGAGACGGTTCTCCCCGCCCAGCTACTCGAAGCTCACGTCGTAGGGGTGCGCTGGCCCAGGGCACGGCGGCCTCGCGCTCTCCTGGCGGACAGAGTTCAAGTTGCGTTTTTCTTAACCGCCACCTGTGGATCTTGCAGTAATCGCTAACACGTGCAGTTTTGACATGAAGAGGCTCTGCGTGGGGTCCTGACGCCGAATGAACGGGGAGGTCCCTGGAAGGGGCCTGCGTGGGCCTGCTCGGGCCCCTCACCATTCGGCCCGGAGTGAATGTACATACGTTCAGGCTGGTGGCTCAGCTAACAGGTTTATACGTGGGTCACTGTGCAAGCTTCCTATGACTTGAATTTTGTTGTCACGTGATAAAAGTTTCTGTCTAGTTGATGATTATAGAGGGGTTTTTGTTTTTGTTTTAAACAGTCCTAACGTGTGTGTACTCTTTATGTCTTTCTCGCTCTTACAAACCGGTTTCGGAGAAACGTAAAAGCTCTTGGTATAGGTTTGTGGGAAGAGACAGTGACTTTGGTAGAAAGTTACCCAGACAGTAATCTCAAGGTGGAAATGCGAAATATCCTGTCCGAGGCAGTGCTGCTTACTGAGGCCGCACCGGCTTCCTAGAAACACACAAAGCAAATGAGAGGAGAGAGAGAGGGCGTCATGAATCCAGCCCGGTCTCCTCCCTCGGATTCAGCATCTCCGGCACTTGACTTAGCTTCAGCTGCCACCTTGTAAAAGAATTTCAAAGGTGTTATCCTGCTTCGTTCGGACCTAGTAACAATGCTGAAGCCTGTGGCTGTCTGAGGACGCCCGCAGACATTTCCAGCAGAGTTGTTTTAGCAGGAAACGTGCCACTGAACAGCTCCTAAATGTGTCGCCAGAGTGATAAGAGCCTCAACTAATTCTTTAGACAGCGTTGCACGTGTGGCCGGGCCCCTCCGAGTCCCGCCTGCAAGGTCAGGCATGGGGGGCTCTCCGCTCCCACGGAAGTCTGTTTCCCATTAGGAGGCTGAATGACAAAGGTGGAGGCATCGCACATGTTGCCGCCGCGCATCGTTCCTCGGTGGCAGCCCCGGTGGGAGGAGGCCCGGGCTGCAGCCTCAGGCTCCGGGCTCCGGGCTCTGTCGCACTGCCTACAGCTTTCAAGGGGAACTTGCTGCAAGGCAGCGGGTGGTAGCGATCCCTCCCCCACGGGGCTAGAGTACACGCATGTGTGTTTCTCAGAAAGCTGTGGCTTCTTGGTTCAGAGGAGGAAGGGGTGTGCAAGGTCTTCAGCAGGCAGGGCAAGGCATTCTTGGGTTTTCGAGGCTCCCAGCGCTACAGCCGCACGTGCGTGCCGTCGGGGTTCGGCTGCTCAACCTTCCGGAGCTGACCGTGCTTGAGAACTGGGATTTGGATGAATTCCTCCAGCCCGTTGGCATGGCGCTGTGTGTGCTTCAGGATGGGGGGAGCTGGGGCGGGAGGAGCCGGCGGTGGTCCCGTGCCCGGGGAGCACTGTCGATATGCTCATGTGTTTATGTTGCCCTTTTAACACTTTATAATGTGACCGTAGGTTTCAGGCCCTGGTAAGCTGGCCCGTGACGTGGCTTCCGTGTTAAGATTCTGCAGTCCTGTTTGCCTTCCTGTGCCAACCATTTCTGCTACAGAGAAGGCCTGCAGAGAATATAGGTTGTGGTGAATGAATGGTTATTTAGGAATTAGGACCTTGGTCCAAAAGTCTCAGATTAAACAGGTCTGACGTCTTCCTGAGTGATGTTAATGGAGTTTCAAAGGTAGGGGAGGGGAGCATGGGGCTCGGAGTTTCACACTTCAGTGTGTGTTTTTGGAAGTCTGATTAGAAGTCTTAAGTCGTTCCGTTCTGAGTTTGCAAACCCCGAACCTGGCCTTCTTCACAGACAGGTGATGGCTCCTACTGGTAGGTCTTATGGAACCATTGCTAGGAAATTTCAGACCTTCCCGGCAGATAGAGGGAGATGGTGTCTCTGGTTTTTTTCCTCAAGTCCCAAGTTTGATCCTGGTGTGTGAGTTGACTTTTGAAGTCAACAACTGAGATACTGTTTGCCATCTCCAAGGAGGGAAGCTTCTCGGAGAGGCTGAAGAGGTCCCCCTCCCCCACCCCAGAAGTTGAAGGATGCATGTCCGTGCCATTGCAAACCTTGTTCTGTTGTCTCGGCCACACTTTGGTAGGCGGTCAAGGGCCAGAAACCCAGTGGAGCCCAGACCACCGTGCCGTGGAGCGGCCCCATCAGTGGGCAGGCTGCTCGCACCACCTGCTACGGGGCCTCGGGTGTCCAGGAGCACGAATGTTTCTCAAACTCCGGAGCCCCAAAGGGCAGGAGCCTCCCCTGCACACGTCGGACGTATCCCTGCAGAGAAGGGGTGCACACGCGGGTTGCACGCGGGTTACCTTAGCTGTGGGGGAGGATAAGCACCCAGGCTGCTTTAGAGGAGGCTCCCGAGTTCATAACCCTTAAGCATAAGGATCTGTTGACCTTTTTCTTGGTTTACCAATCTGGAAAGAATTTAGGAAGCATCACTGACCCTTACCCCTCCCTTTGGACCTCAGTGGGACCTAAGTCTCTGACAGCTGATTTAATTCGAGGCCGGAGGCCCTAGGGCACGCAATCAGTGCTGTGCAAACATTTCTCCTTAAAGTAAAAACTACAACCCCTCCCGCCCCACCCTCTGACACCGCTACGTATTTCTGTCACAATAAGCACTTTTTTATGATGGTTTTTATTCTATCTTTCGGTGATGGTTGTGTGTGCGTGAGGACAATGGGATCCGTTTTGTGGTTTCTCCTTTTTCCCTCCTTCCTCTAATGACCGGATGAGCTTCTCCATCTTCAGTGATTTAAGATGCCCGACAGTGTTGTTGGTCCGAGGTTGGCGGCTGTGCGGGCACCGGTGGGTGTTGTGCGAGGTGCTGGGCGAGGCGTTGCACTGACTGTGGCCGCTTGGGCAGCGGACTCGGCCACAGAGCCTTGGAGGGCATCTGGGGAGCATCCTGACATCGGAGCAGACCACCTGTTCACAGCCACCGGCAGCTGGAGGACCAAGAGCTGGGGCGTCTCCCACTGTTGGGGTCATTCTATCCGGGTCCCAGGCCAGCTTCCCTTAATAAGTGAAGCCCTTTTGTGTCGCGGTAATCTTGAATACTGATGTCTGCTTGCCCTTCCCTCGGTGTGTTCTCTGCTGAAAGTTTAGGTTGTACTGACAACTTTTGAATGTATTTTTTGAGTTTTGTGCTCATTGGAAATTGCCACAATAATGCCTCTTCTTTCTCCGGACTTTTGCTTTTATATTTTGTTTTGTTGTTACTGGGGTGGGGATGGGAACGCCCTCATGCCTTTACGGGGCAGCATTTTCAACCTTTGCCAAACTTGCCGGTGGGACCTACAGGAGCTTCCGCTCCGTCCTGTTGAAGGCAAACACCTGTCAGCTGTTTTTTATCTTTAATCTTCTGTGCGTGTTTAAATGTGTGTGTACGTGAGTCTCTGTCACCTCCAGTTTTTTGATGAGATACTTGGTTTGCATTAAAATCCCATTACTCCCAGCTTTGTTTTCATTTAAAAGCATACAAGGAGTTTTGTAAATACAACCGATTTTCTTTCTCCTCCCTTCCTTTAATGTAAAGCCTTTTGTCGTGTATACTTATGGGGAAATATTTCCATTAATGATGTTCATTTTGTCTTGGAGAAGTTTATATTATGTTTTTGAATGGAACGGAGAGGCGCACCACGGCGTGAGCGGCGCCCCGAAGACCTTGAACCCCGCGGCACCTGCTCACGCCGCCGCCGCTTTACCCGCGGATCCGCCCTGGTCACTGCGTGGTCGGAGGTGTGGTCGTTCACGTCGCTGGGCAACGTCCGTGAATACTGCGTTTGTGGGGTGGGGGGCAGGTGGGGGGTGCACAAAAAAGTTGTGGCTCATTTATGATTTTGTTGCAGTGGGGCTAACTGTAAACTCTCCTAGGAGTCCGTGGCCGCCGCCCTGTTAGTAGGTCTCTATGGGTGACCTGCCTTGCAGATCCTCGGCAGGACAGCATTTTGTCATCAGAGGGAAGCTCTGGTATAGGACGCTTTAATTTAGCAGGGACTCCCAGATGACTGAAATTCTTGATCCTGTGATGATACACATGTGATCCTGCGTGTTTCTGAGCGGTTCTCCTTTCATTGCTGCCAGCCCGGCCCGTTGCTGTTGCCCAATAAAGCTTGTGTACTTCATGCCTTTGGGAGATCATTTAATTTGTGTGGAAACATGAATTCTGGTGTCAAAATGAAGGCTTCTTATTATAATGCTGTTTTGTGTGTAACTCATGGTACAAAAAGTGTAAATAGCTTTTTCTCCAGTTAAAGTTATTTCGATTTCGGCAAAAAAAAAAAAAAAAATCTCATCCCAAACCCATGCATTGTTTATTATTCTCTGTCGTTGTCTATTCCAGAAATGTCAGAATTTCAAAAGGGGATTGGTATAAATAGGACAAAGAAGAAAATTTTATAAGATTGTTTACTTATATACATGGTCCTTGATCAGTTTACTTTTTTTTTTTTTTTTTATCAAGTGATAGATTTAGGAATGCAGTCACCATGGGTATCAGGAGGGCACGTGTTGTGATGAGCACTGGGTGTTATACGCAACTAATGAATCATTGAACACTTTATCAAAAACTAATGATGTACTATACAGTGGCTAACTGAACATAATAATAAAAAAAAAAAAGGAAGGCAGTCACCTAAGTTTTAGGCAGAAGAAGTTTGTAAGCTGTTGTGTAGGAAGCAGAGGACATGTTTTATTAATTTCACCCAATGCCTCTCAGCCAGGGGTGCTTTTGTCCCCTAGGGGCCTCCCAGTAGTACGGGAAGGCATTTTTGGTTGTCACAGCTGGGGTGGGCTGCTCGGGGACCTAATGAGGGAGAGGCCAGCGATGCTGCAGGACAGCCCCCACGGCATGCAATTACTCGCCCTCTAATGTCGAACGTGCCACGGTTGAGAACCCCTACAACCCGCGCGTGTCCGTTTTATCATTGGCAGGAGACTTTCTCTATTTCCAGAGGAGCGCAGCGATGGGAACGCCTGTGTCTCAGGAAACCAGCTCTGTACACACCCAACCAGCCAAATGTTTTAATTAGGCGCTATTTGCAGCGTGGGCTGCCGGTTTCCTCCTCCTGCCCCTGCACCGAAAGGTCCTCCTCGGTTTACCGATTGGAAAGAGAATTGTAAACTAGCTGTGTCTCAACCCCACAGTTGCGAATCGGAGGTGCGTGCTCTCAGCCCCCGTGACATGGGCTCAGGAGGGGCAGACAGACCCACAGTACTTTTCCTTAACGGGGTGCTATCAAAGCAGTCGTGCCTGGGCTGTGAAATTCCATCGGCGCGCGGACACTGCTCCCTTCGTGCCACTAGGGGGAACTTGAGATCGAAAGACGTTTATGTTTCCTGTTTTCAACGACCAGGAAGGTCCGCGAGCCCAGCTGCTCTGTTCAAGACGCTGCTTTCATAGCTCAGAACTGATTTCATGGCCAACGGCTTCGTTAAAAACAGACATTTCTTTTTATGTTGTTGACCAGACGATTTTACTGGACTTCGCTTAAAAAAAACACACGCACAAAAAAACTAGGGTTGGAGGGGGGGGTGGTGTGGGAGATGAATATTTATTTGATCTTGGATATTTGTATTCTCGAATATTTGGCAACTGGGAGGCCTTGCCCTACTCCTTATTCAGGCTAATAAGGTTTTGAGACGAAATGTTCCAACACCCCAAGTACTTTAACTGTTTTTGTTATGAAACTTTTCAGGGTGACATGAAGCCCTGCGGTATTTGTGAGGAGATCTATAAATGATGGATTTGCTCACCTCAAAATAGAACTGTAGTCGCTCCAAACTTTCCAGAAGTCGAGCACAGTAACAGAATTCATTCAGGACTTGCTAATTTCCTACTTGAAATGGGTTACATAACAAGAGCAGTCCCGCCTTCGTTTCTCTCAAAACTACCCATGTAGTGATGGTGAAATGTATCATTAAAAGCTAGAAATAGCTTTGCTAAACTCTGGGAAAAAGAGAAGGTTTTTTTTTTTTTCCTGATAGCTCCCCCTTTCCTTCACCCAAACATTGCATAATGTTAAAAAAGTCAACTCTTTCCGTGGGATTTAATTTCATTCTCCATGTGGCTGTGGTTGGAGGGGTAACTTCAGCACTCTGGGGGCTGGCAGATTTTTGGCGGATCACGCATCCCCGGATCAGTTTCCATCCAAAGCCTTAGCAGACAAACACGCCCGATCCTGGGGTTTCTCCCTTTCCCTCCTGCTCCCGCTTTGGTGCATGAGTTATCTATAACGTAGCGTCTTTTCAGAGAGCCTGCCTTCTCGTAGGAATGTCAAAGCCAAGCCACCCCTCAGCCTTCCATGTTGACGTTTGGACTTTGAAGTGCGTTCCCGCTAAGATTCGGGGTAATTGAATCATATTGTGAGGTCACCAGCTCCGCAACCTGTGTCTGATGACCAGGCGGGCCCCATTTCTTAGAACTCAGCTGCAGGTTCTATTTGCTCACCCTAAGAACTTGGTGTTTCAGGCCTCTGCGGTCCATTTTCAAGAGATTTAAGAGCAAAGCATTTTCTTTCTTTCTTTCTTTTTTTTTTTTTTTACCGGGTCCAGATAAGCCCAGGAATATTTCAAAATTTTCTTCAAGAACGATTGTAGAATCCTAAAAGAAAAGGGACAGGGGTGATAGGGAATATACTTTTTCGTTCATTCACTCATCAAATATTTACTGAGCACCTACTATGTGTTGAGTACTGTTCTTTGGGCTGGAGAACAGTGGAGAACAAGATGGGCAGTCCCTGCCTTCACGGTGATTACGTCCTTGTATGTGTGAGGGAGACAGAAGACATACAGATTTTAGTGTCCTAAGACAAAACAGGGTGAGGGGTGGGCAGAGGGTATTGATCAGGTAGGAGTAAGACCAGAGAAAATGATGGGGGTCAGAGAAGCACCCTTTAGGGATGGGCCCCCTATAGCAGAAGCCTGAAGGATAAAGAGGAGGGAGTTGTGGCAAAGTCTAGGGGAAGCAGGATTCATGCAGTGGGCTGTGCAAAGGCCCTGGGGTTGGAGAGGCTAGGTATGTTGGGGGAGCAGAAAGAGGGGCACACGCTGGCGTGCTAAGACCAAGGGGGAGCATGGAGTAGATGAGAGCAGGGACATAGGTCAAGGCCTGCAGACCATGGCATTCAGACTAAGCAGCCCTGTCTGAGAACTGAGCAGGCATTATTCGAATTTGCCTGCTGCACTTGAACTGTGTCTGAGAGGCCCTGTTTCAGTGCCGTCTACTGTGCCTCCCTGACCCATCCGTGCCTGCTCTCATTTTCACCTCCGTGGTCCAAGAGGGTTGCGGGGAGACCTACCCCTCCCACTGGAATCAACCCACTCTCATCCCTGGTATTTCTTGTGATTTTATCGGCATAAATGACGCTATGAAAGGGAAGAGGAAGCTAGTCCTTGGATGAAGTTCTTGCTTTTCCAGCACATACTACCAAGGCCTTCTGTCCCGCTTGGGGTACTGTTGGTGGCTGTTTGCTCGAGAGTCCTGGAGAGCAGGCCAGCTCAGAATTGGGAGGTGAGTCCGGGGGAGAACAGGTAGAGAGAAATGAACTGGGTCACGTTCTTCGAAGCTGCCCCATTTCCAGAATATGCCCACTTGGGTCTGATGAAGAGGAAGCCTGCGTGCGGGAGCCCAGGCTGTGTTCAAATTCCTCCCGAAGAAAGAAGGAATAACGAGAACAGGCTGTTGAAAAGAATGTAGTTAGTGTCTTAAAGATGGGCAAATATTCATTCTCATTTGTCCTTTTATGTGAAACAGATTTTTTTAAAAGGCAATTGGAGTAGCTAATGACATCCAGAGCCCTGTGGATTGAGGGGGGTGGGGGGTGGGGGCTTCCATTGGCCCCAACGACTAATCAGACCCAAAGAAAGAGGTGAGTTGCCCGGGAATTCTTCAGAGACAGGGCCAGTAATTAGAGTGTAAGATGCTACTCTCTATGCACATAACTTAGCATAATTTTCTCAGCAGCTCATCACCACCAGAATTAGAGAAAATCAGCCCAGGAAGAATCCACTCGCCGGGCTGACTTGTGCAGACGTGGAGACTTTTGCTCCAAAATGGCTTCAGGCTTGAGGAAGACAGCAAGAGAAAACATTGCCTTTCTTCTGAGCCCTAATGGGAGGGAGAAGAGAAATGAGCGCAATGCTGTTTCAGGGGAGGTGCTGGAATTGGGGGGTGGGCAGCCTAGGGACATGTGCCATGGACCGAGCTGGAACAGAGAGAGCTTGGAATACTGAGTCCCATACTTACTGAGGGATGGGGGGCTGATTCTTACAGTTCTCTGAGCTGGGGCTCCTTGCCCGCGATAGGGGCTCAGTGGGGCTGGCGTGGGCCTCCCTAGGGATGCTCACACCCCTTTGGGGCTGGGGGTAGATGTAACTAAGGGAGAAAGGGGACTTCCCGAAGACTCTACAGACTCGGTGATCTGGGAGGCCGAATGAGAGCAAGTCACCGGATGGCCAATCATTTAACAGTTTTTATTTTTTTATTTTTTTTTACACGAAAGTGAATTCATTAATGTAGTAGAGGAGAAGGCAAATTTTGCTTGAGTTGTAAAAAAGAAACCACAAGGCCTGGGTGATGTGTTGGGGGGAAGGGTGGCTGGTGCCTGGGCAGGCAGTGCCTCTTTACTGGCTCTGCTCTTTACGGATCTAAGGGACAGCTCGTTTTATCCTTAGCCAGCCCAGGGCCAGGTCCATTTTTGGGGCTCAGGAAACACTGAGGTTCTGTTTTTTTTAATTTTTATTGTGGTAAAATACACACAACATAAAATTAACCATTTTAACCATTTTGGACTGTCTTTTTCAGTGACATCGAGTCATTGAGTTCTAAGAGAAGGTTCTGGAAGATTCAGGAACCTGCCTGAAAAAAGTGGGCCTTGCCTCATCATGGTATTTTAGAGTTGCACAGTGCTTCCCCTACCTACCCCTCATGATCCTGGGAGGCAGGCGTCACCTCCCTGGGATGTGAAAAAAGCGTCCCAGGGAGGCTGAGGTTGGATCAGGCCCACACAGCAGCATGCATGCTCTCAGCAGCGCTATTCACAACGGCAAAAAAGTGGAAATGTCCAGCACTCGCTGAATACATAAACAAGATATGGCATAACCGTACCAGGGAATACAGTTCCACCATAAAAAGGAGTGGAGTATACTACGTGTCGCAGGGTGGCTGGACCTTGATAACATGATGGTCAGTGCGAGAAGCCAGACACGGTAGGCCACATACCGAATGGGTCCGCTTCTATGAGATGTCCGGAAGAGGGAAATCTATAGAGACAGGAGGCAGAGTCATGGTTTCCTGGGGCTGGGGAAGCTAGGGGGGAATGCGTGGTGACCGCCGATGGGTTTCTTCTTTGGCTGATGAACACGCTCTGAAATGAGACACACGCTTGCACAATGGAAAATACGCTAAAACCCATTGAACAGTATGCTTTATTTTTTTTAAAGATTTTATTTGTCAGAGACTGAGTGCACAAGCAGGGGGAATGGCAGGCAGAGGGAGGGGAAGAAGCAGGCTTCCCACTGAACAGGGAGCCCAATGTGGGGCTCAATTCCAGGACCCTGGGATCATGACCTGGGCCGAAGGCAGACGCTTCACTAGCTCAGCCACCCAGGCACCCCAAATAGTACACTTTAAGTGGGTGAATTGTATAGTATGTAACTTGTATCTCAACAACTCTGTTTTAAAAAACACCGGCCAATATTTTGTACCAGCTTGTCCACATCTTCGTCAGCACTTGGTGTTGTCCGTGGCTTTGCTTTAGTCCTTCTAGCAGATGCTCGTCTTCAGGGTTTTCATTGTATGTTCCTAGCGGCTGATGACCTTGAACGTCTTTGCGTGTGCTTGGGTGCCACCCACATACGTTCTTTGGGGAGGTGTCCATGTCTTTTGCCCACTTTTTAAAATTACATTGTTTTCGTATTGTTGACTTCTGAGAGTTCTTTATATGTTCTGGATACAAAGATATTGTTGAATATGTGATTTGAAACTCCCCCCCCACCTGTAGCTCGGCATTTCATTCTCTTCATTGCCACTATTTCTAATTCTAGGCCCTCTGCTGCGTGCGTGGTGACTATCTCATTGTGGTTCGAAGTTGCAACCCATCACTTCGCAGTTTGGCTCACGGAGTCTCGGGTCGACAGCATCTCTGGCTACATGCGTAGTGCTTTATGTTCAGAATCTTTCTGAAGAGGGGGAGACTTGTTACCTTTCATACAAGCCAGGTTTTAAGAGATTCAGTAACTGGCTCAAGGTCACCCAGCTCCTAGGTGACGGCTGGGGCCAGGATAGGAGCCCAGCGTTGTTGTCCTAGAAGCAGCTGCCTCTTTTCAGCGGGAATCCACTTCAACGCTCCGCTTCCAGGGTCGAAGCGGTAAAAGCAACCTCTTCACATCTCCCCAGCAAGCTGCATTCCTTCATGGCATGTCACAAGAGGTTGAGAAATGCCCACGAAGATGACGAACGAAAGCTCCATTGGTTTGAGTCTCATCATCCCAAGGACCCTCCTTCCCTCCATCCTTCACATGGCAGTTCCCAGGGATTTGCCACATTCTCTAGCTGCTGTCATTGTGGCTGTTCCCACCTTCTAATTATGAGCAGAGTCAGCCCCGGGAGGGGGCCGAGGCCTTGAGCTGTGAGTCATTGCGGGGATGTCGTCACCCGGAGGGAGAGAACCCCTGAACTGTCTGGCGGCACCATTCGATAGCCACGGCTTGCATATTTATCAAGTGTCTCCTGGGTGCCAAGCCGCTTCTAGGCACTGCGGATGTGACGTTCATGCCCCCTGCTCAGATGTCCCTTCTCAGAGAGCCCTTCGCTGATCACCCCGTCTGATGTTACAGCCCTGTCACTCCCTGGCCTCTCACCAGCTGTCTTTGTCCTCAGCCCCCTAGCCCTGTTAGAGCATTGTTTCCAGTCCTGCCCACGGAAATGTATGCTCTGTGAGGACAGGGCTCAGACTTATTTGCTGCTCTGAAAACCTTGAAACAGGTGGCATGTAGTGGGTGTTCAGTAAATGTGGGATGAACAAAGGAATTAAATGAATGAGGTAATACAGTGATACCACAGTGATAAAGACCATAATGAGTTTAAATCAGGGTGCCATGAGGGGGACTGACCAGTGTGAGGTGTGTGTGGCTATTTTAGACCCCGTGGTCAGGCCGGGTGTCCTTGAAAAGGTGGATTGGATTTTTTTAAAAAGATTTATTTATTTATTTATTTATTTATTTATTTATTTGAGGCACAGAGAGAGAAAGAGCACGCAGAGGCAGAGGGAGAAGCAGACTCCCCGCTGAACAGGGCTCGATCCCAGGACCCTGGGATTATGACCTGAGCTGAAGGCAGACACTTAACCGACTGAGCCACCCAGGCACCTGAATAGGTGGATTTTGAGCTTGAATCTGAAAGACACAGGGAGCCAACGTGTCTCCAACGAGGAGAGAGCCTTCAGGGCAGAGGAAATAGCATGTGCAAATGCCCTGTGGCAGAAAGGGTTCAGTGTATTGAACAGAAAGAAGAGCAGTGGCAGCTGGTGCTCATAAGTGGCGGGAAGTGAGTACTGTCTGCAGGAAGGCATCTGTTTACCACCACCACCCACCCCCCCCGCCCCCTGCTTGTCTCCATCATACCAGAGCTCACTGTCATCTGACCTTTCCAGGTCAGTTTCGAGAGTGGACCCACTGTGTGTCATGTTGAGAGTCCAGATCCCAGGCTCACAGATTCCCATTGCCAGAGAGGTCAGGGAAGTGGCTCATGCCCCAGACCACACTGCCCCAAGTATGACTGATTTCTTTCTCCCAGTCCAGGGCTGTGGCTTTTGGTAGCTGGATCAATTCATGAGAAAGCTCTCCTAATTCTAGAGAGAACCCCCCAGGGCTCAGGAAATACCTCTCAAAAAAGAGACTCCAGAGAGCCATGTGGCTTCCAAATGGGGGTGTGTATGCCATGTCATAGTCACTTCCACTTAGTTATCTCCTTGATTCCTCATTGTAGCTATGCGGGTGAAATGAAATGAAACCCCTCTAACAGATAGGGACAGCAAGAAACAACTTCAATACCAGATTTGGCAACTCGTTAACCACAGAGAGCCAGGCAGATGTTGCACTCTGAGCCCGAGAGTTTACATCTGTGAAATGGGCATGGGTTTGTGTGTGTGAATGCCCCGTCCCTAACTGATAATACTTGTTGGAAGAAATAAACGTGGTGACGAGTGGGAGGTGCCTGGAACGGGGCATGGACATACAAAGCCATCCTGTATCAGTGACAGCTCTGTGCTGGCACACAGCTGAAGTCAGCACTGGCAAAGTGAAGCAGGAAAGGGGGGGGGGATTTATGGCCAGGATGAGAAGTGGCTTGCTGACTGGAACTTAAGCAGCTTGGAACCGACAAGAACCAGGACACGCTGGGGATGCGGTTGCAGGAGCTAATGCACCTCCAGACGGGTCACCACAGCGTGTTCCGTTACCTCCAGCTGTACTGTCGCCCCTCTGGCCGCCCATCTTGCCTCCTTCAAAAGTCAAAGTCCTGGTGGGAGCATCTCATGAGCTCAGCTTGGGTCACACGGCAGAAAATACACGGTATTTTGGCCAACAGTTTCTCCAGACCGCCTGCCGTGGGGAAGAGGTGATTCTCCAAAGGGATTGTTGCTGAGTTCCCGAGAAGCAAGGGCGAATGCATGCTTGGTGGTCAAAGAGGCACTCGCATCCCCATGGTAGTCGTGTTGGCTTTGCTGCTGAACTCCCTGCTCAAGCCCTCACCTCTCCAAGCTTCTTTGCCTCTTCTGCCAAATGAAGGCACTGGGTTCCACGCCAGCGCGCCTCTCAGAATCTCTGGTGGGGTTTTGGAAAAACGAGGACATCTCTTTGGGGCCATCTCTTTTGATCAGCTCGAAGAACTTTCCCTGGCGTTCCCTCTGACATGTCATTGGCCAGGACTGGGATACACGCTCACTCCTAAGCCAATCACTAGCAAGAGGCGGGGTGGATAAGGACCAGTCAGATTTGACCCCTGTTCTTCCGGAAGCCCGCGGTCCCAGAGTGGTCTTCCAGGCTTTCCCTCTCTAGGGTCGTGGGTTCTGTCCCACAGACAGAATTCTCCGAGACGCTAAAGCTTGGAAACAGGGTCGGGTGTCCTTTTTTGGCCCAGAAGGTGTCCATGAAGGCTGGTTGTGTCGCCATTGCGCGGTGGAGCACGTCCGAGGGAGGCCGTCTGTCACCCGCCGGGTAGCTCAGCGGCCACGGGCATCGAACGTACCTACAGCGTGCCGAAGCCAGCGGCCAACGCGGAGAGGAAAGAAAGGAACACCAGGTGGGAGTGCCCAATAAATAAGAATTGTGGCTGAACTGGGAAAAAAAAAATCATCTTGCCAGGCAGCAGTGTTGACTTAAGGCAGGTTTAATTATAGGGCCAGGTATACTCTGCTCTGCCTTTTGGGGGCTGTCCCCAGCTCGGCTGTCAACTCCGCTTACCTTCCAGAGAGCTGACAATTACATGGTGGCACTTTTTCACTCACGTGTGACCTAACACAGCCACTTGTCTCAAAAGTTGGTAACTAAATTGGAGGTGCTGAAAGAAATATTGCAATTGAAATAATGCTTTAGGGGACGTTTATATGCCTTGGAGTGAATTAGTGTCTTAAAAGAAAAAAGCCCCTTCTCTGTGCACAAATAGATACTTTTCACATTCCTTTTGAGGCACCAACGATTTTAACAGCAGTGTAAATCAGATTTTACAGGCCACATATTTCAAGTACGGAGTTCATTAAATGTGTGAAATTTGACATTTGCTTCAGGGCGTGGCTAGGGTCCCTGGTAATGAATCACAAATTGTGTTGGGCTCTCTGATCAAGTTCAATATGCTAACTACCCCTGTGGACTTGCACAAAGAGGCAGTTTCTCTCTGAGCCTCCCCAAACCCGGTTCTCCTAGGAACCCTTCTTCAAGGAACAAGGGACTAATAGGAGATGTGGTCCCACCATCTTTATTCAAGTTGAGAAGCATGTGGGACGTGTTCTTTTCATTGATTCCTGAGTGGTGTCAGTGCATTCGTTGAGGGCCGATTTACTAACCTGTGGACTTGCACAAAGAGGCAGTTTCTCTCTGAGCCTCCCCAAACCCGGTTCTCCTAGGAACCCTTCTTCAAGGAACAAGGGACTAATAGGAGATGTGGTCCCACCATCTTTATTCAAGTTGAGAAGCATGTGGGACGTGTTCTTTTCATTGATTCCTGAGTGGTGTCAGTGCATTCGTTGAGGGCCGATTTACTAACCCCCCCCCTGGGTGCCAGGCTCCGTGCTGGCTCTAAGGACATAGTGGCAGGTGAGACAGTGCCTGACCTGGTGGAGTTTGAAACTTTGGGGGGAGGGAGAGAAAGTCATAGATAATTACTCCTGCCAAAAATTAGGCAGTGGCCTGAGAAGTGCTGGGTGAGAAATGCTTCGAGGCCCCAAGGAGACTTAATTATTTTCTGGGAGTATTAACAGCAAGGTCTTTCTGGGAGTCATAGTTAAGCAGAGACTTGGAAGATGGGTGGATGGTGGACCTTAGCTAGATGAAGAGTTGGGAATGTGGCAGGGAGGGAGAGGGGCTCGTGACAGGGTAGAGAGACTGCCCTGCACTCAGTTCATCAATGACCAAGTATTCATGGACTTCTTTCTTGTGCTCTGGGTTAGGCCTAAGGATGGAGAGAAAACTGGGCCATTGTATCAGCTAAGATTCACAGTTACAAGGGACAGAAGCCCAGTTACTTGGGAATTTGTTGGCTCATGTACCTAGAAAGCCAGGGCTGGCTTCAGGCATGGCTGGATCTAGGATGAACATGGTATTAGGCATCCACCTCTATCTCCTGACGTTCTTTTGCCTTATGTTTTGCTTCTTTCTAAGGCAGAACCTCTCTCCCTGATGGCCCCAGCAGCCTGGGATCATATTCCACTAGTTTCTAATTCTGGTTAACAGAGCATCTCCTTCTTATGAGCTCCAGCAAAAGTTCTAGGTCTGACTCTCATTGGTGGTCACACATTGAACCCTGGAACAATCTCTCTGGCTGGGAGCTTGGGAATGCCCCTGAGGGCTGGCTCTGGGTCACATGCTGTTATTGAAGCCAGAGAGGTGGGGTGAGCTTTGCATAGGCCACAAGAATGAGAATAGAGGTGAAATGGCTCCCCAAAGGAAGACTGGTATGAAAAGATGGGATAATGGAAGCCTGGCAGGCGGAGTGTCTGTCAGAAGATCAGGGCTTCAGTGAGTGACTCTTGGGATGCTCTGCCAGGTGGCCCGAGTGTGAGAGGCCTCCCTGAGCTCCTGTTCTGTGTCAGTCATTGTGCTCAGAAAGAGCTGAACAAGGCTGAGTCCTTGTCTTCTAAGTCCCTGTCTCTGAGAGGGGATAGGAGGTATGCAAGTGGCCAGGAGTGCAGGGTGGGTGGTACATTCTTTGAGAGCCCAGAAAGGTTCTTTCAGAGGGATGGAAAGCCAGGGAGTGACAGTTGTGTGATTCTCAAGGAAGAGACCCCTCCGCCCCACGTGAGAGATGCCTGAAGACGAATCCACATCTCGGTAGATGGTGGAATGGCAAGGGCGTTTCAGGTCGAGGAGACCACAGGACCAGGGACACGGGCTGGGGCATGGGATACGTTCCAATTGCTCAAGAGGTGCTTTCCTCAGAAGCATAGAGCCGTGCAGGAAAATAGTGATACAGCAAAGGAAGTTGGAACCACACTGTTGAGTTGCCCACGACAGAAACTTATGTCAAGCTAGTTCAAATCTAAAAAAAGACAGATATACTGAGTAGCTATCCTGGCTTCAGGCACAGCTGTGTCCAGGGACATAAAGATATTTTAAAGATCACTTCTTTCTTGGTCTCACAGGTCTGTCCTCCCCTTGTTATGGCAAGATGGCCCTTAGCAGCGCCTGGCCTGCGTTGTCGTCGTCTTCTTTTTTTTAAAGATTTTGTTTATTTATTTATTTATTTGAGAGAGAGAGAGAGAGAGAGCTCGAGCAGGGAGAGAGGCAGAGGGAGAGAAAGTATCTCAAGCAGACTCCACATGAGCGCAGAGCCTGATGCGGGCCTTGATCTCATGACCCCCAAAATCATGACCTGAGCTGAAACCAAGAGTCAGACGCTTAACTGACTGAGCCACCCAGGTGCCCCAACCTGCGTCTTCTAAGGCTGGCCACACTGAGAGAGACAGAGAGAGACAGACAGAGAGATAGAAAGAGACCTCAGTAGTTCCAGCCAGGGCCCTGGGGTGGGCGTGGCTGGCCTGTCCTGGGCCACGTGGCCAGTCCTGAACCAACGCCTATGTTCAGGGGAATGAAGTACACTCATCGGCCCAACTGGGCCTCACAGTGCCCTGCTGGACCTGGGACTGAAGGCAGTCCCAAACCACATGAGGCAAAGGGGGAGATTGTGACGTCTCCCCTGTCCCCCAAGAAAACAGAGAGCAGAGTTCCCAAAAGAAGAGAAAGAAACTGGAAAGCAAAGCAACATAGGTATCATGGGAAGGTTTAACACCTCAGGGAGGAAGCTGGTACTTATTTCAGGAGGCCGTGGGAGCCAGAGAAGGTCGTGGAGCAGGGGAGTGATATCACCATCCAAGCGCTTGTTCTGTGGGAAGAGCGCTTTGGCAGTGGTGGTGAGAGAGGGGTCAACGGGAGTGGAAGGAGAGGTGAGGTGACGTGGAAGAGGCTTCTGGGTAGCCAGGAGGCATGAGACCTGTCTGAGGCGAGGCAGTGACTGCAGAGTGGGAAAGAGAGAGCCGAGTGGGAGGGACTCGCTGGGGTGGGGTGTGCCGGGCTTGGGGCAAATGAGGCCCACCAGCCTGTTAAGCACTTGATCAGGGCTGGGGGTTGGGAGCCGCCCTCTGGAGGTGGTGGTGATTCTGGAAGGACGTGACCCCAGGCGAAGACAGAGCTTTGGTAGGAGAACAGAGGGGCCTGTGTCTCTCCTCCGAGAGCATTTGGGGGCCAGTTGTGAATCCCATGGGCATTTGCGCTCTGACTCTGGGGAGGGTGGGTCCTCCAAGATGCCATTTTCCACAAAGCTTTCCAGATGTTTGCTTTGTTGGTTTGCTTTCTTTTTTCTTTTTTCTTTTTTTTTTTAAGTGGTAACAACAGAGAGACAGAAAGAAAAAAAAAAAAAAGCAAAACCAAAGTTGAATGTGAGGAGCCTTCGAGGAGAAGGGCCAGAAGGGCTTGGGCAGAACATGCTGGAAGTTGGGGGTGTGGTTCTTGTCCCCTGTGGCCCACTGCGTCCTGTGAGCCCCTGCCCATGTGAGGACGGTTTATTAGGTGTCCTTCCCCTTTGTGCCCAGGCCCTTGAAATCCCGCAGGAAAGGAGCCTTCTAGGTTTTCTGCTGATCCCAGCCCCAGTGCCTCAGACCTCCCCAGGCCTCCTGCTTCCATCCAGAGGGTGGCCATGGGCTTCCTCTGAAGGGTCTTTGGGGAGCAAATTTCCCCGGTCCCTCCTGCTTAGAGGTATAGTTCCTGGAACCCAGGCTGGGTATGAAACATGGCTGTACCACGTATCAGCTGTGTGACTCTGTGAGAGTCACCAAAACTCCGAGCCTCGGTTTACTCATTTATAAAATGAGGACTCTCATTTGCCTGCCTCGTAGAATCGTGCTGGAAGGAGGAAGCAAGAGGAAGTGGGGACAGCATTCAGTAAATAGTAGGCATTTCCAAATGCGAGGAGGGCGACAGGGCTTCCCTTCACAGGCCATGTCCCCGCTCACGGGAAATCACAGTCTGTAGGAGTGCAGTGCAGGGGCTGTGTGCATTCTTGCCGTTGGGCCCTGGGCCTGACCTGTGGGGGGAGGCAGGGCCAGAGGGTATCTCGGAGGTCTTATTGAAGGTTGGGCCTCTGTGAAAGCCCAGCTTACCTCTTGGGTTCAACTAACCTGGTCCAAACTGGGAGGGTTGCCAGAAAAAACATGGGACGCTCAATTAAATGCAAATTTCAAAGAAACAGTGAATAATTTTTTAGCATAAGTATGTCCCCAGTATTGCATAGGATATACTTATGCTTAAAAAATGATTGTTTACCTGAAATTCAAAGTTCACCTGTGCCCCCGAGCAACCTTACAAACCAGTCTAAGTAAAAAGAGGGAGTTTATTATTGAAAAGTCCGGGGCAGACTTCAGACCTAGTGGGATGAAGGCGTTCAAACAATGGGACTAGGATTTGGTTTCTCCCTCAGTGTCTTGGCTCCGCGCTCGTGGCGCTGACTGCACCCCAGCTTCCCCCTCCTGTTGCCATAGTGGCCACATCCTTCCACCTTCCTTTCCAGCAGGAAAGAGTGAGTCTGTCCAGAGCCCAGCTGAAGGCTTCTGGTGAAACCCTGGCCTGGCCTGCCTCACGTGCTCGTCCTTGAACCAATCCCAGTGGTCAGGGGAATTCTGGGTGCTGACTGACTTGGGCCTCGGTCCCCTAGCACCTCTCTCCTCTCCACCCCCCTTTTGTTTATGAGAGGATGTTTTTGTTTTTTGTTTAAGATCTTATGTATTGATTTATGAGAGAGAGAGCGAGCACGCAAGTGGGGGAGGGAGAGGGACAAGCAGATTCAGTGCTTGGGACAAAGCCCAACACAGGACTCGATCCCACGACCCTGAGATCATGACCTGAGCTGAAATCAAGCGTTGGATGCTTAACCGACTGAGCCATCCAGGCGCCCTGGAAGGATGTTTTATTATTTCACTAGAGAACCTATTAGAGCCGACACCCGTTGCATTTTTTGTCCCCCAAATGACACATGAATCACGAGATCACATTTCTCTGATTCCTGAGAACCTTAATGTCCTTTTGGAGAATCTCGTTTCCGACAATGTCGGTGATCCTGTCCCCAGGGACGCCCCGGCGCGTAGTAGTAAAGCGCGTGTTGCTGACCGGGTCTGCGGTGGGTTCCCGCCCCCCGTGTTCCCGTCTCGCTCCGGTTCCAGCATGGGGTCGCGGGTGTCGGCGCGTCACGCACAGGATCTGGCGGAGGGCAGTCTTGCTGTGGGCGCAGTGTCCACGGGAAGCTGCGTACGCCCTCCCCCTCGCCGGTGTCCAAGCAAGCTCTGCTTCGCAGGGGCAGGGACCTGGAGGAGAAGAGTCTGTAGATTTATGACAAACACAGGAGGAAGCTCCATTATGGGACTGGAAATAAATGTTTCAAGATCGTTCTCTTTGATATCGCCCTTTTACTGCTGCTCCCGCCGGGGGGAATCGAGATGCTTATCGGGTGGTACGAAAACAAGGTTTCGAAGAGAAGCTGCTTTTCCAGTCTGCTTCTAGGCACATTGGGTCTCACCCCTTGACAGCAGCTCCCTGGGAGCCCGCCGTCTTGTCTGCACATGACCCAACTTTAAATTGGGGATGCGGTCCCTCCAAGTGTGTAGATGAGGGAGGGGGAGGGAAGGACTGCCAGAGAGAGATTTGCGGCGCTGTTTCATCAGAAGGAGGGTGAACGACACATACTCCCTGGGGTCTGGCTGAGGCTTCCAGCTCTGGTTGTCTCCTGGCCCACCCCAGCAGTGTCGCCCTTGGCTCCGTCTGGGGAACCACTGACCACTGCACATGGAGGGTCCCCTCCTCCCCGCCAGAGTCAGTAATGACATGACCACCAGCCTGCCCTGCGTGGGGCCAGCTGTGAGGGATGGGAAGGAGATAAGTCAGAGAATGGAAGGGAGCCACCTGCAGAGCCTCTGCTTTGTTGGCTCTGGGCTGGAGCCCTCACGCTAGACTGTATTGCTCACAGCTGCTATTTGAGATAAGTGCATCTCTGTGTTACATGTAAGAAAACGGGCTGTGCCACTTGGGACACTTTTGGCCACAAGAAGTGCAAAACCTGACTCAAACTGGCTGACACTGACTTCCTTCAGAGGAAGTGTATGAGCTCATCATCAGGAGCATCAGCAGTAAGGTGGGTTTCAGGAATGGCACGATCAAGGCGCGGGCTCCATGTCTCTGCACTTCCCTTGGTTTGCCCTTGTCTTTCTTGGTAGCGAGCAACTGGGGCCCCATTTCCAGATTTCAAACTCCCATGGGTGAAAGAGGAGATGTTGGATGTGACAAAAAACCTAATTTGAAGTGGCTTAAGCGAAAAAGAAATGTTTTCATATAAGTGAGAGGCTAATGAAGCTTCTGGCTGCAGGTACGGCTGGATTAAGGGGCTCAGGTGTTGTCAGCAGCACTTCATCTCTTTCAGTCTCTTGGCCTTTCTCTATGTTGCTTACCGCCTCTGATATCTTGCTATTTAGAGCACAAGGCATCAAGATGGCCGATAACGATTCCAGGCAAATATCCTTCCATCTCAGGAGGAAAGAGAGAATGTATGTGTGAGTGGGATTCTCTTTTCTAACAGTTCAAACTAAAGTCCCGGGACTGATTCTGACTGGCCTGAACCAATCAGTCTGAATGCTGATGAGCTGGACCTGGGTCCCTTGCTTATCCCCAAAGCTGATAGAGTCAGCCCCTCCTGTGTGAGCAGAGAGTCAGAAAGTTCTGATCCCCAGAATCGGAGTACTTATTCCAGAAGAAGGCAGGCACGTGAGGGGCTAGGGGCAAAGCCGGCGAGTATTTAGAGGGACCTGCCCGCAGAAGGATCCCCCAATAGCCCACAGCATAAGGTCCCTCTGACCTCCAGGCCCCTGCAGTCAGGGCTTCAGGACTGTTCACGGTTGGGACCTTGAGATTGTCTGCCTCCCGCATTCTGTGGTCTGACTTCAGGTTGGAGGAGAGAGGCCCGTGGGAGGCAGGCCCTCCCTGCAGCCTTTTGCTCACAGCTCCCATTTTGTTTTTAATATTACTCTTACCGCTGATGACAGTGAAATTTCATACTGCCTCCCGACTCCAGGTGGAGTCAGCGCCGTGAAAAAGAACCACTTAGACTCTGGCCCACGTAACCCATTCGGTTGATGGCAGTGTCTTTGCAGAAGGAAAGAATGAAAGAGAGAAGGAGGGAAGGAGGGAAGCAAGGAAGGACAGAGAGAGACATAATTCATGGAATATAAAGGCTCCCCAGGGAGGGCCACCACACTGCCGTCTCCTGCTGCGTGGGGCCGGGTTCTGTGTAAGGACCGTCTTCTTGCTGCTTGATTCTCCAGCTCAAGCTCCCAGACATTCAGGCCTGGGCTGCAGAAGGCGCTCGCTTCTAAAGACATGTCAAATGGTTCCCAAATGGGGCAAATCGAGAGATACTCCAGAGGACTTGCATCTTCCCACATCTGCCTGCCACTGGGAGAAGTCGCCAGGCACGCACGTGAGCTGGGGACTGGAGCCGTTTTGGGATAAAGAGGTTGGGAGGTGGGGTGCATTCAGTCCTGAAAACGGATGCATCTGAAGGAGTATTTAGCTCCTAGCTTTGCTGGGTTAACACACTTTATGAAGGGCCAGATAGAAGATATTCTCAGCTCTGGAGGCCATATGGTCTCTGGTGCAAGTCAGTCGTACCATTCTGCCATTTTACCGTGAGCACGGCCGCAGACAATCCATAATTTAATGTGCATGTCTGCATGCCAATAAAACTTTATTTATAAAACCAGGCAATGGGCCATCTTTGGTAATAGTTCGTCAACCCCTGACTTAGACCAAAGAAATTGTAGGAAGAATTAGCACCCTGAGTCAGAAAGCTGGCATTTGTTTTTTAAAGTCAGCTTTACAAAATTTTCATTTATGTACGATGAGACGTAGGTTTTAAGTGTGTGGTTCAATCCGTCAATGCAGAACATCTCAGTTGCCTTTCGCCATGGACGGCCCCCTGCCCCCCATCCTCTGCCCAGCCAACTGTTGTTCTGATCGCCATCGTCCAGATTAGTCTGGATAGGGCCAGCATTTCACATCAATAGATGCGGCATGTTTTGCATGAGGGAAGGCCGGGGATCCCGAGCAGCGGTGGCCCTGGGCCTCTGCTCTAGCATGAGGCTCTGTCTTCCCTGCAGAGGCGGGCAGCCCCAGAGCCTGCTCCGCCTGGACCCGATCAGGGCTCAGAAGGCAGAGAAAGAGTCCCAGAGTAGGAATTACGGCTCCTCTGCTCAGTGGCCCAGAGCCACCAACCAGGCCGGGATGAGCTGTGTTTACCTTGGAAGGCCCGACCTCTTTTGTAACACTCACTCATTGTTGCCAGGAGCCCAAAAATACTTTTATTAATGGAAAAACAGGGATGGCTCCACAAAGAAATATTTTGACAAGCCCAGAGGAGCCAGCGGGAAGGTTCAGAGCACATCCTCAGGAAGCTTGGGTTTCTTATCTCCTAGGGAGCCTGCTGGGGGGAGAGTGAGGAGTGCTGCTCCCGGCGGGGTGCCTGCTCCGTTTCCGCACGAGGCTCCCAGGCATGGCTTCCTGGGCTGGATTGTGCTGAGGTGGCTTTCTGCAACATGGTCCAGTCCGCACCCCACTCTAGATACGGCTCCCCACGGCCTAGCGGCTTCGTTCCTGGTGACTGCCCCCACCCAGGTGTTCTCCCTCGCGCCCCATTTCACTTGACTGCAAATGAAGGCTCGGAGCTGGCCCCAGACATCTCTCTGGGCACCCAGGTGCCTACCGGAGCCTGCTGGGTGAGGCAAGTTCCAGCATGCTTTTCTGGTTCTCCTTGAGAGAGCTCTCTTGGACCCTAAGTCTCCCTCATATGTGCCACCTGCTATTTTGTTTTATTTTATTTTCAAATATTGTATTTATTTATTTGAGAGAGAGAGTGAGCAAGAGGGAGAGAGACTCTAAAGCGACTCCATGCTGAGCTCAGAGCCCGACGCGGGACTCGATCCCGTGACCCCGAGATCCTGACCTGAGCTGAAACCAAAGAGTCAGACACTTAAGTGACTGAGCCACCCAGGCGACCCATGCCAGGTGCTATTTTATTTTATTTTATTTTATTTTATTTTATTTTATTTTATTTTTTTATTATTTTTTAAGATTTTATTTATTTGACAGAGAGAGACAGCCAGCGAGAGAGGGAATACAAGCAGGGAGAGTGGGAGAGGAAGAAGCAGGCTCCCAGCAGAGGAGCCTGATGTGGGGCTCGATCCCAGCACACCGGGATCACTCCCTGAGCCGAAGGCAGACACCCAACGACTGCGGCACCCAGGTGCCCCAACCAGGTGCTATTTTAAATACCCTTGCACATGCTAACTCCCCACAGCAGCTCTCCAGTTGGGTAATACTACCCCCACTGTGTGGATGAGGAAACCGAGGTACAGAGCAGTTAAGTAACTTGCCTAAGATCGTAAAGTTAGGAAGAGGTGGAGCTAGCATTGGTACCTAGGCCAGCTGGCTCTGGAGCCTGACTCTTAACCCCACTTATGGCCATCTTTCTGAAGTACATATGTGATCGCATTACTCAGTGTCTCTGTACTGGAGGTCTTTGTAGTCTTAAAATAAAATCCTCGTTGATTAGGACAAGTTTAGTTGTTATACTGAAGATCCCCAAATAACAGTGGCCTAGCCAAGTTAAATATTTATTTTTCTCTTACAAAAGAACCTGGTTAGGAGATTCAGGGTTGATATGGAGGCCCCATGATCCTCAGGGACCTGAGATCCATCTAGCTGGCAGCTTTGTCTTCCTTAACACAGTTTCTACCTCATGGACCCAAAATGGCTGCTTGAGCTCCTACCATCAAGTCCCCATTTTAGCGGGAAGGGAAGAAGGGGAAATGGAGAGTATGTCCTATCCCTTTAAGAGTTTGATTCCAGGCCTTTCCACCATGTGACCTAGGTCATGTCATTTAACCTTGTTCATCAACTTTGAAAAGGGAAAATATTTGAACTTCTTTCAAAGATTATAAGGACTAGATGAGTTAATACAGGTCAAACCCTTGGAATAAGGCAAAGTGTAGAATAAACAATAAATTTTCGCGACTGTTATTGACACCATGTAGATGACATGTTCGTGAAGGTGAACGTGACTGGGTTATATGGCTCTCCCATGACTTTGTGACTCCGCAGGCCTCTCCCATGGCAGGACTAGCAAGCTGCTTTATGTGTGTCGACCTCTCTTGCCCCCACTGGATGGAGAGCTCCCTGAAGACATGTACTGTCTTGCTTTTCCACTGTGTCCCCAGTAGCAAGTTCAGAGTCACATGGCAGGTGCCTAGAAAGCCTGTCAAATGCATGAAGGAATGAATATTTCCATTGACAGCGGGTTCACAGCCATAGAGGATGCTGCCTCAGGGCCTTTGCACACGCTGTTTCCTCTTTTGTCAGTGTGTTTCCCCAGCTATCTGCAGAACCGGTTCTCCTATTTCACTGTGCTCAGTGCCACCCCCTCAGTGAAGCCTTCCCTGACCATCCTGGCTGAAACTGCCCCCTTCCCCCATTCCTTTCTAGCTTTTTGGTTTTTTCTTGGCACCTATCGCCATGCAACAGTGCCATCTGTATTCACGTGTTCACTTTCAATCTCTGCCCATCCCCCAGACTGTGAGCTCAGTAGAAGCAGCATCTGCAAGTCTTTTGCTCACAGGTGCATCCCCAGTGCCCAGAAGATTGCAGGTATGTGACAATGTCTGTTGAATACACAAACAAAGCAACAACATAGCCCATTTGGTTTTTAAAGGAGGAGAAATATTCGAGTTATATGCACCTCAGTCCTTCTTTTAACAAACAGAAGGCCTGACTCTTTCCAGCTTAGCTCTCAGAAAAATGCAAACGAGATAAACCTTTCCTTCTCCCCCTTTCTTTTTCTTCTGCCCGCAGAGGGAGAAAGGCAAGCCCAGCCGATTCCCTCTCACTCCACGTCAGCTCTCCAGCTTCTAGGAAAATCTTCCCCATCCCTGAGGGCCCCCAGGGCATTCCGAGGGCCGCCTTTGGCCTCCTGCCGCATCCCGGCTCAGCGATCTTGGAGCAGCGGAGGGAGCCCCGCAGAGGGGCAGGCTCTCCCTGGAAACTTGCTGTCAGCAGGCCGATGAGCTGGCAGGGAACGTCCGGGGTTCTCTCCAAATGCCTTGGAAACCTCCCTGTTGGGTCACATTCCGGCTTGGGGGACCCTGGGATTACCAGAGCTCTCGGTGGCAGCCAGCGGCCGATGGGGAGGTAGCAGGATTCAGCACTTCTGAGTTGGAAAAAGTGGTGCTGGGTATTATTTTGGGAACAGTCAGTCATGAGAACCTCCAAGAGTGGATTGGAGAGGCTATTAAAAGCAAGACAATGTATTTTGAAGTGAACCAGGCAGGGGAGACACCTTGCTCTTTGCCACGACCACAGAACTGGGAGTTCTTTCCAGATGAGGTGAACCTTTCCATCCCTTGGAAACGGGGAAAGCCTCTCCAGCTGTCCAGGCACCGGCTCGTTCCTTCTCCCCTGGCAACCCCGGCAGAGCATCTCATCCACCTTCTCGGCCGCGTGATGGGGTGAGGGGCCCCCTCAGCCAGCGGAGAAGGTGGCCGGACAGGCCTGCCTCCCTGCCATTCATGGAACAAACGCTGAGAGGTTCTAGAGGCGTGACTCCGGACTCGGCTGCTGTGGTCCAAGTTCACACTCTGTCTGCTGCTTATTAGTTGGTGACTTGGAGTCTCTGCCTCAGTTTCCCTACCTGCAAAATGGGGATAGTCGTCTTCATCCCCCAGAGTTGGTGCCAGGACAGTGAGTGAGTGCATGGACTCCACTCAGTAGATAGGAGATAGGACCATTTACTGAGCACCCATCAGTTCCAGACGTCACTCTGAGCCCCACATTAGACGGGCATGCCCCTACCCTTCTCGTCCAGTGCGGGGATGAGTCATAACCAAGTAAACAAGCAGAAGAGACCTTTTGGAGGTCCAGCCGTATGCCGGGCATCATTCTAGGTGCCCAGGAGACAGCAGTGGGTAAGACAAAAGTCCTGCCCTCGTAGAATTGCCATTTTAGGTGGGAGGCAGGGGAGACATACACCACATGGACGAATATACAATTTATTTGTGGCAAGTGGTAAATACTATAGAGAAATTCAACAGGGTGTTGAGGTGGCGATTTGTGGGGTGGGATTGAGCTGTAGGGCGGAGGACCCTATTTCCAAGATGAGGGTCATAGAAGAATACATTCAGAGGATGACATAAGAACGGGGACCAAGAAGATGCCAGAAGTCGGCCACGAGGGATCGGGGGACAGAGGGTTCCGGGCAGAGGGGTAAGTCAGCACAAGGGCCACGTGGTGGGGCCAGGCCCGCGAAGGACAGGGAGGCTGGAACGGTGCAGTGAGGGAGATGGCGTCGGACAGGTGGGTGGGACCGGGTCTTGGAGGCCATTGTGTTAGCTGTCAGTTGTTCCCTCCAAAATGCGTGGCTTTAAAAAACAAGAGTGAATGATCTCCGTGTCTGTGGGGCAGGAGCAGGGTAGGCGGATGAGGAGGCCGCATTATCTGAAGATGTGGCCATTGGCAGGAGGCTCTCCAGGGGGGCTGCCGGAGTGTCCTGACAACGCGGACAGCAGGGCAGAAACCGCACATCTCTGTGACCCGGCCGCAGAAGCCACGTGGCACTGTTTGGGCGAGATCCCAGGGCGGGCGGGGCTGCACCAGAGCGGGAACCCCCCAGGGCAGGCACCCCGGGACCTGCAGGGAGGCTGGCCGGGGCCTTGGCGGCGGGGGCTGGGGAGCCTCTGAAATGGCATTTTTGGTGGATCTGGGAGCTCGTGTGCTGCCGTCTGTAGTGGCAAGATGGTGGTTTTCGCACAGCGGCCGAGTGCTTGTGTTGCCAGGCACCCCACTTTGAGCTTCAGAAAGTGCGGTGAAGTTGCGGTGTCCTCAGCCCCTCGGGGTGCCTGGGGAAGTCGGTGCAGCTCCAGGGAGCCCAGAAAGAGCCGTGCGGTGGAAGGCCGGGCAGCGGAACAGGACGCAGAGGATGTGGGGCTCTGAGGATTTCCCGAGGGCACGAGCACGGGGCTCAAGGGGGTGAGAGGTGAGCGCTGTGGCCAGAAGGGGTGGAGTAGACTTTATAGGTCTTTAAGCCACACATGGGATTCTGGACTTGATTCGGAAGGGAATTATATCCCCATGGAAGGTTTTAAGCAGGGGAGAATGACAGGATGGGGTGACCCCTTTCGATCCTGAAGTTTAGGAAAGATCACGCAGGACAGCGTGTGGACTTACGTAGGGGGCAGGCAGAGGAGAGAAGCAGGACAGCAGCGAGGAGGGAGATATGGGGGTGCCCCGGCAGGGCTGGTCGTGTGGGGACAAAGCGAGGTGGACGGATTCAAGAGCTTTGTAAGGGGGAAGCGTGGCAGCGGAGGGAAGACAGAGTCAAGGAGGGCAACCCCCAGGTTCCTGGCTGAGGGAGCTGGGAGGTAGAGACACATGGGGAAAGCTCACCAGCCTCCCGAACACCGTCCGTGAGGCCCCCAGCATTTATGGTCCCTCCAGAAAGTCCCTCCACTGCTACAGTTCACCAGTGTTCCCTCGGGGTGGCGGGGGCCTTCTCAGCCAAGTCCAAGACAAGGCCCACAACCTGGAATTGTGTCCCCACCCTGTGCCCACCACTCACCGGTGCCAGGGGCATGGCGTTGGCTGGTAGGTGACTAGGTATTTGGTGGGGGAGTTTCTGAGAGCAACTGAGAAGCAGTGTGGCCTGAGACCATGGGCTCTCGAGCCACGGGGTTTGGGGTTCCCATCTCCCTCTGCCACTTACTGGCCGTGCAGCCCGGAGCAAGCTGCATAACCTCTCTGTGCTGCAGCGTCCTGCTTTGCAAAACGATAATCCCAGGGGCGTGGTGACGATTGGGTGAGTTCATTCCTGCCACACAGTAAGGGCTCAGTAAATGTCCACAGCCGTGGAGAGATCCACAAACGTCACAGTTCTGCCTTGCACACACCTGTATCTGCCCCATTCTCTGGGTTTGGGCCGTGTGGCCGTCCAGCCCAGTTCTCCCCTGCTGTCTACCTTTCAGCCAGGAAGGGGCTGCGGGTCAAGGTGACCGGCAGACAGAGGTGACCCTTGAGCTATAATTGCAGCCAGAGGTCCGGTGAGGTGCCCTCAGGGAAAATGCCCAGATGCTTCTAAATATTCCTGGGGTTGAATGAGTTGTGGGGGCAGCCCCAGCAAGTGGCGTCTCAGCAGAAATACCTTCGTTTCTTGTTTATGGGGCTGTTGGGGGGAAGAGAGTGTAATAAAAGGCTTCCCCGGTGATTCAAGGTCTCCTGCAGCCCAGATGTCTTGCGGTCTCCCCAGGCCTTTCTCCCCACGGCCACCTGGACACCTTCGATTTGCTTTGATTCAGCGTATTTTTCGCTTTTTCCTCATATGCTGGCCCGTTCCCACCCCAGCTGAGAGCTTCTATTTTGGGAGTTTTCGTGGATAATTTAGTGGGCGGAAGTTCTCCACCCACCCCCCTCGGAGCATCCCTTAAAAAAAGGGAGAGTGCTCGAGAGAAGTGAAAAACAGTGGGTGGTTCAGTTCAAAAGGACAAAATATTTCTTGCCCTGGCACAGGGAGAGGAAAGAAATTGTCTGAGGAACTGAACAGCTAAACTAAGAAGTCGAAAGCTGCAGCCCATAAGGGCAAATTAGGTGACTCAGCCTCGGCTCCCCCGGCTCCAATCCTTGCAGTTTGAAAGTGCTTTAAAAGGGAAAAATGCTTAACTGTGACAGAGAGTGGGCTCCATAAAAATGTGGCTAATGCTGTTTCTACCGAGTTCCAGAAGGCGGCCCCCTCTCGGCAGTGCTGGGCACCTGTGGAGATGGGGACTCGCCTCCGAGGCCTGAGCCTGGGTGGGACTGAGTCTAAAATTATCCCCGATAATGAGTCTGGCAGAAGAGGGCCCAGCATGCTAGTTTCCTGCCTTGCTTCTGGCCTCTGAGACCTCAGCTCCCAGGGAGGCCTCTGGGAGCAGGGGCCGTGGTGCCAAGAACATGAGCTTTGCGGCCAAACAGAGTTGGGTTCCAGTCTAGGCTGGTCCTGTGAACATAAACTCACAGAGCCTCAGTTTGCTCATCTGTGAATAGGGCTTACAGCATCAAGCCAAAAGTGGGAAGGCGAGACGAACGAGATCCTGCAAAGAATCTCTTGCATGACCCGCACAGCATAGTTGTTTAATAAAGGGAGGCTCTTGGAGGTCAAGGGCATGGACTACAGGGTCAGACAGTCTCAGTCCTGGCTTAAGCGCTATTCACAACTTGACCATGGGAACGTTGTTTTGCTTTGTTTTTGTTTTTCGGGTTTTGTTTTATTAAAGATTTTTAAAAATTTATTTATTTGAGAGAGAGAGCGAGAAAGAGAGAGCGCATGCGGGAGAGGGAGAGAGAGAGGGAGACTCCCCGCTGAGCAGAGAGCCCAACCCGGGACTTGATCCCAGGACCCTGAGAGCATGACCTGAGTCGAAGGCAGAGGCTTCACGGACTGAGCCACGCAGGTGCCCCTAGTTTTGTTTTCGTACCTATTTCAAGCACTTATTATATGGCTTACTGTTCTTAGCATCACATTCTTACGTCAGCTCCAAGTAAGGCATTAATGGTGTCCCCATTTTATAGTGGGTAAGTGACTGTGGCAGAGCCAAGAGTCTGATTCTAGAGCCTGTCCCTTATCCTGTCTCTCAAGTCATCTGACCCAGTGCTGCCCGATAGAACTTTCTACAGTGGGGGAAACCTTCTATTCTGCCGCACGGTACAACTCAGTAGCAAATAGCTGTGGTGGCTTTTGAGCACATGAAATGTGGTGGATGCACCAAAGAACTGATGTGTCTGTTTTATTTGTTAATTATTTTCTATTTCAGTAGCTGCACGTGGCTCGTGGCGACCATCTCAGGCAACGCAGGGCCAGCCCCTCCCAGGGTCAGGGTATTATTTTGCAGAGGGTCCAGAGCAGGAATCTATAGATGACTTTAGCTCAGGGCCGGGCACACAGTAGGTGCCAAATTAGGGCTTGCTCTTCGTAGTATTTCTAAGCAGAGTGATCGTCCTGAGAAGACAGTGGCTCACAGTCTGCCTGTGTCTGGACAGCAGCAAAAGGAAGTCGAGTGATGAGTTTCATTCATGCCTGGGATGACCAACTTGTGTCAGCTTGCCCAAGACTCTCCCGGTTTTGAAACTGAAAGTCCTGCGTCCCGGGAACCTCCTCCATCCCAGCAAACCAGGACGGTTGGTCACCCAGTTCTTGCCTCCGACCAGGGGGTGCAGAGACCTCAGGAAATGGAGCTTCCTCAGTAGGCTCACTGAAAAGAATCTCCTCTCTGGCCTTACAGGCTGCACCCCAGTATTTGCCAAGTAAAGCAACAGGTAAGTTCGTCTGCCCTCGGTGTGCCTCGGTTTCCCTTTTGGAAAGGGGGGGACATGGACCCCCTGCTTGCCAGGCAGCTGCAAGGAATCAAGGTAAGGGAGTACAAGGCCCCGACGCAGGAGGTGGGCAGCTATGGCTGCTCCTGGGGAGACACAGCGGCCTGGACGGCTCTTCGAGGCACAGCATGTGCAGCAGAAGTGGTTATGTCTGAGAGCCCAGCAAGGCTCTCGTGGGCCGAGGCCTGGAAAACAGAGTGGTCCCACAGATGGAGCCAGCTCTTTTCAGTGCTCTGAAAGTTCCAGTCTGTCTGCGAGGGGGTGGGGGTGCCGGTGAGTCACCAGCCTCGGTGCTACCCACAGTTTGATCAACAGTATCTGCAGTGGCCACTTTCGAAGCTGCCTTTCTCTCTGTGGGCCCAGAGTCTCCCAGCCGGCGTGCAGGGGACGAGGTCGAGCTGGGCTACACTTCGAAAGAGCATCTTGACAGCTGCACTTCCCCCCTCCCAC
>NW_024424675.1:37946854-38007209 GCF_017311325.1 Ursus maritimus | reverse complement strand
TGCCTCCTGGGGTCTGTGGCCCATTGATGGGAGCCACGCGTGGCATCCCACGGACCTTCTTCTGGAGAGTGTGCAAAGTTCATGACATCCCTTCCTTTTATTTTCCTGTTTATTCAGAGCATGTGTAAACACATGGGTTGCCTGGTTCCCGCGTCTCTTTGGCCATTTCATTATTGCTGGAGCCTCTGAGCATCACTGGAAACCTTGGGTTTTCTAAATGAATCTAAAAATAAACTCTTCGAGAGAAAAAAATCTTGGAGTTGGAGAGTTGACACAAGGCACCGTTATTTATTTCTTTTCCCTCCTCCCCCTCCTCCCCTCCCCCTCCTCTCCCTCCTCCCCACCATTCCCTCCCAAGACAAAAAATTTGGGCAGCCAGAGGAGCCCCGAGGGACATGGAAGGGCCCGTGGGTCAGGGGCTAGGGGCCTTGACCACCTGGGCTGTTGGTTTGAGCCCTGGGCAGCTGGCTCTGGGGGAGGCCCGCCTGCAGAATGGGGGGCTTGGGCGTTGTGGGGGCGCGGTTTGCTAAGAGCTGCGGTGGGGCTAGGGAAGGCGCTGGCCGGGCAATCCTTGCAGACGGCCGCAGAGCTCCTGCAAGCCCCCACCCCTTCTCCTCGCCTCTGCTCCCTCTCCCCGACTTTTCTCCCGAACAATCAGGGACTTGTGCTGGCGGCCGAGGGAGCCACGGAGCTGGCTGGCCGCGGAGGAGGCGACGTCATGGATTCCTGAGTGTGAAGTTTGCAGGAAAGCCCTTAGTTTTGGAGATGGCCGGGATCCAGCGGTTTCCATGGCGCTGGATAAACAGGAGGAAACAGTGAGGGAATCCCGTTATTTTACTGCATTGAAAGCCTATAAACACGGAGCGCGGGGAAGGAAGTCGCGTTCCCTCTCGAGTAAGCCCCAGCGCCCAGCCGTGCCGGGAGCGGGAGCGGGAGCCGGGAGCCGGGGAGCGGGAAGCGGGAGCCGGGAGCTGGGAGACGGAGCCCGAGCCTGAGCCGGGAGCTGGGAGAGCGAGCCGGAGCCCGAGCCGGGAGCCGGGAGCCGGGAGCCCGAGCCCGGAGGCGGCAGGCGCGCAGCTCCCGGGCCGCTCGCAGGCTCCTGGGCCGGGGCAGCCCGGCAAGCATGCTTTAGGGAGGACGGCCCCCACGGCTCTCCCTCTCCCACGGCGCGCCAAGCCCCCATCTCCTCCAGATGCAGAGAGAGGCTGCGTTCAGACCGGGCCACTGCCATCCCCTCCGCATCATGGGGTCTGTGGACCAAGGTAAGCGACTCGCCTTCTGGTTCCGTCTCTTCCTCCCGCCTCCCAGCCCTGTCCCTTCTGCTCCTTCGGGCAGCGCTTTCAGCTCCTGGCTGAGGTCTCGGGGAGGCCCAGGGACTGCGGTCTCCTAGGGGCGCAGGTAGAGGGGGCAGGAGGAGAGGTGCCCTCGCCCTGGCCAAGGAGGGGAGACCGAGGGAGCCGGCTTGAGGCCACTTTGTGGGGGCAGTGAGGCATCCCCATGCGGGATTCCCTAGGCATGTCTGTCATAAGGACTGTCCCCTCCGTGGGACAGTGGGAGAGTTTCGTGCTACTAACCGCTGGCTGCTTAACCGTTTGAGCACTGGGCTTCTGACAGCACATGCCCGGAGGCTGCACCATCATCATCATCACCATCATCATCATCATTTAGCTTTTTTTCTTCTTTTAGGAGAACACGCTTGACATGTTACTATATAATAGATAGAGTAATGAGGATTTTGCTTTTTAACGGTGAACGCAACAGATGCCCTGGGACATTTAAACAACTTTCTTTCCCCCTTTTTTGATGTGCCTGATGGATACAGTCCTCCGGCTCCCCTTTTTAAGTGCAATGTACCATCAGTTTGTTTGGCGATCTGATTACACTCTACTTTCCGTGTTTTGTCTCTCCCCCTCCTCTTGGAGTTAGCCCTGGAATCATACTATTTGGATCTTACGGGAGGGGCTTAACGTATAAGAATATGATATGAAAATAGCCATCTGGTTGGGATTGCGGAGGGCTTTCGGCTGCACGCTAATGAAGAGGGCTTTAAGAGTGGAAACCGGGAAACGTGATGTGTTTTTCAGAGGCTANNNNCGTCGAGTCGAGCGGGGGGGGGGGGGGGGGGGGGGGGGGGGGCACTGCCCAGCAGGCAGGACTGCAAGAGTTAAGTGAAATAAATATGCGTAGGAGGAGTTAGCCTCGTGTCATAAAATCGGAGTTGAATGTAGGTTTTGTGCTCTGTGTGGCTGATTAAAGTTCTGGGGGAAAAGAAATGACAATTTCAGTAAATAAACCTGAAGGGATTTTTTTTTTTTTTTTGAAAAGCGGAGTGAAGCCAAATGCCTTGGGTTAGGTAAATGGTGTGCTTTGCCACAGCGGACCTCAATGACATATAGTTTTAGCTGAGTTGCACGTTTGAAAGCAAGACCCTGCCAGTAGCTTTGAACATTTTTACGGGTACCAGTTTATCCTGTCCTCTGCTAGTGGTCAAGCATATGACAGTAATGGCCACAAGACATTACTAACATGGCATCATCTGTAAAAGCGATACTCTCAGCCAGCTCACAGATCTCTTATGGACACGGATTGGCTTTTACTGTCATACAGACCGAAAGTAGTGTTTGATGTTATGATGGTGGGGGTGGGGACAGACGAATGCCACATTTAGCTCTATTCAGAAAGAGAGAGAGAGAGAGCGTGGAGGGGAAATTGGGCTTTTGTTTCACTGTGTGACCTAACACAAGCCTTACATTTTATTGGGGCGGCTACACCTCTGCTCTGGGTTTATGAACTTGCTCCTCTCTGTGCGTATTTTCGGTGTGCTGGTGCGTTGCCTACCCTCCCCGGCCCAAGCTCATGTGCGCAGGGATTGTGAGTATGTGCGTGCCAGTGTGTGTGTATGCATGTGGGAGACAGGGTACCACATTGTTCCCAGCAAACCACACTTGGCAGGCCAAGGCAACTGGGCACACAGAATGCAATTCCAGGCATCAAAGACAGCTGGCATGAGTGGCTTCAGCCGTGTCCTGCGTCGGGGTCTCCTGAGGGAAAAACCTAATGCCCCTTTAAACTCAAACACCGCGCGATCCTAGGAACAGACCTGAAGTGTGCAGGCAGATGGGCGGGGTCAGCAATAGTGAATAGAAGTATTTGCATGGTAAGAAAATACCGACCTTGCTGTGCAGCTCTGGGTCAAGGTCCTGGGAAAAACTGAAGATCTGAAAGAGGTGTGTTCAGTTTTATCGGAAGTGGGATGATGGAAAATATTTTAGGAATAAACAAACCCAGGGTGAGCTCTGCTCACTCCCAGACCCAAACTCCCAGTCTTCTGCTTGGATTAGAATTCCTGTTTGGCCCCATGGCAGCTGTGTGATCTTGGGCAAGTGACTTAACCTCTCTGTGCCTCGGTTTCCACATCCATGAAATGGGGCCAATAATCATGTCTCCCTTACAGGTTGCTGTGAGGTTCAGTGAAGTAACACAAGTAAAGCCCCCACAATGGTGTCATGCTCACAAGTCAGCCCTTGGTAAATATTAGCTGCAATTTCTGTTATATTAAAGATACAAAACAATAACATGGTGACGTTGACTCGGGATTTCACAGCAAAAATTCTTTGAAGAGATGCGGTGCTTTAAATCTCTCAAGGTACTCTTTTAACTTCTTGGAGCTTCCCAGTGGCACAGGGTGGGCTAAGATCATGGCTCCTAAAGCTTGTTTCTCAGCTGCCACAGGGAATGACGATGGTGGTGACCTCGGGGGGTTGTGATGAGCCGCTCATGAAATCGTGCACCCAAAACACTCACCTCCGTGCTGAGCACGAGGTGAACACACACTGCATGTTATTATTGCCTGACAGTTGAGGACCATGAGAGCTACTTTGCCTGAGGCCACACCGCAGGTAGCCGCACAACGCCTGGCGCGCCTTCGTGCGTGCTATGTACAATTATCGTCTCCTTCACGGAGGAAGGAAGCACAGAGAGGTGCGGTAACCAGCCCAGCGTTACCCAGCAGGAAAGTGGCGGAGCCAAAATTTGAATCCAGCCTCTAGACCATAAGCTCTGTGGTCTCTGGAACTCCTTAATATTATCCCAATTCTTTATAACAGCGTTTGACAGATGAGGGAGCGGAGGCAGACCCGACCCTGGTCCTGGGCTCTTTTCGCAGCACCGCGCTGTTCCTTGACGTATCCTGGAAGGNNAAGAGAGCCGTGGGGGAGGAGGGGAAGGGTCCAAGCATCATCATTAGAGTCAGGGAAACTGAGGCAGCAGATCTGTTTCGATTATAGGGTGAATCAGGGAGGGCTTCTTGCCTTGCCTCGGGGGAATGAAGGCGTGATGCTTCCACTTCCACTAGAGGAAGAAGAGTCCCCAGGCGGCCAGGAGGCTCTTAAGCCCAGCACTGCCTTCTGCCTGCACTGGTCAGAGATCCTTCCAAGGGCCCCTCCGCCTGGCTAAGCCCTTCCGTTGCTCCCCCACCAGCCTGCCTCCAGCAAGCCCTTCAGTCTCTCCTTTCCCGAGAACTTCAGAGAGAAGCTCTCATTTTCCCAGATGCTCCTCCAACTACCTTTGTGCAGATTTGCCTTCATTGGATCATACACCCCTTAGGACGGCGCCGGGTCTATTTCTGTGTCTGCGATGGGACCCAGGACACTTCTACATGGGAGAAGTGAGTAGCTTGAGATCTGAGTGATCTGAGTTCAAATCTTGGCTCTGCCACTTGCTAGCTGCATGACCTTAGGCAGGTCACCTCGCTTTCCTGTGTCTCTGTGCCAGATAGAAAAGGATAGCTGTCATATATGTGCAGTAATAGCTAATAACTGAGCGTCAGCCGATCAGAACAGCAGGGGCAGGATCCCGACAGACTCCCCTGCTGGGCCAGATTTTAACCCTTTGTTTGCCGAGTGGCAGGCAAAGTCCCAAGTCAGCAGAGACCCTTCGAGGGGATGACGGCAATTATTTATTAATCTATGGAGAGTTTCAATCTTTTAATAAACAATATGACCCTTTGACTCTCTGGGTTACCCAGTAACTTCAGGCAGCCCCCTCCCCACCCTTTCTGGTTCTCTCCAGCACAATGGGGCTGTCCAGGGGCCGTATCCTCAAAGCCCATCTCAAGCTGAGGCTCTGTCGGTGCCTCTTTGGTGACTCTGGTGCTTCCGTGGCCAGCACCGTCACTGATCCCAGAGTCAGTCTATGTCCAGTCCACTCCTTTGCACACGCGCCATTCGGGCCTTCCCTTGGCCTGTGCCAGCCTCGCCACACCTTTCCTCACAGCCCGCCTCATCCTCGCCCCTGCTTCGAAGCTCCCTTAATCATTGAATTTATTTTTATCAACAATTCTGGAGCATTTACTATGTACCAGTGACCATCCCAGATGCTGGGGAAAGAGTAGTGAACAAGACAGAGCCTGCCCTCGTGAGGCAAACACCAAGCAAGCGACCCCGGGAATATCCAAGATCGTTTCAAACAGAGTCAAATGCTAGAGACTCCGATAGGAGAATAGAGCTGTGAATGACCTAGTGTACGCACATATGCATGCATGTGTATGCGTGTGCGCATGTGTGTATGTGCATACGTGTACACGCGAGTACGGTATGCATGTGCGCATATGTGCATCCATGTGTGCACACGCGTGTCCATGCATGCATTTGTGTGTGCACATGTGCATGCCTGTATGTACACGTGTGTGCATGTGTGTATGCGTGCATGCATGTGTGCATACAAGTATATGTGTATACGTGTGGGTGTATGAGTGTATGCATGCACGAGTACACACGTGTATATGTGTGCATATATGTGCGTGTATGTGTATATGTGCATGCATGTGTATTTGCGTGCATGCAAATGTGTATACAGGTATGTGTATGTGTGTGTGCATGTGTATGTGTGTGCATGTATGTGTGTGCATGTGTGTGTGTGCATGTATATTTGTATATGTGTGCAGGTGCATATTGTGTATATGTGTGTATGCATGTATATATGTGCGTATGCATGTATGTGTGTGCATGTGTGTGCATGCGTGTATATTTGTATATGTGTGCAGGTGCATATTGTGTATATGTGTGTATGCATGTATATATGTATGTATGCATGCATGCGTGTATGCATGTATGTGTGTGTATATGTGTGTGTATCTGTGCACGCATGTGTGGTGGTGGGGGTATTCGTTTCCTATGGCTGCCATCACAAGTTGCCACAAACTGGGTGGCTTTAAACAACAGAAATCTATACTCTCCCATTTTTGGAAACTAAAAGTTTGAAATCGAGGCGTTAGCAGGGCCATGATCTCTCTGAAGACCCTAGGGGAGGATCCTTTCTCGTCCTTCCAGCTTGGGGCGGCTCCTGGCAATCCTTAGCTTGTAGATGCTTCCCTCCGGTCTCTGCATCTGCTCTCGAGTGCCTTTCTTCCTTGTGTATGTGTGTCCTCTCTTCTTCCGATAAGGATACCAGCCATTGGAGTCCAGCCTTTAGCTCTAATGAGCTCATCCTAACCTGATGACATCTGCAAAGACCCTCTTTCCAAATAAGATCACATTCGCAGGTACCTGGGGTTAGGAATTGAGTGTATTTTTGGGAAAAGACACATTTAACCTACACGGTAGGGATTGCTGATTCAGAGTGAATGGCCCCCTTCCTCTTTAAAAAGATGTCTTTTCACTGCCCTCTGACTGGCATGGGGTCTGCCTATAAAATGTCTCGGGGAAAAGCATCCACGCAGAAGGAGGAGGCCCCAAGGAGAGAGATGTGCTTGGAACATTCGGGGAACGGCAAGAAAGCCTGTATGGCTGGAGGCTGGAATCCAAGGGGGCGGGGGGAGCAGGCTAGAAGAGGAGATCAGGGAGGCAAGCCAGGGCAGGAGCAGTCTGAAGTTCATTCTCGGGGTAATGGGGAGGCACTAGGGGAATTTTAAGTGCACAGGGTGTGGTCTCGTTAATCTTTTCAAAGGATCCTACGGACCATTAAGTGGAGAGCAGCTTCTAGATGTGGTGGCTGGGACCAGCACCGGGCACAGGAGGCGGGGGGAGGTGGTTTCCAGTCCACGGAGGGCTCTCCTTTGTGGTTCTCACACTGTGTTCCCTGGAGCCCGGGGTCCTGCAGGCATGGCCCCTGTCTTTGGCATGGGGGGTAGACGCCATTACTTTTGCGAACAATCCGAACCACTTCAGACGCATCTTCCTCTCGGCCCAGCCTAGATTCCCCACGTGGGCCCCTCCTTCACCCTCAGCTATCCCTGGGAGTCACAAGACATTTTTCAGCGTTTCATCTTGGTCCAAAATGTCCCTTAGCAAATCCGCCCTTAGCTAATAACCGAGGAACAGTGTGACTCAGTAATGAGTATCAGACTTGTGTGGGACAAAACCATTTCCGTGGTGGCATGCGTGACTTGAGAAGTAACATCGCAACCTGAGATGAAGCTCCCCGGGGAAGAGCGATGGCGGCTCCTTGTGCTTCATCGAGGGCAAGGGCAGTGGTTTAGGAGAAAGGTGAGTTTGCAGCTCCCCTGCTAAGGATCAGTTTCAGGAGGCAGAGGGGAACGTGCTAGAAAGCAGGGAATGAAGAGGAGAAACACAGCCAGGACATGCTGGGTGAGCAGGGACCAGGGAGGAGGAGTCAAGAGCCTGGAAGCCAGGGTCTCAAGCTCACATTCATGGGGACACGGGCCAGCTGGGTGGTGGCCAGAGAACGACAGACTCCCGTGAAGGGGGCAGCTCCTGTTCCACTCCAGCCGACTGGCCCACGTGGGATTACGGACCTGCTGTGGCCAGATCTTCCCGTTTTTTAGGAGACACTAGAAATTGGGATTGTCGTGTAAAATCTCCCAATTTATATAAATTTATTTTCTTGTAAAGATTTTATTTATTTGACAGAGAGAGCGAGAGAGAGCACACAAGCAGGGGGAGCAGGAGAGGGAGAAGCAGGCTTCCCACCGAGCAGGGAGCCCAACATGGGGCTCGATCCCAGGACCCCGGGATCATGACCTGAACCCAAGGCACACATTTCACTCACTGAGCCACCCAGGTGCCCCCAAAATCTCCCAACTTAAAAATGTTAGTTTGGATTAAAAAAATGGCCAAGCGGGCCAGACCTAATGTGCCTGCAGGACGGGTTTGGCTAAGCTACAGCAGACCTGTGCTTTCTGCTGCTGTCAGATGGAACGTCTTCTCACATTCCACGCCTGGCTTCGGGTTCGGGCTTTTAGTAGAAGGTCGCTCTCTTAGAGCCTGCACGGTCAACGTCTGCACGGGAGGCAGCTGGCTTCGACACCGATCCTCTCCTGGAGAATTGTCTTCTCACAGCGGAGAAGTCCGGTGCAGGCGTTAAACGACGTTGTCGGTGTCAGATTGGAGTAGAAGTCAGCTCTCAAACTGTCCCCCCGATAAGGAGCTCATTCCCGGAACCGGCTTTGGTGGGAAGGCCGAGTAGAAGGGCACACCAAAAGACTCCGTCATCGAGATGAGTAATATTTTAATGTAAAATTTTAAAAATCAGAATTAATGTCAAAAAGCCCGTGCTGAGCCCAAAATGAAAATAAGGATTTTAAATAAGGACAGGATCGGTATCACTCATCTCCTTTTCGCCTCAGGCTCCGGTGCGGCTCTGCACGGCACTGTTGCTGCTCATTCTGTCTTTATTAGAATTGTCATAGTTTGCTCACCATGGATCCTTTGTTTTTTTCTGCATTCGTTCTGATTTTTTAAAATATTTTATGGAAATATCATTTCATCGATTGCTGAGTTTTTTGGTGCTCTCTTGAGTCTGGTTCTCTTGTGCCTTATCCGCGTTGCAGGCCTGTAGGAGTCCAACGCATCCATCTATAAATTAAAATAGTAGCGTGTAGGGTGATCATCCCAGGATATTGTTTCTGGAAGCTGGTGAGGGTGTTCCTGCTTTTTTGGATTAGACTTAAAAATGTTTCGGTGTCTGCATTTTATAGTCAAGCTTTATTACAGTGGGGGATGTCAGCGTGCAGAGTTCGTGATGAGAATTTGTGGCTTACTCGTTGTAGTGTGCCATCACGCCTCTCTGCGTCATTTGCACGGCCCGGCGCAAAGTGAAAGTGTGCAGCCCCGTGTTCAAAAATCAAGAATCTTACGACAGCAGAGCCTTAAACCAAGCACAAGGTCCTTCTGAGCACGGGGTCCTGTGATGACAGGTTGTACACCCATGGAGATGGCCCTGGAGGCTACTTGGGTGAGCGTCAAAGAATCCTTGAATATTAGAGCCGGATCGGGGGCTCAGGTATTATCCAATTCATCCCCCCGTTTTATAGATGGAGAAACTGAGACACAGAAAGGCCAGGTGACTTGCTTAAAGGTAGCAGAGTGAGTTAGAGGAAGAACGTGGATTGGATCCTGGGCCTCCCAGCTTGGGGATGTTTCATATTCCACCACTAGGTCACCCCAACCTTGGCCAGACATTTGTGTTTTCTTGCCTGTGGGTGCCATTGACCTTCAGAGAGGTCAGTGGTGGGGGGCAGTGGTGATTGGATTCAAATGTATCAGTATTGTATAATAACCCCAAGCACGTATTTTCTATAACAGGACATATATTCTAGAAGTATTCTTTTCTTTTTTCTTTTCTTCTCTTTTCTTTTCTTTTCTTTTCTTTTCTTTTCTTCTTTTCTTCTCTCTTTCTTTCTTTCTTTTTTTCTTTTTTAAATAAAAAGACATGTACAGGCAGAATTTTCCTAAAGTCACTGAGTCAGATGAAATGTTTTTATATAAAAATGATTACAGGTATTGTAACCACGCTAGAGGCTGGGCTGCCAGTTGTGCAAAACACCAGATTTCAGGATATCCCTGACGAGTCCTATTAAGCTGAGGAAAGCGGAGACCCTCCGCTCCTCCTGGTACAAGCTCCTGTTGGATCGATCTCTCAGGGGGAAGCTCTGCTGGGCACTGTTCTTCATTCATTCCTTCAGCTGCCTCTAGGGACTACCTGCCACGTGCTGGGTGCTATTCTAGGATCTGGGGATGTAGCCAGAGTTGCCAGACAGAAATACAAGGTGCCCAGGTAACTCTGAATTTCAAATAATGAATCATTTTTAGCTTAAATGTGTCCCATAAAATATATGCAACATACAGTTAAAAAAAATGTGTTGTTCATCGAAACTCCAAATTTAACTGGGTGCCCTGTATTTTCATCTGCTAAAGCTGACAACCCCAGATAGGCCAGTGAACAGAACAGACACACAGCCCTGCCCGTGTGGGGCTTACATTCAAGTGAGAACAGGCAATCAACAGGTGAACAGATACACAGAGGAGTACAATATACTGCGGAGATAAAGGCTGCGAAAACACAAACGGGCTGCGGGGACAGAGAAGGCCAGGGGGCGCTATTTTTATTGGGGTGGTCACAGACGGGCTCTCTGAGGAGGTGACATTTGAGCTGAGGCATGCACAAAGTGAGGGGGTGGCCTAGCAAATATCCACGGGACAGGAGGTGCAAAGGCCCTGAGGTGGGGGCCGTGCTTGGCATTATCAAGGGACAGGTGGATGAGCAGGGTGGCAGAGGGAGTAAGAGAAGGGGAGAGTGGCGAGAGATGGCAGTCAAAGGGAGCTGGGGCTGGAGGCAGCTGCTCCAGGGCCTTGTAGGCCAACGTGTTTGTATTTAATTCTAAACTTAATGGGAAGCCGCGGAAGGATTTACGGGATCTATATTTTGAAAGGCTGCCCGTGGCTGCTGGACCTAAAGGCAAAGTGGAAGTACCAAGACCAGGGAGGGGCGACTGCAGTTGTCTGGGGACGTGGGTTGTTGGGGCGTGAGAAACGCTTGGGTCTAAGGTTACATTTTGAGGATAGAGATGCCCAGATTTGCTGCGGGTTTGCCTGTGGGTGTGAGAAAATGAGAGGGATCACGGACTACTCCTTGGATTTTGGTCAGAGAGCTGGATGAATGGGGGGGGGGTGATGTTTGAGCTGGTAATAGTGGGAGCAGAGAGGTTTCAGAGGGTCACGGGGCTTCGTGTGGACATGGTCACTTTGAGATGCCTGTTGGACACTGAGTGGAATGTTGGGTTGGCCGCTGGACGCATGCCCCCGGATGTAAGGGGAGAGGTCCGGGCTGCGGACGAAGATGAGCTTCTGCCAGGAGGTAGAAACGAGGGCAGAGCTGTGGGTAGTGGGTCCCTCCAGGGCCCACCTGAATGGGCCTCGGGCCTCAGAGCCCAGGACCAGTGCTCCTCTGATATTCGTGTTAGGGTGGAATCAAATTGTGCTGCATTTTAAGGGGAAGCCTAGAAGAGGAAAGGAGGTAACTCAAGTACAGACCAAGGGCAAGGCTACATACGTGTGCCTTTTGTGTGCTGCTGCTGTTTTCAACACCATCACCGAAGGCCACGCTCTCAGTACTCCTTGCCCCCATGGCTACAGGCATTTCCTAATTGGTCATCCTGCTTCAACCCTTGTACCCTGCAATTTCTTCTCCACATAGAACCCAAGCAATTGTTTAAAAACTCGAATGTGGTCTTGTCACGTACTGCCTGAGACTGTTTGGTTGTTCCCCATTGCTCTTATGTCCAGAATTCTCCACATGGTCCCAGGGCCCCACTTACCTGCCAGCCTTCCCTTACAGCTTCTTCAGGTTCCTGAACACCTTCCACTCCAGTCTTCCTTTGGTGGGCCAACACTTCATACTTCCTCCTGCCTCAGGGCCTTTGCACATACTTTCCCCATCTGGCTGTTAGTTCTTCCCCTCACTATTTCCTGGCCAACTTCTCGTCGACCTTCTGGTCTCTGCTGAAACATCAGTTCCTAGGGAAGCCTTCCCTGAACTCCCTATATCTACATCAGGTTTCCTTGCTACAAGCTCTGTAGCACCTTCTTCTTTTCCTCATGGTGCTTACCTCGGTTTGCAATTATACATCAGGGTAAATGCTTGTTGGAGTGAGCTGAATTCCTGGAGCAGGGCCAGACAGTACCAAGGCGTGCTAGAAGTTTCAAGCTCTCAGGGGCTTTGCTGGCTTCCCCTTGCACTTTTGTTGGAAAGGCTGGAGAAAAATGAAGAGGCCAGGGCCTCTGCGAGGAGGTCAGCCACAGGGCAGAGAGAAGGTTGACCCAGAGCTGCACTGTCAAGGCCTCTGTCTCCCCCCCATCCCCCCACCCCGGGTGGCCACTGAATGCATAAAGGTCATGCATTCTGCTCCTAGTCCCCGATCCTAAGAGCACAAATTATTTATTTTGGAATTGAAAATATGTCTTCCCCCCCCAACCCAAACCCCCACGCTCAAGGTGGCCCTCGGAGAAGAAAAGCCTCTCGCTTCCCGCTGCTCCAGGAGAAACTGTTTTGGGTCAGGGCCCAGCCTGAACCTATTCCCTTTAGAGAACTCTTTTTTTTTTTTAAGATTTTATTTATTTATATGACCGAGAGACAGCCAGCGAGAGAGGGAACACAGCAGGGGGAGTGGGAGAGGAAGAAGCAGGCTCCCAGCGGAGGAGCCCGATGTGGGACTCGATCCCGGAACGCGGGATCACGCCCTGAGCCGAAGGCAGACGCTTAACGACTGTGCCACCCAGGCGCCCGCCTTTAGAGAACTCTTGATTGTTTGGGTGCAGATTCCAGACCTTAGACACTTAAAATATATCCACCATTCAGAGGAACAACGACGGCAGTTAGAGTCTGTTTTTTTTGTTTTTATTTTTTAAAAATGTATTTATTTTAGAGAGAGACTGCTTGCGAGTGTGGGGAGGGGCAGAGGGAGAGGGACAAGCAGACTCCCCTCTGAATGGGGGTTGTTAAAATCTAAGGAACTTACATAGGAGAGTTAAACTCTTTTCCCACCCATCCCTCCATCCCAACATCCCAACATCCACTCTTCCATTGAGCCCTTGACTGACCCAGCTATTATCTAAATATCTGTTCTTCCATCAGTTGGTCCATTGATCTGTGTATGCATCCACTGATTAATCCATACAGACACTCACTCTCCGTTCATGCATCTGCCCATCCCCACATCCACTGGACGTAAAGCTGTGTCTGAATGAGGCCGTCGTGACCACTGCCTCAGTACGTCTCATAGGCTAGAGGAGATGCAATTCTCTGGTCAAGCCTGGGTCCTTCATCCACTTCTTTGCCAGGGGTGGGGTGGGGGGACAACTGGGTTGATAGTTTTGCCAAAATTGTGTCAAGAATAGTTTCCCAAAGGAACATCCTGGGACGCTGCTGTCAGAAGAGGGGGATGATTCCAGGTAGGCAAAATCAGCAGAAGCCCACTAGATTAGAGGCATTTAATCATTATGGGTGGGGGACGAGGCAGCACATGGGAAGGTGACACCAGCCCTTCTTTTCTTCTACAGCATAAGGGCAGGCTGGTTCCTTTGCTTAACCCTGACCACATTTCAGGGTCTGGACTTCGGGTCCTGTCATAAGGACGCAAGAGCACCCACCTCCTTGTAGATACTTGGCTCTAAATGTCCCAGTCTGGGTCATCACTCTCTCCTCCTCCATCTACATTTATCAGCTACCCTAAGATGTGTGTTGGCTATACACAGTGTCGCCGTGCTTGTGGCTAAGAATTAAAAAAGAGGAGCATTTTCCGCTCTGACAACCAGAAAGTACTTCCTAAGTCTCTGAAAGTTGGCGAGTCCTGAGACCAGGCTTTGGTCCCTTGAAATGAAGTGAGAGTCTAAACCAGTGTTTCTCATCCCTGGACATACACTGGAAACATCTGGGGAGCTTTTACAAAACCCTGGTGCCCAGGCCCCATTCAAACATTCTGATTATAACTGGTCTCTGGTGGGGCTCGGCCATTAAATTTTTAAACAGCTGTCCAGGTGATTCAAATGCGTAACTGGGGTTAAGAACCAAGGGTCTAAGTGCAATTTGGAAAACCCTCTTCATTGCTGTGTCTCTTTGCTTCCAGGATATACGGATGACGAGGGCGGAGACGCTGCCCTGTTGATGGCTGCATCTCCAAGAGCTGTAGCAACGTCAGGGAGCTGGCAGGTGCTCGGCAAATATTCGTGGAATGAATGATGATCCCTAGCTTTGCACAAATCCCTTAATGGAGCAGAGATAGCTCCCCGTGAAGGGTGCACATTCTCCATTCTTCCTAGCACCTGGGGAAGGATTTGAGTCATTCCCCACGTGAGGTCAAGCTGTGGTTCTCTGGGAATCCTAGAACCTCTCCCACCCTCTCTTCTGCTCCAGAGATTCTCAGCACTGGCTACACTTTAGATTCATCTGAGGTCCTTAAAACAAAAACCAAACCAAAAACCTTTGGGTGTTCTGTTTCCCTGGGGGTTGGACTGAAGCCTAGGCACGGGCATTTAAAAAGTGTTCCAGGTGATTCTAACATGCTGTTAGGGTTGAAGACCGCTGTTCTCATCTCCTTGTCTGCCTCTGGGAGTCTATTTACCGACTTCAACCAACTTGGTCTGAGACCCTTGGAAGTGTCTTGGGGGGGTGGTTGTACCGGGTCCTTCTGTAGTGTTCCTCAAATGTGCTTGCTCATAACATTCACCTTGGGTGTCTATTGAAAAATTCACATTCCTGAGCCTCTACTCCAGACTTACGGTATCAGAAACTCCAGGGAGAGCCTGGGAATCTGTGGCTTTAAGCGCGCAGATGTTACCAGCCAGCCTCTCCCACTGCGCTGGCCTCCTCGCTTGGAGGGCACGCGGAGCCCCTTCCGGCTTTAGCTTCCCTTTGGTTCCGGCTGCCAGAACTCTCTTCCCCCAGATCATTTAGGTCCATCCAAATGTGGTGGTCAGGGAGGGCCTCTCAGGTACCCCCAGAGAGGCCCTCCCTGACCACCAAAGAGCATGAAGCCTCCCCAGCTGCCCGCCCTTACCCCATTCTGCTGGTGATTCCCCCCCAGCACTGTTCAAAATGATCTTTCTTCTCTTCTTTATTACCTTCACGCCTGCCTCTACCACTGACCCGAGCTTCCCAGGGCGTCGAGTCTGGTTCAGCCTGGGTTCCTGGCACCAGGCACACGGGAGGGGGCCTAAGAGGTACAGATGTCAGGGTGGGACCTGGGCTCTCAGAGTATCTATAATTCTTTCCCAGGTCCTGGGAAACTGCGTTCAGAGGTACACAGGTGACTGAACTGTAGGGGGAAAGCATGCCACAGCTGTGGGCACCCAGAGACACCTGGAGGCACAGTCTGCAGGGAAGGGAGTGGCTGCACCCCCCGCCCCCCCTCCCCCCCAGAAGAAAGGAGAGAGAAGAATGGGATCAGCCGGTCACGTAGGGCAAAACTAAGTGGTGGCAGCTTTCCCCTCTAGGTCCCGGGTCCCGCAGGGCCGCAGCCTCTCCGCGGGGAGGGAGGGTGGGAGGCGGCGGGTCCCAGCGCGGCCGCGCCGGAGTGTCCGGCGGTGGCCCCGGCCGGTTGCTAAGCGCGGGGCCCGGGCGGTGCGGCCCCGGCCGGCGGGCGGCCTCCTTCCTCCCGGGCGCCGGCCGGCCCGCCTCCCCCTCCCTCGCTCCCTCCCCCGGGGCCCGGGTGGCGGCCCCGCCCCCGCCGGCCCGGCCGCCCTGTCCCCGCCTCCCCCTCCGCGGGCTGCAACAGGTGCCTCCCGGAGCAGGAAGCTCGCGCCGCCGCCGCTCAGCTCCCCGGGCGCGTCCAGGAGCCGCTGCGCCGGCGCGCCATCCCCGGGCCCGCGTGCGTCCCCACGAGGACAGGGACCCCGCCGCCCCCGCCGCCTCTCCGCCCCGCTTCCTGCTCCCTTCCCGCCCTCCGGCGAGGGGCCCAGGAGGAGGCCGAGCCCGCGCTCGCCCCCCGCCCCGCCACCGTCCCGCCGCTTTGCGCGCCATGGACGCCCCGGAGCAGCAGCCCGAGCCCGACGGCGGGGACGCCCCAGGCCACGAGCCTGGGGGCAGCCCCCAAGACGAGTTCGACTTCTCCATCCTCTTCGACTATGAGTATTTGAATCCTATCGAAGGTCGGTGGAGGCTCCTCCCGGCCTGGCCCCACCCCGAGCGGGGGCTTGGGCCTGCGGAGTGGGCACGGGGCCCCTCTTTGGTCCCGATGTCACCCTTTCCGGGGGGGGCCTGCAGGGAGGGAGGGGTGCGTCTCCCCAGGTGAGAGGGAGGGCATGACGCGTCTGGGACGGCTGCCACCCTTAGGGGGCGGTAGGCTCACTCTTGCCCGGTAGGGCGTCAGTCTCCGGTTACTGGTGACTTCTCCCTGAGGGTCACTGGTAGCAAAGCAAGAGGTGGCAGGGGCCTCAGCCGGCTGGTTGCCTGCTGCAGGGTCTTCGGAGGGGAAAGGAAGTGATTAATTTGCCTCTGGAGGGAGGAGGTGAGGAAGCCAAAAAATGGAGGCAGGAGGGAGGGAACCGATAGACAAAGAGGCTGCAGCTGAGCCCGACTGTCAGGGCCTGGGCCGCTGCCCCTCCTCTCTCCAGACAGCACCGCCGTGAGCAGAGTTTGCTGGGGACTGTGTGTGCAAACTAGTGAAGAGGGTGTCTCTGTCTGATGCTGGAGGCTGGTTTGACTTCAGTGTCAGGAAGCCAGCCCATTTCGTCCCTGGGTTCTGCAGCCTTTGTGAATCACCCCGAGGGGATCCGTCTGAGGTTTGTCGTGTGCTCCCCTAGCCCCCAGTCGTCATGGATGTGGGGTGTAGGGGGCAAGGCTGGCATGTGGATTCAGGAAGAAGAAGCCTATTCCTGCCTCAGCGACCTGTCAGTCTGGGCTTTTAGGTGCCCGACGCGGCCGGGGACTTCCCCAGGCTGGGCCGTCGCTTCACGTGGCTCAGCAGGAGCATTTGGTAGAGGGAGCAGGAGGTCGTGTGCCCAACCTCACTGTATTTTTCTGGTTAGCAGGTTGTCTTGGAAAAAACAAACAAAAAAAATCCCCCAAAACCCAACCCCAACCAGGCTTCCTGATTTTGACAGCGCAGCCCAGCCAGTGCTTGCTGAAGCCTCAGGGGCAGGCCTGTTGGTAGCTTCCAGATGCACTCGGGCTTGGCCGCATCCGGAGTGCAGGAAGGGCTTGCGCGGGCTGGTTTGTGGAGGAGGCCTTCTCACAGATATCTGGGGGCTTGGTGCTTCCCAGACATGCTGGGTAAGGCAGGTGAATGCGAAGTTTTGACTTTCCATCCCTCATGGTCTTTGCTGGCCACGTTAGGTGAGGGGCTTGCTTTGGCTTGGAGCCAAGGGAAGATGGTAATGAGTAAATGATTCTGTATTTTGGCTGGAGATGGAAATAATTAGCCAGCAAAAGAGACCAGTCTTCTCGAATTGCAATCTGGAGGCCATCCTTTGCTTTGAAAAGATACAATTAAGAATCTGCAAACGATCCCTTTAAGGTTCCTTTAACATCCGTGGTCTTTGTTTGTTAAGATTAAAGTCACATTTTGCAGGGAACGAATACTTACACCCCTCCCAGATTCACAATCAGCTAACTTTTTTTTTCTTTTTTTCTTTTTCTTTTCTTTTTTTTTTTTTTTTGCACAGGGGAGATTTCCGGGGAAATAGTTTCCAAGCCAAATCTGATGGGAGGTGCTTTTTATAGTTTTTCTTGGCAAGCGGTGCTTGGTGGCCGCCAGATGGGTATCTAAATGGCCACAGTGAAAACCCTGGAATCATTTAAAAAACAACAACAACAACAAACATTATTTTTTTTGGAACAGTCTGAGAGTCACAGAACAGTTGTAGAGACAGTATAGGGAGTTACCATATCCTGAGCACCCAGGTCCCCCTTTTATTTACATTACATTGGTATGGATACATTTGTTGTCATTCATGAACCAATCCTGACGCATTATTGTGAACTGGAGTCCATACTGTCCTGGTTTTTTATGAGCCTGACAGTTTTGAGGCGCTTCGGTTAGGTATACTGTGGAGCGTGCCTCAGTTAGGGTCTTTCCGATGTTTCCTGACTCACGGAAAGACTGGGGCTATGGGTTTGGGGGACGAAGACCGCACAGCGGAAGTGGCCGTGTCCATCACATCCTATCAAGGGTGCCTATTATCAACTCGATTGATCACTGTTGATACTGACCTTGATCGACTTGGCCAGAGTAGTATTTATCGGGTTTCTTCATTGTAAAGTCCCTCCTTTCCAAACTGTGCTCTTTGGAAAGCAGTTCCTCTGTGCAGCCCGCCTCTTCCCCCAGAGTGGGGAGTTTGCTCTGGATTCTGTAAATGATGATTGCTTGCTGGGAAGTAGGAAGTATGATGGCTGAGGAAGAGAAGGGGTGTTGTGAGCCGTGGGAGGCGAAGCGAGCTCTTCCAGATGTGGGTCTGGCTCTGGCTTACCCAGATGTGAGTGGGGTCAACCTCTCTGCTTCTGAACGGTGGAACTGCCCAAGGACTGACACCAGCCTTTAGCTTGCCGTTGGGCTTTGTCCCAGGTGACGATATATTGGTGATGCATACGAGGGCTGCCCTTAGCTCTGTGCGCGAGCTCGGCAAAAGTCAAGGAAGGAAAGCACCTGTGAATGGGACAGACACTGTCAGAACTTGGTGATGGTGCTTGGGAATTTGGGGGAAGTCGGATGCTCATTTGATGGAACTGTAGCGGCCCAGCAGATGCCTATTGGCTCCTGCAATAACCCTCCAACCCTAGCCGGTGGGCACTATTGTTGCACTCATTTTAAAGAGGAGGCAGGGAGGCATGGAAAGGTGAAGGAGTTTCCCCACGAAAGCAGAGCTGGTAAATGGCAAAGCTGAAACATGAACCTGGCCGTCTTGCTCCACAGCCTGTGCTCTGAACCCGCATGTGAGGGTTCACTCTTTCCTGTCTGATGAGGGAGATGCAGAGCAGTTTGTAAGGGGCCTGGCACTATGGCAAGACTGGAGTTTGAAACATTTACCAACAGAGTGATCTTGGGTGAGTCATTTAACCTCTCTGGATCTTGGTTTGCTTATCTGTCAAATAGCTAAAATAATACTACTTATCTCACAGGGTTGTTTGCCTTGAATGGCTCGACCTATTTATTTATTTAAGATTTATTTATTTATTTTAGAGAGAGCCCATGCGCACGCGAGCAGGGGAGGGGGAGGGGCAGAGGAAGAGAGAGAATCTTAAGCAGGCTCCATGCCCAGCGTGGAGCCCAACACGGGGCTCGATCTCACGACCCTGAGATCATGATCTGAGCCGAAATCAAGAGTCAGACACTCAACTTACTGAGCCACTCAGGCACCCCTTGACTTAGTTAAATCAATACAGAGTGTGAGCATTTTATTAAACCCTTGGCTTTGTTAATAGACGTGCTCAGTTAATGTGAGCCATCGTTCATTTCCTCATCCAGCTAACTATTGAGCGCCTATTGTGTTAGATCCTGGGGCTATAATAGGGAATAAGACCCAGGCCCTGCCCTCTCTGGGCTAGAGCCTCTCTGGTTTTCTCTTGTCTGATGGCATTGACTGAGAATACCTTTAGCAGTCTGCCACACGGTAGTGGAAATGGCAGGGACCCTTGCCTTGTTTCTGACCTCGGCAGGAATATCTCAGGTGTCCACTTTAGGACTGAAGTGTATGGATTTTATTATGTCGTGGAAGCATCTACCCATTACTGTTTTCTTGAGAGTTTTGATTAGGAATGAGAGTTGAATTGTGTCATAGACTTCTTAGGATCTATGGAAAAATGATTTTATTCTTCTTAGATCTATTTATATGCTGACTTATACTAATAGATTTCCAAATATGGAACAATTCCTGGTTTAAACCCCACTTGGTCACTTATGGTGGTGGGGCTGGTGTCTGATAATATTTAAGATTCCTGTCGGCAGTATTCATGAGTGATATTTGTAATGTCCTTTTTGGTGTGCTGTTAGGTTCGGACTTCTATCCTTTTCTACGCTCAGGAACAACATATGTATTGTTGGGACGATCCCATTTATAAAGTTGTGATCGAATTCCCCCGTGAAGCCATCTGGACCTGGTGCCTTTTTATGGGGTGGTTTTCTGCTTGCTTTCTCTCTTCTCTTCCTGATTGTCTATGGGAATTGGTCTGCTTGTACTTTCTGTGTCTACTGGAGTCAATTTTGGTAAGCCATATCTTTCTAAGAAATTGTCCATTTTATTTATCTAGGTTTTCAAATTTATTTGCTTAGAGGCATGCAAAGTAGACTCTTACTATGCTTAGCTGTCTCCCTCAGTCAAAAAAAGCAACAGAGAGAACGGGGACAGAGCTCGGGGAGTCGTGACCAGTGCTCCTAACCTCCTCGTGGAGGGAAGAGAGGTGTGCTGGCTGTCAGTGGACAGATTGGAAGTTTCATTCCCTTGTGTGTGCTCGTGAATTCAATGAAATGAATTAGTACTTCTCCCAATGTGTAAAACACTGGGAGAGTTGGATGGGAGCTGTGAGTCCCCGTCACCTCCAGAAGTGCCACATCCCCTCCGGACTGTGTCAGGGACTGACCCATCGGGCGTGATCACGGCTGGTAGGCCTCGGTGGGTCTGGCGTGTCCCTCCTGGTAAGCTCATGCAAATGGTACCAACCTTGATCTTTCAGACCTCCTGGTCTTGTAGAGTCAGTTCTGGTGGTCCTTAAACTTTCGGGGTCACAGCCCTTTGCAAAGCTGACGAACGCCACAGATCCCATACGTGCAAACACTGTGGGAGCACGTGTGCACAGATATCAGGTACATACACGCTGCTCACGTGCGTGACCTCTGCATGCTCCCCCTCTGCCCTCCACGTGCCTTTCATACCGTTTTCAGGTGGAGTCACAGACCCTGCTGGAACCCATCCCCTCTTGTCACCTGCATTTCCACTGAGGAACACCTGCTCTCAACCCATTCACTGGGGACAATTAAAACCTCATTCTTTCAGCAAACACTCACTGAATGCTGGTTTGGTGCCAGGCCCTGTGGGGGTGTAGAGACAATTCGATGTGGTCCTACCCCTGTCTGGCCCCCAGGCCAGTGTGGGACACAGCCTGGTAAACAAATAGGGACGAACGAGGTGCTGGGATAGGGTATCATGGGTTTTTTTTGGGTGCTTACTAAAAATAGAGCTCTACCCTGGGCAAGCAGTTTCGCTTAACACGTGTGACATTCAGAGCCGTTGCCTTCTGTGTGGAGTTAAGGACAGGCCTTATTAAGCCTGCTTTGTACAAATAGTGTCTCCGGGTGCAGCCGGAAAGCTGACATGAGGGCTAGGATTGAGCGGTGGCTTGTCCGGGAGGTGAAGGAAATGGGCAGAAAGTTGCCCTAATCGTTCTTCACTACTGAACACATGTCCACGCTTCCGAATTCAAGGCCCTCTGTTCTGGAGTTGAATGGGGGCGAGGCTCTTAAAACCTTCGAGCAGTGCTATTTGGGTTGGTTCCCGAGGCGTCCTAATCCTGTAAGGCGGGGGAGTTGAACATATTTGAAAAATGCAGCACTGTGGCCACCGGTTCTCAGTCCTGGCTGGACATTAGAATCTTCCAGCTGCACTCGGGACCGGTAAAGTCAGACCCTTTTTGCAGGGGGGTGGGGGAGGGTGTCCGTTGCCTTTGCTGAGTCATGCAGCGGTAAATGGCAGGCCGGGCCTTGAACCCAGGCAGATGGGGTCCCGAGTCCCTGCTGTCAGCACTACAACTCAGCTACAAGGTCACGGACTCCAGCTTTGGGGGGGGGGGTCCCACGTACTGGAGCCTGGGCTGCACTTGCCCCTTATATTTGATATTTATAGAATCATCGACTTGACGTTTGCTGCTGCGGTTGGGGGAATCTACTCCTACAGCAAAACTAACAGTGATAAAGCACAGGAAATCAATGGGAGTTCTGTTTTTATAGTTCTTTCTGCCTCCCAGGGGATTGTTGGCTCAGCCGGTCAGAACACCAGGTCTGAAATCAGAAAACCCTGGCTTGAAATTCTGATTTAGATGCCTCCTACCTGCACGACCTTGGCCAAGCAAAAGTCCCCGGCATTAGCAAGCACACAATAAGTAATTGCCAAATGAATGGAGGGAAAGTTGCATAATTCCTTAATAGTGGTATGCCTAAGGGCAGGTGATTTTGGATCTCTGGGCTTGTGTTTTCTCACCTGTGCTGGGGATGCTGATGGTAGCGCTCACCTGCTGGGGCAGATGTGAGCTTACCCGGAGGCGGTGTGCTAGGTGTGCTTGAAGCCCGTGTGGCAGGGCTGTGCAGAGATTGGGTGGCTGTGGTGATGGGCTCTGGGAGAGCTTCCAGCACCCTGACTTTCTGAGGGCATTGGCTCCTTGCAACAGAGAGCCTTCACCTTGGGTGAATGCTGAGCTTTCAGAGAAGACCGGCCAGGAATAAAGAAGATTCTGGTCCTTGGAGACGAGCCCCTGGCTGCCAGGCTTGAGTGGGTGCTATCTACCTTAACGCACCTTTTGTAATGACTTAAAAAAACTCCTCCGGCTCCTGCCTTGGCCCCAGAACTGGGCCGGCTGCAAAAAACTCTCTCAATGTCCAGACTACGGGGCTTGGAGGTTCCCCTGTGGCTGCCTCTCTTGGGGAGGCAGGGTTTCCCCAGGTGTCCTGCCCTAGCCCCATGGGACCCTTGAACCAGGGCCAGGAAGGAGCAGCCCTGGAAAGTGCAGTGTGATGGATGCCTTGTGGCTTCCCCCCACGGAGGGACTTCCTCCTCCTTTCCTCCCCAGCACAGGAAACAGCCGCAGGCTCCACAGAGCTGCAGCCAAACTTGGCTTCCCCAGGCTGGTGTGAGGTTTGTTTTTTCTGCTGATCGTTCAAACTGAGCTCAGGGAAGAAGGCGAGAGACTCGACCCTGGGGCTCTTGCCGGGATGCATGGGGCGGGGGGCAGTCTACTTCCTTAGCTGGAGCAGAACCCAATATGGGCTCCCCCTAAAGCAAGGGAGACTTTTTCCTGAATTTTTGTAATGAACTTTACCCAAAATATGGAAATGTAGAGAAATGATACAATTTCACGTTCCCACTACCCAGCTTCAAGTCCCAGCATAGGGCTGATCTTTCCTCCTTACCCCCACTTATTTTCTACACTCCTGCCCCCGGTTACTTTAAATCAAATTCCAGATGATATACTATTTTGTCAATAACTAGAGTAGTCTGTAGCTTACCAAGATAAGGACTTGAGAAAAAAATCCGATGCTGTTATCAAATCTAAAACAACAATAATGGCAATTTCAAAGGTCTAGTTGCAAATTTCCCGCTTGTCTCACAAGCATCTTTTTATAGTTAATTTGTTTGAACCAAGATCCAAACAAGACCTTCGTGTTGTATTTGGTTGATGTGATCACTGTGTCTCATTCTAGAATGGTCCCCATCAATCTGCTTTCTTGCTATTTCTTTGCCCAAGAAACAAGGCCAGTTTTCCTGCGCTGTTCGCCCCGTGCTGGATTTGGCCAATNGCATTCCTGGGGTGTCTTTGAACATGTTCCTCTGTCCTTTGCCTTTCTTATAAATTGGCATTCAGATGGAAAGCCCCATGCTTTGGATTTTTAATGCTCCCCCCCTTGGTATGGGGGAGGGGATATACACCCAAAGGCAGACTAAAGCTACAAGCAGAGCAGAGACCTAATTTGAGGTTTGGGGAAAGCACATTTTTCTCCACAGGGCCTGTTTTAGTTAAGATGCATTTCTAAAAGCCAGGTCTTCCCATGTGAATTTTAATTGAGCCTTGCCTGGGTGAGCTTTCTGAAGGGAAGAAAGTCGCCTGCAAAGCTCAGGATTTATAAAGGCCCTTATCAAAACAAACCTGCTTGGGCATGCCTGCAAGGGCGGGGGAGGGAATGTTAAATGAGGAGGGGAAGAACTTGGTCTGCGGGCCCTGCAACAGTGACTATAAAGACCACAGACGGGCTGTTTACCTGCGTGCTCCTAACACGGTGGGCCGCCGGTCTGAGATCCACAGAGGGTGACATCACCTCTGTTGCCGTGGAGAAAGGAGGAATGCCATTAATGACTGGGGTTGGCAGGGCCACTGATTAAGTGTGCCCGCCCCTGGGAGCATGGCACCGAAATGAAAACTGCCGGGGGGGGGGGCGGAGTGTAAATAAAGGATCTGTCCTTCAATCAGGTATTAATTTTAAATCTCTGCCCCTGGCCGAGTTCAGGGGCCCCACTGTTCTCAAGGGGGAAGTTTCCACTTGGATTTCAAGTTGGCTAAAAGAAAGAGGGTGATCAACTTTTCAAGGCTGTGCCAGGGTTTGTGGGACTTAAGGGGAGCAGCTTTGAGGTGCTGGCGTGAAGGCGAGGGGTCTTCGGGGAGCTGGTTAGAAAGTGCGCGACCACCCGAGTGCCCTCGCTCAGGCATTTGATGGAGAGGTTGGGTTGGCCATGGCCAGCCCTGTTTCTGAGGGAGGATTATCTGAAGTCTATTTCTGGTTAGTTCTGACCAGACCTTTCCTTCTCCTTTTGGTGAGGAAGCTGCCTGGGCCATGTTCTCTGTCACGCACCCCGTGACCAGTGTGGAGGGACGGACTCTCTGTTAGAAATGGGCTTCACGAAGTCCGGTTCAGTCTCACATGGCTGTCCTTAAAAAGGGAGGCAGTATATATTCTGGTGACCAGATAAATAAATTATGGTTTCATTGTATGGGGGAATACTACAAGGTGATAGAAAAAAAAGATATTGTGGCCGTGCACCACACAGATGAATGTCAGAATGTTGAAAGACGTAACCTGTCCATTCTGTAAGGTTTTATTTATGTGATGTTCGAGAACAGGCAAACCCAGTCTCTGGTGCGAGAGTGAGGCTGGGTGAGGGTTCCTGGTGGGGTGGGGGGAGGGGGCGCCACAAGGGAACCCTCGGGTGGAATGGAAATGGCCTATATCTTGAACGGTGGATAACCGGGTACATACATATATAAAAAGAGAGGTACATTTCACCTTTGTGAGTTTCACTGCACTTAAACGATGTCTCAATTTGAACGCCAGCTTTGCCCCTGATTGTTTTGTGACTTTGGGTGAATCTCTGCACCCGTGAGCCTCAGTTTCTCCATCTGTAACACAAAGGACCTGATAATACCTACCTCCAGGGGGCGGGGGGCCTTGTAAGCTGCAGACAGGGAGGTAGCAGGCATGAAAGCTTGCGGCACAGTGAATCTCAGCCATCGCGATGAATAAAAATAGGAAGGTCTCTGAGCTTCTTGAAAGCAGGAGGGGCCCTTGGAATGACTAAACCAGCAAGAGGTGGTTCTTCCCACCCCAGTGTGAGGCTGGCAATGAGGCCTCCTGTCTGTCAGGCGCCCGGGCCCTGCTGCCTCCTTCCAAAAGCTGACCTTGAGGCCCATGGGTTGCAGATTCCACACACTTCTCAACCTCTCTCCCAAAGGAGTGTGTGTCTGCCTGTGGGTGTGTGTGGCTTTGCAAACGGCCCTGCTAGCAGCCAGTCTGAGGCTGATTGCTTGCAAATCATCCTGGGTCTTGTGTCCCGGGCGCCTGGCCTCATGGCAGGCTGCCTGGGAAGCAGGACCGAGCCTTCTTTTCTGTCCCGTCTGGCGAAGGCAGACAGCTGTCTTCGCTGGGACAAGGTCAGCAAAGAGCATAGCGTTCAAGGTGGCTTTTTCCAGTGGCTCCCATGGACGAGACGGGATGGTAAACTGCCTTTCTTCCCCTTTCTGGCATTTCTGGACCTGACTTATCTGGATGGAATTTCTCGCCTTTCATGCCCTGCGTCTGTGTATGTCATCTCCGAGGGGCGAGTGTGGCAACCTGCTTCCCCGTCATTATTAATACACACAATCCATACACGAGGAATCCGGCTGCGGTTGTGTGCGTGCGCTCGGTGGGGGCAGCAGGGGCGTGGGGGGCTTTGGGGAAAGTTTGCTGAGCGCTGAACTTACTACTTGAGGGCAAAGCTTGAGGTCGCCTTTCAGAGAAGGGCTTTGCTCTAGGTGGTGTGAGCCACCAGACAAGAAAGCCTCCACCTGCCCACTCCTCTGGTGATCGATCCCTCACAGCCCCCGACATGCAGGGGTCAGGAGAATGGCCGGGTGGTGGGAGTCAGGCTCGTTCCCCCCACCTTCTCCCCTTTCCTCCGGCCGTCCTCTGTGGTGCAGGTCGTGGCATCCTAAGTGCTGCCATGGCAACAGACGGTGATGACTCAAGCCCAGGGCCTGTGACTCGCACCACCTTGGGCTGTGAGCTCATCAAGCAGTGGGCCCATCACCTCAGACAGGGACGGCCGCAGCCCCAGGGCCCCGCTGCCAGGCCGAGAGGGGCGTCTGGCTTCTGGGCTGTGACCTGGCTCCTCTCCTCCAGGTCATTCAGGCCTGAAGGCACGGGTTCTCCTTGTGCCCTCCCCTCCCCCCAAGGACAGACCCTGCGGTGGTTCCCTAGCCGGGTTTCTATTTCGGTCATTCTATTCTGCTTCCTGAAAATTCCACCCGCCCGTGGCTCTAGGCGGAGAAGATGTTCTCTTGCTGTTCCTTTTTTTCAAAAGCGATCTGTTGGCTGGTGGGTTGGCACTGAACGGCCACCTCAGACTTGGCCGTGTGTCCCCAAGGGTGAGCAACAGGCCCGCCAGAGGCTCTGGGAGGAGAGGCGCTGGCAGAGACCACCGCGCGGCCTCAGCGTGATTTTAAAAATAAATCGTTGACTCAATCCTGGGGCAAATGGAGGGACTGTGACTATTTCAGAAGAAAGGAATCTGTGTCCTTAGCTGTCAGTCGCCTCCTGATGGAATCCCCAGAGCAGCTCCAATTCTTGGGGGTACCTCCTAATCCCAGGGTTGGGGTGAAGGTGTCACCATCCAAGGCATAGCCCCTTTCATGACTAGCAGGCGAGACTAATGGTTAGGAGGTGGAGGAGCCGGATGGCCACTTAGAAGCTGTGTGACCTTGGGAAAATTAGTCACCCTCTCTGAGCCTCCTTTTCTCTGTTGGTAACACTTGGAAACGGTATCACCTGCTTCACAGGGTTCTTGTGAGATGAACATTAAATGTGTACCCAGTGGTTCTTGGCATAAAGTGAGTGGTATAGACATGGTAGCTATCATCAGTTTTTGTTATGGTGAGTAGCAGCCCAAGTCACTTACACTTTAGTAAGATTTAGTTGATCAGCTCCCAGATAGCCCAGGGGAAAAAGTAAAAGCATAAAATGGAAGGGGTTGGAGGCCCTCTTGACCTATTCCACATATTTTTTGAAGGATACCTGAAAAAGATTTCCCAGGGTACTGACTAATCCATCTTATTTTTATTTTTTAAGATTTCATTTACTTGAGAGAGAGAGAGACAGAGAGAGTGAGTGAGAGAGGGGTGAGGGGCAGAGGGAGAAGCAGACTCCCTGCTGAGCAGGGAGCCCCGAGACTCCAGGATCAGGACCGGAGCTAAAGGCAGACGCCCAGCCGACTGAGCCACCCAGGCGCCCCATCTTATTTTTATAAAGCATTCTTCCCTTTTTCTTGTAAGTAGGCCCTATGCCCAACGTGGGGCTCAAACTCAGGACCCTGAGATCAAGAGCCGCACGCTCCATTGACTGAGCCTGCCAGGTGCCCCACCCTTCTTTCCTCTGATGCTTTTGGGGACACTGGGGGCTAGTGTGTGTCGTGCTGGCAAGTTGTAAAATAAAGCAGTGAGAGCTGAGAAAGGGGGAATTTCATTTAGAAAGTCTTTCTTTCTATAATAACAACAACAACAACAACACGGTACACTGATAGAACCGGTTTCTTGGGTGCTTATCCCGCGTGTCTCAGGCTTCATGTGGATTCAGTGTCTGGTCACTGACCTCATCACTGTGAGCACTTGGGAGACTGGTCCTGTCCTGCAGTCTCTGACCGGGGCCGAATGCTGGGGGGAGCGCCCGGGAAGCCGAGGACGGGGAGCGTGCTGAGACTCAGGACTTCCGATGTCTGCTGCAGACAGGATGTACCCGCTGGGGCTGATGGTGAGCGGGTCTGTCCTCGCTGAAGCAGTTTGGGTTAAGGGCCCGGGTGAATGCTTCCGTCAGTCTCTGGGGCGTCTGCTGTGTGCAGCCCCCGCGTGCGGCCCCAGGGCCGTCCAGGATCGAGCAGGGGTTCTCAGCTGGCGCGGGGGAATTTGTTCTGCCTGGCCGGAGGAATTTGGCAATGCCTGGAGACGTTTTTGGTTGTCACGACTGGGAGAAGGGTGGGGGTGTCACTGGCATCTCGTGGTTAGGGGCCAGGGGTGCTGCTGCACACGCCACAGCCCCCACACGAAAGAACTCTCTCGCTCTGCACAGAAGCAGTTGCTGGTTCCGAGGCTGAGAATCCCTGGCCTGGTGCTTGGTGGTGCTCTCAGGCCTGCCCGGGTTCGGGCTGTGGGACCTCGGGCAAGTTAACTCACCTCCTTGTGCCTCAGTTTCCTTATCTGTAAAAGGGGAATATGCAGTGCCCACCTCATAGGTGGTTATGAGGATGGAATAATTCGCTGCATGTAATGTGCTTACCACAGTGCCTGGCATATAAGCTCTCAGTAAATGTTAGCTGCCTCACAGTTTATTATTAGTGACTTAGGATCCCTGTCTGCCTTCGGAAAGCTCAGTCCGGTAGGGAGACAGACAAGGGAAGCTATAATCGATAGACTTCATTACATGATTCTGTAGGTTCTGGGAACACAGGAAAAGAGCTCCTGACCCAGGCTAGGGAATCACGGAGGGCCTTCAGGAGGAGGTGGCCCAAGTATAATCTTGACGGACGAATAATGGCTTACTATGAGGATAGGAGGTTTGGAAGGGAGTTCCAGGCAAGGGGAACAGCATGTACAAAGACATGGAGGCACAGAGGACTTAGAACAGCAACCTCTGAATCACCTCTCATAGCTTCTACCTTATTCCTCTCTCTGAGCACTGATGCCTTGAGTGTGGGCTAGGTAGCTCCCACGGCAGATGAGGTGATTTTTATGTGGTCCACTGATGAGTACATGGCATGTAATGAGCACCATTTTTTTTTTTTTTTTTGCAGCGCTACTTTGCTTTGAATGAGTCCAAGGCAGAGTCTCGTTAGGTACTCGTGTGTCTTTGACACCTTTCTTTCTAGCACTTGCCATTCCCTGCCCGCCCCCCCTCCAGCCTTAAGAAAGGTGGGCTTCCTGGGGCTGGGGAAGCGCTCTGCATCTATATTGTGGTTGTGGTTACAGGGGTGTATGACATTTGGCCAAACTCATCGACCTCTACCTTGTCGAAATCTGTGTATATAAGTTCTGCCTCAATAAAAAGAGAGCTTTCAGGGGCAGAAGAAGAGGGGGCCTCAGCGTAGACCCTTTGGCCGGCCACAGTGTCTCGAATCTCGAATTTAGTAACTTTTATTTTTATTGTGTTTTTACCCTACCTTCTATTTACGGACGTGACACAGATTTTCCACTTGTGGTAGTGGTATAAAGTTTCCTTTTAAAATTAAAAAAAAAAATTAAAGTACTACGTGAGTGAATTTAAATATAGAAATATTAAGTAAATAATATTTACTGGGGGTACATGGATATAGCAAGGATCATGCAAGTGGTAAAAAGAGATTTTTGGGAGCCCTTCTGACAATCTGGTGGCCCTAAGGTACAGCGCACTCCGCCCAGTGGCCGTGTGGGCATGGCCGGGAGCCCGAGGGGCCGGCTGGGAGGGGGGCCGTTGTGCAGGGACAGAGAGCCGAGAGTCCTAGCCGCTTCAAGTGCGGTGCTCACGGCGAGCCGAGCGTCGGGTGTTTACCGTCAAACACCCCGAGGGCCGAGCACGGAATGATGATAAATTTCCTTCGCGTTCCCTGCTTGCTGTGACGCTTCGAGAATCTTGAGAGGAGAAAGAAAACGGAAAAACTCTGCTGCTTGGATTAATTAAAACCAGTGTGCATGCTTCGGATGCTTTCGCTCAGCAAACCGGCCTCTCTGCTCGGCGTTGCTGCCAGCGGGCGTGAGTGATGTGTGTTTTCATGGCCGAGTTTCTGGGACGGCTCACGTCAGGCCTGAGGGGGTGTTTCTGATGAGACGTGATGCCGTTCATCTGATAAGGCCGGAATTTTTGCAGAGAGATGTTTTGTGGTTTGTTGTGCTGGTTCACAAGGCAGTGGATCATCAGAATGTTGTCGGACGTGGATTTGGTGTTGATTTCTCGCTAGATTAAAAATCTGTGCTCTGTTACCTGCCGGGAAGGGGTGTGTGTGTGTGTGTGTGTGTGTGTGTGTGTGTACACGCACGCACATATAGATGCAAGATGTGATCGATTGCCTCTTCGTAAGAACTTGAGACCCTACACACCCCAGCTAGAAAAACCAAAGCCTTTCACAGCCAGAAGTGACCAAGGAAACCGATCTGTTTAGTGCTGTCCTATAAATGGGAAGGTTGAGACGTGGAGCTGGTGGGGGACTTTTCCAAGGTCACACAGCTATTTAGTGGCAGGGTAGGACTCGATCACAATTTCCTGCTTTGGAAACCAGGGCGTCATCACTACATATCCTGTCATGTCACGGCCATGCCCCGCCACCTTTAAAAATATGTTTTTTTGGGGAATTGTCTTCCTTTTCTGTCTCCTTCCTGCTACGCTTCTGCTGCCTGATTCCTTGGTTCCGCTCCCTGGAGGAAGTCCCCGTTACCTGTAGCAGAGAGAGCCTATGTGAACAGCAGCAGTGGGCGTGTGTATCTGTGTACGCATTCTTTTATCCTCTGCTTTTATTCTGTACGTGCTGTAAGTACCTTGCTTTTCTCCTTTGACACTGTATCTCGTGGTCATTCCGTATCAATGCAGAAAGAACTTTTCCAACCCTTAATCTAGCGGTATTGTATCCCATGGTATGAGCAAACCAGAATTCAACCCATCCCCAACTGATGGACATTAGGTTGCTTCCAGTCTTTTGGGATTACAAACAGGGCAGTATTTTATTTATTTTTTTAGGATTTTATTTGATAGAGTGAGAGAGAGGGCAAGGGAGCACAAGCAGTGGGAGGGGCAAAGGAAGAGGGAGAAGCCGACTCCCCGCTGAGCAGGGAGCCCAGTGCAGGACTTGATCCCAGGACCCTGGGATCATGACCTGAGCCAAAGGCAGACACTTAACTGATTGAGCCACCCAGGCGCCCCCAAACAGGGCAGTATTAACTAATCTCATGCACACTTCATTTTGCACATATGAGGGTTTAGCTGCAGGATAAATTTCTAAAGCAACATTGTTTGGTTCCGAAGGTACGCGTGTTGGAATTTTGATAGGTATTACCAGATTACCCTCTGGAGGGTATATCTTTCTACCTTTAGGTTTGGATATTAGCATCTTTGAGTAGCAGTTTAAATATTTCGTTTAGACTTTTGTGAACTCACTTTTAAAAAATTCATTTAGCCAACCAACACATATTTTTTTGGGGGGCGTGGTGTCCTGTTCAACTGCTAGGAATGCATTAGGGGGTAAAAGAGTCCTCATAGAATTTCCTGTTGGTAGGGGTGGAGCTGGAGGTTGGGAGAGAAGCCGGCAATAAACAACTAACTTCAAAATTACTTAATTGGAATTTTGGGAATTGTATGGAGCAGAACAGAGAAGTGTGAGTGGGCTCTGATCTAGCCAAGGAGACCAGGAAGCCTTCCCCAGCACCTGACCCTTTAGCTGGAAGGAATGAATAGCTTTAGTTACGTAGAGGAGGGGCCTGGGTGTGGCAGGGGGAACAGCAAGTGCAAAGGTCCTGAGGCAGAAAGGAGGTAGGTGCTTTCTAAGACCAGAAAGACAACCAGTTTGGTTGGAGTCCAGGGAGAGATGTGGGAGAGGAGAGGGAGGTGAGGCCAGAGGTGGCAGGCTGGGCTTGGCTGGGCTGGTCTAGTTGAGGTTGTTCATCTTTACCCCAAGAGCTGTGGGAAGCCATTTCTGGGCTCTCACCTGGGCTGGGGACACCATCTGGACCCCGTGAGAGCAGCTCAGCTAAGCCAGGCAGCATTTACTCCAGGATGGTCCCAGAAGGGCACCAGGAGATTGAGAATCACCTATGCAGCCAAATCACCTTGGCCACCCAAGATGAGGCCCAGTCACACAACTTTAGGAAGATGCCCCGTTTCTGGCTGGATGGACCTTGCGCATGATTTTTCTATTGTTCGCTCTCACTCGGCAAATGTTTATGGACAGCCTGTACCAAGTGCCTGGCAAGCAATGCCGAGCCTCAACGGGTACGGTTCCAGCGCTGGTGTAGCAGACGGTCTAGTGAGTGGGCTGCAAACTTCTATAAAGGGCCAGCTGATCAGTATTTACGTTTTGTGGGCCATGAGAGTGTCTGTCGTAACTAGCAACTCTACTATTGTAGTGCGAGAACAAGCCATAGACCATATGTAAACAAATAGGTGCGTGGGTGCATTCCAATAAAACTTTATTTACAAACACAGTCTGTGGGCCGGATTTGGCCCAGGAGCTGCAGTTTGCCTGCCCCTGATCTCTCGGGATGAGATTCCCTCCACAGATAATACCTGATGTGGTGTGAGCTGGTAACAGGTGTTAACAGAGAAAAGATGGCAGGGGAAAAGGGTGGAGAGGGAACAGACACATGAAGAAATTAAGGGAAGCAGCCATGCGAGGATCTCGGGGGTAGAGTCTCCAGCGGAATGAACAGCACTCGAGAGCTTCAAGGCAGGGGCTACTTGAAGAATAGTGGTTAGCGGGGCTGTTGCTGAGTCAGGTTGGGAAAAAGTGGGGAGGTACGAGTGGTGAGATGGGCCAGGGCTCGGGGACAAGTTGTTAAGGACGTTAGAGCACGTCTGGGGGAGCTTTTAGAGTTTTGCAGATGGGCGTTTCAAGAGGCTGCTGTGTGGTGAACAGCCTGGAAGGAGCAGGGTAGAAGTGGGGAGCCCAGGGAGGAGGGGACTACAGTCCAGGTGAGAGAGGACGGCTCGTGGCTTAGGGCAGAGGGCTTGTGGTGGAGAGGGAGACACGCATGCCTGTGGCTTATGTTTTGACAGCAGGGCCATTAGGGTTCGCTATGGATTGGACGTAAGGTGTGTGAGAGAGAGGAGTCAGGCGGGTCCAAGCCCCGATAGGGAGGGTGGAGGGGCCTCTGCTGAGTAGGGGAGCTTGATGAGGGGTCAGGGTGGCGGGAAGAACAGCTCCTTCCCTCACTCAATCCACTCTCCAGCGTGGCTCCTTTCTAGGTGTCAGCAGAAGGCCACTACTAAAGAAATATTAGATCCTTCTACACGCACTGTTTTCAGTAGCTTGGGAGACTATAGAGCCATGGCTCTGCCTTTATGAGGGCCGAGGGGCTTGCCTGTGCGATTGCTTGTCCTGCAAATTCTGTGTCTTTGGGTGAATCTTCCCCTCCCTGGGCCCCAGCTTCCCCATCTGTGAAATGGCACAAGAGGAGACGTGACTCAGGAGTCCTGGTTCTAAATTAAGCCACTATTTACGCTTGGTGTAAAGGGCTGGGATTTGAACCCGGAGCCCCTTGGACTCCAGAGCTGAGGCAGTCTCCCTCCGCATCCTCTGGCCGTACCAGACATGCAGAATGATGAGATGAGCCTAGGTCAGTGGTTTCTAAACTGTGGGTCATGACCCGGAAATCTATTGAATGAGTTATGACCAGCATTTCAACCAAATAACCCCTCCAAGAGGAAAGATAAGAGTGTATTGTAGGTAGCAGGGTAAGTATTGTTTCGTGAAGCTTTTGTTGCAGTTTCCAGTAGATACGGTGTGAACTGAGTTGTGAAATAAAATGCATCTCTCCCAAGGGTTCCATGGAACCGGAAGTTTGGAAGCCACGGGCCCAGCACGTCCTGCATGGCTTGGATGAGCTGTGCTCTGTGCACCTGCGCCAAAGTCTTTCCACTTTGGTCTCTGTCTTCAAGGAATCTGGGATGGAGTGGCCTCCCTTTCCTCTGGCGAGGGAAGGGGGCTCCAGCTTGGGGTTTGGTGTGGTGGGGATTAGCAAAAACAAAAACAAACAAAAATCAGGAGACAAAACCCAGCCTGTAATTGCTCTGCACGGGAGTTCTGTTTTAGAGGCTTAAAAAGACCCCTCCTTCCCCCCTTCTCTTTCCAGAAGAACCGAATGCACATAAGGTCGCCAGCCCACCCTCCGGACTCGCATACCCCGATGAAGTCCTGGACTATGGCCTCAAGCCATACAGCCCCCTCCCCAGTCTCCCTGGCGAACCGCCCGGCCGATTCGGAGAGCCGGATAGGGTAGGGCCGCAGAACTTTCTGAGCCCGGCGGCCAAGCCAGCGGGGGCCTCGGGCCTGAGCCCTCGGATCGAGATCACTCCATCTCACGAACTGATGCAGGCAGGGGGTCCCCTCCGCGGGAGAGACACTGGCCTGCTGGGGGAGCAGCCGCCCCTGGCCGGCGTGGCCGCCGGCCCGCGGTTCACCCTGCCCGTGCCCGGCTTCGAGGGCTACCGCGAGCCGCTTTGCTTGAGCCCCGCTAGCAGCGGCTCCTCTGCCAGCTTCATTTCCGACACCTTCTCCCCCTACACCTCGCCCTGCGTCTCGCCCAATAACGGCGGGCCCGACGACCTGTGTCCGCAGTTTCAAAACATCCCTGCTCATTATTCCCCCAGAACCTCGCCAATAATGTCACCTCGAACCAGCCTCGCTGAGGACAGCTGCCTGGGCCGCCACTCGCCCGTGCCCCGTCCGGCCTCCCGCTCCTCGTCGCCTGGTGCCAAGCGGAGGCATTCGTGTGCCGGGGCCTTGGTTGCCCCGCTGCCCGGAGCCTCACCCCAGCGCTCCCGGAGCCCCTCGCCGCAGCCCCGGGACGACGGCGCTCCCGCTGGGTACCCCCCCACGGCTGGCTCTGCCGTCCTCATGGATGCCCTGAACAGCCTCGCCGCGGACTCGCCCTGTGGCATCCCCCCCAAGATGTGGAAGACGAGCCCCGACCCATCGCCGGTGTCTGCTGCCCCGCCCAAGGCCGGCCTGCCCCGCCACATCTACCCGGCCGTGGAGTTCCTGGGACCCTGCGAGCAGGAGGAGGGGAGGAGCTCGGCCCCCGAGTCCATCTTGCTGGTGCCGCCCACCTGGCCCAAGCAGCTGGTGCCTGCGATTCCCATCTGCAGGTGAGCGGGCTCGGGAAGCGGTCTGGTCCACAGTTTACTTTTAGGAAACGTTTTCTGGTTGGGGGGGCGCTAGACAGGGTTTTCATCCTGGCTCTCCGCTTACTGCCTGTGAGAGCTTGGCAAGGAAGTTAAATTCTCCGAGCTGTGGTTTCCCCATCTGTACGATAGGCATAAGTGTACCTTACTCACCAGATTTGTTGTGAGGATGCCTGCGATCGCTGGTAGGACACTTGGCCGATTCATTCATTCACTGAGCAGGTGTTTATCAGACACCTGCTATGGGCCAGGCAGGCACTGTTACAGGTATTGGGGAGCCCGTGGTGGACAAAATGGGCCAAAATTTCTGCCTTCAGGGAGCTGACATTCTGGGAAACACAGAGCAAGCCTTAGTGTGTGGAATTTACTGTCCTCTTGTAAGAGGAGTTGATGTCATTGGTGTCTGCTATGTGCCTGGAAAGTATGAGCCACAATCCTCAAGGAGCTTAAAATAGTGGTAAGCAGAAGAGATGCATGTAGATGGCATTATGTACCCTTTGGGGTCTGTCGGGACTGGTTTTGAGTCCCAGTTCTGCCACTCACCAGCTGTGTGATCACAGGCATTTCTGGTACTGCTCTCCTGCTGTGCCCATGGCAGGCATCACTAATCAATCAGGAGCCTCTTTCTCATTGAGCACCTTTTCGATGCTGTTTCCAGGGCAGGCATTGCTAATCAATCAGGACTCCCTTTCTCACTGAGCACCATACTAAACCTTGGCTCATTCCCTATGAGATGAGGATAATAATGGTCCCACCTTAGCATGTGTTTTTTTTTGTTTTGTTTTGTTTGCAAGGATTGGGTGAGAGGATATATATCAAGTTCTTGACATGGAGCCCGCACAAAGTAAGAATACAAAAAAAGAAAAAAAGGGGCAGCCATTATTTTTATAGGGGAATTCTCTTATAACTATGAGGGAAGCACTTTAGGAAGTGAGCCTTGTCCTAGGAGATTGAGCTCCCAATGGTCGTTAGAGGAATGGCAGCGACAATCACCAGTATTTAAGGGTGCTTGCTGTGTGCCAGGCACGGTTCTAAGTATTCCGTACGTACTGTTTCATTCTTCTACAAACCTGGTTGGTATTATTTTGTTATTTTTTTATTTTTAAAAGATTTTATTTATTTCAGAGAGAGAAAAAGAGACAGAGAGCACGAGCAGGGGGAAAGGGGAGAGGGGGAGAGAGAGAGAGGCAGACTCCCTGCTGAGCAGGGAGCCCAACGCAGGGCTTGATTCCACGACCCCAGGATTGTGACCTGAGCTGAAGGCAGACACTTAACGCGCTGAGCCCCACAGGTGCCCCTGGCTGGTATTAGTTTTATCTTCATTTTGATGCCGAGAAAAATGGGGCTCACCGAGGTTAGAAGCAGATGATAGTCCATGAAAATGAAGGTAAAAATAATCCCAACACTTTGAAAACCATGAGGTAAAGGTAATAGCATGAGGCTGCAGATCCTTTTTTTAAATTTTATTTATTTTTATATTTTTTAAAGATTTTATTTATTTGAGAGAGTGAGAGAGAGAGAAGGCACATGAGCAGGGGGAGGGGCAGAGGGAGAGGAAGAAGCAGACTCCCCTCTGAGCAGGGAGCCTGACATGGGGCTCGATCCCAGGACCCCGGGTTCATGACCTGAGCTGAAGGCAGACGCTTCACCAACTGAGCCACCCAGGTGCCTCTATTCTTTTTTTTTTTTTTTTTTTAAGATTGATTATTTTAGAGAGAGAGGGAGCAAGTGCAAATGGGGGAGGGGCAGGGGAGAGAATCGTCAAGCTGACTCCCCGCTGAGCATGGCACCCCGTGTGGGGCTCCATCCCAAGACCCATGAGATCATGACCTGAGCTGAAACCAAGAATCGGGTGCTCAGCTGACTGAACCACCCAGGCGTCCTGAGGCCATAGATTCTTCAATGCATGTTTACTTTCAGTAAATGGAAGCCTTTCTTTTTTTTTTTGCAAATATTAAATTGAAGACCAAAATAGATCATGGTAGAGCTGTTTTGATTAATGGAATGAGAGTAGACAAGGGCTTTGTCCACCAGGCCTTGCTTATCCCACCGCAGACCGAACTGGACCACAGGGGGCTTCGGTCCAGCCCCACCTCGAGAACAGTTCTGAGAACACTGGTGCCATCAGAGGCTGATTGGCATTCCTTAAAAAAGGAGTTTCTGAGTTTAACAGAGTTAAACAGATATCTTGATGCAGGGGCCACTCCCAGCTGTGGACAGAACAGGCAGTGATCTCAAAGGCCATTTGGCCACGGAGTTACGAGTTCTGTGACCAAAGTTGTATGGAATCACCTTAGGAAATGCTGAGTAAGGACGACCCTGGTGCAGGTTGAGAAACCTGGGCTTGGTGAGGTGAGGGGATGTGCCCAGGATCACCCCACTAGTTAACGACTGTGTTGGGAACTTAGAACCTCGGGTTCTTGACTCCTACTGATCAGTCTCCAGAATGTGATTCGTGTGATGATTGAGATTGGGGAAGAACATTGACCTAAAATAGGATCCTGCTGCATTTGTCTGAGACTTTACTGTTTATTAAGACTTTATCATTTTTCCGTCCATCTCCATTCTGGGGCTGGATCCAGATGGCTCTGAATGCTAGTAGAGGACCTTTGTCCCTACAAGTGCCAGTTTGTGCCAGCCGAGGAGATATTTGTAAGAATTTTCTGTAAGAGTGAGAGGATAGGGTGTGCAGGGAAGTCTCATGATAATAATTGTCTCAGGCGTGCAGAGCAGAGGGCTGAAATTCACATGCAGCCTTTCACATTGGCTCTGATGGTCTAATTCTTAAGATTGTATTGGAGTCATGAAAGACTTATTCTGGAACCAAAGAAAATTTGAAGTTGATGCTTAGACATATCCCACTGGATCTCCTACTCCTTGATTTTTTTTTTTTTTGATACTTCAAAGATAATACAGGGGTGAAGTGATTTTTTTATGAGTCTTATTTTGCAAACTTTAAAAAAATGTAACTTGCATGCATAATGAGAGTGCAAGTATTTAACACACACAGCCCCTTGGCTGTAGGCAGAAGCTGAAGGCATGTTGGCACTGAAACTAAGGCGGACGCTCTAAGACTTCAGGGTAAGGGGGACTTCAGGAGGCAAATAGTTGCAAAGAAGAGATGGAGATTTGCTTGCATAGTGAGGATATAATTTTAAGTTGGATTGTATGTTCAAGTTGGGCTCCAGCCCTGATGGGGTTTATGGGGTGCCGCTCCCCCGCATCGCCCCTTGGTACAGCTGTGATAGAGAAGGGATGGAACTGGTTTCATTACAAATGCTTAACTAAATCCAGTTGGTAATGTCAGCTTTTAGCAGCTCTGGGCTTAGTGGGAAAGAATATGCTGATTGGATTAATAATTGGTATGCCATGTGCAAAATCAGACACAGTGGCACAAATCCATGTACTTGCAAATTTGAAGCTACTTTGATTTTTTAAAAAGATTTTATTCATGTGAGAGAGAGTAAGAGAGAGAGAAAGCGCACGAGAGAGGGGAGGGTCAGAGGGAGAAGCAGGCTCCCTGCTGAGCGGGGAGCCCAACTCGGGGCTCAATCTTGGGACTCCAGGATCATGACCTGAGCCAAAGCAGATGCTTAACCAGCTGAGCCACCCAGGTGCCCCTGAAGCTGCTTCGAATATATAGGGCTTCTTTGAAATAAAACTGCTCATTCATTCATTTATGTATCCATCCAGCCATCTACCCACCCACCCACTGAATACCTATCAAATGTCAGGTATTGTTCTAGAGTCATTCTATAAGTGAGAGGTTTTCTTGGCCGTATTTTAAATAAATTAGTAAGGTAAGAGGTAGTGTAGAGATGTGCATGGAGCACTGGACCGAGAGTCAAGGCACGTAAGTTGTAGCCTTGGTGTGTCTTGCTTTGTAATCTTTGGGAATTGTCTATGTTCTCTGAGGCTTTGAAGGGATGGTCTAGATAGATCATTAAGACCTCAGTGAACTCTTAAATGACATAATTCTAACCATATATCAAGTACCTGTTGAGTGTGCTGGGTAGGTTTAAGATTCTATAGGAAAATAAAACTTAACGCACATCATTACAACTTCAGATGTAAAGGCATATACATCTAATACTATAACCACAAGTAAATTAGATTGTCTATAGGAGATAATTATTTATTTGAAATATGAAATAGATATAGGGAAACATAATTATAGCCTAATATTTATGGAGGAGTTATTGCACTAAGCTCTTTACATGATCTCAGTATCCCCATTTCTCAGTTGAGGAAACTAAGGCCTAGGGAGATAGAGGCATCTGCTCAAAGTAGTTAGAGGTGGAGCTTGGACTTGTACTTGGGTGGGTAACTCAGTCATGTTCTTGACATTTACTCTTCCTTTAAATTTAGGGGTCTCTAAATTTAGCCACCTCTCTATGGTTAGATGTTCTGTACTTGCCCTGATAAGCAATGGCTATCACTGGAAATGGCCTCTCTCTAGAATTAGCTTTTAATTGAAAGCATCGGACTTGGAAATGAGAGCTGAAATAACCCTCCAGTGCCATCTGGTCCATTTGCTATGTTATTATAAAACACTGAAGATCAAAGAAGTGAGGTTACTTGCCTAAAGTAACGTGGCACATTAGTGACATACGTGGGCCCCTGATTTCCACTCCAGTGTACCTTCTCCCACACTTACTCTTTTGGAAAGGGAGAACATTCTGGTAAAAGGGTGATTTTTAGAGGTAGGAGGTGGTACTCTTCAAAATTCCCAGAGAAAAAGAAGCTATAGCCGTTAGAAATACCCTAGAACTCACATGTAATAAAGTTAGCTTCATAAACTGTTGTCATCAAAGATGGAAGAGAAAACAAAGAAAAAGATCTCTACCTTGTGAAGAGTCCTACCTATGCTGTCTGAGAAATATATGCTTCCCAACAGCCAGTATTTTACTCATGTACCCACTGGACATGATTTTTCAAAAAAGGGACCATTTACATTTATTGTACAGGTTGACTGGTTCTGATTTCTCATACACATGACTAATTCTGTTTCCCCCTTCAGCATCCCAGTGACCGCATCTCTCCCTCCGCTGGAGTGGCCGCTCTCCCACCAGTCGGGCTCCTATGAGCTGCGGATCGAGGTGCAGCCCAAGCCACATCACCGGGCCCACTATGAGACGGAAGGCAGTCGAGGGGCTGTCAAAGCTCCAACTGGTGGCCACCCTGTCGTTCAGGTACGGACTCGAATTCTTTTCCGGTTTGTGTCCTTCATTTGCCACGAGGTGAGCTACTTCCGCTCGTCCACTGCCTGTTGCTTGCTGGGCTGTGGTATGCGTCTCAGGCTCCTACTTGTCTGACGGACGGGAAGATCTGACGTGGAGCTAGTATCAGAAGCTAGTCCAGTTACGCAGAGGCCAGAGAAGAAAGTCTTCCTGAGCTGGATAAGGATAGAAATGATATTCTTGCTCAAGCTACTTCTTCCCTTCTCTTTCTGATTGAAAAATTGCTAGATTTTGCAGAGATTTGTGTATTGACAGGTGGTGTCTGAAGCCATTTTTTTGTGTTTAAATCTCAGATGTGAGTCCACTGAGGAAATTCCATACGTTCTTGCAAAATATAGGAAACTAGGAGAAAATTAAAATTATACGGAAAATAACGATTCTTAGCATTTTATCTATTTCTTGTTGCCTTCTCTATTCACAAACACGGCAGTGACTATTAATGTACGTTTATGTGCTTGATGTTACAGTGGTTGGTACTCTGATACTTTCTTATATCATACTGTGAGCATTTCCTCCTGTTTCTTTCTTTTCTTTTCTTTTCTTTTCTTTTCTTTTCTTTTCTTTTCTTTTCTTTTCTTTTCTTTTCTTTCATTTTGTTTATTTATTTGACAGAGATAGAGACAGCCAGCGAGAGAGGGAACACAAGCAGGGGGAGTGGGAGAGGAAGAAGCAGGCTCATAGCAGAGGAGCCTGATGTGGGGCTCGATCCCATAACGCCGGGATCACGCCCTGAGCCGAAGGCAGATGCTTAACCGCTGTGCCACCCAGGCGCCCCCCTCCTGTTTTTTTCTTAATCATTATCTTTTATGTCTGTGGCTTTTGATTTAACCTCAGACTTTTTTTCTTTTTTCAAAATAAGTAGAGAAGTATGCATTTTTCTACCAAATAATTAGAGTTGAAATTATCTTTCTCAATTGTGTAATCTGTTCAACCTGAGGCTGCTGATCGGTGCTCACCCACCAACTCAATTAAGGAAAACCTTCAATACATATAAATTTACCTTTTATTTGTATTTGCCTTGAAGTGGATGTATTCTGTGATAAGAACTCTATGATGTGTTAGAACCCTCTGGAGAGGTTGTTAACAATGCAGATTCCTAAGCATCCCCTGAAACTACTCAATGAGAAACTACATGAGGGAGCTCAGACAGGCAAAAAACACAAACCCCCAAACCCTGAAATCTCCACAGGGGCTTTGGGTATACACACCTGGTTACAGACTTTCATGTTAATATTAGGAACTTGCAAATCCCAGCAGTTGCTTTTTCTAGAGCTGACATCATCGCTATTTTGGGATCTGTGTCTCTTTCTTCTTTTTCCCTGACCATGAGCCACATTTTCCTCTTTCTTTGCATGTCTAGTAATTGTTGATTATCTTCTGATAGTGTGATGATAACATATATATCAGACATTATAGAGACTCTGGATTTTGTTATCTTCTGCGGAAGGCAGTTCCATCACGGGCTGATCACTATGAACTTGTATGGACTTGATTTTACATCTTGTGAGGGTGGACCTGTGGAAAGCCCAAGGTATTTCCCATGCTCCCTCCTGCATCAGTCTCGTTGAGACTTGGGTTTAGACTATGTCAGGGTGGGTCTCGGGAAGCCTTCCTTTAAGGCATACCCTTATTTCTAAGGCATAACCTTTTTGGATGCTTGGTGGGGGAGGGGACATCACGCTGGTGGTATGGAAACTGTCCTCAGGTGGAGAGCTGGTGTGAACATGGGCTCACCTCCTGTGTTTCCTTTTCCTCAGTGACCACAGTCTTATGCTGCCTGCTGTCTAGGGCCTGACGACAGTTGACTTACGTATGTTTGCCCTCACTTAACAGTTGTTGATGGTGGGAGGGCTGTTCTGATGCCATTTACTTTGTCATGCATGAAAACTGCTTTTTTTGGGAAAGGAAGTCTTTGTATCGTTATTGACCTAGGCTTGTCGGTTCTAGGATGGAGACTTCTGGCTCGAAGGGCAACGTTAGTCTGTGGGTTGGAGTCAAAGCCTTTAGTAGTGATAGAAAGAGAAACTCACTTAAGGCAGATTAGAAGGGGGATTTAGGGGCTTGTCCGAGGAGACGTCTACTGCGAAACCAGGCCAGGAGGCTCGGGAAGATGCTAGACTCGAGAATGGTCCAAAATGTACTTCTTTGTTCAGTCAACCCATTCAACAAGTGGATTCACTCTGCAAATATTTGTCAAGCACCTTCTTTTTGCTATATATGTGCTCGATACTAAAGTACAATGAAGAATAGAAAAGAAGTTATGGTCTCTTTCTTCATGGGGCTCATGGTCTAGGGGGAAAGAGTCCTTGACTAAGTAGTCATAAATGATAAAGGTACCAACGGTGGCAAATAGCGTAAAGGAAAAGAACATGAGGCTCTGGGTGTGTGAAATGGAGGAGCCAATGAAAAGAAGGGAAGAGCAGCTGCTAAGATTTCCCTGAGAAGGAGACTGGGGCTGAGCATGCATCGGGGGGAATCAGCATGTGCAAGGGCCCAGAGGTAGAAAGGAAGCGGAGGGAACCGTGTCAGAGGAACGAAGGAGCCCAGTGTAAGTGGAGCGGGAAGCCCGAGGGAGCGGGAGGAGGTAGGCAGGGGCCAGAACATGCAGGGCCCGGGTAGCCTGCGGCGGCGGTGGGGGAACGCAGGAGGGGTAGTTTGGCTTTATCCTGAGATGTGAGAAGCAGGAAAGAAACGTGATCTGATTTAGGCTGTGATAAGACCCGGTTCTGATTGCTCCATCTGGAGTTGGAGCTAAGATCAGGAGAGAGTTAGCAGGCTCTGTCCATGGTCTCTGTTCTCTTAGGGCTGCGTGGTATCCCCATTCTCCGATCACTCATCAAATGTGGGTTGAGCACTGCTGTGTACGAGACATGGTTCTAGATTCTGGGATATGGTATGAACAAAACAGCAAGAACCCCTCGGCCCTCATAAGCTTCCAGTTGAGCAAAATGATCGTTATAGTAGTTGACATTCAGCATGCGGTTACTGTGGGCCAGACCTTGTTCCAAGTGCTGTATGTGTTGACTTATTCAATTCTCAAAGGAGTCTTAGGAAGCAGCTTACAATTAGGTCAAGGAGAGGTCAAGGAACTTGGTCAGCGTCATAGCTATCGAGTGGGCCTAGGATTTGGACCGCCAGGTCTGAGTCTACCTGCTACACAGTGTTCCTGATTTTTCCCGTCTCCCTGAAGACCATCTTTCCCTGACTCCACACTCTTACCAGGCTGAGAAGGCCTAGTGGAAAAATGCCCACACCTCCTGCCCATCAATTTTATCTGTTGTCCCTGCACCAGCCCATTGGGGCCCAAATTGTGATTTCTCAGGGAAATTCTAATTGGCCCCAGTGAGGAAGGCCCACTGGTCCAGTTGGCTTGGCCAGAGAGGTCAGACCATGTGCAATGCCAGGCTCTGTTCACCCATTCATCTAGGGCTGGGGCCATGGACGTTTCTAGAGAAGGGAGTGGGTGGGATGTGCAATTCAAAAGACCCTGCTGAACTGTGCTTGAAGTTCATGTCCCTCCTTCTGACAGCCCCTAAGGATCCCTCTCTCTTCTTGCTTTGAAAACCCAGTGCCTGACTTCAAAGTTTGTAGCCACATTTTCTTAAGATACAAAGTGAAATATTAAAAAAAAAAATCATTTGAATAGGTTATGTTCTCTTCAAAATGCAATGTGCTAACCACTGATTAGGGGACTTAAGACAAGAGTTCTTACCCCTTAGGTAGGAGTGAAAACCCCTTTCGAAATCTGGAGGGTTGCCCTTTCGTTCCCAGAAGAGCAGCGAAGCCCTGTTTTGTACCTTGCCTATATGCTTCTGCTGGTTTCCCTCTTGATCCGTCTCTCTTTATCTCTACATCTGTTTCTATTTCTGTACTGTACCACGGCTTCTTCCCCCCTCAATGATTGGTCCCCACCCTTCTCTTTTCTATTTACTGCACTATAAAACTTCATTTTTTTTGCATGCCTAGTGGTTTTATGCTCTTCTTTATAGGAAAATAAAATGAGTACAAGATCATTTCATTCTTTCTTTACATATGAAATTAAAAACCTTAAGCATGGGCCACGTTTAGCTGGTTTTGTTTTTTTTGTTTGTTTGCTTTTTTTAAATGTTTCTTTTTTCTTGTTGTTTTTTTAACGTCCCTTGGTCGTGGAAGAAAGTCTCTTCCAAACCTTAAATGCTTTCAGATCTCATGACTCCTTCATTTGGCAAATATTTTGTTGAGGACCTGCTGTGTGCCAGGCACTGTGCTAAGTGCTGATAATACGATAATGGGGGAGAAGAGTACAGTTTCTGTCCTGATGGAGCTCAGGGGGCGCTGAAAGTACAAAGTTGACCAGAATGGTTTGGTGTGACCATTGCTGAGATGTGGGTGAGTCTGGGAGGCAGAGGAGGGCAATCTGGAATGACACCTAGACTCTAGGGCAAGACATGATGACTGATTAGGAGCCCATCTGTTGGATTTACAATGTGGGGGTAATGACATCAACAAAACCAACATGCCGAGAGAGTACTTGGAAGACCTGCTGTAGAAGGGAGTCTTGCTGAGGATGTGACTTATCAGCTGGGACCTAGAGCGGTGAAAGATCCAGCAAAGAGAGGAATGATGCCCTTCTTCTTTCTGTTTCTCTAGCTCTCTGGGAAGGGATGGGTGAGTGTTCCTTGCGCAAGGTATAGTGTGTGCAAAGGTCCTGAGGCAGGGAAGAACTTCGTGTGTGTCTGTCTGAGGCACTGAAGGAGGGCCAGTGTCACTTGAGTTTAGCTTGGGGGGTGATGGGTTGGCAGGATCATGCTGTGCAGGACTCCTAAGCCAAGGTGAGGAGCTCGAGTTTTATTCCAGGGGAAGGGGAAGGGAGGAGTTTTGAGTAGAGGAGGAAGGTGATTCTGATTTACTATTTCTAGGATCATTTGGGCTTCTTTCTAGGGAGTGGGTTAGAAGGGGCGAGGGAGGAAGCAGGGCGATGAACTTGACGGATTGTGGCAGGTTCCAGGTGGAGATCAAACTGCAGAGGACAAGGCAGCAGGGGGAGAGGAAGGGTGGGGAGGGACTCTATGGTGTGACCTTCAGGACGCAGTGCTGGCTTCTGTGTGGGAGGGGAAGGGCTCCTGGGTACAGGATGGTGTCATGTGCCATGTGGGGAGACTGGGGAAGGGATCGTTTTCTTAAGGGAAGATGATGACTTCAGTGTGGGCTGTAGGAAGTTGGAAGGGCTTGTGAGGCATCCAAGTAAAGAGATGTCAACAGGCAGTTGGACTTAAGACCCCCGAGCTCGGAAGCAAAGTATAGGACTTCCTCACTCTCAGGCCTGTGGAATGCCACAGGACCACGTGTGCCGTCACTGGAAGGCTTAGCATGGGTCCACTTGGAAGGGTTTATCTCCCACACCCTAATAGGAACCTGTGTCTCTCCAGAAGCAATGGACTAAGGAGAGAACCAAAGAAGAGAGTGGAGAAACAGGATCACAAACCACCAGGCTGGTGGGGGCCAGGCAGTGAAAAGAAATGGCCAGATTGGCCAAGGGTCAGGAAGCACTAGGGAGTGGTGGGGAGTAGGGCACAGCAGAGTGTGCGCCTCATCTCCGGGAGGCAGCTGCTATTCAGCGCCCCCTTGGTTGTACCATGTGGGAATGGGGGTCCAGCATTGCCAGGTTTTAGAGGTTTTCTTCAGGAGAAGCTGGGAATCTGAATTTTCATGTGAAATTTCTGGTTATTAAGTGTCGACTACTAAATCAAACTTTGGGTTATATTTGGCTCCAGGCAAATATCGTCAAGTTCATATCCTTGGGGGTAAATAAGGTCTGCACTACTTCAAGGTTTATCAAATAGAAAGGGAGATAAGAGAGAGGCTATATTTATACGATTTCTAAGAATTGTCTGGTTGGGGAAGGCACACTGTTAGCGGCCAGGCCCACAACGTTTCTTTTATAAAGCTTTAAATCCTTTTGAAACAGAACACGCTTATGGTTCTTTCCCAGGAGCCAGGGAATCTTAATTCTCTGGCCTGACTTTGACCGGTAAGGATCAAATGAGAAAGGGAAGCACTTGACTCACCTTGAAAGAGCCATGTGCCCTTTGGCAGAACCCAGCCATCATTTCCTTGTTCTGTCTCAGGGCAGGATGTAGGGGTCCTTTGGTGGACGAAACTTCCACTCCCAGGCTGCTTTGCAAAGTTGGGCTTTAAGCATTTCCACAGCTCTTCAGCTTATGAGATCTGATAATACCCCAGTTGACCTTGGCTGTGTCATGCCCTTGTCGTGGAATCCTTTCCCTGCCGGCTTCCAGACCCTGTAAGCGTATTCCTGCATAGAAATTCCTGGTAGGGGACACTTGGTCACATTCCTTATGCTGGGGGCTTCCAAAACACATTATTCTTAGCACTCTCTGGGACTTGTTTTCAGCTGAAAGAATGATCGGAAAGGCATCCTTTCAGTTAGTAATCAAAACGAGACTCTTGACCCATAGTACACACCTCCAATGACAATTCTTTCGAACAGATGTTCAGACATATGGAAAAAAACATAGGTAGTTCCTTGAGGAGAAATTCCTTACAGATGCAGAAACCTGATCTGCGTTTCATGCAGGGTAAGAGTGACGAGCTTCGCAGGGCGGGGAGCTGGAGGCCAGGGGCTCACCTGTCCACCTGCCACCTCCTCCCCCCCGCCCTACTCCCATCCAGAGGAGGCTGGTCAAGTCTCCAAGCTTTCATCTCCTGAAACGGATTGCGAGGCTCTGATTTTGATCCTGTTGGATTTTAGCCTTTATCTTCTCTGCAACTCACTTTAAATTGTATCTCCGAAAGGGCAGAGAGAAGCCAGGTGGGGTTTTCTTCTTACCGGGCCGTGCTTTGGCAATTGGCCGCACACCAGACTTCTATTTGACTAACCAAATGTTGTGCTGAGTGAGGCTCCGCCCACCCCCCCTCTTCTTAGACATGAACCAGGAAGCAGGTCTTGCAGATGCTGATTTGTCTAGAAGCTGCCGTGTTTGCTTCTCCACAAGGTTCAGCCGACCCTCTGGAGAGGGAGAGGAAAGAGAGGTGGCTCAAGTTTCTGGGAGGAGGGTGTGTTCTGAGATCCCCAGAGGCTCCTCTGCTCGTTCACCCACTTGTCTGGAAGGTTTACCAACCACCTTCTATGTGCCGGGCACCGTGCCAGGCGCTGGGAATGCGGCCGTGAACCAGACAGACAAAGCTCCCCTGCCCCCGCGGAGCCTCCGTTCTGGCTGCCCGGAGATAAGCAATAAATCTAAGAAGTAGGAAAGTTAAATAGTATGCTGGAAGGTGATAAGTCCGGTGGGAAAGACTGCCAGGCCCAGGGGAGTTGGGAGGGGTCAGAGAGGCCTTACTGGGCAGGTGGCACTGGAGCAAAGGAGGAGAGGAAGGAGGAGAATGTGCAGGGATTCGGGGGTGAGTGCTCTGGGCTGAGGGGCCCTCTGGGCCCAGCCAGCAGGGGCCGGGAACGCAGAGGTGGCCAGAGGCACGGGGTAAGCCGGGAGGGGTGTGTAGGAGACGGAGGCCCCAGAGGAACAAGGAGGGGCAGATTCGGGCTTTGGACGCTAAGGACTTTTATTCTCAGTGAGGTGGGAGCCGGGAGGGATGGGATCCGGCTTAGGTTGTAGCAGCACCCCTCTGGCTGCTCCGTGGGTGAGAACAGACCGCAGGGGGGCCGGGGAAGAAGCAGGGGTGGGGGTGGGGCTGCTGCTCTAGTCCGGGTGAGAGGCGAGGGTGGCTGCGCCGGGCTTGGGGGGGAGGGCATGAGAAGTGGTTGGATTGCGGGTACATTTTGAAAGCCGGGCTAACTGGTCTATTTGAGAGATTGGCTCTGGTTGAGAGGCACGGGTGTGGCTGTAGTCTTGGGAAAGGCCGGAGTCCCCAGGGCTGAGCGACCCTGCCTGTCCCCATGGAGCCTTTGCCTATTTTCAGGGGGGAGACCTCTGCTAGGGGTGGCCTGACCCAGCCTTTTCCTGTGCAGATGGGGATGGGGCAGGGTGGGCATGCTAACGCCAGCTTTTGGAGGGGCTCCTCACCAGCCTTTCCTTGGCTATGCCACTCTCTCGATCATAACACCGGCCGTTCGTTTAAAAATTCTAAAGAGTGCCGTCCAAACCGAGTGCATCTGTGGGCCAGATGTGGCCTCCTGTGTGACCTCGAGTGGTCAAGGAGGCTTTGTGTGAAAGAACAGAGACGGGTGCTGGCTTCCAAGGCTGAGCCGGGGGCGGGGGTGGGGGCGTCCGGGGCGGGGCCGGCAAAGGTGTGGGCGCTGAGCAGGTGTGGGGTTGGGTGATAGACTGTGTGCACACATTGTGTGCCAAATGCACACCGACGGTAAGCAGGGTGTACTTTCAGGTCACATTAGAAGATGAATCAGAAGATCAGAATCAGTGAGACATTGCCCCCCGATGTAGGGAGAAAACAGGAAGCTTCCAGAATCTTGGAGAAAGAGTTGTTCCAAAAAGAGTGATTCAGTCTGAGGGTTGCAATATGTCTGGCAACCAGTGGGGACATATAGAGGAAACTTGATTGGTTCCCCAAACAACTTTTTGGGTCCCTCCTATGGGCCAGGCACTCTGTTGTAACAGTGAGAGCGGCACTTACTGAGCGCTTACTGTGTTCTTTCCTTAGAGTGACCGACCTACTTCATCTTTGCAGTGATGCCATGGAGTGTAGGTGGTAGAATGACTACTCTCCTTTTACAGACAAGGAGACTGGGACACAGAGAGGTTAAGCAACTTGCCTGATGTCACCCAGCTGGGAGCAGTGGCACTGATTTGGACATAGGAGGCCTGAAACCAGAGCCCACATTTAACCATTGGTCTGCACTGCCTCTTGGAAGCAGGGGATTTGGAGCGAGGCAGTCCTAGCCTTCGTCAGCTTCGGGGCTCCGTGCCACTGGGGGGCTGCAGTTTCTTCTCTTGTAAAGTGATGAAGACTGCATCTTTCAGATTGTTTGGCTGTGTTGTGTCAAGAGTCGTGAGGATATCGAACCCAAGCGTCCAGCGTGATCTTTGGCACAAAGCAGGCATTTAATCTGCTGTTCTTTTTGTGGAGAAATAGAGCGATCGATTTGGATCTGGGATCTTTTGAGCTGTGCTAGCCCAAGAGTAGATGCTGGTGTGCGTTCAGGCTTTTCCTGGCGGAGTGAGCCCAACCTGAGACTCATCTGGGGTCCCGTGAGCACTCTGAGGGCTGTTTACTTACACATTGTGTGTTACGTGTACGATCTTATTTCACCCTTGCAGGGGGGCTGTTATTCCCGTCATGCAGGGGAGTAGAGAGACACAGGAGAAGCTAACATCATTTGCCTAAAGGCAACTCGTGTACTGGCCTGACCTTGGCTTTCAGTGTCTGGATTCTCATCTTTCCACTTCCCTGTTCATTCATCCGTCCCCTGCTCGCAGCCGGCCCCGTCCGAAGCCCCAGCACCGAGCACTGCAGCTGGGGGGTAATGCGAGGGTAAAATGGGACCCTCTGAGCAGAACCAGCTTCGGGCGGAGCCCTGGGCCAGCACTGGGCATCCAGGTCCCACCCTTGTCTCCACTTTCTGCATTGAGGGACCCCGAGTGAAGCGAAGATTTTCTCTGGTCCTGTGAGAAAGGAGGCATCTGCTGGAGATCTCCAGACCCGGGGAGACAGTGGGGAGGTTCGAGCCACTGGTTCTGAGCCTCCTGGAAGACTGTGGGCCGACTCTGCCCATACCCAGGTCTGTTGACTGGGCACTTGCTGTGTGACAAGCGTGTCCCATTGCCCGGCTCAGGTAGGAGTGCTCTCCCGGCTCAGAGGTGTCGAGTGCCTTCCTCAAGGAGCACACGGTCATTAGCGGCCCTTGACTGAGCTTTCCCTGTGTGCCAACCACAGGAGGCCGTGGTGCTATTATTAACCTCAGGTGCAGATGAGGAAACTGAGGCTCAAGGTCACACAGCTCACCGGAAGGGACGATACCCACGCCTGCCTCCTCGGGTCTTTGCACAGAGTCCCTGACCTGACAGGGTGGAGGGCACAGAGCAGGGCCTGGCACCCCACAGGGGCTCAGCGTGTGCTCCTTGTTCCTGTTTCCTATTATTGTTTCTTTTTCTCTGTTCCATCCTGTTAGGGTGAGAAAAGGAGCATTTGTTCTTACGTGGAAGTTTTGATTTCGTGCCGTAGGCCTGGAGCCAGGGATGGACAGGAGTTAAACACTGCCCGTACGGGGGACATTCGTGGCCGTCATTCATTGAGCACGGGCTCTGTTCGAGGCCAGAGGACGTGCTCAGGGTCGCGGGGTCTGATGTGGCGGACTAGCGTTTGAAAGCGCGTCTGTGGAGCCGCGGGGCCGGACCGTTTCCACTGTTCTCGGTGGTCCGCTGGCCCGGTGCCAAGGGTTAGCCCCCTCTGAACGTTCTGACGCAGGTTTGAAAAAGTTCGCGTGTGTGTATCTATATCCACAGACAGGCATATAGAAATTAAATATATGTATGTAAATACACACACATGCGTATGTATATAAAGACATTATATGTCTATATATGGATCTGTGTATCAGATACACACGTCTATACATAATTTTTATTCTTTATTTTTTCTTGTTTTTTTGCTTTTTTGGTTTTTTTTTTTGAGAGAGAGAGAGAGTGTGAGCAGCGTGGGTGGGTGGGAGGGCCAGAGCGGGGGTAGAGAGAGAATCCTAAGCAGGTTCCATGCTCAGTGAGGAGCCTGACACAGGCTCGATATCACCACCCTGAGATCATGACCTGAGCCGAAATCAAGAGTTGGATGCTTGACCGACTGAGCCTCCCAGATCCCCTATTTTTTCTTGTTTGAATAGGTATTTTTTGTTTAAAAAATATGGGAAAATATAATAAACCAAACAGCTCCCTTTGTCACCTGGAGAACTACCAGCTTTGCTTTGCTGTATTTCCCTTCAGTCTCTTCCCACGGGCCGGCACCCTGCTCCTTCCCTCCTTGCACGTCAGCTGTATATCAGGTTACTGTGATGACCCCTGAGGCAAAATAGCACCTAGCAAGATCAGAGTTAGCCTGGGAATTACTTTCCATCTAGAAATTACTTTCCATCTAGAAATGGGTATAATGCTACCATTATTTCTAGGCAGTACTTGGAGACACAGAGAGGTTAAGGAACTTGGCCAAGGTGACACAGGAAGTGAGTGAGGCCCAAACTGAACCGAGGTGGTCTGGCTCCAAAGGAAAAATAGAAACGTTTAATGACCCTGAGATACTTTGCAAGGTCATTCCCAGGGGCTCTTATTGTTACTTAAGTATTTTGAAAAATTCAGGAAATAAATCTAGTTTGGTTGAACATCAAGTCAAATTTTTCCCTTGTCAGGTGGCTCAGGCTTCTGCCCTCCCTGTGTTTGGCCACAGCGGCCAACAGGCCCCTCCCAGGTGCAGAACAGCAGCCTGCTTGTGGGCGGTACAGCCTCCCAGGGTGTGGATGTCAGTGGACACTCGCACCTGTCCTGGTGTGAGAGCCTGACAGGCCTGCAGGTTACATTCCCGGCGTGGCCCCTTAAGGTGTTTGAACTTAACTCTTGATAGCAAGAAAGGCGTTTCTGCTGGTTTCAAAGACATCTCCACTCCATGACATTCTTTTTCCAGACCGGGTGACCTGTACCTGGGATTTGAGACGTAGCATCTGTGGGGAGCAGGGGCGGGGGGTTAGCTCCCGAGCGTAAAGCCTGAGTTGTTCTCACTGTACCGGTGCTGTGATTAGGAGGAAAAGGATAAGCTGACCTCCTGAGGCCTCAGTTTCCCCAATGGCAAATCGGACAAAATGGTGCTTATAGGATTTCTATAGGAAGATTTCTGTAAGACAGCACAGTATGAAGTGTCGGCTTCCCTGGTTCCTTTTATCAGTCAGTTTTGGAGAGGAGAAGCATTCACATGGTGTGCAGTTTGGAATGTACTAGAGACGTGCAGGGCAAGGCCTCCCCCGCATCCTGTGCCGGGCGGCCGCCTCCTCTACCCCACGTCCCAGTGTCACCACTTCCTGAATATCCTTCCAGAAGGGTCCATGTGCTTGTGCGTAGAGCTGCTGTTGTCTCCGTCCCCATCAATGGCGGCACATTCATTTACGAAGGACTTGGCAGAATGTCCTGTGCGTTTTAAATCCCCAGTAAGTGATCAAGGGGGTTATCACTGAGGAGCTTAAAAAGGCTTCGGATTTCAGTTTCCCAGATAGGAAGTGAAGCTGAGGTGATCTTTGCAGCATCATGAATCTAACCAGACTGCTCTGTCCTCACGGAACTTCGGTTTCGATGAAGGAACCCTCATCTTCCTGATTTGACGTTTATTATAAAACTGTAAATACCGTTCTCATGAATGTATTTCTGAGACCCGCGTCAGGTGGTGGTTAAGCGTTGGCTTTACCTGATGCCAGGTGTGTGTCAGTCCTCACGGGCCACGTTAAACCTCTGTGTGCATGTACCCTTTCGCTCTCCATCCGAAAACGATACGTTGAGGATAAAAGCAATGGATATTATCAGCAAGGGTGCAACCCATGATAAAAAAGTAGCAAGAAAAGGCGCACCTGGGTGGCACGGTCAGTTAACTGGGGTTAAGCGTTGGATGCTTGGTTTCGGCTCCGCTGGTGATCTCAGGGTCTTGAGATCGAGCCCCAGGCTGGGCTCCATGCTCATTGTGGAGTCCCGAGTCTGCTTGGGGCTCTCTCTCCCTCTACCCCTTTCCCCCTGTGCTAGCGTGCTCTCTCTCTCTCTCTGTCAAATGAATAAATCTTAAAAGAAAAAGTAGCAAGGAAAGTGTTGAATAGGATTATGCGTGTTTTTCTGCTTCTCTTTTATTTATTCAGCAAATAACGATTGGTCTCCCACCACATGCCAGGCACTGGGCTAGGTCTTCCCCACTGTTTGGTCCATGGGCCGGCAGCACACACATCCCCTGGGAGCTTGCTAACAACGCAGAATTTTAGGCTCCCTCCCCCCCAGCCCCCCGAGTTTGCTGAGTCAGAGTCTGCCTTTTTACAAGATCCTCAGGGGATTCGTGTGCCTGTTAGGGTCTGAAGCATGTTATTCTAGGACAGGAGTCCTCAAACTATACCAGCCAAATCCGGCCTGGCACCTCTTTCCAAATAAAGTTTTATTGGAATGTAGTCATGCCCATTTATTTGCATACGTTTATTTACCCTGCAAGGGCAGAGTGGAGCCCTGGCCACAGAGACCATATGGCCCACATAGCCTACCGCGTTTCCTGTCTTGTCCTTTACAGAAGATGTTCGCTGCTCGGAGTTAGAGCAGTGAACGGAACAGAAAGAACTCCAACTCTCATGGAGCTGATGTTCTGCTGGAAGTAGACGTACAGCAAACCAAAAAAACCTACACTCTGTAGGGTAGGAAAAAAACAGTAAGCAAAATAAGAGAGGGGGTGGAAGATGATTGTGAGGTGGTGAGGGTGCTATTTAGGGAAGAACTTTCCGAAGAGTTGCACTGAAACAGAGTAAGCTCCGTGGCTATCTTGGGGGAAGCGGTGTAGGAGAGGGAACAGCCAGTGCAAAGAGCCTGAGGCAGGAGCTTTCTTGATGTCCACCTTGTGCATCACTATGGAGGTGGGAGCTAGCCGAGTCTGATTTAGAAGTTAAGTGTTGACAGCAAATGTGGGTTTTGGTTTTCGGTGTCCACATGACCTTTGCTGTGGCATTTGAGTGCCTTTTATGAGACCATGGAATATAGGCAGAGGTGCCCATCTCCCATCACAGGGAAGTCTTCTGCGTGTCTCTGGATACAGTTGCACATGCTGTGCACTGCAAAGTTTGCTGCCTAACATGAGGGCACCTTTCACATTTGCAAATTTATTAAGACAGTATTCTGACACATGCCCGCAAAGGGTACGGAGGAAGAGGTGTCTCTTGCTGATCTGCATAAAAGTGTCAGACACTTTAGCAGTGGCCCTGGTGATATAATTCTTAACAAGAGAACAAAATCTGAGCGTACATGTCTTTAGGTACGGGACATTCATCAGTCTCTGTGCCGGTTACTCCCCTCAGCTACGTTCCCTGTGTGGCCCCTTAAGGTGTTTGAATTTAACTCTTGACAGCAAGAAAGGCATTTCTGCTGGTTGAAAAGACGTCCCTACTTCATGACTTTCTTTTTCCAGATGGGGTTTCCGCTGCTTTCTTTTTCCCACCCGCTGTCAGACCAGACCGCCTGGGACAGCAGGCGGGGAGTCCCGTCATCCTCCACCTCTGCCTGTGTTTGCTGTGCAACCTCAGCTCGCACACTTCTCCTCTCTGAGCTGTGGGAGCCTTGTCTGTAATAAAGAGGGGGGAGAGCTCTGTAAGCTTCCTCCCACCTCCGAACTCCCAGGATTCTGTGACTCACATTAATAGGTATCACCTGAGAAGAAATGCCTGCATTTAGTCTTGTTCACTTAACAGGTGGGAGTTCCAGCGTCTCTTCAGCCTAGCCTGCCTTAACCTGTGTACTTTCCTAGCTCCAAAGTTGACTTGAAGCTGGGGTTGTTTGTTTGTTTGTTTAGGATCTGGGAACGAATGAGCTAGACGGAAACTTCGAAATCATTTAGCTGAAGGCCTGGTGTGTCTGATCCATGTGTCATTTCACTGAGGGCTTGAGCTACCATTTCACTGAGGGCTTCATTTACCATTTCACTGAGGGCTTCTGGCGTGTCAGGCCTTTTGCTAAGCTAACACTGTGTCGTTCAGTCTCACAATGAGTACCTGAGCTAGGCGCCATCAGCATTGGTTTGCAAATGACCAGATCGAGGCTCACAGAGATGATGTGAATTATAAAAGTTGCGCAGTGACTAAGGGGGCAGAGCCACCATTCAGACTGCTAGAAGTAGAGGTTAGGAAGATATTAGTTCTGAGCAGGTACAATATGCCAGACCTTATCTAAGCACCAGTTTGCATTACCCATTTTAACCCTATGAATTAGGTCCTGTAATTTTACAAAGGAGAAAACCAAGCCCCAAAGAAATGTGTGCGTTACCCAGGGGAGGGCTTATGCTGGTAGTGAGCAGGACCATTTCAGATTTCTGATCTTTTTTTCCTTCTCATGCACTTCTCTTTGTTCTGTGAACTTTTAGTGCATCCTGTTTACCTGTTGGCCTCTGTCACAGGTCTTCGTATCTGTGCCAGGATGGGGGGGATGCTGAGCCACTGGCTCGTTTCTTACCACCTTCCCTCTGCTCCCTGGGGCCAAGCATCATCATCCCTTGTCTGGGTGACACCTGCAGCCTCCTAACTGGTTTCCCTGTCCCCATTTGTGCCCCTTGTCCAGTCTGCTCTCCACAGAAGCCAGAGGCATCTGTTCCAAATGCAAATCAGTCCACAATCCTGCGCCTCCCCACTCAGTACACGCCAACGCCTTGCCACGCATGGACGGCAAGACCCTATGTCACCTGCTCCCTGCCCCCACTCTGCTCTTCCTCACTCCACTCCCACCCTACTGGCCTCTTGCTATTCCTCAGCCACTCCAAGGAGGCTCCTGCCTCAGGGCCTTTGCATTTGCTATTCACCTTTCCTGAGTAGCCACCTGACTCTCTTCTCTCCTTCACTCAGGTCTCACTTCAGTGGTCACCTCCTCAAAGAAGCTCTCCCTGATTGCTCTGTCAAAACAGTCCTCTCTTCCACTGCCATCCTCTGTCCCTACACTTGCGAGGTTTTTATTCATAACCTGATATATTCTTCCTTTCTTCCCCCTCCTCACCCATCCATCATCCCTCTGTCACTGCTCCAGCCCCAATCCCAAGCACGGTGCCTGACCCACAGCAGGCTCGAACCAGTGTTCCTCTGAGGCATCGGCGAGCCCCACTTTGCCTCGGCCCCTCAGATGAGCGATGCCCCTGGAGTTTGGGTGATGGGTGTGCTGACCCAGGCGGCTCCTCAGTGGCTTTCCTGTGCTAAAGGAAGTGGAGGAAGGAAGTGACAACAATTAAGAAGGACTAATTCAGTTCACTGGGACAAGCCCAGGCTTCCTGTGCCCCTTGTCTCTTTGCCCAGCGTGACTCGGGCTTGCCTGAGGCACACAGACGCGTGACTTGATGGAATAGGCATAAGTTAGTTTTATAATGATTAAGAAGAAGAAGAAAAAAACCTTATTTTTCACTTTCCTTTTTTAATCAGTAAGTATGCTGTGGGTGTTCCCTTGTGGTTTTTCAGTCAAAGGGAGGATTGTTGTTGAGCTCCGAGTTCCCCCTGGGGCTTCAGCTTTGCGTGTGTCTAACTTTAACTTTGAACTCGTGCTTTTAGGGCTGTGCTCGGATGGGGGTCCTGGGGTCCATCTCGGAACAAGGCAACGGGCTTGTTTATTGTGTCCAGAACTTACCCCGTCTCTGTCCTGTTCCGGATCGCCCCTCTCAGCCCCATCCTGCCCCGGGGGCCGAGGGGAGGGCACCAGGCGGTGGAAGGCGGGGGCGGCACCCAGTGGACCCCAAGGGAGTGTCCTCTACGTGGGGCCACAGAAGGAAAGTGGCTCCTGGGCGGTGGTAGAGCAGAGCCGGTGTACCGGTGAACCAGGGGTCTCTACCAAGTGCTGGCAGGGAGAAGAACAGTATAGAAAAGGGTTGTGCAAAAATGGGATAGTCTCGAGCTCAGACAGTGCCTGTAAACGGTGCGTGCTGCGAATCTGCGGAAGGGGCACTCTCGCTCGTGGGCACGCGCCTGCTGGCCCTGCTCTCCCACGCTCTTCCTCTCTGTGTCTATTGTTTGGGGCTGTGTTCTTTTCCTTGCCAGGGGAGCCGAAGCATTGGCTCCTTGGCTTTAGACCCCAGGTTGTTGATGTTCTTGGGCGCCTTGCCGCCCCCTCCCCGGGCAGGGGCACACCTTGGAAAGTGCATGGCCGGGTGGGAGGTGGGCTTCTGGACGCTGGGACTTGTGGGGGGACCTAGGTGTGAGTCCTGCCTTGTGGGCGGCTCCAAGCTCCACCGTGGGTATTTAGGATGGCATCTGTTTCTCCACTCCCCCCTTGAATTAGGGAGAAGCCGCATTGTCTCTGAGCTGAATATTAGGGTCACACTCGAATCCCTGTAAGAAAGGAGGCTTTGGGGCTCGCTGGGATTCTGGCCCCACAAAAGTGGGTTGGGTCTCATTTTGCCCATCTGGAGGTCATGGCTAACGACCCCATGCCCGCGGGGTGACTGGGTGTCCGTTTAGGTCCCACGCTGGCCCCCCTGCCAAGTGTGGATGACTCGGAGGCGGGCACACCCGTGTGCGGTAACATTTGGTCCCGTGCACGGCCGTCCTCTCCAAAGCCATGTCTCCCTGTTCACACAGGGCTTCAGAGTCTGGGCAGCCCAGGCCTTGCTAATCCTTAAGGAGTTAGAGTGAGCTTTTCCTTTTTACAACAGACCTCATTTCCCTTTCCTTCAAGAAGTTCTTCTTGGCAAACTTGGCTCCTCCGCCTCAGCCCTCCCTGCTGTGGGAGGTGAGAACATCTCGCTTACTGGGGAACAAGCCGGTGGGGGCCGCATTTGTGGCAACCAAATTCCAGTCCCGCAACCCTCACAGGTCCCGAGTCTCAGGACTCAGACAGAGCCAAAGGAAACTCTTGGCCAGGGTTGGTTGCCGAAGGAAGAGGGCTTTGGGGCATTAAATGGGGGGGGGGTTTGGGAGCGCAAGCCTCCCAAGAGCGAAGTGTGAGTCAATCACTGATGTGCCGCATTTCCCCTGGAAGGGAAAAGAAAAATGCTTCTGCAGAGAGGAAATAGGAGGGGCAGGTGTAGCCGAGCAGTGACAGCCGGGGAAGCCTCTGGATTGGCCTCTGATGCCCAGTTGCACCCCTCCTGCGCTGGGGACCTCAGGCAGCTTGCTCAGCCTCTCGGAGCTCGTGTACGGAAGTACAGCGTCTAGTGCAGGGCTCGGCAGGGAGCTGGGCAGCGTGGGCCCCAACCTTCCTCTGTGCCTCCTTAGAGTGAATAAACTAATAATGCCACGGAGCTGCCTTAAAGGAAGGTTTGAGATTAATGATGGTGATGATGCTGACATTTATTGAGCACTTACTGTGTGCCAGGCACTGATCTAAGCTCTTTACGTATATTATATCGTTTACCATTCACTGCAGCCCATGGGAGCCATATCTCTTGTTACCCCTCTTGTACAGATGGGGGCCTGATGAATATTAGCTCTGGGATGCAGTGGGGCCTGAGAAAGCTGGTGGTCAGAGCCACCACATCCTGGGCCGGGCTCTTTGCTAGTGTTTTCTACCCATCCTGGTGGGAGAGCATAATGCTTGGGGACCTGGTGCCCATGTTGGTATGGACGATGGGGGCGCAGCATGGACTGAGCTGCCCCCGATCTCCTGTGTGAATGGCCAGCTTGCTGCTGCTGCACAGCCAGGTCAGGTGGGGAGCTGGCTTGTGTCCACGGCCTGGCGACTGAGACTCCCACTCGGGGTGAAAGACGCGCGAGAGGACCGTGTCCATCTGGGTTCACTGTGTCCATCTGGGACATTAACCTGTGGTGAGCAGGGTCACCTGTGAGACCAAAACGATTTCTCTGGTCTGTGGTTGATGTCACATCAGCAAACGTGATGTGCCACCAAAATCTCCTTCCAGGGTTGGCAACAGCCCCATGAGAGCACAGGAAGAATTACAGCAACAGAGACGATGGCTAATGTTTACCGAGCACGGCTGTGTGCCGTCTCCGTACTTAGAGCTACGCTGTAATGACTGGGCTCATCCTTCCAAGTCCGGGAAACAGACGGGCGCCCTTTCCCTGTTATCGGTGTGCGAGCATTTTTGAGGGGGCGGGGCTGAGTGACTTGCCCAAGGTCAGCCGCCAGCCAGCAAGGTCAGCCTCGGGGAGGGAGCTGGGGTCTGCCAACTCCCAAGCCCCGGGTCTTCACGGCTGAGTTCTGCTCTGAAATCTCTTCTTCGGGTTTCCTGATGGCAACACAAGGGCCGGGTGGCTTTGGCGACGGGGCAGATGCCGCATGGCTAACGGGAGGCCAGGCTTGGAGGCACAGTGTCGCCTCTGAGCTGCTGGCCCCAAGCCCCGAGCCCCGGCACTGCGCTCCGGTTCCGTGTGCACGCGCGCACACCGATGACCCGGGGACACGGGACGACATGAAAGGAACATGCTCGGCCTTGACGGGGCCCAGCCCCGGGCTCGCTGGAGGCAGTTGAAAGGAAAGCTCCCGATAAGGAGACGCTTTATCACGCCTCTTGACAGGCCGAGCTTCCTCCCCTCGGTGGCCGAGCCTTAAACCCCTTCCAAGTCCCTGGCGCGGAGCCTCGGCCGCCCCGCGCTCCGGCCGGCCGCTAGCGGGTGGGAGTGGGCCTGGGGCGGGTGGGTGCCAACCCTTTGAAACCCTCCAGAGGGCCCCACGCGGCCCTTATCTCAGCCCGTTGTTCCTTCTGGGCCGGAAAAGGGAAGCACGAAGAGGAAAGGCTTTCTCCTGCGGCTTTTGTGTTTGGTTCGCATTAAATGAGGTCGGCCCGGGTTTTTGTTTGTTTTCCCACTTTTCAGCGCCAGGATGATGGATGACTCTCGGGGGGTGGGGGGGCGGCGGGCCACACGCCATGCCACGCTCACGCACGTGCACACCCGGCGGATGTGCGGCCCCTCCGCGGCTCCCGGAGAGCCGAGCGCTGCGCCAAGTCTGAGCGGGGTCCTCCGGCCTCCGGGGCCGTCCCGGTGGAGCGCGGCCGTGCCAGGGTGTGGAGGGCTGTGAATTCATTCACTCTGGGGCCCTGGCAGCCAGTGGCCTTGTCTAGACAGGAAGATGTGTGTGATTGGATTCAAAGAGCCGGCTGTAGCTCCTGCTGGGGTGAGCAGCGGCAGCCTGGAGCCCTGGGGCCGGGGGGAGCCCAGGCTGGTGGAGGCAGGGGCGTGTGTGGCCCCGCGGGCGGCATAGGGGACACGAAGGGCAGAGGCGATCCAAGGGTGGGCAACGTGGAGAGGGGGCCGGACCACAGCAGGACTCTTAGGCTTTTCACGGGAGTGGGGCTGGGGGCATGGGAGGGCTCGCGTGCTCTCAGAGGGAAGAGCTTGAGACGCGACACTGGAGTACTTGGGTGGATGTCCACATAAAGAGATGCGCACAGAGACCTCCCCCCTTGGCAGGGCTGTGCCCAAGCCAGGCTGTGCTGGCTCGCGGCAGCCGATGCTGAAATGTTCAGGAATTCTACCACGATCTACTGTCATCTGTGTGCACTTACAAAACCCCTCCGATGGCCTGGCAGGAGTAGTATAGAATGGTGTGCTCGCTGCTGAACATCTCCTCCCAACTCCGTGTTCACTGACCACATGCCCGGAGCTTGAAATCAGCCACCGGGGGGAGGATTTACACCCTGGAAATTAGTGAACGCGACAAATCAAGGCTTTTCCCTGGGAGAATGGTTA
>NW_024424675.1:37945969-37946844 GCF_017311325.1 Ursus maritimus | reverse complement strand
GTACTTAGAGCTACGCTGTAATGACTGGGCTCATCCTTCCAAGTCCGGGAAACAGACGGGCGCCCTTTCCCTGTTATCGGTGTGCGAGCATTTTTGAGGGGGCGGGGCTGAGTGACTTGCCCAAGGTCAGCCGCCAGCCAGCAAGGTCAGCCTCGGGGAGGGAGCTGGGGTCTGCCAACTCCCAAGCCCCGGGTCTTCACGGCTGAGTTCTGCTCTGAAATCTCTTCTTCGGGTTTCCTGATGGCAACACAAGGGCCGGGTGGCTTTGGCGACGGGGCAGATGCCGCATGGCTAACGGGAGGCCAGGCTTGGAGGCACAGTGTCGCCTCTGAGCTGCTGGCCCCAAGCCCCGAGCCCCGGCACTGCGCTCCGGTTCCGTGTGCACGCGCGCACACCGATGACCCGGGGACACGGGACGACATGAAAGGAACATGCTCGGCCTTGACGGGGCCCAGCCCCGGGCTCGCTGGAGGCAGTTGAAAGGAAAGCTCCCGATAAGGAGACGCTTTATCACGCCTCTTGACAGGCCGAGCTTCCTCCCCTCGGTGGCCGAGCCTTAAACCCCTTCCAAGTCCCTGGCGCGGAGCCTCGGCCGCCCCGCGCTCCGGCCGGCCGCTAGCGGGTGGGAGTGGGCCTGGGGCGGGTGGGTGCCAACCCTTTGAAACCCTCCAGAGGGCCCCACGCGGCCCTTATCTCAGCCCGTTGTTCCTTCTGGGCCGGAAAAGGGAAGCACGAAGAGGAAAGGCTTTCTCCTGCGGCTTTTGTGTTTGGTTCGCATTAAATGAGGTCGGCCCGGGTTTTTGTTTGTTTTCCCACTTTTCAGCGCCAGGATGATGGATGACTCTCGGGGGGTGGGGGGGCGGCGGGCCACACGC
>NW_024424675.1:37935287-37945720 GCF_017311325.1 Ursus maritimus | reverse complement strand
AGCGGCAGCCTGGAGCCCTGGGGCCGGGGGGAGCCCAGGCTGGTGGAGGCAGGGGCGTGTGTGGCCCCGCGGGCGGCGTAGGGGACACGAAGGGCAGAGGCGATCCAAGGGTGGGCAACGTGGAGAGGGGGCCGGACCACAGCAGGACTCTTAGGCTTTTCACGGGAGTGGGGCTGGGGGCATGGGAGGGCTCGCGTGCTCTCAGAGGGAAGAGCTTGAGACGCGACACTGGAGTACTTGGGTGGATGTCCACATAAAGAGATGCGCACAGAGACCTCCCCCCTTGGCAGGGCTGTGCCCAAGCCAGGCTGTGCTGGCTCGCGGCAGCCGATGCTGAAATGTTCAGGAATTCTACCACGATCTACTGTCATCTGTGTGCACTTACAAAACCCCTCCGATGGCCTGGCAGGAGTAGTATAGAATGGTGTGCTCGCTGCTGAACATCTCCTCCCAACTCCGTGTTCACTGACCACATGCCCGGAGCTTGAAATCAGCCACCGGGGGGAGGATTTACACCCTGGAAATTAGTGAACGCGACAAATCAAGGCTTTTCCCTGGGAGAATGGTTATTAGACATTTACCAGCCCCCAGCTGTATACCCCACAGGCACACACACCCAGAGCAAGGCAGGCAGAGAGACAGGCAGGCAGCCTCTGAACAAATGCCCCTTTTTGTTTTAGGAAAATGTATCAAACTTTTATAGATTGGTTGATTTTCTTTTCCGCCCCCTTCTCTGCACACAGGCCCCTTCTTGCCTCCCCCTCCTCCCCGGGTAGGGCAGTGGTGCTTTTCCCTCTTGCAGTGAAGTCTTTAGCAGAGCTCCTATGGCCCCTTGAGCAAAGAAAGGTTTGCTGAACCTCTCCTGTGTCTGGGCACTGACCCAGGTGGTTTTCTTAACTAGTTCCTGGATATCTACTGGCTTCCCACCCCCAGGATCACCCAGGCTTGGTTGAGCTTTCCCCCAGGGCCTCCTGGAATATACTTCGTACTTCAGTCAGTATTCTGCAAACTGGGGTTCGCGGGTAGATGAATTCCGTGGTGCTTAATCAGCATTTTAGAAAACATTTATAGTTATTTTATTGACATCTTTGTTTTGTTGTGTATTTATGTGCGCCTTTGATTTCTGACTGGGGATCCTGGTTTCCTCTTTATGTTAGTGACCTAAAGATTATGTGTCGATAAATTTCTATAATAAATATACGTGTTAAATTTTAAGGAAAAAGATTCAGTAACTCAGAGTCCCGCAAAAGCTCAGGAACATGGCTGGAGAATGAGGTTTAGGGAACACTGTTGTGGCCCCTTGTGGGTGTGCTTCCCCACCTCCCCACTTCCAAACAGTAGGAAAAGTGTATCAGAGAGTGGTCAAGAGAATAGACCTTGGAGCTGGAGCTGCCAGGGTTGGAACCCTGGCTTCTCCCTTCCTGGCTGTGTGACCTTGAACAAATCGCCTGCCCTCTCTGTGCCTCAGTTTCCTCTTGTATAAAATAGCGGGACCTGCCTTGCGAGGTGGGCCTGAGGATTGGATGAGTTGATAGGTACCAGCACTTAGAACAACGCCCAATATGTCGCAAGCACTCACGACCGTACTAGCTGCTGCCACTGTCGTTGAGGTTGTTATTATGATGATTAATTATAGCACCCCCCAGTTATACGGATTTTCCCTAGCATGGCTTGTGTGTGTGTGTGTGTGTGTGTGTGTGTGTGTGTGTGTATGTGTGTGTGTGTGTGAATAGACAGGGTTCAACAAATATTTGTTGACTTGAATTGAATTTTAGATTTTTAGAAAGCTGCCAGGCCTGGCACCTTTCAACCAGGAAAAAGCAATCGGGAAACCAGACAGAAAGTAAGCAGCAATTTTATTTCTAGCAAGCCCCATCGTCCCTGCTGTGTGTGTCAGACAGCCGTCTCTTCCCCCACCCTCCCACCCTCCTCGGGAATACCTTTCTAGACGCTTGCTCAGATGGTGCCGGGGAGGGCAGGGAGCCTCCCAGACCGACTTGGGTGTCGTTACCCGATAGAGTTCTGAGCAGTTGGAGCTTTTGACTTCTTGTGAATGGCCATTTCTTTCTGATTCACTTTCACTCCTGGCTCTTAAGACACATCATTTTTTAATGAAGCTTACTGCAAGAGCTTTGTGCTCTGATATATGTATCTACTGTTTGCACCGTGAGGGTGTGTTTGTTTGTGTTTAGTTGAGGCTCACCTAAGCATGGTTGTCTTATTCCCACTGAGGTGCAAGTGAGGGGACCATAGAGGCATGAAGGTAAAGGATGGTATGGTGGCGGGGTGATAGGCCTCTCAGGTAGGCTTATAGGTAGATCTCACAGAAACCCCACATCACAGTTGCTTAAACACCCCCAAATTTATTCTCTTATGTGCAAAGTCTAAAGGTGAGTGATTTAAGTTACTGTGAGGCCATCAGGAATCATCAGGATTAGGCTCCTTCTCTCTTCCTGTTCCACTCAAGGTCCCCTCGTGGTCCAAAATGATTGCGGGAGATGCCACCATCACGTCTATGTTCCATGATGTTGAGTTCCAAGGAAGAGGGAAGATAGGGCAAAAGGGGCTCGCTCCCCAGCTGGGTTAGCTTCCTCTTGGGAACCCTTCTGCAAGTTCTCCCTGCACTTCTGCTTACATCTCATTACCTCCAACTAGTAACGTGACCACACTGATCTGCAAAGGAAGCTGGGAAGTGTAGACTCTTAGCCAGGCTCGCTGTCACCAGAGATCATTGGGATCCTATTACTAAGGCAGGGGAAATGAGTACCGGAGAGAGGGCCAGCAGTCTCCACCACAACAGATGAGCTTGAAGAAGAGATACCGTAGCACCATTTTTATAATAGACTTTTAAAGTTTTGAGAGATGTGGTTCTTCATTTCCTACCTGGTTTTCTATCTCTTGTGGTCCAGGGAGGTGAAAGCTCAACTCGCAGATGTGACAGGGCTTTGGGAGAGGGCCAGACAGGATGCCACTAGAGAGGAGGGCGGGAGGGGTCTCCTGTGATGGATGGTCCCTGGGGACCTTGGAGATTCTCTTTCGAGAACCTGTGTGCAAAAGTCAAAAACCTCAGGCCTCCCTCCCGCTAGCCCTGTCGTTTTCAGTGCTGAGTTTCTAGCATCGGGAACTGTGCGAGGCCTACTGTAGGCACTTTCTCTGTAGTCAGTAAAAGAATAAGTGAGTCTGAGCCTTATTTCCTCATCTACAAAACCTGGATGAGTGCCCGCGTCCTTCACAGAGCGTGTTCTAAGGAGCCATGGAGATGGCAGGTGCCGGGGCCTTTTAAAGTCAGTGCCCAACACTGGGTGTTGTATGTAAGTGACGAATCACTGAATTCTACTCCTGAAACCAGTATCGCCCTGCATATTCACTAACTAGAATCTAAGTTTATTTATTTATTTATTTTTAAAGATTTTATTTATTTTTATTTGACAGAGATAGAGACAGCCAGCGAGAGAGGGAACACAAGCAAGGGGAGTGGGAGAGGAAGAAGCAGGCTCCTAGCGGAGGAGCTTGATGTGGGGCTCGATCCCATAACACCGGGATCACGCCCTGAGCCGAAGGCAGACGCTTAACCGCTGTGCCACCCAGGCGCCCCTAGAATCTAAGTTTAAAAAATAAGTCAGTGCTCAGAATGCTGGATAAGGTAGAGCTATTACTTTTTAGTAAGTTTTCTTCCTTGTGGACTAAGGTAATATATACTCATTGTGGAACGTACCGATTGCTCACTTCTTTATTATTATGTACCGAATGGGTGCCAGGCTCTGAGTCCAGGTGAAAGAGAAAAACGAAGTGTTCGTTCCAATGAGAAAATGGACACTGAACAGGTTAGGCATCGATAGGATCATTTCAGATTGTGATGAAGAGTTTTAAGGGGAAAAAGTGGGTAGTAGGAGAGAAAGCCTGGGGAGGTGGTTTACTTTATGTTGGGGTCATCAGGGGGTTCCTCTCCAGGGATGGGTTCATTTACATTGATATTTGAACGACCACAAGGAACCAAGCAGGTGAGAATCAGTAGAAGGACATTCCAGATAAAGGGAACAGTAAGTGCAAAGGCCCTGAGTCAGGAGAGCTCAGGTGTTTGAAGAATGATGAAGGGGACGGTGGATGAGGGAAGGAGCAGTAGGAGATAAGACTGGAGAGAGAAGAAGGGATCTAATCATGCAGGACTTTGCAGGGCACAGAATTTGAGTTTAATTTTTTTATGCCCTGGGAAGCCATCGGTGGGTTTCAACAAGAGGAGTGATGATTTGCTTTAAAAAGATCCCTCTGGCTGCTTCTAGAGGCTATTTAGGATGTGGGGGTGAAGGGGGCGAAGCAAGAGAAAAGCAGGGAGATAATCAGCAGGGTGGGTGCGTGGTCTAGACATGAGGCGGCAGTCGTGGGACCCAGGGGAGGTGGAGGACAAGGTGAGAAGGGAAGGGTGGCACTCTCTGATGGACAAGGGATAGGATTCCAGTACAAGTTTCCTGCAGGAAAAGCCCCCCTCCACGAGTGTCCGTGTCATTGAAGAGCTGTTCTCAGTGGGGTGATTTCATCCCTCAGGGGACATTTGACCATGTCCAGAGATGTTTTTGGTCATCCCAACTGGGCGGCTGGAGGGTGTAGGTTACCAGCATCTCGTGGGTGGAGGCCAGAGGTGCTGCTGAAAACCCTTTGGGGCACAGGGCAGGTAAAAATCTGGCTCCCCAATCAGTAGTCAGCCTTGGTCCGTATGCCGAGGCTGAGAAATCCTGATTCAGTGGTTGCTGTTTCGTTTTTCTTTTTTTTATCCCATATCTTAAATAAATTATGGGACAATGATAATCCCAAATGTTGCCGTCTGTCCAGAGGGGTCCCTGATTCCTCACTCAAAGGGGTGTGTAGTGACTGTCCTGCAGGACGGCTGTCCGCCTGATGCCTTCCCCGAGAGGCCCTCGGGTGAGTGCACGAATGAATGAAGAGCACAAGAGCTGGCTCTATAAAGAGATGAGTCAGAGCGGATCAGCCCACAGTCTCCCACCGTGTTACGAAAGCCAGGCCCCGTGCGGCTGCACACAAGAACGGGCTCCTTGTTCCTGTATGATGTGATTTGTTGATCTGCCAGAGAGCCCCGCCTCTCCCCAGGTCACCGGCAGCAGTCTCCCCGCTGTCTCGCCGCGTTCGGGGCAGCAGAGCTGTGCGGGGCCCTCCAAAAACCCACCCTTTGAAACGAAAGAAATTGGATCTTAAAATCCCAAAATAGAGTACGGAAAGGTACACATCACGTCTGCCTTCCCCTTTTCCCCCTGGTGGCAAAAGTGACTCAGAACTCTTGGTCTGGATCCAGAGAGACCTGCGTGGCCTTTGGGCAGGGGGGCGGGGGTGAGATTGGATGGGGGATGGCTCCCCTCTCTGATGGCTCTCGAGCATTTCTTGAGTCTGCCTTTCCCCACCCCACCGTTCTTTCTCAGCTTTTGGCTGCTGTGAAAAAGGAGGGGCCAGAGCGGATGCTTCCCCCAGATGTCCCTGTCTTTGGCAGAACATTTATGCAGAGCTGAACTGTGGTTCCTTTGAGGTGTTTTATCAGAGTGTTCTCTGGGGCTGCCGTCATGGTGGGATTCTCGCCCCAGTATCCTTGGGGTGCTTGCATGCTGCCGTGTCGGGTACCACTGGTCAGGGTCAGATAGGTTCACAGAATGGCCAGAATGGCCGTGAGCTGCCTTGGGTCCTTGATTGCCCCCTGCAAGGGTGACTCCATCTTCTTCCTATTCCCTGCTTCTCCCAGGGCCCAGGTGACCTGCAGAGTAGGTGTCCTATTCCTCAATATCAGTGCCTGGAGTGAGAGACACGCGGAGAAATGTTTTTGAAGCATGCCGTCCCTTTTTGTTTGGTCTTCGGGTGAACACAGGCAGCAGGGGGCATTGCCCGGGCCTCACTTTTCCCTCACCATCTCCACGAGGCTGCCAAGTCACTGCACTTTCGACTCAGTCTCTCCCTGGGCTGATCCCCGAATGCTGCCTGGAGAAGAGATTGTAAACTTCATTTTTCCAGCCCAAGTTTGTCTCCTCTTTGACTTCCAGTGGACTTGGCCTGGTGTAATATGTCTCTTTCACGGTGAGACACATTCCTGCAGACTGGCTCAAACGGTAGTGAATTTAGGCGGACTCCAAACGTGGGGCTTCTCTTCCAGACATGAATAAGCCTCCTCTTTCAGGGTCACTGGAGGATGAATCATCCGGCAATATGTTGAGCCACATAGGAGCCCGAGAATCAATCTATTCAGTTATTTACTCAGCAAATATTTATCGGACGTCTACTACATGCCAGGCACTGCTCAAGGTGCTGGGCCACAGTAATGAACAGACGTTCATTCTAGCAGTGGGCGGTGCGGGGGTGGGGGCAGACAATAAGCAGAAGCATAAGGTGACACTTATCGCTATCAGGAAGGAAATCAACAGGAAGCTACTATGGAGCTACAGTGGGGTGAGGGCCGGGGCTCGACTCTAGCCGGGCTGCTCTGAGAAGGCCTAGAATTTAGGCTGAGACCTGAAGAATTGGGAAGAACAAGCTAGGGGAAGATCTGGGGGGTGGGGATGGTGTTCTAGGCTGAGGGAACAGCAAGTGCAAAGGGCCTGAGGTAGGAGCAAACTCAGCCTGTTTAAGGAGCATCAGGGAGGTCCATGTGGCTGGACCAGAGTTGGGGAGGTGAAGCTGGTGACCTGGGCAAAGGCCAGATCAGGCAGGGTTCTGTGGGCGGTGATGAGGCGTTTGGCTTTTATTCTAAACATAGCTGAGGATCATTACGTTTTAGGGCTGAGAGACAACCTTCAAGATGATTTTTTTCCAAGAACTGAAACTAGAAAAGAGGAATTTACCAAAAGTCACCCAGCCATTATTGGTGGAAGAATATTAATAAAAACAGATATTTATTGAATTCTTGCTGCACGCTTTATTATTATTTTTAAATTTTATTTATTTATTTGACAGAGATAGAGACAGCCAGCGAGAGAGGGAACACAAGCAGGGGGAGTAGGAGAGGAAGAAGCAAGCTCATAGCGAGCGGAGGAGCCTGATGTGGGGCCTGATCCCATCACGCCCTGAGCCAAAGGCAGACGCTTAACCGCTGTGCCACCCAGGCGCCCCTTGCTGCACGCTTTAGACATAAATTCACTTGATCCTTCCAACAGCCCAGGGAGGCATGTCGAGTCCTTAGTCCCACTTACAGATGAAGACACTGAGGCCCGGAGACGTCCGTGAGTCCCCTGCCGTGACAGAGGAAGTGCCAGTGCTGGGACATGACCCCAGACGGTCCGGCCCCCGGGTTCGCAGCCCTCCGCCGTACGGTGGCCCCACTCAGGTGGTAGCACAGAAAGAAGACCTGAAAAGTACTTGTTTGGCTTCTTAAAAAAAACAAAAAAACAAAAAACCCCAAACTCCATCCAAAGGTTGACTCAAAGAAGGGCTTGCATATTTTAATCCAGGCCTTCCAGACTCCTCTCCTCTATGACTCAGTCACTCCTTGGCCCAGAGAGATAGTTGGTCAGGATAGGGATGCTGGTGGGGAGCCACGGCCAGGCTGCCGGTTCTGTTGAGTGGACCGGAGGCTGGGGGTTGAGAGGAAAGGGGGGTGAGTGGGACCCGAGAGGGGAAAGCAGGTGTCTCTAGCCCCTGACAGGCGAGGGGAGGGGGCAAAAGGGTCCAGTTCCTTTGTTCAGAGACCCCTGGAGGTGCTGGGGGGAGACATACGTTTGGTCTGGAATCCCAGCCGCTAACGTGCCTCGCCTCTGATCTGTCTATGGCTCCCTCACGGTTTCCAGTGTGGACATGGTAATTGGAAACAAATTTAGCATGTTTCAGGCCATCGGGCCTCTCTTCGGGCAGCGTGTTTGCTGTGCGGTAGATAGGTCTGTTTTTAATTTCCAGTGATGTGAGAAATATAGAATGACGATTCTTAATTTAGAATCCTGAGAGAGACCGTCTTGTTTTGTTTTCAAGCCTGTGCAAAATGTCTAATTCTCCTTCTCTGGAGAGAAATCACCGTGTGATTTCAAAACGTGGCCCTACCCCGGGGCATCTGGACTTTGCTGGTCACAGATGTCTCCTGCCCGCCGAAGACAGGTCCCGCTGGGGGCGTCCCAGCTGGGGTCCAAAAGCAGACGTGGCACTCCTTTTGCATCACACGCTGGCGATGCTGCCCCCTCTGCTTGGGAGACAGCAGCCCAGGGACCGGCCGTCCAACCAGCTGAGTCCTGCCCACGCTGAGCAGGACGCAACGGTCGCTCTGGCCAGGAAGAGCGTGTGAGCTGGAGGGGAGGCAGTGTGGGCAGCAGAGGGGAAGGGGATGGTCTGGGGGGATTGCAGCCACTCAGACCCCTCCCTTTGGGCTCTCGTTCCTTCGAGGGTTGCTCATGCATTGAGCACCGCATGGCCTTGTAGGCGCTAGAGATGCCTCGGTGACCAAGGTCAGGGGGGTTGCTCTAGGTGGAGAAGGGAGAAACCAGCAAATAAATACATGGTGCAGTGTCAGGTCGTGATAAACGGCTGATGTAACATAGAGCAGGGTGGGTGAATGAGGTGCGGGAAGGGTATAGGGTGCCACGTTGGGATGGGCGGTTGGGGAAGGAGGAGTCCTCTGAGGAGAGGTTAAATGAAGAGAGGGGTGAGCCCTGTGGATTTGGGGGAAGAACATTCCAAGCAGAGGGAGGGTAAACATTCCAAGCACCCCGAGGCAGGAGGGTGCCTGGCTTGTGCCTGGCCTGGTTGAGGACAACAGGGCCGGGGTGGCTGGAGCAGAGGGAGGGAGGGAGGATGATGGGCTGGAGATGGTGAAGAGGGGACCAGATCATATAGGATCTTCTGAGTCATGTAAAAGGCATTGGCTTTCTGATCTGAGTAAGATGTTTGCTGTGAGGGTTGGGGGGAGAGGGGAGAGTGGGGTGGGGGCAGGTTGAGCAAAGGAACAAGATCTCTAACTTAAAAAATTGTATAGATCATTCTAGCTGCTATGTGGAGAAGACTGTGTGGAGGGGGAGGGAGGGAGGGGGAAGGAGGATGGAAGCAGGGAGACCAGAAGGAGTCTACTGCACTAGTCCAGGCAGGAGATGGTAGAAACTCAGACCGGAGTGGCGGTGATAGGGCTTGTGAAAAGCAGTCAGGTTTTGGATGGATTTTGAACGTTGAGTCACCAAGACTTGCTGCTCGACTGGATGTGGTGTGTGGTTTGCTTCTCTCTTGGTTGTAGGCCCCATACCCTGAGCTCGAAGGGAGCCTGCGGGCACTTCTTCCTGCCTCTTCCTTTGCTGAAGGCTTCCACCTTGGACCTCCTACTCTTGAGGTTTCCACGGCTGGGTCCTGGGTCTTTACTTTTCTTGCAGGATGAGATGGGATTGGACATATATTGGTACCTTCATTGCTTTTGTTTTTCTTCCTTGTGGTCTTTAAAAGAAATGTCAAGATTCACGAAGAGAAAAGCAGCGGCGTAGGGGGGGCAGTCTCTTTCTTTGAATGAATGTTTTGCTTATTTTTTACAGTATACATTCAGAAAATAATTTTTGTGTTGAATTGTAATCAATATAATAGGTCAGGGGAGCTACAACCAGGGGCTCCTGGGACAGAAGAACTTCTCCCTGGGAATGATAAAAATCCAATGGACATTTTAAAAATAGGGTCTGATGTCTAATTTTATTTTAAATCTTACTGTTGGATACCCACACACTCTGCACCCTCACAGCTTCATAACACAAATAGATATATTTGTTCTCACTGTTACGGTATATTTTGGAGATTATTTTATCTCCATATATTAAAAGCTTCCTTAGTATGCCCAGGTTGTGCACTGCACAATGCCAGGGGGTGCCATTCGTATTAGCTGCCATGCTGGTTCCTAGAGTACTCATTCTTTTCTGCAATAGCGTTATACTGCATCGTAGATCACTGCTGACTTAACCAGTACTCTTTTGGTGGGCCCCATCTTTTGCTATTTTAAAGAGTGCCGCACGGAATAACCTTGTCCTTAGTTTTTTCTGCACGTCTGCCAGGACATCACAGGACAGCCCACTCACTAGTCGTAGAATTACTTCATCAAAGGAGGTATACATTTTTAATTTTGAAAACTGCAAAATTACCTGCCACTGGTTTGCACGTACCCTCTTTCCACAGGCTCTACACGTAGGTTTAGTTGTTTCAACCAGGTCGCTCTACCTGGGTGGCACCTTGTCCTGCCTTTCGTGTCAGTCCACGCAGAGCAGATGAAGGAGGTCAGACCTGGATTCAAATTCCCGCTCTGCCGCTTGCTTGCCGGCGGACCTCACGCCTCTGCGCTTCTCTTCCTCTTCTGTAAAAGGGCAGTAGCATAGTTCGGGGAACTTTATGGGGATGGAAGGGGACAGCAATTAACCGGGCAACGAATTAGATCTGGTAGTGATGGTGAAGGCAACAAAGGAGAGTGTTCCTGAGGCCCTGCCCACCCCCCCCCC
>NW_024424675.1:37933124-37935277 GCF_017311325.1 Ursus maritimus | reverse complement strand
GCCCCCCCCCCCCCCCCCCCCCCCCCCCCCCGGGGAGCAAGGAAAGACTTGGTGGGAAATAAGATTTGAGCCACGCTCTGCAGTGTGACCAGGAGTTAATGAGGACAAAGGCGGGCGTGGGGGGTGGCGGGATATTGTTCTTGATGATCAGAGGTAGGGAAGACCTCACAAGGGGCGGGGGTGGGAGGGGTACACTGTGGGGAGGGGCCGGGCCATGCATGGCATTGCAGCCAGAGGGACTGGGAGCCACTGATGGCCAACTGAAGTTTCTCAAAGGTCATCCTGGCTGCAGGGTGGGGAGTGGGGGGGTGAGGGCTGGAGGGGAAGGTGGTAGTTTGGATGAGGGGGGCAGGCAATGGAGGGAAGGAAGGTGGCGGGTGGGAGTGCGCTTTAGGACATGGAATTGACAGGACTTTGAGATGGAGCCCGTATGGGGGTGAGACGGAGATCTCAAGAATTAGCAGTTCTAGTGTAGTTACTCATATGTGCTCACTAGATGGGTATGTAATGCTTGTTGGGATGCCTGAGGAGAGAGTAAAATCATGGTCGAGTTTCCTTGGGGTGAGTGTGTCGGTGTGTGAGAGTCTGTGTGTGAGTGTGTATATGTGAGTGCGCGGATCTGTGTATCTGTATGTGTGAGTCTCGGTGCGTCTGTGTGTGTGTGTGTCTGTGTGTGTGGATGGGGGGTTGGGGTGGCAGGTATGCGCTGCAGTTTCTGCATCCAAAACTAAAGGCAGAGTTTGGGATCCATGCGTATCTGTAGAAATCTTCTCCCCACGTGCCATGTGGCAATTGGGAATCGCAAGAAAACACCCTGATGGGCTTTTCTCTTCCTTCAGAGTGAAGTCTTTGAGGGCGATACCAATTTCCTAATATTCCAAATTCAACAACAACAAAAAAATGCTACTTAACATTGTTAAAGTTTGATTTTAGCACAATTCAAAACAGTTTCTTTGGCCAGTGGCCAGTGTGAAAATCAATCCCACATTTTGGACTTGGTGGCAGTCTCGTCCATCTGCGAGTATTTAAAAAGCTCTGAGCTGAGTTGATAGAAAAATCGTTTTCAAGGAAATGTCATTTATGAGTTTTCATTGCAGTGTTTATCATGGGGGAAGTTTGAACAACTTAAATGCCCGACTGTAGGGGTTAAAGCTGTAGCCCACACAGGGGATGGAAATGCCAGGGCCAGGACCCAGCCTGAGGCGAGAGAGGCAGGAGGGGGGCGAAATTTAAGGCAGCGCTCACTCCCCGGGGCCTACCTTGCACTTAGACAATCCTGAGAGCCCGTGCCTCCTTAAATCACGTGATCAGGTGCCCAGGCACCTGAGCGGCCTTGCTAGTCTGAGCCCTGGAGATACTGTGCTGTCATCTGAGATTGTCTCATGAAACAAGTTTCAATGACAAGGGGAAATGGTCACACTGTATTGTTAAGTGGAAACAAGATGTAAAGTAGAATCCCAGATCTGTGTGCCTAGAAGAAAAGTCTGGAAGGAATACACTAAAATGCTTACTTATTTTGAGAGAGTATTCTTTTTTTTTTTTTTTTTTTAAGATTTGATTTATTTATTTGACAGAGAGAGCCAGCCAGCGAGAGAGGGAACACAAGCAGGGGGAGTGGGAGAGGAAGAAGCAGGCTCATAGCAGAGGAGCCTGATGTGGGGCTCGATCCCATAACGCTGGGATCATGCCCTGAGCCGAAGGCAGATGTTAAACGACTGAGCCACCCAGGCACCCCTGAGAGAGTATTCTCTTTATAATTTATACTTTTTTGGGGTCTCATCTTTTTACCCTACAACGAATGAACCTGTACTCACTTTCCCTTTGTCTTGGTATAAAATTCATACCAACAAAGATCGATGCCCTTCGTATCTGTCCGCCAGAGCGGTTAAGCTGATGTTGCGAGCGGGCAAAGCTTGAATCTGGAAGTGGGGGGCTCTGATGAGCCTTCCCCGTGAAACCGTAGGTCTTCGAGGTGTGAAGCCCATGTTCACCTCTGGATTCTTTTTGCTGAGCTGGCAGGATGCACCTGTGTGTCTTAAGATGCCTCCACCAGATTCCAGGAGAGTTGGCCTTTTTCCGAGTCAGCGGTGACGCAGAGGAAGCCAGAAGGGCCACATCCTTGGGGCTCCCCCCCCCCCCCCCCCCCCCCCCCC
>NW_024424675.1:37814293-37933106 GCF_017311325.1 Ursus maritimus | reverse complement strand
CCCCCCCCCCCCCCCCCCCCCCGGCTTCGGAGCGGTGGGGTCTTGAACAGGGCTTGAACAGGGCCCCTAATCCTGGTGAGCCTCGGCTTTCTCATCCAAAAAAGGAGTAACTCAGCTCTCCTGCTGTGCAGATTAAATCAGTCTGCCACTCCCTACTCAAGTAGCAAACCTCACAGTGTGCACTGGAAACACCCCTTCTTCCTGGAACCCTGTCACCCGCCTGGGAAATGACAAGAAGCAGAACTTTCGCTCTCATCTCGGCTGCAGGAAGCAGAGCCTCTTGTGCTTTGGAGACCAGATAACCTTACACTTCTGGGTTTGCAGCAGGTGTCTGCTAAGGTGGGAAGGTGACTTTGCTGGCTCAGGCCCCGGGAGAGATCTTACCTTTGGAGAAGCCTAGAAAGAGGCCTCGAGACCAAAGTCTCCCTAAAATGGGGACAACAGGGCATATGGGACCTCAAGGGTCAATCAGGCCATCCCGAGACATGAAGTTCTTTTCACAAGACTGAAATCCCTCGGCTTTTGGAGAAGCAAGTAAATGGCTCCATGCTCTCCTTTACCAGCTCTCCAGATGGCTGGCAAGGCTCTCCAGAAAGAGCACGCCACGCAGTCAGGGCTCTGGGCACCCTCTACCATCTTCTCTGGGAGGGGAGGGGGGAGGGGAAGTGTTCTTTTGCATTTCTTGCAAGATGGTGAGGTTTCTTCGCTGGGCCCCACCTCCTTCCAGAGCTCCATGTCAGAGCGGCTGTTAGCCAGCCCGCAGAGAAGCCTGGTATTAGTGCCTGGGTTTGCCACCCACAAGCCCGTTTCGGGTCATTTTTCACTTTGCTAGTCTTTCACATTCATTCTTCACCTTTCCATTCAGTTCTGTAGTATCACCTCCGTGTTTTGATTCATGTCATCCTCTGATGGCAAGGAAAAGTCTCTGTTCATGGGCACTTACTGGGAGCTCTCCTTTGGGGCCCTGCAAAAGCATCTTATTAAGCCTTCGAAAGAGCCCCGGGGAGTAGGAGGTGATATCCCTGTTTTACGTGAGCATCTGAAACTCAGAAGGGAGGAGCCCCGGGGCCACAGTCCCAGGGTCTGCAGAAGCAAAGAGCCAAAGAGCCGGGATGGAAATGCAGCTGTCTGACCGAGCGTGAGATCCTTTCTTCTTGTGTTGATTTCTGATGCCTGTCTTTCTCTCCATCCCCCGCCCCCAACACCCCTTGTTGAGCAGGAAGAACATGCTTGATCTCACAATTGAACACTTACTCGTGTTTCCTTTGAGCACCTGAGCTGCATTTCTGACCTGTCTTCCTAGATCCCAGAGCAGAGCGGGTGTCACTTCGGTGGGGGCAGGGGGTGGGGGGTGGGGGGTGGTCCGAGAGCCTGGAATGCACATCCTACCTCGGCCCTATCCTAGCCATGTTACTGGACAGGTCGCCTGCCCTTCGCTGGCGTCGGTGGGCCCATCCCGCACGGAGCTGCAGTGTGGTGCCGGGTCTGCGGGACGCGTGCGCTTGGCTGCTGCGTTGTCCTTGCTGGTGACCGGGAACGCATATGTTTATCGATCACACCGAACAAAATAAACAAGGTTCCTGCTACCAAGGTTCTTGGACCTCGTGTTCAAGTGGGAGAGAGAGGTGCTAAGCAAACAAACAACTAACGAAACAAGAACATTTCAGACGGGCATGCAGTCACTATGCCAGAGGCGTGCTCCAGAACATGAAATGTCTGATTTTCTGGAGGAAAAAAGAGCCCCGATGTGTAGCATTTGCCAATTTTTGGGGTATAAATATTCCCCACTGTGGCTGACTTCCGGTTACCAAAGTGGCAACTGGCTCTTAAAATTTCTAAAAATTTTAACAAGTGGCTCTTGCAAGGCCGAGGAAGCTGGCTGCGGCGTTGGGTGTGGTTCGGGAAAGACCAGAAGGTACCTGAAAACAAAATGTACCAGCGGGAGAGCATCGTAGGCAGAGAAGGGGGCTGCGCAGAAGCCCTGCGGCTGGAGAGGGCTCCGTGTGCGCAGGGAGCAGAAGGTGGTTGGTTTTGGCAGGGACCTAATGGGGTGGGGAAAGAAGCGAGCTGCTGGGCTGGTGGAAGCCTCAGCGACCCTGGGACCAAGTCTGGATTTTATTCTAAGGCCACAGGAAGTCTTTGGAGAGTTGTAAGCAGCAGAATGTCTGGGTCTGATTTGCATTTTTTTTTTTTTTAAACATTATTGGGCTCTTCTGTGAAAGGCCAGCAAGAGGCCAGTTAGGGGGCAGTGATGGTTGCTCCGGGGAGAGGCAGTGGTGTTGGGGTAGGTGTGGCCGCAGGGGAAGACCTGGAAATGGCTGGATTCAGGTAGAGCCGTAGGGATGTGACGAGTTTTGTCACCTGGCTCTTCACCGTAAGTACAGCCCGGCTGCAATTTCTGCGCCTCTGTCCTGGGGAAGAGGAAGGAACCAGAGACCAGCCAGGCTTACTATCTCTCCAGCCTACTTTTCTCTACACTGGGTGATAACTCTGTTTACCACCTCCTGGAGAGATGGTGAGGACATCTATTTATCTCGGGTCCAAATGCAAAGCAAAACCAACAAAAACAAAATCTCAACTCTGAGCTTCCTGCTTTGATTTTTGCAGGAGAACAGTCCCCTGTTCTTCGTTTTGCCTGGGGCGGGGGGTGGGGGGGAGATAAGAGGCTCTGACTAGAATTTCCATCTTGGCCCCAGGGTGCCTCTTGGGTGTGTATCAGACATGTAAATGCTGTGGGTGTCCACCTGGCAGGTTTTAAAAAAAGGCGTCATCTGGCTCTTCTCCACTCCCAACCTGTCTCTGTATGGTTTTCGGAAGGGCACAAGAGAACGTCATACCTCTGTTGTCCGGTAGAACCTGATGATGGAAATGGTTTTATCTGTGCTGTCCACGACAGTGGCCGCTCGCCATCTGTGGCTTCTGAGTGCCTGAAATGTGGCTAGCATGACTGAGAAACTGGATTTTCCATTTTCTTTAATTTTTGTATTGATGGTACTGGCCCGCACGGTTCTAGACTATGTGTCATCCTCCATTGCCCTGGAACCTTTGTTTTCTGGCAGTTGGCTGCAGAGCCTAGTTCTGTAGACCCGCAGAGAAGGGTAGGGTTTAGGGAGCTGTCACCTGCCACAAAGCCCCTCGCAATTTGCCAAGGAAGGAACGGTGTTTCTCAGCTGGGGAGTGGCAAGACAGGACACCATCTTCAAAGTCTCAGCCTGGTCCTCTTTTTCTTTTGTTATTATATATATGAAACCAGTGTTACATCTCAGACATTTCTAGGCATCGATTCTTCATTGTGAATCAAGTGGGAGTCTTCTCTGACCACCTTCTTAACCTTGATCTCCTCCTCCATCCCTAGAAGTGCCCGTGGTGTGGTCACTTTGGGGTACACCCTTCTGCACCTTTCCTCTTGTGTTTCTATCTGTATCAGTGGATAGATTCCAAGCATCCAGCATTAAAAAAAAATAATAAGTTGTATCATGTAGTACCTGTTTTTCTGCAAGTTGTCTTCTCTTTCAGTAGTCTTAGATCTTTCTGGGTCAGTTCATTGATCTCTACTGTTTTTTTGTTTGGTTTGGTTTGGTTTGGTTTAATTGCTATAGTATTTCATTGCCTGGACATTTCATATCACTTAGAAGCTGTTGCTGTAATTAATTGTTTATTACTCCATTTGTTTTAGTAAACATTTTTGTGTGTGTCTCCTGAATGCACAATATTTCTTTTAGGGTACACAGTGAGAAATGGAATTACCAGGTCAGAGGGAATATGTATTTTTAATTTTAATAGCTTCATAATACTCTATAAGGGGCACCTGGCTGGCTCAGTTGGTAGAGCACAGAACTCTTGATCTCGGGATTGTGAGTTCCAGCCCCATGTTGGGTAGAGATTACTCAAAAATAAAATCTTTAAAAAAAATTTCACAAAATAGTTATACTGGGTTATGTTCCTATGAACTGCGTCAGCATGCCTGTGTGTCCGTAAGTCTCTAAAACACATGATTTTATCAAATACCAACACGTATGCCAATCTAACAGGTGAAAAATGGTATCCCATAGTTATGTAATTTGAATTTTCTTGTTTATAAGTCAGATTGAACATCTTTTCCATGCTAATGGCCATTAGTTTTTCTGTGAATTGCCTGTTCAAACTTCTTGCTCATTTTTCTGTTGGATCGTTTTGTAAATGCATTCAGCAAATGTGTACCAGAATGCCTACCATGTGCCAAGCAGTAATCTAGGTGCTAGGGATGCTGTGGCAAGTAAAATGAATAGACAAGTCTGCCCTCGAAGTGGTGATAGTCTAGTTGTAGGAGGAAGACCGGGGGCACCTGGGTGGTTCAGTCGGTTAAGTGTTCGATTCTTGATTTTGGCTCAGGTCATGATCTCAGGGTCGTGAGACTGAGCCCCATATTGGGCTCCATGCTGGGCTCCAAGCAGGCATGAGCCTGCTTAAGATGCTCTCTCTTCCCCCTCCCTCTGCCCCTCCCCTCCCTTGCACATGTATGTGTACACACACACACACACACACACTCAAGAAAGAAAGAAAGAAAGAAAGAAAGAAAGAAAGACCTAAGCAAAAGAAATTGAGGAAATATATAATAGTGTTAGATGGGATGAAAAGAAGGAAAAGGAGGTAGAGAAGAAGGAAAGAGATAGTTCTACCCACTGGGGGTAAGACTCAATTTTAAATAGGATGGCCAGGAATTTTGTAGGCATTCTTTGTATATTCTGTGTACTAATCCTTTGCTTTTTCTATGTTGCACACATTTTGCTACAGTCTTTAATTTTCTTTTGACTCAGAAGATGGTACTTTTGCCTAGCTTTTTTTTTTTAATTAAAAAATGTAACTTGTTGGTTGGAATATATTCATGTAAAAAAGTGTAAGTTCCTTCTTCTGATCTTCTCAGGCAACCATTGTCAAGAGCTCTGGTTTATCTTTCTTGATTATTTTCTGTCCTCACCACCATGTGACACTCTCCCCACAACCCTACTGGCAACACTGAGCACTGGCAGTTTCTGGCTGTTTCCTCATAAATGCAGTTCTAGTCTATTATATTCTTCCTCATGGTTGTTTAACATTCCATTTTAGGGAGGATCTCTGTAGTTTATCTAAGCAGCCCTTCTGGTTGGACGTCGAGGTTATTTCGGGTTCTCCATTCCTCCAGATGATGCAGCAATCCTGTGCTCTTTCTGCTGCCCGTGAGCTTCTCAGATCCTGGTGGGACAACACCCACCAGCACCCTGCATACTAAAGGTGCTATAATAATTTGATTTTGTTTTCTCCCCCACAGCTCCATGGCTACATGGAAAACAAGCCCCTGGGGCTTCAGATCTTCATTGGGACAGCTGATGAGCGGATCCTCAAGCCCCATGCCTTCTACCAGGTGCACCGGATCACGGGCAAAACCGTCACCACCACCAGCTACGAGAAAATCGTGGGCAACACCAAAGTCCTGGAGATCCCTCTAGAGCCAAAAAACAACATGAGGGCGACGTAAGGGCTGGGGCCCAAGGGTGGTGGGTCTTTACGGGGAAGTGAGTGGGGCTAAGTGGCAGGGATTTGGAGTTGGTGGAAGGAACCGTGGATGGTGGTTCCCACTCTGTGATGGACCCTTAGAGAGTCATTGAAAAAGTTTCTATTTTAAAAGTTCTCTACCTGAGTACTTCTCATGCGTATCAGGAGGAAGAATACCTACGCATCTTTGGATTGTTACTTGGGATGAGACTAAATTTATTTACATTTAAAAATTTATTTGGCCTAAAGACAATGATTAAATAGGGATGCGGAAAGGTCACAACTCACAAGGCGACAGGCATATAGCTAGAGTCTGGGAGACGTTGCACCCGTGTACTAGAGCTAAAACATACTCTTTATTAGAAAATAATCTCAGACTTCCAAACCATGAGAATTTTTACAGGGAACTCCTGTCTGCTGTTCACTCAGATTTGCCCATCGCGAACATTTTTCACACTCGCTTTATGACTCCCTTCACTTTTCGCATTTTCCCGAGCTGAGAGTTGCGGACATGGTGACTTTTTTTTTTTTTTTTACTTTTAGATGCCTGTCTGTGCGTTTCCTCAGAGCAAGAATGCGGTCTTTTGTGACCACAGCGCATTTATCACATTAAAGAGCCTTCATGTTGATACACCATTCTTAATCTGTTGAATAGTCTGTAATCAATTTTACCAGTTACATAGTTGAGTTTTTCAGATACATTTGAGAGTAGAAAAATTGGCATGAGAAACATCTCCCTAGAGCAGTCATTTCACGGGGGCATTTCTCTCGCGACTTTGTTCGTGTTTGACCTCCGACTGGGCATCAGCCCCTGGCTGAAATGTTCATCAGCGGATGGCAGTCCCCTCCCCCCACGACCGCCGCTGACGGTAGCCTTACTTTGGTGAACCGAGCAAGGTGGTTTTGTGGGTGATCTTGTCTCTTCACCGAGATGGTCAGTTCTCACTGGGGTTCTCCACCTCCTGGCAGCATCGATTGTGCGGGGATCCTGAAGCTTCGGAACGCCGACATTGAGCTGCGGAAAGGGGAGACGGACATCGGCCGGAAGAACACGCGGGTGCGGCTGGTGTTCCGAGTGCACATTCCAGAGTCCAGCGGGAGGATCGTCTCCCTGCAGACTGCGTCGAACCCCATCGAGTGCTGTAAGTCGGGCTTTGGGCAGGGTCGGCCTCTGCCAAGTGTGCTCTGTGTGACCTTCCACCCGGGGCAAGGTGCCCCGCGAGAAGACGCGGGACTCACGAGGGTCAGTGGGGGGGAGGGGTGGGCAAGAGGACCCAAGGGCCCAGAGGCAGAGCCCGTTTAACAGTTTCTCTCTGCTTCTATTTACTTGTGGAAGGTTTTGTGGTCTCACAGGAAATTAAAAAATAATACAGCTAATGAGTAGCCTACAGCTTTGTTTAGAAGATTTGAAATGTCTGAATGTTTTGGTCTTAAAAGGGTAGATTTAGTTGGCATGGGTTTACTGTACGCAGTGCCCTCTTTTCTTTTCCTTGCCTCTCCTTTCACTCAGAAGAGTATCCCAGTGGCTGTCGCCTCTGGAGCGGTGACTGCTGGTCACAGTGCTGAGTGCTCAGCACTCAAGAGCCCGTGGAATCTTCACAGCAGTCTTTGGCAGCTGCTGGTGCTGTGATGCCCATTTCACAGGAGGGGAGGGAGGGCTGAGGGCTTGGCTAACTTGTGCCAGCAGGGCTGGGATGTGAACAGGGAAAGATGCCCAAACAAAGATGCAGAGGAATCTTAGAATGATCCAGTGTGCAGTGGCCGAGGCCTGCCATGTGGACGGGCCCGAGCAGGAACTGGCTCAGTTCTCATCAGGCTTTGAAAGAAGAAGCTGCTTTGAGCTCATTCACGGGTGCTTGAGGCAAGGTGTGTAGCTGGTTTTTGCAGTTAGACATGGCAAAGCTTACTGTCTGCTCCAGGTCTGAGAGTTCACAGATCGTTTATCAAAGCATAAAGAAGAAAAAAGTAAACATTGTTGCGGAAACCAAAGCGGTTCATATTATTTTTTCGTGTCTTCTAAGAGTATTTTTTATGTTGTTACAGTCATGGTCTGTATTCAATTATGTTTCAGGATTCTTCTTCCTTTTTACTGGACACTTTACCCTAACTTTGTGTCACAAAAATCCTTTGCCTACGGAGGCCAGGGAGGTCCTGTGGAGGGGTGGAGTGGCTTGGTGGGCGGCAGTAGGGAGTGGTGGAGACCAGGGAGCAGGAGGACACGTTCCCCACCTACAGGGTCTGCCTTTAGGCCACCCCAGCCCGTGTGTCCACGTGGGCTTGTAGGCTAGAGGTGGCCAAGTCCTCTGACTTTTGAAGACAAACCAAAAATCTCCTGATTAAAAAAAAAAAAAAAAAAAAACAAAGACCAAAACAGCAACAAATTCAAAATACTGTGTGGATCAGAGGAAACCTTCATGTGGCTTTGATTAATCAGAGGTAGTCTTAATCAGACATTAATGAGTAAAGCAAATGCATGAATATCTTATGCAGAGAAGGTTGAGGAAGACTGGCCCCCAGGTTTAGAAGAGGGTGAGGAAAGAGCGTGGGCCCTCGTTGGGAGAGAAGCCAGAACTTGGTCTTGGTTGGTCTTCGGGAAAAGACGAAGGGGCCCTATGATTTCTTCCAGTCTTGCGAGTCTTGATATGGATCAGGCTAAACGTGGTGGTGCATCTCTCCTCTAATGTTAGACGAGAAAGACCCAACAGCAGACAACAAGGGAAAAGCAGTGTTGAAAAACGTCATCTCAGAAACATTGGAATTCCCCTCCTCTACCCAGCAGACCCCACCCCTGTCCTCTGAGCACTAGTCACAGTGGCTGCCCCACTCCGATGTTGGTTTCGAACATCTCGAGATGTTTTGGGAAGGAAACTCGGGCTCTTCCTCAGTAATTTGGGGGATTTTGAGAAGATAAGGTCTCTTCTTTCTGGCAAATGACTCACACTACAGGATGGGGCTGTGGTTTCTAGCAAGGTGGGGAGCAGGAGGTCTCAGGAGAGACCACATGCCAGAGCCCCTGTTTCTCTCCATCTTTGGGCCGCTCAGGTCAATGTATCTCCAGCTGATCAGAGACTTTAAGGATCAGCACTGAACTGCACGCATCTCCAGCACGATCTCCAGGGTGTTATAAACTTGTTCAAATCTTGAATGTAGGCTTTTTTTTTCTGCATTTGGCTGATTCAACCACCTCCTTTTGACAGATAAGGAAACAGACTTTCTTGGTAAAGTGATTCACTCGTTTTGACTCGGTAGGTAGCAGAGCCAGAGTCTCCAGCTTTCTAGTTCTGTGAAACACCTTTTTTTTTTTTTTTTGAGATTTTATTTATTTATTCGACAGAGATAGAGACAGCCAGCAAGAGAGGGAACACAAGCAGGGGGAGTGGGAGAGGAAGAAGCAGGCTCATAGCAGAGGAGCCTGATGTGGGGCTTGATCCCATAATGCCGGGATCACGCCCTGAGCCGAAGGCAGACGCTTAACCGCTGGGCCACCCAGGCGCCCCTGTGAAACACCTTCTTAGGGTTTCTAGAACACCACCGTTTCTTGCAGTACCAGACTGAACCACCAATTGCTCCTCGCTCGCTCGCTCTCTGTCACTCAGAATCTGCTGTCATGTTTATCCCCTTCTTTGTTCTATTTGCCTAGACTGCTGCCGGATCGTTCTATACGTATTTATTGGCTGATGGACTTACTATATGGTCCTTAGGGACCGCTCTCTGCTGACAACCCAATTTACTTGTCAGTCTCTCTCATGTAAGGACGGAGACCAGAGGGTGTCAGCCAGGGTCTGGCACAGCAACTATCTCTAGAATGTTTGTTTAAAAAAAAAAAAAAAAAGTAGTGAAAACAGGCATCTTCAGGCTGCCCAGCAGGAGAGAAAGGCAGTGAGGAGATGGGGGTGGGAGGGGGTGGGGAAGGGGTCTTGTCCATAGGTGCAGAGGTCTTGTCCCATGAGAACCTTCCCGTGGGTTTTCTCCCTGCCCTGCCAAGGGGCCTTCTCTGTTCACTGAGTTCCCGAAAACACCGAAAGCAGTTTTCCACCAAGTCCTGCCCACTCCCAGCGCAGAATGGAAATTCGCTCCGCTCCTTTTGCAGGGCCTGGAGGAGTGGGTATATGAGGGGGCCTGGCATGCGGATTTTCTCACGAGCTCTTTTTCAGTTTCTCCCTTTTTGTGACTTAACTGGGTTTTACTGAGGTCTAATTAAGATAGAATAAATCGTGCAGACTTCGTGTCTTCAGCTGAGGGATTTTTGACAATTCACCATACCTGTGTGACCACGGCTCGAAACGAGACACAGGACATTTCCTTCCTTTCTGGAAGGGCCCTCGTTCCCTGTCAGCCAGTGGCTCCTCCCCGGTCCCACACATTTGCCGGTTCTGGAACTTCACGTAATGGAATCGTACAGCGTGTACTCTTGCGCCTGGCTGCTTTTGCTCCGCGCGGTGGTTTTGAGATCCATTGCTATTACAATGTGACCTGAGAGTCTATTCCTTTTTCTCGCCGAACACTATGCAGTTGTGTGACTGTAACGATTGACAGACATCTGGCTTGTTGGCGGGGTTCGGGTGCCGTGGAGAAGGCTGCCGTGAACCTTCTCGTTCCAAGTGTTTTGTGGACAAATGCTTTCACTGCTCCCGGGTACATACCTGGGAATGGAATTGCTCCTTCGTGGGGAAAGGATATGTGTTCCAATTCCTAGATCATTTTATACTCTGTGCACGAGTGCATGGGGGTTCCATGTGCTCCTGCTCCCGATGGTTGATGTTGCCAGTCTCTCTGCTGGTAGTCATGCCGGGGAGCCTGCAGTGTCCCCCCTTGTGCAGAATTTGCATTTCCCTAGTGACTCAGGATGCTGAGCTCCAGTTTGTGCAATTCTTGGCTGTTTCCATGTCTTCCTTGGTGAAGTGTCTGTTCAAAGCTTTTGCCCATTTTCTATTGGGTTACTCAGATTTTTATTGTTAATATGCAGCAGTTGTTTGAGTATTGTGGGTAGGAGACTTTTGTCAGATGTATATACTGTGAATATTTTCCCCAGTCCATGGCTTGCCTTTTTATTTTCTTATTTGTGTCTTCTTACAGGCATCGATATTTTATTTTGATGAAGTCCTAATTTATCATTCTCTTTTCCTTTGGGGTTAGTGCTCTTTGTATTCCCTCAACAAATCTCTCTACCTTTCTGAAGGAAGCAAAGATATTCTCTTGTGTTTTCGTCCAGAAGCTTTTTGATTCTGACTTTTAGGTGTAGGGATACACTCCATCTCGGGCTAATTTTTGTGTATGGTGTGAGGTACGGTCGAGGTCCAGTGTTCACCGTCTGGAAATCTGCTTGTTTCACATGCCATTTTCTGCAAGCAAGAGCTTGGAAAGCCCAACTGTGTTCCTTCCCTCATCAATATTCTTGCACCGCTCCACTTCACTGTCCTAGGTCTGGCTTGGGAGGTGGGCGATCGCGCAGCATTGCTTCGCGAAAGTCCTTAGAATCAGTGGGACCAGCCTGGCATATTCCCTCATTTGCTTCATGAAAGCAAAGATGCTTAACTTGTCCACCTGCTTCTGCCAGAAGCCGAGAGGACACACGTAATTCCTATGGGCTTCTTAACGCGGACTTTTCCACTTAGAAATATATTTGGAGTGCATGATACACTGTTCTAGGCACTGGGGATAAAACACGGATCAAAACAAAGTCTTGGCCCTCGTGGAGGTCACATTCTAGTGGGGAAAACCAACAATAAACAAGTAATGAAAACCATCATTTCAAACAGCTAAGCATGGTGATGAAAATAATAAGGACCATGTGTTGGTGACTTGGGGGAGGGTAGCAGCAGCCTTGGCTGTGCTGATCAGGGTAGACCTCTTGAAAGAGGTGGCACATTAACCTGGGCCTGAGTGGTGGGGGAGCATGGCCCAGCTGAAGGACACAGTAGGTGCAAGGGCCCTGAGGCAGGGATAAGCTCCGGGTTTTCAGGGAACAGAAGGGCAGCTGGGGAGGCTTACGGAGTGAATAGGGGTCAGGAGAGCTCTGAGATGAAGCTGGGGACTCAGATTTCATTCCAAGTGAAATGGGAAGCCTGGAGTTCTAAGTAGCAGACTGACGTGATGGGATCTATATTTTCAAAGTTGTTCGGCACAGTGCCTGGTACATAGTAGGTGTTAATAAATACTCGAAAACTAAATGAAGGAAGAAAGGAGACAACAGGGACCTGGCAGGGAAGGGGTAAAGGAAGAGAAACAATTATCAGTCACCTGCTGTGAGTCCAGCACTTTCCATGTTGCTGTCAAGCATCAAAAACACTGTGAGCTCAGTGTCTGTTCCCATTTCACAGCTGGGAAAACTAAAACACAGAGGAGTTGAATAAATTGCCTATGGTCACACAACTAGTAAGGGACCATACCAGCGGTGACATCCACATCGTGCTGGATCTCAGGACACCAAGATGGAGTTACATCACGGGTGACAGATTAATTTGGGCCAGAACCCCAAAACTGGCATCCTCTCACATAAACCGAGAGACCAGCTCAGCAACCCTCAGAGGCTTCTGGGTGTGCTCCCACCCACAGCAATAGATGTTCTTCCCTGAGCTGCTGTAGCAGTAAATCTGGGGTGAAATTTGGGCATTGGGCAGAGGTTGGGTAGGCCAGGCCTTTGTCAGCCCCTGCTTTCCAAGGAGACTTCTAAGGCATGACCAAGAAGCCACATTTCAGAAACAACCAGAAACCTACATGATGGGGAGAAGCAGTTTCAGGTGGTGGTGAGGTCTGGGCCTGGGTTCACATCCTGCCTCTGCCACTTAGTGGCTATGTAGTCCCAGGAAGTTCCTTAACACTCCGTGCCTCAGTTTCCTCCTCTGTAAAATGGGAATAGCAGTCGTACCTATCTCTTGGCCCTTGTGTGGGTTAAATGCCTGTGTGTGGATCATACAGTAGCTGCCAGCTGAGATCGCAGTCAGATAACCCGAGTGCCTCTCCCGTGGTGTGTCCCACGCTGGCTTGTTTGCCGCCCTTCCCCTGGCTCTGCAGAGCAGCCTTGCATACACCTCTGACTGCCGCTGGGTCACTGCCAAGAGGCCACAGCCCAGGCGGCAGCAGACCGGTGTGGGAGTGTAACAAACACTAATTGTTTCGGGCGAGCTGGCAGCAAGCAGCTCACGCCCGCTGCTGAGAAGGGACCTGGCCGGTTATCTGGCCGGTGCAGTGGGTGGGCCGGGGGGTGAGTGCGGGGGAGCTGGGTTTAGGGGGAGGGCCCAGGACTGGGGTGGCTTCTCTGCTGATTGATGTGGTTATCTGACCGAAGGTTAAGGCCCTCGCTGAGCTAGTTGTGCAGGGGCAGGGAAGGTAAAACCACCCGGATTGAAATTTTGCGGTGTGCCCATGGCCCTCGCGTGTATCAGCTTGTTTCCAGCCTCCTCATGGCCTCGCAGAGCTCCCCTTAGAGACTTGCTCCATTCATTCATTCAGAAAGATTTATTGACCTGTTGTGCCAGTGAGCGTTTGAGGCGTGAGATGCTGCCCTCTTGGCGCTTCTGTTCTCCCCGGTTGAAGTTGAGAAGCATTTCGTGATTTACTGCAGCCGCGTGGCCGGCAAGGAGAGGGGCGGAGGGGAGAGGACACCCGTGTCCTTTTGTCTGTCCAGGCTGCCTGGGTCCCTCAGTGACCAGAAAGCTCATCGGTCCAGTGGAGAGTCGTGCAGCCCTCGGGGAGGGCCTTGTCATATGGAGATGCGTGGGAATATTCTGAAGGGGCCGCCCATGAGCACAGCGGAATGGGAGAGTGATTATCTGAGCAAGAAAGAAAGATCATAGGTCCCACGGGGGCCCTGGTGCTTTGTGGGTTCGGTGAGATGAGATCTACCGGCCCCGCAGGGTACAAGTTACTGCTCCATATTTCCTATGGGAAAGCTGAGGCCGCGTGAGGTCCGGAGGTAGAAGGTGGTCACGTGCACTGCAGGCCCATCTGTGCACACCGTACCCCACTCCCGCGGGGTGAATGCTGACAGCTCTCTCACAGAGGTGAACCCCACACTCAGGGAGAATTGCTGTCCCACCTCCCACTTCCCGGGGAAGACCCGGGAATCACCAGGGCAGGGGCTGGGGGGCCTAAGGGGCTGGTCTCAGGCGAGGCCTGAGTCAGCACTGTATTCTGAGCTGGGCCAGGCTCACAGCCAAGGATGGCAGCCTGCTGTAGAGACGAGAAGTACAGCAGCTGGAGCGCTGCGGCCCGGGGTGGTCAGTGCTCGGGCCAGGATGAGACTGATGGGAGCCCCCCCGCCCCGGCCCCCCTTGCCTGGGCTGGCTGGCGGCTTTCCCACTGGGAAAGCCTTTACTGAAAAGGGGCCCCTCGGGGTAATAGAATCCCACAGTCTAGGTTCAAATCCTGCCTGTCTGCCTGACTTAGCTGTGAGCTCTCAGGCATATCCCTTCTCCTCAGGGAGACTCAGTGCTCCCAGCTCCAAAATGGGAGTAATTCTTGCTTAGCGGTCTCATGAGGCTTAGCAGTAAAAATAACTAAAGTTCAGTGAGCCTGACAAAATGCTATGCGCTTCCCATGCATTGACTCATTTAATTTGCAAATAGCCCTATGAGGTTGGCACTATGATTATTCGCATTTTATAGATGAGAAAAGAGAGACCCAGAGAGATGAAGTGACTGGCCCGAGGTCCCGAAGCTCGGAAGACACCGAGCTGGGCTTTGAACTCGGGCACTCACGTGGCAGTGTCCTTTTATCCACGACCCTAAATTGCCTTCTCGTGTGTGTTTTGTAATATCAACAAACACATATATGTGAGGTGCCTGGAATCCGAGGCACTCTCTATGCAGCTGTAATTACTCGCTATTATTAGCCGAACCCACCCACTCCACAGAATCAAATTTCTCTGACCAGCCTCTCCTGCCTGTCTCCTGAGGTTTTTTGGGTAGATCGTAATTCTTGGCCACACACCCCAATGACGGGGCAAATTGGAGAGAGGCAAGCAGTCATGTCCCATTTCCAGGCTGACTCGGGCCGACCGGCAGGACCCCGAGCCGGTGTGAACTCCCCCAGCCGCGGCCGCTCTGCTCCCCATCAGCCACTGTTGCTGGTAAGAGCAAACAGCCGAACTGGTTAAACCAACAGTGCCCTGTTGATTCAGAGCTCATAAAACCCAGGAGCCCCAGGCCTTTTTATGAAGGGCCAGAACCTGGGGGCACGGGGGAAGCCTGGGGAAGTCTCTTGGTGAGGGCCACCTAGAAGCTTCTGCTGGAGCAGAGCGTCTAGACTTCACCCACAGGGAGAGCCCGGCCTTCAGGATGGCTTTAAAATGGCGGCCCCTGGTTTGGGGAGAGCAGTGCAGGGTGGATGGTTTGGATGGTCTGGAATCTGTAAGGGTCAAAAAGCCGAATGAGAGGCAGTGGGGGGCTGATGGGGGTTGGTGCACCCCGGGCTTCCTGACAGCCCTCTCACGGGTCCTGGATGGTGTCACTCCAATGAGCAGCCTGGGTGTGAGAGGTTGCATCAGAGAGAGAGAGAGAGAGAGAGGAGGAAGTGGACCCCAGGAGGGTAATTTTGGTTGCTGTTTGCCTCTCTTCAGTTCCTCTTTCAGAGGCTAATTGGATTTGTTTGCTTTACCTCTGGGCTCTCTGAGGATGCGGGGGCATCCCCTGGAGGAGGTCCCCTTGTCCTCAGGTGGCCTCCTAAGTGTCACAGTTGGCGCTCAAACAGATGTGTGTAGCGAGTTGCCTGGAAAGGTTGTGACCATTGCGAATTCTGGGAGAGCTGGGTGCAGGAGGGGGAGGTGTGGCCTGAGCACCTGCAGTTTATTAAGTGCCTCCTCCAGCCAGGTAATCCGGCTGTGGCGGACCTGGGAGCCTTACTTTGAGCAACTCTGGCCGTCGAGGTTGAGAAATCTGGTTTCTGGTTCGGGATCCACCAAGAACAGCCGCGACAAGCACAGCAGCGCGTGTAGACATGCGGGACGTGGCGGGCACAGATTGGGTGAAATGCAGACTCTAAGACAGCGACATCTAGCCCGCGCCTCCAGCATGGAAACTGCCGGAGAAACTGCAGGGTCGAGTATCCATCCGTAACCTTGCTGGCTGAGATTTACTGAGCCAAATACACTTTTTGTGAATTCTCCCATGGAAGCCTCGAAACAGCCCGGGAGATGGGTCTGTGAACCGTTGCGGCGTCCAGAGGGGGGACCAGGCTTAGAGAAGCCCCACGCAAGGATCCCCCGAGCGAGGGCCGGGGGCTCATCCGCACCCGGGCTGCCCCTTGAGGGCACTGAGTGCCAAGGGTCTGTTCCCCTGCCTGTAAGGCGGCCTTAATAGCATCTTCCTCGCTCCGGTGGGGCTGTCACTGAAGGCTTAAAAAAGACAACAAATGAGAAAATGTTCTGAAAAGGGCTAAGCAAGAAAGAGTGGCGTTTTGAAAGACGGAGCTCAAGAGTCGTTTCTCGAACGGTTACTGTGGGCTAGGCGCTGGCTGAATGCTTTAGTCTTATGTTAGACGTTTTTCTTATTGAGATAAAATACACATCACAAAACGTGCCATTTGACCCACTTTACGGCGCACAACACCGTGGTACTGAGGACTCAGGGTGCGGGGCCACCACCACCACCATCTAGTTCCAGAGCTTGTCCATCCCCCCGAAAAGAAACCGCATGCTCCTTGGCCCTGGGCGGTCTGTTTTCCGTCTCCCGGATTCGCCCATGCTGAACCGTTTGTACCCGTGGGATCCCAGAATAGTTGTCCTTCTGCGTCCGGCTCCTTGCAATTAGCACCACGTTTTCAAGGTTCACCCACGGTGTAGCCGGTATCGTGCTTTGTTCCTTCTCATGGCCGAATCGGATTTCTCCAGGAACAGAGAGGGTTTTGCCGAGGAGGCATCTGTAATCCAGAGAGGTGAAGTGACTTGCTCAGGGTCACACAGCAGGGAAGTAGCAGACACAAGACTCGAAACCGTGTCTTTCTGACTCCAGAGCCCAAGCAGCAGTCAACCGGGAATTCTCCTTTGACTCCCGGGGGCCTGCCTTATCCTGCCACTGATGGTATGGTAGAGCATACCTGGGGGGGCCCATTGGAATCCTTAGGGGTTATTTATTTATTTTTTAAAAATCTCTGCTGGGATCCTCCCCTCAGAGCATTGAAGTCAGAACCTCTAGAACAGTGGTTCTCAACCAGGGGGGATTTTGGCCCCCTCCTCCCCAGCTTTATGGCTAGAGGCAGTTCTGGCTGCCCACAGGGGAGGGCTGGGGGGAGGCCAGGGCTGCCGCCGAACACCCTGCCTTGCACAGGACGGCCCCGCATCAAAGGCTGCTCAGTCCACACGTCAGTAGCGCCCAGGCTGCGAAGTCCTGCTCTAGGGTTAGGGCCTGGGTGTCAGTATTCTCTAACTTCCCCGCTCATCCTCGTGTGCCCTCAGGGCCGAGAGTGCCTCTCCGACTGGCTAGTCCCTAACAATCATGTGGATTCCTCGTTCCCGGAGGACTTGGGCTCCGTGGGTCTGGGGTGGGGCCCGAGGCTCTGCATTTCTGACAAGCTCCCGGTGATGCCGGCGCTCCCAGCCCTCACCTGTGTTCAGGACTGGAGAACAGACAAAGGTACGGGGAGCTGGGCTGGACTCTCGTTCTCTCTCTTTAAGCTGTTGTTTAAAAAAAGAATGTTTTCAGGACTCCTGGGTAGTGCAGTCGTTAAGCGTCTGCCTTCGGCTCAGGGCGTGATCCTGGCGTTCTGGGATCGAGTCCCACATCAGGCTCCTCCACTGGGAGCCTGCTTCTTCCTCTCCCACTCCCCCTGCTTGTGTTCCCTCTCTCGCTGGCTGTCTCTATCTCTGTCAAATAAATAAATAAAATCTTTAAAAAAAAATAAAAAAAGAATGTTTTCCTTCAGATACGGAGAAGGGCTGGGAAATGGAGATGTGGCAGAGGGAGAAGAACGTGGTTGCTTGAAACCGCGAGGCTTAGCAGGGAGACGCAGTGAAGCTGCCCCAGGAAGGAGACCGTTGTGTTCACAGCGATGCACGGTGATTCACGGAGCAGCCGTCCAGGCCAGCCTCCCACCCAGCGCTGAGAGTCACGGCCACGGCCGGTCCCCAGCCTGGCTGGCCCAGTAGTGATGACTCAGGCTTTCCACCTGCAAAATGGGAGGGATGGCTCTTGCGGCCTCCCCACCCATTCCTGGGGCCAGAAGCCCCCGGGTGCCCCCCGAACTCATCAAAGGCAGATCTTAAAAGTCAGGACCTGCTTTTGCAGGCAATGCAACTGCTGTTTTCACTGCTCATAAATCTCCGTTTGTGGCAGCTCAGTTAGGAAGTCGTACAAAACTCTTATATTGAAAGAAGGGATTAATAACCCGGCCCATGTGGGAGAAATTAGCAGCTTCTGCAGAGAGGCCTTTTTCATATGTACTCTTAACTGGCAGCCCCTTGGAACAGCACTGGCTGCCCGGTCCCTGGGCTGAGCCGGGCATGGGGCAAAGCCGGCAGGGGCTCTTCATGAGTCGCTGGGTTGCACTTTCAAGGTGAAGTGTCTGGGAGCATCCGGCTGGGCCACAACAGACTCCTGACATGTTGCCAAGTGCACGGTTGCTGCTGAGGGAGCCCGTTTCGGGAGAGATGGAGGTGCAGGCCGGCCGGGAGGGAAGGGTTAGGTTTGGGCCTCAGGCCTCACGCGGCTGCTGCCTGCCATAGCTCCCGGATGGGGAGGTCCTCGGGCCGCTGGCACGGAAAGGGCTGGCCCTCGGCCCAGTTCTTGGGCTTGGGAGGAACGCCAGGAGCTCGGGCTGACTCACGAGGGGAGGGCCGGCCTCTGCGGCCCACGCGGCTAAGGCGAGGCCTGAGCAGATGGGTCCCTCTCGCTGACGGGGACGTGTTTCTCACCCTGCCCAGGAAAGGTGGCTGGAGAGGGTCTTCATTCTGTTCCTGCAGCCAGCCCTCCAGAAAAATCGGTGGCTGGCTGGAGTGACCAAGGGATGGGGCTCTGGAGCTAGACAAGCCCACTTCCGAGGATTCAGATCTCAGTCCCACCACACGCCCTTGGCCAGGGGGTGACCTGACTTCTCTTAGCTTTAGTTTTCTCCCTAGGCAAATGTGAATACTTTCAATACTTCCTCCAAAAGTTGCTGTGACCATTCAAGTGTGTCCTTGTGGCTCAGTGCTTAGCACAGGTCTGTCCTAAATCTCCATCTCTGTGTCGTAGACACAGGTGAGGGTATAGGTACATGTAGAGAGATAGCTATGTATAGGTAGGTATTAAGATATATTGAGATACATCCATATTTACCCATCCATCAATCCTTCCATCAGGCCATCCATCCTGAGTACCCCCTAAGTCCAAGGCACTGCTCTTGGCCCTGGGCTTACAGCAGTACACATAACTCCCTCCTGGGGCTTACATTCTAACGGGGAGAGATTTGAAAGACAGGTGCACTAATAATGCAAGATGAAGGGGAGAGAAGGAGAGAGAGAGACACAGACAGGGTGGGGACTGCTGTTTTAACCTCAGGGTGGGAGAGTGGAGGGGTAGGGATAAGGAAGCCTCTTGGAGATGGGGGCATCAGAGGAAAAATGTACAAGAAGTGAGGATGGGAGCCACCGAAGTAATCAGGAAGAACTTTCCAGAGAGGGGGACTAGAAAGTACAAGCTCTCAAAGATAGGAGTGTAGCTGAGTGTGGTTGAGAGGCATTGAGAACATTCTAGAAGTATGGCTGAAGCACAGTGAGCCGAGGCATTGGGGGGGGGGTGGTCCTAGAAAGTGAGGTCAGAGAGGTGATGGGACAACATCATGCTGTTTCGAAAACCCAGTTCAGGATTCCCAGTGAATTCCCAAGCGAGTACGTCTAAACCCTGCAGGAACTGGGTCCTAGCATTCAGCACATATGATCCCTTCAAGTATTTGTTGACATCAGGTGCACGAGGAGAAAGTACACTCTGGCAAAGGGATTCTCTTATGAAAAAGTTGATTTGCCCTTTTATAAAGTAAAGATCAAATCTCCTTCGCCTTGTCTCCCTATAAGGAGGACAGGCACCTGTCCTTTGATTCATGAAAACAAAATGCGTTGTCAGAGGCAAACTACCCCAAGTGCCTTAGGGCACTTTTGCAGGAACCTGGCATTTCCAGAGTCCACAGTTGCTGGGGCGATGGCTCCAGGTTTGCCATGACAACAGGTGACAAAGGGGGTAGAGCGTGTCTGGTCGCCGTGAAATCAGAGAGCCTCTTTTGAACGGACTTCTCCTGCCACCCCAGTGATTTCTCTTTCTCTGGCCCTCAGCCCAGCGGTCGGCCCACGAGCTGCCCATGGTGGAGAGACAAGACATCGACAGCTGCCTGGTTTACGGGGGTCAGCAGATGATTCTCACCGGACAGAACTTCACGGCCGAGTCCAAAGTCGTGTTCACTGAGAAGACCACAGGTCAGGGGGCTTTTGGAGCTCTTGCGTTGTCCGCCGGCGTCGTACAAAAGCACCATCTTTTTTCTTCCAAACACCACTGCTTGGGGGGATCCGTTCTATTGGGTGGGGCTTTCTAGTCTGCTCTTTTTACTCATGACGAGAAGCTTCCCAGACCTCCTGCGAGTGATGTCACCCCAGTTCATGGGGGTAGTGTACCATGATGTGTCTTAGCTGGTCCTGGATTGTTTCACTGGATGATGAGGTTGACCCCTACCCCAAACTCTTTTATTTTTATTTTTATTTTTTTTTACATAGAGAGGCAACCCTTTTCAACTTTTTACTATTACCCAAAAGGGAGGCAGTTCGACACGGCGAATACGTTTGCATGCTCTGGCCCTGGGTCTCCTGGGTGCAAAGGCTAGGTCCACCACTTGCTTGTTCTGTGATCTTAGGCACATTACCTCCCCTTCTGTGTCTTCCTCTCCTTACGCAGAGAATGATAATAACAAAGGTTCTTACTCCCCAGTGTTGTCAGGAAGGCTAACTAGGTTAATACATGCTGAGTAATTATAAGAGCGCCGGGTTGCTTGTAGGCCAATAAACATAAGCTACTTAGAATTTTATGACAAATACTGCTGCAATGAATCTTCTAGTACTTTGAGGATTAATTAACTAATCTTGTATACATGAGTGTCTGCCATTGTGTACTCAGGGTTTATTCCTAAAGTGGGATTTTGGATAGTCATTTTGAGAGCTTTAATTACCTTCTGGAAATCTACAAATTGAAACTTCCATCAATGCTATGTCAGGAGTGGTTTCACCCCATCCCAGAAGTGCCATTTTTTTTTTAATTAAAAAATATTTGCTGAATTGGTGCTTCTCCTTACTATACGCTCCTTTGCTATGAGAGGTTTAGTGTTTTTGTTTATTGGCCATATGTATTCTTTGTTCCATACACTGTTTGTTAATATTTTTTGCCAATGAGGATATGGTAAAAAGAGAATGATCTAAAGTAGGGTCAGTTTTAAGTTATGCAGTTATTTGATAGTTATGGATGCTAGATCAATTTTTTTCTCTAATGGACATGATTTCAGTAGGTTATTCTAGGGGGTTTCCTTATTTGTTTACTATCCTTAGGATGATGTGGAGACTATAATAGGCAGATTGTCCAGTTGTGAGGATTGTGCACTGCACAAGGGTACCTCCTCTAGGGACCGCCGTTCAAGTGGGTTAATCGACAATCTATGTAGACGGCTGCTGGCAGGAGGAAGCAGGGTGTCTTGGGGAAGGATTCTTGGGGTGCGCTGGCTCTCTGACTAGGCATGACATCAAGGAAGGCTGTGGCAGTGGGGGCTGGAGATGCATGGGTGGGTTTGGCAGTGGTTTAAAGGGTATGTGGTCAGTCACTGTGGGTTTGAGGGGCAGTGGTGGTGTAGTGAGGGGTTAGGGATGCAGGCATTTAAATGGGTGCATTGCAGTCTATTATATGTTTGTCTAGTACTTTAGTTAGCCATTGCCCTTTTCTTATGCCTTCGACTGCTCCCAGCTCTGTGCTATTATAAGTAACTCAGTGATCAACGTTCTCTACATCCCTTTTGTCAGCTAGGTAAGAGCTCATGCTCTTCAGCCAAAACCCAGCTCCACTGTTTTCTAGCTGTGTGACCGTCGGCAGGTTACTTAACCTCTCTGGGCAATAGATTTCTTGTCTGTGTGATGAGGATGAAGACAGTCCTACCTCAATAAGGTGGTCATAGGATTAAGAATTTCTGCATGTTCAGTACTCATAAAATGCTTGGTATATACATTATTTAATGCTATTTGGTATTGTTTCCTAGTATTAAGGCTGACCTATGGTGTAGTGGCTTCATGGAGGCATGCACAATTTTAAGCATCTTGGGGGGGACGCTTACTTTTCAGATGGTGGAACGGTGTGAAATACTCTCTACTGCAGGAATTTTCTAGGCTTTTGTAAATCAGAGAGTGAACCGATGTGGCTGGCACATTGTGATAAGCAGGCAGAGGTCAGAACAGAGAGGTTTCCCAGTGCCAGGTGGAGACCACGGCCTTGGTTTGGTCGGCACATGGGTAAGGTAATAGGGAGTCAGGGTGAGTTCTCCAGCAGGAGAGGGGCATGAGACATAAACGAGCAAGCATTAGCTGCTCTGGCTCGGATGTGCCTCCCGGGCAAGCACACCATCGTGCGGGCCTTCCGCGGACTTTCCCAAGAAGCTTCTGGCCTCATGGCGCCTTGTTAGCAGAGGGGAAAATGCGAGTAATAAACAGACATCTTGTTACCCACACCCAGGCTGGCAGGTGCTGTCGGAGGTGGGGTGGTGGTGCTGATGGAACGGGGTGGGGGTGGCTTGGAGAGAGGCCGGGTCCTACCAGGTCCCTCGCAGAGTTAGGAGTCAGCCAGCTTTCGTGGTCCTGGGAGCTCAGGTACTTGTGACGCTGCTCTGGGCATCGATTAAGTGTTTGTTGAGTGAATGAACAATGGTATTTCCTCTCTGGCTTGCTTTCTCTTGGTTTCAGAAGAAATTTCACGGTTTACCTCTTGGAGGGAGGAAAACTCAGGGTCTGCTTCAACTTGGAAAAGTTGTGTATTTTTTTTTTTAAGATTTTATTTATTTATTTGACAGAGATAGAGACAGCCAGCGAGAGAGGGAACACAAGCAGGGGAGTGGGAGAGGAAGAAGCAGGCTCATAGAAGAGGAGCCCGATGTGGGGCTCGATCCCATAACGCCGGGATCACGCCCTGAGCCGAAGGCAGACGCTTAACCGCTGCACCACCCAGGCGCCCCGGAAGAGTTGTGTATTGATAAGGAATAAGGAGTAATTAAGGAATTAATTAATAATTAAGGGATTACTGAGGAATCATAGTAGTGTCTGTCTGTGCTCTTTGACGGACACTTTCCATGGACTGTCTCCTCTAAGCCGGGACCCATGGGAGGCAGCCAGCCAAGCATGGAGAAGGGAGGGGGCTCACCCACAGGTAAGAGCCAGCATTGTCCTCATGGCCAACCTCCCTGGGCCTCAGTTTCCCTCTCTGTGAAATGAGGTACCAACGCCCCCCGCCCCCGAGTTAAATGGATTCACAGGCAGTGTGCACTTAGGGCCTAGGGGGTGCTCACCGAGTGTTTGCTGTTGTCTCTCCGGGCAGAATTCTCATGGCTCAGGCTGCCAGCGTCACTGACTCGATGGTCACAAGTGCAGGCTCTGAGCTCAGGAGGCCTGGGTTCGAATCCGTGACGTGCAGTTAGCGCCTTTGGCGTCCTGGGTGAGTCACCTCACCTCTCTGAGCCAGAGTTTCCTCTTGTGTCAAATACAGGGGATTTGCTTCTCTTGAGAGAAGAGGAGGTGACACGAGTTGGGGGTACAGATGAGGCTCTTTGCCTAGCTCCTGGCACATTGGAGATGCCCATGAAACAGTAGTTTTTACTGTTATCATTATGTTTAGGCTGTGGGAGAACAAAGATGAATAAAATTTTACCTCATGGAACCAGGAGGACATTGAAAAACATTGAAAAACTTTGAAAATATGTGCCAGGCCTTGTTCTAAGCACTTGACGTGTATTAACTAACCTGATTCCTCATGACATCCCTACCAGAGAGCTCCTCTCCTCCTAATTTTCCTAATGAGAGACTGAGCACAGAGAGGTTAAGTAACTTAGTGAAGATCACACAGCTGGTAAACGGTGGTGCTGGGTTCGACCCCAGGCAGCCTGGCTCATGAGTCTCCACCCTTGACCATGAGCTCTTGTGTCCTGAGGAAGCTCAGAACCAGGTTAATTTGCCCGAAGACCCTTCAGCCGCTTTGAGCCACTGAGGTGAACCATTTTGTGGTGAAACAGACCCTTGGCTTTTTGCAGTGGGGCCGCTGGGTTTGAGAGGACCCATTCAGAGCCCTTTCATGCCTAGCTTAGGGAATCCTGGGTGAACGCGGTTTCTGGATTGATGCCAGGAGAGAAGCAGGGGTCTCAGAGATGCCCCCACCTCACGGGGTGTCTGGCTCCTCAGGGCCCCAACAGGCAGGGGGCTCCTCATGCATTTGCAGGGAGCTGGTCCTGCTCTTTTGACCCCGAGCACTCGCCTCCCAGCCCGGGACTGCCTTCTGCAGGGGGAATCCCTGTTGCTCAACTTCGTTTTTCCAAAACGCATCCCCGTTCCCATCTCCATGGATAGCTGGGCTGGCAAGGGCTCCGCGGGGCGGGGCGGAGTGGAACAGGCTGAAGTTTTCCAAGGAAGGGGAACCCCAGCTGGTTCTCACATTAAGGAAAGGTGACAGCCTCCTGGGCTAATCTTAGCCCCCACGTTGGGTCATCGGCACCACCAGCTCCAATGTTCTTTTTATAGCTGTCGGCTGAAATGGGATTGGCAGCTTCCCTCCAGCAGGATGACAAATTGAAGAATGATGGAAAAACAGTAGGAGAGGGGCAGCGTGGTGTTTCTTAAGTTAGAAAAGCTCGGTGTTTTGGAAAATGGCACCTTATTTATAGCAGCAGTAATAATAATCACTATTATATTATTTTTATTACTATTTTTAATTATTTTCATGACTTCCAGGAGCCTGTATGATCTGGCCCTTGCCCATCCCTCTGAATTCAGCTTTTTGGACTGTCCCCTTGCTCACTTGGCTGGAGGTACACCTGTCTTCACTCTGTCCTCAAGCACCCCATGCTCGTTTCTGCCTCAGGACCTTTGCTTTTGCTCTCTCCTCTTAGAACGTCCTTCCAACATTTCTTTACGAGGCCGTATCCTCCTGTGTCTTCAAGGCTAGCACGGAGGTGATTTTTTCAACGAGTCCCTCCCTGCCCATCTGCTTCGAAGCTGTTCAGCATCCCCTCCCCAGAACCCTGTCACCTTCTCTCGCATTGTCCTGCTCTGTTTTCTCAGTGGCAGCTCGCACCGCTGAAATTATCTTGCCATTTGTTATCTGGCCTCCCACACTAGCCTCTTAGTTCCTCCAGGGAGGGTGGGGACTCGGTGTTTGCTGCTGTATCTACAGCATCTAGAACAATCCCTGGCACCTAGTAGGTGATTATTCATACTGCTGAATGGGTGCCTTCTTTCTTTGTCACATCGGCCCCAAGGGGCAGGTGACATGGTCCCCATTTACAGTTGAGGTAACTGAGGCACGTACAGGTCAAGCCACAGGCCCCAGGTCAGCCCACGGCTGATGACAGAGCTGGAAACCCAAGTGGTGCTTATCATCAACACCTCCCCGCCCCCCAAGGAAGCTCTCTAGTCACATCCACGAGGACAAACAGAAACCAAACAGAATGATCAGGATCTTTCCTATTTACCGTCCTCAGTCATTGCCTAGAAGCCTTCATATATTCTCTGAAATTTAAAAAATGTGTAACCTTCCAGGCAAAGTTCAGGCGGAGAAGTCCAGGCTGTTCCTGACTTCAGCTGGTAACCCTGGCCCCCGGCCACCCAGGCCTCAGGCGGAGTTGGGGGTCCCAGCAAAACATTGCAAAACAGGAAAAAATCTAAGGACACAAAAATAAAAGTGATGTGGCAGCGGAAACAGGGTTGCCATGGCTCTGAGCGACTCGCCGCTTCTGGGTGGGATCCAATGTTTTGGAAGGTTCCTCCACATGACACAGGGTTTTGGAATTTTTCAGCTGGTAAATCTTTCTTAATTCAGGCCCCCGGCCCCGGCCAAGTAGCTCCCTGGCTCTCCGTGTCCTGCGGGGGTGTAGTTTGGAAACCTGCCTGCATCGGATTACTCAGCTTTGAAACTTAAATTGTTTGAAGAGAATTTGTGTTTTGTTTTGCTGGACGATTTTCTTGGAACAGTCTGATGGCAGAGGCTCCCATCACCTGTTGAGAGGGCAAATTGATTTTTTAGAAAGGAGGCGTGGGTGGTGGAATTCCCTCTTTCCCACTGAGTCATCATATCCTAATATGAGTCATTTTATTACTTGGAGGTTCCCAAAGGTTGTATTTTGAGCTTTGTTTAATAAATATAAATGCACATGCTTAAAATAAAATTTTTTTGCTAAATTAAGTATCTTTCCATGAATTAGTATCCTAGAAACCTTGGAACCACCTGAAAGAAGGCATCTGCTGCAGCCACCTGTTTTTCCTCCGCGGGCTTGGTTTTGCCCAGTGTGGCGTTTTCGAAAACAATAGACCTGGTGTGGGAGTCTCTAGACGGGGCTTCCCTCTGGGAAAGGTCAGACTCCAGGCTGGGCTGCGGCATGACTAAGGCCCTGCAGACCTTTGCCCTCGGTGACTCACGTCCACAGTATCATGGGCCCCCTGGGCTGAAGCCCACCATTTACACACAGCTGGCTGGGATGCCATGCTTGCCTCCAAAGCCAGAGGCCAGGTCGTTGCCCCTAAGCCCCGCTGGAGACCGAGCAAATGGTCTCATTTTCGCTCCCCTTGCATGTAAGGACAGGCTTTTGGGTGAAAGAATCCTACAGTTCATTCTGTTTGGAAGCCTTTGAAAGAGGACGCAGAGGAATGAGTTTTCTAGCTGACTTGGGTTCAGGCGTTTCCACCAGCAGTCAGTGTTCTTGGTGCCAACAGACCTTTGTGTAAATTGCAATTAGTAGGTTGCACTCCCCCCCCCGCCCCCGCACTGCCACACATTCTGGCAAGAAAATCAAAATATCTTTTATTAATGAACACCCTTCTGTATCTTTTCTGCATTTTTGGTTGCATGCCCTTTTTAAAAAAATAAAAATTGTATATATTTAAGGTATAAGCAGGCTGGATTTGGGATCGTTTAGCAGGCTTGGCTCGAAGCCTGGATAGGCCCCATGTTATGTGCTTTGGGACTCAGTTTTCCCATCTCTAAAGTGGGGTTCCTGGTATTTCAGCAATGAAAAGAGAGCAAGGATCTAAATGGGTCAGGCTCATAGCAAGTGCTCAGAAGCTGTCCGCTGACCTTCCACATGCCCCCTGGGAGTCAGTTTACCAAACATGGAGCCAGGAAGGCAGGCCCATGTTGGTTTCTTGTCTGAGAGAAGAGTCCTTCCGGACACAGATGAGTTTCTCCTCTTGTCCCCTAAGCCATCTTATCCCACACCGGTTGTCGTGGCCTCACCGAGGAGCTGGAGGGAGCTTGACTGATGGCTGTGCCCTGCCCCCCATCTTACAGGTGGGGAAGCTGACTCACATGGTGAGGTCGACAGACTTCCTCGAGGTGGTAGAGCTTGTGGCTGGAGGGCTGGGTCCCAGAGCCCCACTTCCTGGTTCCTAGAGCGACGGGCTGGCTGAAGAGTTGCCCCTGCGGGGGGATGAAGGATGGGCAGGAGTCCAGCCTCTGTGGCAAACGACCCAGTGATGCTCTTTTAGCCTCCTTCTGCTCACTCGGCCCCAGGGCTTCCAGAACACATAAGGCTCCCTGGGTATTTACTGAGCACCTACTAGGTACAGGTACTGTGCCAGGCACTGGGGACCCGGTACAGAGGAGGTCCCTGCTCTCAGGCCACTCCGAGATGGGGAAAGTGCTCTGAGGACTCTGAAATCAGGTCAGAGGAGCTAGATGAAGGGCCTGGAGGTAGGGGGAGAAATACAGGAGGCTCAGTGGAATTCAGATCTCAGACAACACATGTCTGTAGTAGGAGTATGTCCCCTGCAATGGCATAGGATTTGGGACATACTTGTAGTAAAAAAGGAGTCCCTGGTTGCTGAAAATCAAATTGAACTGGACGTCCAGTAATTTTATTTGTTAAATCTGGCAACCCTGGAGAGTGGGATCAGGGAGGGCTTCCCCGAGGAGGTGGCTTTGAACAGAGGCCTAAAGGCAGAAAAGAGGGAGCTGCACAGACCGTCAGAAGAGGGTCTCAGGGCAGAAATACCTCCCAGGGCCACAGTCCCAGCATTGGGACGAGCTGGGGTGTTTGAGTAAATGAAAGCAGGCCCAGGCCTCCAGGGCAGCATGAGAGCCTGGGGAAGGATGGCACCAAGCAAGCCTGGAGAGGTCTCTGTGGTGGGGCGGGGGCGTGTTGGAGCTTAGGTCGTGCCTGGGTTTGTAGGAACGGAGAAGAGTTTGGATTTTGTTACAAAAGCAACTAGGGGCTCTTGTCCTAAGCAGGGGAGTGCCATGATCTAATTTGTATCGTTAAGATTGTTCTGGCAATCTGGATGAAGAACGGACTCAGGGGTGTTGGGGGGAACAAGTGGAAGGTGCTTTGAGCCCCCCACTGTAGTTGTCCAGGTCAGGGACAGGGGGGCTGAGCCCCCCAAAGAGGTGGTGGGGCATCAGGAGAGAAGTGGGATGTTGGGAATCAAGGCATTTCCTCTCCACCGCCCAGCAAGTACATTCGGACAGTTGTACCATTTCAGGTGGGTGAAATCCTCAGCTCTGGGACCCTCCCGGCGCCCCCCGCCACCCCCATCTGCTCGGCTCATTAAGCCCCCACACCCAGGGAGTGTGCATTTTTCTGCTAGTTAGCAGTCGTCAAAAGCAGACTGGAAGGACTTCAGCCATCTTCATTTAGCTAATTTTAAAAGCAGGGCCAGGACTGGGAAGCATCATGCGTGGTTTCCTAATACAGACTGACACTTTGATTTCCTCCGTTTGCCTCGAGCCCAGGGGCGTGCTCACAGTCCGCGTGAGGACGGATTCGCTCTCCTTCTTCTGAAATCGCCCTTATTTCTCCTTCGAGTGCTGACAGGAGCCCGTGGCTTATCCAGGCTGACGGTTAAGACCCCAGCCCAGACCCAGTGCCAGCCCTCCTGCTTCCTGACGCTTTGGGTTCAAGAGCTGCCTGCAAAGCGGATATTAAACCACTGGCAGGGTAGGGGCCACGGGTCTGCAGACGGTCTGGTTACTAGGGCACGAGCCTCTGGCACAGCGGCCAAGACACCACCAAGGCTAGAATGTTCGTTGAACCATGCATACCCCTCACCCCGTGTTTTTTTGTTCTTGCAAAGTCTTGCTAAAGTCTTCTCTAGACCCAGCCCCTTTGCCCAAAGAACCTGGCTCTTTTCTCTTCCCCTCTGAGTAAGACTTGGAAGGGCCCTTTCCGTGCTGGCTGCCAGTCCCTGTTAATTTAGGACAGGGGAAGTTTGCCCAAACATCTGCTCAAGGGACTGAAGTCCTTCATTTCATCTCAGCCCAGAGCAGTAGAAGCGGACTTGGTCATCTTGGGCCTCTTCTGCTCCGGGCAGGCTTTCCCAGAGTCCCGGACCTGGGGCCTGGGTCGGGAGGTGGGTTGTCGAGAACTCGGCTGGGTTGCACGGGTGACACGTGATTCAGTGTCTGCGCCATTATTCCAGGAGCCTTCCCCACCACTCAGTTCCCAGAGAGGATTCTTCACGAAGGGCTCGGCAGTCTCTCCTTGTGGGGTCTTTTTGCTGGTGAGGCCAGTGGTCTGGCTGTGGGCCGAGGCTGGGAAATCCTGAGGTCACCTTGTTCATTTATTCCACTGGTGTTTACCGAGCACTCGTTACGCGCCAGACAACGGTAGTGCTGGGGCGAAGCAGAGAACGAGACAGGTGCGAGGTGCTGCTCTCAGGAAGCCCCCAGCCTAGCAGGGGAAGGAGACAGAAAGCCAATAGGCTGAGAAAATGAGGCCAGAGGTTGGAAGGGGATGGGGGACAGGTCAAGGGGGACCTCCCTGAGCAGGGCCAGAAGGCTGGGAAGGCGCCGGTCTGAGTGAGGTCTGCAGAAGGGCAAGTGTGGTTGTTGGGGGATCGAGAAGTCCAGTGTGGCTGGAGGGAAACTGAGGAAGGAGGCAGGGTCCTCGTCCCAGGAGAGGTGAAGAATCTTGAGTCCTCACTTGGGAGCTCTGGCGGGCCTGTCCAGTGCAGGAAGGCATGTGTGGCTCATACCGTGGTGCCAGCAACCTGCACAGGGCCTGCTATGTGGTAGAAACCTGGTCCCTGCCTGGCTTCCATCTGAGACCGTGGCCCCCGAGGGCCCCCGGGAGACAGGCAATCAACAGGCAGTTGCACTATACTTTGTCCTCAAGAGAAAAGCGTTATCTTAAAAAACACTGCAGTGAAACAAGGACCTGGGACAGCCACCAGAACACTTGGGTCAAGATGACCCACCAGTTCTCTCTCCCTAATCAGACCTATGGGACACGACATTCTCAAATAATGACAGCAGTCCTCACTATGGGCTGAATATTTTGCTAAGCATTTTACATATAATCTACTTGAATTTTTGCCAACTCTTTGAAGTCAGTGAATGAACGAGACCATTTTGCTTATGAGGAAACTAAGGCACAGAGAGGTTAAGCTACCACTTAAAGGCCACACAGCGAGGAAACAGCAATGATTGAGCTCCAGAGGGAGGGAGTTCAGGCAGGGAGCCCTGCCAGCATTTACGATGAGTTCCTCTGACTCCTGGAAGCTCAGTTCAGAGGATGGGATTAGCGTGTTCTTTCAGTGAAACCCCAGGACTTGTGTGCTGTGGGATGCAGGGTGGGGGAAGGGAAGATGAGCCCAGGGAAGTGGTCTTGAGGTATTTTGCAAACCACACACTTCCCATAGAGACCAGTTCCCTTGAGCATGCCTTCCATATGCTACCTAAAATTGGGGACAGTAATGTCAGCTTTCAGTTCCTGTTGGGGACCTGTCAGGAACTCAGGACAGACTGTACTTGAGACGTACAACAAGGCTAGACCCTTAAAGCTGCCCTCTGGGCTTCTGATGCTTAAAGACAAAAGGAAGAAGCTGGGCCCCTGAGTTTGGCTCATAAGTTAGGTTTGTTTTTACTTTTTAAAAAGATTTACTTATTTATTTTAGAGAAAGAGAGCGTGTACATGCAGGGGGAATGGCAGAGGGAGAGAGGGAAGCCCAAGCAGACTCCCTGTTGTACTCAGAGCCCAATGCGGGACTCGATCTCACGACCCTGAGATCAAGACCTGAGCTGAAACCAAGAGTCTGATGCTTAACCGACCCTGCCACCCAGGCGCCCCATGATTTAGGTTTTGATTTTTCATTCCTGTGAGTGCTCCCTCTTTTTTAAAAATTGAGGTAATGGTGAAAAGACCCATCTGAAAGGAAAGAAGTTGGGCACGTGTCCACCTGCCTCCTATAACAGGCCTCGGCCCTTTGTGAATTCCCTCTGCTCATGCCCGCAGGCTGGAGTATTTATAATTTATAATTATAATCAGAGAAATGTGTATTATTTTCTGATTAAAATATGCTTGTGGCTTTTTCAGTAATGACACATGGTGGAATATATGCAAAAAATGATAAGACGATATTGACATAATATGTTGCCATGAGCCGTAATAATTTTGCACACCAACATCTGCCACACATTTATCCTGTGCCTTGTGTCTGTCTGGGAACGGACCTGTGAGCTATAGGTCCTGAGGTGGTCCCTGTATTTTGGGGACGAGGCAGAGAGAGGTAAAGTGCCCCATCTGAACACGCACAGCGGGTTGGGCCTGTGGCCTGTAGGGTGCCTTAGAGCTTTTGAATGACGTGCTCCCCTTTCAAAATGAGATTTCACTACACATGCAGAGATTCCAGGCTGGGTCTGTCTGCTCTGGAGTTCGGGGTTCGCAGGGATGAAACGGATAGCTCTGGGGAACCACAGAGGGGAAGTTTCTTCTGGCCACAGGACCTGTGGGCTACAGTAGCCGTGTAGCCGAAGGCCCCACAGAAAACGCTGGAGTGGGTGGGCATTGCCCCCTCGACCCCACGGGCTTTTTCCTCCCTGACCTGCTGCCCAGAGCTCTAGCAGCCGGTGTGTGGAGGCCCCCCGGCCAGGGGTGAGGCCGCGGGCCGTGGTGCTACAGAGGCCTCCGGGGAAGTCCTGCCTGGCGGGTCCTGTTTGTTCCGCCTGGAGCCCAGAGGAAGGGGGCGGGAGGGAAGGAGAGTTTTTAACTGAGTGGCTGGTATGGGGACATCCCTCTGCACCCGAGTCTGGGGAGGGCCCTGTGGACACCCTGGGGCCCTCCTGGGCACGTGGTTGTGAGTCTGAAGAGAAGAGAAGGTCAGGTCCTCAGAGCAAGGGGCCTAGGGCCTGGGAGGAAGGAAAGCTAGTCGTTTTCCCTTCCCGACAGCTGCGGGCGCGTGGGGAACAGTAGCAGAGAAGGACGCTGACCAAGAGAATATCGGGTGGTAGTGGTTTCTGGCCAAAATGTCATGCAGTCTTGGGGAAAACCTCAGATACATCCCAGGGGAGGGAGATCTGCAGAAACCTGACGGTCGTCCTCTCCGTGCCGTGCGAGGCGGCACCTGCCTCTCCCAGAGGCCCCTGGGGTGGGGCATGAGAAGTAGAGGAGAGATGTGGGGGCTGGGGAGGGGCTGCTGTGGTTGAAGTGGGGAGCATAGTGCTGTCTGAAGAGGCCACGGTCTTGTGTGGGTGCCCAGAATGGTCAGATCGTCTGATTTTTTTTTCCCCCAAGAGCAAGATCTGCATTTTGTAGGTGAAATCTCATTTTGAAATGGCAGCAGCTAATGAGAAAACCTCCAAAAAGCCACCCCACCCTACAGGCCACAAAACAGGCCTGGTCTCCAGCGTGAGGCCAATAGCTTTTAAAAAAAAAAAAAATTGGGGTAAAATATGCGTGTTGTAATATTGGTCATTGTAACCATTTATCCCTGAGCCCTCAGTGGCATTACGTCTCTCACAGTATCGTACCGCTGTGACCCCACCAGTTTGCAGGATATTCTCATTTCTCGAAACAGAAGCTGTTTCCCCATTAAATAGTAACCCCCCCATCCTCCCCCGCGGCCTCCTGTAACCTGCGACTTTGCCGATTCTGCGTACCTCACGTACGTGGGATTACGTACTGCCGTCCTTCTGTGTCCGGCCTGTTTCCCTCAGCACACGCGTGCGGGGTCGATCCGTGTGGTCGCGTGTGTCAGAGTCGCTTCCCTTCGGAGGCCGGACGCCGCTGTGCATGGTCGGTGTGATAGAGCACATTCCGTCGATCCGTGTGTCTGTTGACGGACCGCGGCCTTCTCTGAGGAAGTGTCTGCCCCAGCAGATGCTTAGATGGTGACTGTCATTAACTGCAATGACCTTAACGCCGGGTGTGCTGAGCAGTGGCCGAGCGAGCGCTAGGGTTCGGAATAAGGAAAACGTGGCCTTTGCGGACGGCGGGGGAGGCAAACGCAGGCTTTCGTGGAGAGAGCGCGGCGGCGGGGTGGCCCCGGGTGCCACGGTCGCCGTGGCTGGGCTTCCGTGGGAGAGACTGCGGCCCAGCCGCCCGGAATGCCTGCCCGCGTCCTCCGTTCACTTGCCGCAGGACCTACGCAGGGATCTGCAACCACGGAACGTCGACAGAAGGGCCACTGGGTCCGGGCTCGGCCTCCTGGGCTCAGATCTGGCTTTTCCGCACCCATAGCCGTGCGTCCTCGGGCCAGTGCCCGAGTGTCCTCACCTGTCAAATGGGGGTGATGATCGGACCTGTGGCACAGGCTTGTTGTATGGATCAGACCCGTCCACACCTGAGAGGTGGTTTGAGTGGTGCTTGGCATACAGACAGTGCTCGGAAGCAAAAGCTGTTATTCCTCCTGGGGGCGGGGTCGTGAGCACGGGGCCTGGGGAGGCTGGAACAGGTCGTGTGGGGCCTTCAAGGCGGCTGTGCGTGCTTCAATGCTATCTGGGGGCACAGGGGGAGCAGGGACGAGTTTGAGAAGATGCGCGTGAACCTTTGTGGCGGTTGTGACCCGGAAAAGATCTTACCTGCATTGGACTTTCCCTCGGCCTCCCAGGAAGCGGGTCACCCCGTGTCTGCTTAACGATCTTGAGCTTTTCTCCTTGAAAGCATCTCTTTTGTTATGGGACTGTGCCCCTTGTGGCTTAAGGACTGCGATTGCGTGACTGTCCACTTCCTGCCTTTGGACAAACTCCCTGTTCCTTCTCTGGGCCTCAGTTTCCCCATCTGATGGTGTTGGGCTGGCTAATTCCTAGGGGGCGTCCCAGGCACCTATGCCCTGAAATTCTGTGGCTCTTAGTGGGTGGAGTTTTACTTACATACACCCACCAGAGATGGAAAAAAGGTGAAATTGAAGGAGAAGGGCTCCCTCTTGTTTCTCTTGGGTCCCTGGACCAGGAGAAGAGACTCCCTGAGAACCCTCTTCCTGGGGTCATGCCTTTCACCGACTCCCGTTCTGTGCTTCGCCTCTCACTTGCCGGCGTGGGTTGGGAAGAGGGCTGGGGATGGAGACCATGGGCCCAGCCTGATACATCCTGATTGCTTTTCCAGCTGCTGCTCCCTTTCCTCCCAATTATGAGACTCCTGAACATGGTCCTTTCTTTTCAAAGTGGGTCAGAGTCCTACAGGGAAATGAGCTGAACCGAAGGGACCCAGATATTACTGGGTCCAATGAGAGGCCAGGGAGGAGGCGGTACACCTGATATCAACACGTTATTGTCTCTTTCCTTGATTAATTTATTACTTGATCTTCTGACTTAAAGCTCGCATTGCAGTTAGTGAATAAGAATGCCCTTTTTGGCACGGACCCACGCCTTGCTCGTAACCACCACCTGAAAGACAGATGTATGTCTCCTGTGGGTGACTTTTGCCCAGTCTTTGATAAAGGGGTGAGATTTTTTTCTGACTCATTCTGTCCGGGGCCTTTCACATGGAAAGTACCCTGTCTTGATGACCTAACTTCCAATTCCTTGATGTCCATCCATCTGTCCTTTCTTGCCTTCTTTGGAGCAGTGGCTGACGTTGGCCCTTGGAGCTGCCGACACTTTGGCACGTGTGCTCAGACACAAGATGTTTGCTAGGTACCCGCGGTGTGTCGGGTGTCGGGGAGATGGCGTGACTCGAACTTGCGCCCTCCCATCATGGTGAGAGTTGGTTCCTTGACCACATTTTCCCTCTTCCCTTTTGACATAAACCCATGTCTCCCGTAATCATTTCAGGAGTCTAATAGAACTCTAAGGCCACGACTTGCAGACGTACTCCTTACTCAGGGCTCCCACTAGCTCATTGCCCGTGTGTTGTTAAGATCATCTGCACACATCAGCTTTGGTAGCAATCACAGGACTTTATTAATCATTATTGGGGGAAATATGTTCTATACACGGAAGTTCAAATAACGCTTGGAAACCAGATTTCTTTGGGCGAACCTTAAGAGCCAAGACTATACAAATTCACATCTAACCTGTCACTGGAGATGTTAATAGTTGTGCTTAAAACCGGGGAGAGGGATTCTGTGGCCAAATGTTGGGACATGGTACTTACTCCAGCCCACCTTGAAGAATTACGCTGCGTGCGAGCAGATTAAAGGCTCTGAGACGTCCTGCAGTAAAGAAACCCATTTGACATTGACTGAGCATTTTCCAAATGCTTATTAGCTTCAGAATTTGTTTCCTGTCCTCATAAACCCATTTAATATTCTTCAGAGCCAGCGTTCCACAAAACACCCTGGAAACACTTGTGGAAATGATTTGTTTCAGCCGAAAACTGCCCGATGGCCAATGTAGGGGGTCAGAAAAAGAGATCTGTTATTTGCAAATGCAGAGTTTTGTTTGGCCCAACTCGTTGGCCCCAAACGGAGGAACTAGTGCTCTTCTCCAAGGAAGGAGCGTTCACTCCTGAGCAAAAGCTCTCATCGATTCTTGTAATGAGTCATGTGAAATCCAGACTGTTGACGGAAAGGTGGGGGTTGGGCTCCTACGTTTCCACCCTCTCCAGGGACTCACAAGCCAGGACATTGTTTCAGGCTCTTAGGGCAGAATATGCGAGCGACCTGTGTTCTCGGATGATCAAGAAGCCATGTCTGGGACAGCCAGTGATCCGTAATAGGGCCTCTGTGACCGTCTTGGCGTGTGCAGGACACTTTGGAAATAGTCTTTGGTTGAAAAAAGCGTATAGTGAAGTATCGTGTAGAACAGTCTTACTTCTTTTAAAGAAAGATATAAGAGCCGTTCAAACAACAGCCGTGGGATGATGGGCAATTTCTGTTCTTTTCTTTGTTACCTGCTGGTGCCCAGTTTTCTATGGTCAACATACATTCCCTTTGGAAAAAAAAATATACACATATGTAAAGAAAAATACGTGTATTTTTCAAATAGACACACACAAACACACATAGACACACACAAACACACATAGACACCTTGCTGAAACGGTACAATGTGTAAACCAAGGTAAATGTAAGCTGCTGAGTTTTGGTCTTAAATCTTTGGTTTCTAATAGTTCCCTCAAAGCGTGTCCTTTTTTAATTTTTCCAGATGGGCAGCAAATTTGGGAGATGGAAGCTACGGTGGATAAAGACAAGAGCCAGCCCGTAAGCACCTGGACGAGAGGACTGAGCGCCTGTCGTGTCCCCTCCCACCTCCCTCGTGCCCTCTTTCCTTCTTTTTTTCCTCCTTCCTCCAAGTCCCGGGGCTTTGGACCTCACAGGCACTCAGTAGGTATTGAATGGACACATCAGTTGGACATTGGTTGAGCACCAGGCCCTCTGATTTGTAACTGTGGCATCGGAATAGACTTGGGTAGAGTAAGCGGCAGTCCTTTCTTCGCCCGCAGCTGGAAGGTCAAGTTCCCCTTAGATAGACTCTCGCCTGTACACGTGCAGAATGTGTCTTGACCCCTTGGAGAGGAGCTGGCTTGATGCGCTTGGGGCCTTGCGTCGGCGTGTAGGCATTGTTGCAGTTGAGTTGATGATAGCTCCTTCCTTCCAGAACATGCTTTTTGTTGAGATCCCCGAGTATCGAAACAAGCACATCCGCGCGTCGGTGAAGGTGAACTTCTACGTCATCAATGGGAAAAGAAAACGAAGTCAGCCGCAGCACTTTACCTACCACCCAGGTAAGGCGTCCTCTCTGGAGGCCCCTTTGGTGTGCGGTGAGGACACATGAGGTCTGCTCCCAGCTGGGTGACCTTGAGCAGCTGACTCAGCCTCTCTGAGCCTCCATTTCCTCATCTGTCAAATGGCTCCTTATAAGACTTAGAGAAATCAAGTGCATGTAAAGTGCTTACTACAGCACACGGTAAGCAGATACAACTGATATTAGCTATTATGGTTTATATTTCTCTTCGGGGGGCGGGCAGACTAGGAGGGAGGTACGTGTGGACTGGTTCAACAGAAGGTTGCAAGGCTGATGACTCGGTCCACGTCTTAGATTTGCTCCTGATCGGGGGAGTGAACGTGCCCTGAAACCTGCGGGCTCTTTAGTGGACCCCACAGTGGGTAGTCACCCTGCGGCCCCGTGGATTCCTGAGTAGATAGCCAGGCCAGGGGGGTCTCATTCCCACAAAGTACTTCGGAAGAAGAGGGACAAGGGCCATTTTGTGTACGTTTATTCCTCCCGAAAATATCCGAACGCCACATCTGAGACACTGTTCTTGCTTGGAGATCCGGGAGTGAACAAAACCCGAACGTCCCTACCCTCGTTGGAGCTCATGTTCAAACGGGGGGGGGGGGGGGTGTGTGTGATAAAAGAGAATATTGATCAAAGACGATACAGAGAGTGGGGAATATTGATATTACTGACCTCTCAGATTATAACCAGGCTGCAGAAGTGGCCTACAAGCTTCCCAAGGCTGACACGGGCCTACTAGCCACCTTTCCAGGACTGGAAACCTATAATCCGAGACTGTCCCCCCGGGTATTCCATCCTGTGATGGCGTCACGTGGAGCCTCTGGGCTGCCGGAAGCATGAGACCAAGGGGACCGTCCTGGGAGCCCAGGCTTGGCGGGGCTTGGCTTTGGTGGGGTGTGTCCAGAGATTTGCCTGGTCTCTCTGGCCGTGGCACCGTCCCAGGACTGACGTGACATGCCGTGAGTGCCAGGGGCCCAACACTATGGGAGAGAATCCCTGGGAAGGTTCTAGACAGCAGCTCAGTGATCCTTTTTAACATAGAGGTTTTCCATTGTGTCCTGCTGCACTCTCAGCTCGTGCCTGTGGTCAGGAAGCCTCCCTGGGCCTGCTGTTGGCCCCTGCCTGTCTGAGCACGGCCTGAGTGAGACTTCAGTCCCCCAGGTCAACCCGGGACTGAGGCGAAGGGCACCTTGAGAAACGATTCCTGGCTGGTGTCCAAGCGGCCTTTTGCTCTAGCGGCCGAACCCCCTTGCTGCCTCTACCCCCGATGCCTGGCGGTTCCCCGAACTCGATTAGCGTCCTGTCCCCACAGCATTCGCTCCAGTGAGGAAACTGGGTCCTCAGCTCCTGGGGCTGGCAATGCTCTAGGAAGGGATGCTGGAGGAGGACAAGTTCTGGGGACCGTCCTAGGTGCGGCGAGGAGCAGCAAAGGCACCAGCGCTGGTAGCGGGCAGATGCTAATAGTAACAACAGCAAGCAATGAGTGCTCACTGTGTGCCAGTCTCTGTGCTAAGTACTTTCCACACATCTCATTTCATCTTCCCAGCAGCCCCATGGGAGCAGGGGGTGTGCTTGTTACTGCCAGGTAACAGACGGGGACACTGAGGCCGAGGCCGGCAGGTCTCACTTCCCCCACAATACTGCAGAACTAAGGAGATGGATCCACCGCCATTTGGTCCTTTCCTGTTTCTTGAAAACATCTGAGTGTCACTTGAGTGTGAGGCGCTGTTTTAGGTGCTTAGAGACACAGCATTGGACAACACAGACCAGAAAAATCCTCCCTTTGAGGAGCCGACAGTCCTAGACCATCCTGCAAACTGCCACATAGCTAACACACTTGGCCCATGCCTAGGAAATGCCAATATTGCCTCCAGTCGTTGGTTAAATAAAGTAAAAAAGAATTCAAGAGGAGGTGTGGGCGGGTTGTTCAGATAATAAGCACAGGAAAGATACAGACCATGTCAGGTGGTGATGCACGTTACCAAGGACAGCAAGCAGGGAGAAGGAGGAGGGGGATATAATTTTCAGGCAAGCCTTCCTCTCGGAGCTCTGGCCCTGGGAAAAGGTCCCAGGGCTGAGACAGACCTACGAGCCGTCTTTCCACTCCTGGAAAGACCCACGGTTCCCGATCATCGTCCGGGGTCAAATTTCTCCCTAAGACAATTCCACAGGGAGGCTCTCGTCCCAGACTCGTGCGTGACCGAGCCCAAGTGTCTGATCCCCCCTACTTGGACTGCCAAGGCCACGTTCCCAGCTGCAGCCCACTGATCCTCTGCTCACCCCCGTGGCTCACTAAGATGGGCGCACCCCGTGTGCTTCTCTCTCCCCCAGTCCCAGCCATCAAGACGGAGCCCACCGATGAGTATGACCCCACGCTGATCTGCAGCCCCGCCCACGGGGGCCTGGGGAGCCAGCCCTACTACCCGCAGCACCCGATGGTGGCCGAATCCCCCTCCTGCCTCGTGGCCACCATGGCGCCCTGCCAGCAGTTCCGCTCGGGGCTCTCGTCCCCCGACGCCCGCTACCAGCAGCAGAACCCGGCGGCCGTCCTCTACCAGCGGAGCAAGAGCCTGAGCCCCAGCCTGCTGGGCTACCAGCAGCCGGCCCTCATGGCCGCCCCGCTGTCCCTGGCCGAGGCCCACCGCTCGGTGCTGGTGCACGCCGGCCCCCAGGGCCAGAGCTCCGGCCTGCTGCACTCCTCCCCGGCCAACCAGCAGGCCTCGCCGGTGATCCACTACTCGCCCACCAACCAGCCCCCGCGCTGCGGCAGCCACCAGGAATTCCAGCACATCATGTACTGCGAGAACTTCGCGCCCGGCCCTGCCAGGCCCGGCCCGCCGCCCGCCGTCAGTCAAGGGCAGAGGCTGAGCCCGGGGTCCTACCCCACGGTCATTCAGCAGCAGAACGCCACCAGCCAAAGAGCCGCCAAAAACGGACCCCCGGTCAGTGACCAAAAGGAAGTATTACCCGCAGGAGTGACGATTAAACAGGAGCAGAACTTGGACCAGACCTACTTGGATGATGGTAAGATGCTTGTTTTTTCTTGTTGCCCGTAAGGACGGGGCCCCCAAAGCATCCCCCCCCCAGCAAGTTCATTGTGTGGCTTCACCCCTTTGGGCCTCCATGTCCCCCTCTTTAAGGGGGTTGAAGCAGAGAACCTTTAATGCCTCCCCCGACCCTGTGCACGAATGCCCTCCCAGCAGGACTTTTGGGGCAGCTGGTAAGAGTTTTAGAGGTTTTGCTACAACCAGTGCAACAGAAAGAGCAAAGGAGGGCAGTTCTGGCCGAAGGAGTGTCCCCTGGGTCATGGTCATGAACTGGGGCAGTTTAACTGCTGGCACTCTCTGCATCGCCAAGTGGAGACCAAGAATAGACCAGCAGAAAGGAAGGAAGGCAAACCTTTTATTCCTGTAGAGAAAAAAAAGTCCTGCTTGATAGCCCTCTTTTGTGTATTTGGGGGAGGGGGCGTGGAGAAAGGGAAGGAGCAAGCTCGATGGAAAGGGGAGCATGAATGGGGGGCTTGCAGGCAGGCTCCAGGCGTATCTGTGCCGTGGCCCGTGGAACAGAGAGGCGCATTGACAGGAGGGAAACAGCGGGCTTCCATTGTGGTGAGCCCGGCTGCTGGGGTGGTTGGGCCAAAGGAAAAGACTCAGGGCAGCTTTGTGTGAGTCTGAGGTGCCTGAGTTTGGGGGCGGGGGGTGGTGCTGGAGGGTCGTCTTGGCAGAGTGGCTGTGTCTGGGATGGTGATCTGTGATCTCAGGGGGAGGGGCCAATGTGCTAGAGGACTCACCTGGGATCAGCCAGGTGCAGCTGGAGGACAGGGTGGGGGGGGCGCGGGGGTTGGGGGTCACCAGGGAAAGGAAAACAGGGGGTGTGAGTTTCTTAGGAGAAGGAAAGCCTATACCACTGGCTGCCGCCACGGCTCCAGCTTCACCTTTTACAGGCAGCAGCATCGGATAGACCCTGAAACATCAATTATTTAGGAAAATTTACTCTCGGGAACCCAGCCAAGTAATAGGACTCAGGCAAAAAGCTTCAAAATAGCCAGAACAGTTATCATAAAAACCAGATCCTGAGCATCAGACGCTTCGGTGGCAGGAATTCTCTGGTCGTTACTCAGATACTGTTGACTTTTACCTTTTGTGAAGTTTTGACAGTCTGGGCGATCTGGGGGTTCCGGGACTTCTGGCAGTTTCTACATCCTCTCTCTAGTAAAACTGTTGATCACAGACTCCCCCCAAGCGCATCAAGCAAAGATACCTTGGGCCACCTGGCGTCGGGTCAAGCTGCCCTTGCAGGGCTGACCTCAGGGTTGCCGCATGAATAATGGATCTGTCTCATCCTGAATGTTCCGACACAGTCAGTTAGGGTCACTGTGCTGGGTTTTAAGAGGGAGACCCACGTGCAATCCATCCTTGAACAATTTTCACTGCATGTAGATGGTTAAGATAAAATCTTGGTGCTTATTTGAAAGGGGGCTATCTTGTAGAAAATCCAGAAAATCCATTTCATGCGGAATGCCTAATGCGAGCAGATAAATGAAACGTGGCTGTAAGCAGACCTCTCTCCACGCATGCGCTTGGGGGATGTATCAGGGATGAGGTGCTTTCTAAGTAAATGATACCTGAGCAGGCCCAGGTAACTTTGCCCAGTGACTCTGTGTCTGGTGGTTGGTTTGATCTCCCAGGGCTAGACGTGTGCCGGCCCCCCCCCCCACCTCTCTGTCATCCCATGTTAAAGACAAACAGTGAGGGTCTCTGTTAGAGATGGCGAATTAGTCTGTGCCCTGCCTCTTAGGGATTGAGCAGTATCCAGGTGGTCATGACTCACCTTTGAGGGTCCATCATGGCCCCAGACCCACAGAGGTGCTTCCTGTTTTCACAGAAGCTTGAGTTGCGGACAGAGCAGCTGAGGATGGAGACCCTTTAGGGCCTCCTAAATGCCTTTCTGAACACAGGCAGGTTCAAAGTCATGGTGAAAGTGAGCTCTTGGCAGGTCAGTAACATGAGTCGGCTCTAAGGATGTCTCAGAGAACTGCGTGCAGTGAAATTGCTTCTCCTGACGGAGCCTTTTCTTAAGTACTTTCTGCACAAGCCCAATTCCATGGGATGTTAGGAGATATTGAAGTGAGGGTTCCGTGGCTTACAAAGGTGAAAAAATTCTGTAAAACCAAGTTAAAAACAAAAACAAAACCAAACCAAACCAAACAAAATTGTTTACTGCAGGACTTCTCAGTGCCTTTACTGTGCTGGTAGACATTATCAATCTCTAAAATGAGGGATGTAGCACTTCCCAGAATTACTCAGTCACATATAACAGAACGTGCAACTCCAGGGGGTGCTGTTCACCCTGCATTTTATTATTCTCTCTGTGAATGGAATCCTGGAGTGGTACCACATGGCAGGCCTGGAACCCCTGTTCCCCAACATTCTGGGGAAATAACCTTGAGGGAATTTCAGGTTCAGATGCCCAGCACTGCGCCCATCCCATGCACCTATATTCATGCTTCTGAGTTCTTTGGCTTCACGTGGTACCAGAACAGGACAGGGCAAGAGAATAATTTCTACCTATGTGGCTTCCAGAAGGCAGCAAGGTGGCTGCTGGTTAGATGTTCAGGGCTTGACCAGCAGTGTCCCCAGGGCTCTGTACAACCCAGGACCAGCCAGTGTGGCCAGCTGTGCCCCGTGTAAGCCCCAAACAGCACCACCACCGCAGCTCCCAGGAAGAGGTGTGCCCTTTGGTCTCCTGATGGCTGAGATGTCAGACTCCTCCCATGGAACATTCTCAGATTCCACCGTTGGCTTCGTGGGTGTGGGATTCAGACTTCTCAGTTGATTTTGTGTTTATTTCTGACAGGCAAACTGGAAATCTCTGGTCTCTAGTCTGGTTGGGAAGCTCCCTTTCTGCGCCTCTCACCGATTACGCCAAGGGGGCCTTGCCCACGAAAGCCACATCTGGCTGCCCAATCAGGAGTCGGCGTGTGCTTCCAGCATGCGGGGATTCCTCACGTGCCCTTCATGGGCCTTGGGATTTGGGCAGAGTATGCTTTGCTTGGGAACTTCGCAAGAGGGGGCGTATGTGTTTCGAGAGTCAAGGGAAGATTCCTCGAGCTGGAAAAGGAAGGGTCACCAGCAGACTGGGGTCCAAATGCAAACAAATCATTTTGAAGTTGAACGTGCCACTTGACTGTGATCCCCAGAAGCCCCCACATCTGGGTATCTTTTCCTGACCCTTCGCGCATGGTCCAGAGTGTCCTGTCCTGACTCCATCACATTGCATTCCTGCACATACCCCACTTCTTGGAACTCCAAAATGCAGCTTCTGCTTTCCCCACTCCAAGGACTTGAGACATTTTCAAAAAGTCTCATTTCGAACTGGCAACGTAAGTGAGATTCCAGAGCCACATGCATCCCCACTCCTCCCTCTCCCTTCACTCCTCCACCCGAACCGGGTGCTTTCCGTAGTTCTTCGGAAAGGTAGGCTTTGCACACGCACCCCCTTGTTTTTGCTCTGTCCTCTTGTCCCTATGACGTCCTTGTTCTGAAGTCCCTGGTTTTACCTGGAAAACACCAGCAGTGAATGAATTCTTCCCTCCTTCCCTCCCTGCCTCCACCCTCTCTCCTGCTAGCCCTCCCTGCTGGTAGGCTTCACTCCTTCCTTCTGTCCCCTCCATCCTGACCCTGCTGCCTTCCCCCCGCACCTCCCTCTCCGCCCCCCCCCCCCACGAGGTAGTGAGTGACTGGTTACCTACTCTGTGCCTGGCACTCTTTTGGGACTTGGGTACACAGGCGCACAAGTCTGATGAAGGCCTTGCCCACGTGGGAGAATTTTTCGGTAAAGGAGATGGACATTAGTATGTAAGGTGACAAGCATATTTCAGATGGCGATAAAAGGCCGTGAGGGAAATTGCACAAGGTTAGGAGCGAAAGTGTGGCTGGATGGGGGTGGTGTTGGCCCCTGAGACCCGGTGCACAGATAGGCTGCAGTAGGGAGGTGGGGACAGCAGGTGGAGGGGAGGACGGAGGGGGCGGCTACGAGGGCAGAGGAACGGGCCAGTGTTGGCGTGTTTGGAGCAGTGCAGTGTGATTTGATTTACCTTTTGAAAAGATGACTCTGGCTGTGTTTGAAAAATGGACCGCAGGGAGGCAAGAGTTGGCCAACAGGGGCGTTACTGTGTTTCAGACAAAGCCAGACCAAAGGTCGCCTTAGGCGTCCTCTCATTAGTGCGATTATTTAAACTGTGACTGGAATTGTCAAAACGGGATCAGTTCACAAGTAGCTCTTGCCTTGTCGCTGCCCGGAAGGACGACGGGCAGGTGGCCGTGCCTCTCGGGCCAGGGCACTTAGATGCGGCAGGTAGGGAAGGTTTGTGCCGTGCAGGCCTGGGCAGGGGAGAGGCGTGGATGGGGGCCTGGCCGGATGCCACTGAGAGCACAGTGTCTGCAGGCCTGGCGGCTTTTGGGTCATGAGGCCATCTCACCGCAGGCCCTGCGTGGCGGGCCTCTGCCATCTGCCTCAAGATTGAGCCACAGACGAGAGGACTGAGGGACAGGGGAGGCTTGGGACTCTCAGAGGACTTCCTCGATCCTGTTCTAGAAATGTCTTACGGAGAAAGGATGTGGTCTCAGTGATGTCAGAGCCTCCGCCCAGTGGCTCGGAGGACAGCAGACGGTGTGTGCACACGTGCGTGTCTATGAGCCTTTCTACAGGCGGGAGGAGCACAGACCAGTCTGTTTCAGGATCTGCTTCTCTGGTCCTCATGTGAACCACTTAAGAAATCATTTACTGAAATACATTGAATGAATTTGAGTATCTCTCTACGTATTTACATATCGAGATACGTGCACGTTCAGGAACCAGTCGTGTCCTCGGAACGTCACCAGTTGGGCCACCCACGTGATTACCACCTGGACCACGCATGACATGGAAGCATGGTAGCACCCCAGAGGCCCTCCTGGGTCCCCCGTCCTCTGTCCCATCCCCCAGCGTGGCCGCTCTCCTGCCCTGTAACCCCAGAGATTCGTCAGGCCTTTCTGTACGGAAGGAAGTCATGCAGTGGTGCTCGGGAGCGCTGCTTTCCGTCACCCACAGGCCTGGGCGGTCCCACACACCATTGCGTGTAGCTGGGGTTCGTTCATGTCATTGTTGTGGATCATTCCATTGAGGGGATATCCTGTCGTCTCTGTACCATGTGTCTGTCGATGGACATTGGGCTCACGTCTAGCTTTATGAATAAAATGTCCGTGAACTCTTCTTGGGGCCCGCGCTCAAGGTCAGAGCATGCCCTTGCCGGACTCTCTTCCTAAGCGGTCATGCCAGTTGATCCGCGCTCTTCAGGTCGTCCGAAGCGTGGTTCGTTCTACAGCTCCTGACCTTGCGGTCCGCCCTCGCTGCTAATGAACATACTGGTGGGGGGGGGGGTCCGGGCTGCAGACCCCGGGTGCAGCAGGCTGGCTGGGTGTCAGCTACCTACACTCCCCGGGCCTCTGTTTTCTCATGAAAACTCCACCTCTCGCTCGGATAGTCAACCTGCCAAAGATGCATGAAGATCTGAACTTGGCGTTGCCAGCCGAGGACATAAGACTCCTGAAAGATGTCCAGTGCTCACTCTTGGCGCCATTAATAATAATCGTGGTGATCACACTAGCTCTGCCTCCCTTCAGGTTTCTCGTGGCGCCTTCTCCTGGCTGACCTGTATCTTGGCCACTGCGGCCTTTTTTTGTTTGACGAGAATATGCAGAAAGCAAGTAGGAAGGAAGCACAGATCGGTGGAAGCACAGATCGGTGACTGGTTTTCTGGCAGCGGAGGAACTGTGTCGATGTTCTGTTCACCTCGGGGGCCAACACGGTCCCAAGCTCCCTCCCCACTCAAGGAAAGACCTGGCAGGGCAAAGGAGCACTGCTGGCCTGGCCCAGGGAGGTTAGGTGGCCATGGATAGCTTTCTTTGTTCCCTTGGAAGAACCACTCGGGCACAGTGGGAAGGGCTGACCGCACCCCGTGGAATTCTCCATGCTTCGGGCTGGCAGGCAGCGTGGGGCCGAAGGGTCAGCCCCCCTGCAGAAACTGGGCAAGGCAGCGGCCTGTCCTCGTGCCTTCTGTGTTCTGCGTCTGGTCTTGTTTTCATCCCCCCTCCCCACCTTATGCCCAGCTGTCAGTGTTTACTCAGCGTGACTCCCTACGACGTGAGACACCGGCTTTGAGTGTCCACTCCACCGCTGACTTATGACCTCGGGCAGGTTCCTGCCGGGCTGCGCCCCTACCTCCCTCTCTACCCTGTGGAGACCATCCTCCCTCCTCCGTCCTCCCTCCTGGGGCTGCCACGAGAAGGAAGTGAGTGGACAGGTGTGGGACGGTGCTTGGCGCAAAGTAACTCCCCACAAATATTAGCTGCTGTTTTCTGTAGGAGCTTAGCGGCTTCTCGTAGAACACAGTTTAAAGTTTTAAAAGTGTATTTACATAGGAAAATAAAAAATTGGCTATTTGGGTCTTGGGATATGAGGACCCTTAGGCCCTGTCTCCCCACGTGGCACGGGCTCAGGGGGCCCTTCCCAAGCTCCCTTCTGGGATGTTTGCCTGCACGAGGACATGATGCCATCTGCTCAGGGACTGCTGGAAGGCCAGTTGGTGGCCCCCGCCGTGCTCCCCTGGCAGAGCGTGGACCAGTGGCCCAAGTTTTGCTAGTTGTGCCGTTGGCAGAGGGGCTGAGGGAGTCGGCAGGGACCGGGCTGGGAAGAGTGGACAGAGGGACGCACAGGAAGGGAGGAAGGAGCTGAGGGTGACTGGCACAGCTCTGTTCAGCAGGTCAGGAACCTTTCCCAGGGCTGCTCAGTGCCCACGGCAAGCCTGTGATAAAGCAGCTCCTGTAGGGAGAGGCGAGAGGCGGGCAGAGCCCACGGTCAGCCTGGTGCTGCCGAGAGCGGCCCCCGCGTCGGCCCCCGCGTCGGCCCCCACATCGGCCCCAGCAGGGCTGGGGAAACACGGGGACTGTAGATTCCGATGAGGACCAAGCAGAGTGGTTGCCTGGCCGGGTGGCCCAGAGGCCACGGACGCCTCAAGAGTCCGCTTCTGGCCGTGGATCAGGGCGTGCCACTCGCCAGAAACCAAAGCCAAGCTTAATCCACGCGGCCGCCCTCCGTGGGCGCCCGCAGAGCCTGCCCCGGCCGAGGTTTTTGGTCAGCGTTCTTTTTTAAAGTTCATTTGAAGCTGTTTATATTTTATTTAGGCAATATGTTCACATGCTTAAAAAAAAACAAACCATATAAGAAGATCCATCCGGCGCAGTCTTGCTCCCATTTCTGCCCTGCCCCCTCTCTAGCCTTCTAGAATGGCCTTTCTCAACCTCATGGTCGGTACCACCACCCTCTCCGGCCAGGCTCCTTTTGTAGTTCTGTCCCATCAGTGCCCTTGATCGTCTCTCCCACAGATACACCATATATCGGGTTACGGGCCATGGCCCTTTGTACGGTATTGTAACTGTCGTCATATATAAGATTTCTTCACTCCCCAAGATCCAGTCTTCACCCCCTCGGGAGTGCACGCATACAGTTTCTTCATGTCATCACAGGCGGGCGCAAATCCGGCTTCCTGGTTTCCTCCTTGCTTCTACAGAACGTAGCAGATCTATTCCTGGGTCCCCCGTGCGAATCCGTCACCCGCTGAAGGGGCGGGTATGTCAGGGACTGGCTCTCGGGAATGGGAGGGCTGGTGTGAGGGTCCAGCCTGGATTCGGGGGCCTGGGGGGGGGTGGAGAGTTTCTGGAGTTATCCCGCCTGGCTTTCACTCACCGCTTCACTCTTCTGTGGCCTCAGGCAAGTAACTTCTGATGCTGGCCCCAACTCTGAGGGTTCTGGTACGAATGGAGAAAGGGAGCGTCCTTGGAAGGAAAGCATCTGGGCCAGTACCTGGTATGTACGGGGAGGGCTCAGTAGTTGTCGGCACACTTTACCGCCTTCCCCCCATCCTCGTCATCCGTTCTGGGCCATTGCTATGGTCTGAAATATCTGGGCCCCCACAAAATCCATACGCTGAGGCCCAACCCCCAAGGTGACGGTATTAGGAGGTGTGGCCCCCGGGAGGTGCTTCGGGCAGGAGAGCGGAGCCTCCTGGATGGGACTGGTGCTCTCCTACGAGAGACCCCGCAGAACTCCCCACTTCCCCTCTGCCGTGTGAGCTTACAGGGGAAGGCGGCTGTCTGTGAGGAGGGTGCCAGATCTGGTGGCGCCTCGATCTTGAACTTCTCAGCCTCTGGAACCGTGAGACAGAAATATTTGTCGTTCGTGAACCGCCCGGTGGCTTGTTCCTTACAGGGGCCGCGACAGTCAGAGCCCGCCCTGCAGGTGGTCGGGGCCGAGCTGGGCTTTGAAGATCAGCCCTGAGGCTGCCTCGGCCTGTGTCCTTAGGACCTTGTTAGGCTACTTCTCGTGAATTCAGCAAAGGCCATTTAGAGTCTTACTAGAAAATTCCAGAGCCCAGGAAGCTGCTTGCCTCCACGTCGCAAGCTGCTAGCCTCGAACTTTGCAGAGCTAGGGCTGGAAGGTCCGTTGCGGGAGCTAAGCGCAGGTCTGGTCCCTCCGTTCCAGGAGAGGCGGCGTCACGTAGGCACTTCCCTAGACGCAGCTTTAATTTGCCCCTCGTGATACTTCCCACCTTCTAAGAAGCTCAGCTTCCTCGCCGTGCCCCTTCGCTGTCCTGGCATCCCCGGTGATGTGTGCTCTGCGTTGCTGACTCATGTAAGTGTAAGGAAACGCCTTCCAGCACAGTCCAGACCCAGAGAGGCTCAGCCATCTCTTTGCAGTTCTGCAGCGCAGGTGTTTCCGAAGGAATGTGCTCTTGCGTGTCAAGGTCTGAAGCTACCAAACCACAAGAAAGTCTGTTCTCAGACTTGCTGTCCACTCGGCCTGCATTCCAGAGCAGTCTCTGACCCCCAGACAGCAGACCGGGCCCAGTAAAGAGGACCAAGAGAGATGTCACTCGGTGTCATTCGATGGCCCCACAGTCATCCACCAACACCCACGCTTTGAACTGTTCTGAGTCATTTGTGCGGCTGTCCTTCCTCCTCCAAGTGCAGGCATTGTCTTGTGGTAACAAGCGGATATCCTTGTGCAGGAATAAGGTGATCGGTTAAACCAGGTTTTTGGGTAGGTCAGCATGCAAACCTGCTTTGAACAGCGCTTGTCCGTTTTCATGCTTGCTAGCGGAGCGTGCAGAAATGCTCAGGCTTACTGCCTCCCTGGCCAGTGCGCTGGCCCTGCCCGTGACTTTGCTCCTTGCAGGACGACACGGTGATCGTTGCGAGCATCCCTCCGTGGAGGGCTGTGCTCGTGGTGGCTCTTCACGTGCCCCAGGCCACAAGCCAAGATAGTCCAGAATTTTCGTATTAAAAAATACGACACTTCACAGTATCCGCTCCAGCTGTCATTTGTTTCGCTCTAGAAAAGTAGAACTGGAAAAGCAATTTCGTTGTTGGAGGCTATGAGTTAGATGTGTGGCCGTTAATCAAATGTTCTTTTAATGCCGCCTTTTTCTCTGTACTCCCTCCCCTCTCCCCCATCAGGAAACCCATTGCAGATAAATAGTTAAGCTGTATTTACCCAGAAAAAAATCTTTTATGAAATAGCCTTCACTCCATTCTGTAGAGTTGAGACTGGGATGCATGTTGTCTTTGTGGCCTTTGGGCATAGTTCCGGACTGTTTTCGTGCCCTGGGCCCGTTCAGCTTTGTTTTAGCACGAGTTTTCTTTCACTTTCCACCCTCTCAGGAAAAAAAGAGGGGCTTTGTTCTCAGGGAATGATGAAACCATTTCTCTGGCCCTCCTCCACCGCATTCTTGACACCTCTTTAATTTGTTAAACCTGAGCTGGTTAAGCTGAGCCCGTGCCTATAAAGGCAGGGCTGGAGCCTGTTTTGCCCATCCAGGATGTCAGGAGTCTTTCCCTGGGCAAAGTCACCAGCAAACTCAGGCTTGAGATTCAGGAACGAGGTCTGCTCAGGTCCTCAGCAACCACTGCTGCCACTTTAAGCCTTCAGGATGACATCTGCCTCATCTCCTTCAACAGCCATGAAATCAGATCCCTGGCAACCAAAGTGGAGTGCTTCCTGGTCATTTTACAATGGCCGCTGAGCACCCTGACTTGAGTTTATGATGGGATCGCCTGTTGCAAGTGGTTTGGACTCCAGTCCCAGGCGTTCTGCAAACCAGCAAATGGGTTTCATCTGAAGCCTGTTAGTTCCACCATCCCAGGAAAGTTGCAAGGACACTCCCTGGTTGTTAGTTTCCAAAACTCTGGACAGAGTCGCAGTTCTGTTGCATAAGCTGACTTATGTGGACGACGCCTTTGAAACGTTCCGCAGCCGGTTCTTATAGATTTCTGGACGTTGATGGTGTCTTTTGAATTTTCAGCTTTACTGGATGCCTAAAAAAGAATTGACCCAAAGTTGATTAATGCACCCCTTCCACTTCTTACAGATGGATCGAGTTGTGGCTTCAGTGCTTGGAATAGGGGCGGCCAACTGGTGTTCCAGGGGCTCCATTTAGCCTGCAGATATTTTGTTTGGCCCATACAGTATTTTAAAAAATATTTGGATTAGATGCCAACGTTTAAAAACTGGGAGATTGCACATACAAATACAGATTTCAGGCTTTCCTTGGAAAATCCAAGAATCGGCCGGCCCGGGCCCCACGTTCTGCGCGGTGGCTACCTAGAATCAGGGTCAAGGCTGGCCCACTGTAGAGACCACGTCCGTTAGACAGAGCACGTACCTGCCGTCGTCCGCAGCCCCCCACCCCTCCCTCCTGTCTCCTGAAGATGGATGGAGTGTCTGCTGTGTTTTGCCATCATGCTTGTGCCGTTGTGCTTCTCGTACTCGGCCGACCTCACTCAGTCAAGGTTTCTTTCTGACCTGTTAAGCATGTGAATTGGTGACCCCTCTTCTGGAAGGGCCACGCCCGTCCGTGGCTGCCTAACTCAGCACTGGGTAGACAGCCACGCTTAGGAAGTGTTAGCTCCCTCCGTCTTTCTTCTTTCTCCCTCCGAAGCTCGGGGTAAGATATTTTAAAAAGCTTTTGCTATGAAGTGCTTTGAACACACACAAATCTAGGGCAGCACTGTGTACCCGCGTACCCACCACTCAGCCTAGACAGTTATCGACTCCCGGCCAATCCGGTTTACCTCCGTCAACTCCCACTCCCATTGCACTGTAGTGTTTTGAGGCAAATCCTAGACGTCAGAAGTCCTAGAAAGCAGAACCATATCATTGCATGTGTAGGAATGCACCGTGTATCCCTAAGGGAAAAAAATGAAAATACTCCTAATGCTCTTAGCATGTATGAAGCTTCGTGAAGATGCTTTAATATCACGAACTATCCAGTGTTGAAACTTCCTATTGTCTCGGACCTATCATCAAGCGTTTTTTCCCCCTTCATTTTGTTTTCATTACTTTATAGTTGGTCTGCATCAGGATTCAGACCCAGGCCCATATCTTGTAAGGCGGGATACCCTGGTTTTTCCAAGTCTGCTTTAATCTAGAGGTCCCCCCTAGAACTGGTTTTATTATTATTATTTTGCCATTTATTTGTTTAAAAAAAAAGACCCAGCTTCTTCATCCCATGAAATCTCTCACAGTCTGGTTTTTGGCAGTTATATTCCCAGGGTGAGGTTCAGCATGGCCCCCTCTCTTCTCCATTTCCTGTAAATTGGCCATTGATTCTAGACGGTTCAACTGATTCAGATTCAACTGTTTTGGCCAAGATGGCTTCATAGCTGACGGTGGATCCTTTTGTCCGGAAGCGCACGATGTCAGGTTGCTTCTCTTTTGGTGATGTTCGTAACGGTCCATCGGCCCAGCTCTGTTGATTCCGTAGCGCATTAATGGCAAAATGGTGATATTCTGTTCTAATTCCGTCTTCCCTTCCTCTTCGGTTAGTTGGAAAACTTCTATAAAGAGAAATGTCCCTCATCAACAATGGTAGAATTCATATAGGAAAAGAAGAATGAATGCTTGATTCTTTCCCGTTATTTACCAGTTTTTAAAATAATGGGTTGGTTCCTTAACATCCTCCAGTGGCAATCAATTAGGGTTTTGTGGGGTTTCCGTGCCATTATGAACTCATAGATTTAAACATAATTGATGTTTTAAGATTTTAATAGACTTTCTTTTGGTAGTTCCTTCTGTCCTCGTCATTCGGTGGGTCTAAATAATACGACTTCCTCTCCTTTCTTTCTCTGGCTTAGCAATGTGCTTATTCTGAGGTGTTGGGGAGGAAAGAATCCTTCGTGTAGACTAAGGGTTATGATCCCGACATGTGTGAGGGGGAAATCATAAAATAGCCCTTGCGTGCCAGGACGGAGGTCGTCCTCAACGCATTAAGGAGTCTTTAGCTTCAGAATAGCTGGAGTTTGCAGGGCAGGAGAAGCTTATGTATTGATTAGGCATACAGGGCTGCTGTAACCAGAACCCAAAATTCACAGCAGCTTAAACAAGATAGATGCTTGCTCTCTTATTAACAGCACCGGCATAAGCAGTCCGGGGCTGGTGTACTGGCCACAAGGTGCCAAGACTAGGCTCCTTCTATCTTATCTTTCCACCATTCTCAGGGTGGTGCCCTCATCTGCATTGTCCAAGATGGCTTCTGGGTGGGGGAGAGGGTGGGACGAGGAGGAGGACAGGCATGCCCCTTCCTCTCAGGGTTGTAACCTGGCCATCTCATACATCCCTTCATCTGACACCTCATTGGCCAGAGGCTTGTCACGTGACTGCACTGAGCTGCAAAGGAGGCTGGGAGATGTAGTTTTAAGTATTTACATTGCCCAATCACAAAACCCGTTACTCTGGGTCACAGGAGAACAGATGTTGGGTCTCTGCCCATGAAGTGTGATTGTAATGGGAAAACAGCTCCAAAAAGAGGTTGGATATTTTGTAATCTTTAATGTTCTTAAGAGTTCCTTCATCTATTCCACAAGTATTTATTGAATGCCTCCCATGTGACAAGGGAGGTGTTTGGGTCCTGCAGACACAGTCGTGCGCAAACAGATGGAGTCCCTGCCTCCATGGAACTTACCTCCTAGTTGGGGAACGAAACGAACAGTCAAACAAATATGTATGATCACGTCCAGTGGTCACAACACTATGAGGAGAATCTAAAACAGGATGAGGCCTCAAATGTCTAGTTGCTGATTACCTCTCCTCAGTCCAAGAACCCCCAAAACATTTTATCTTTTTGTCTGAATCAAGTTTCTCAGCCTCAACACTGTTGACGTTTGGTGCTGGATAATTCTCGGTGGCGGCCCTGTGCACTGCAGAATGTTTATTAGTAACCCTGGCTTTGACCCACTGGATTCCAGCAGCCCCCCTTGACCCACCCCAGTTCTTCTTCTTCTTCTTCTTTTTTTTTTTTTTTTAAGATTTTTATTTATTTGACACAGAGATAGCCAGCGAGAGAGGGAACCCAAGCAGGGGGAGTGGGAGAGGAAGAAGTAGGCTCCCAGCAGAGCAGGGAGCCCGATGCGGGGCTTGATCCCAGGACCCTGGGATCACATCCTGAGCCGAAGGCAGACGCTTAACGACTGAGCCACCCAGGTGCCCCCTGCCCCAGTTCTGACAGCCGAATGATGACCCCTGGGAGGGGAGAATTGCCACTAGTTAAGAACCAGCAGTCTGAAGGATTTAGTGCCTGATTCTGGTGGAAACAATGCCTTTATAATGTTGAATATTGACCAAAGCATGTGGTTTTTTGGTACGTGGGGGTCCACTCTAGAAAAAGCCTATTATTTGTAGACTGGAGAATTCTTAGATCTCTCTGGGTGTGTAAAGCCACCAGGAACTAGCTTCTCGCTGTGCACGGTGGATTTCCTGGTGAATGCCCAGGACAGTGACTTCAGGGTCAGATGCCCATGACTCGTTGGAGTCAGAGGAGGCTTGACCTGGAGCGTGCTTTGCTTCCGCCTTGCTTGTGGCTTTGGGTGAGGCATGTGTGAAAAGTGCCCCACAAAAAATGGGGAGGGCTGACGGTGTGGGTGTAACCTCCCTTAGCATGGGGTTGGTGGGCTGGCCGGCTCAGGAAACTGCCAAGAGACATCTCGTGTGAGCATTTGCCTAGTTTGCTTCTGATCGGCTGCTTGCCCCTTCATTCATTCCTTCTTTGAAAAGGTATCTGCCGGTCACCTACTGTGTGCTGGACTTTGTGCTGGGCACTGGGACACGGCAGTGAGTCCAGTGGACGAGGCCCCTCCGAGAGTCTCTAGGGGAGAGAACGTTCATCAAAAATCAACCAATAATGAGACTCGGCGGGAGCTAAGTGCTCTGAATAAAATAGACGAGGTGGAGGAAGGGAATTCCAGGCAGGGAGAACAGCATGTGCAAAGGGCCGGAGCTGGGAGGAGGCCCGATTCGTGTGGAGGACAGAGGGAGGTCTGGTGTAGCCAACAGCCATGGCCAGGAGGTGAGTGAGAGGCAGGTTTTGAGGGTAGGCCAGACCACATAGGGCCTCAGAGGCCACAGCAAGAGGCCTGGATTTGATTCCAGGAGGGAAGGGAAGCTGCTGGCAGGTGGCAGGTTGGGGCGTGTGATTGCCAGGCCGGCAAGTACAGGAAATAATTATGACAACAGTCCCTCGCACTTCATGGGCACCTTTGGAATCCAGGCAGGGACTAATTATCATCTCCCATCACAGCTAGGAGCCCTGGCCGAGGAGCAAGGGAGCGATTTGTCTCAGGTCACAAAGGTAGGGGCCCAGAGGCACGTGCAGACGGAGGACCTGGGAGAGTCGTCCAGATACAGTTCATGAACAGAATGGAGCATGTAGCTCGGGCCTCTTTGTTCCCTGTATCTGATGAGACCCCAGAAAAAGGGGTTTCATGGCAGACCCACCAGTCTGCCTGCTGGACACCCCCACATGGACGCCCCACGGGAATCCGGTGCCCACCCCGCTCTGTCCCTGTGTCCCCTATCTGTGTGGCTGCCTAGGGAATGTGGGGGTGTGGCCTCAGGCAAGTTCCTGAATACCTGTGACCCCAACTTCCCCATTTGTAAAAGGGGTATCATAACAGTGCTTTGGGTTTCAATGACTGACACGTGGCCAGTGCCTGTCACAGAGGCCGCCACGGTCGGCACTTGGCAGGGAGTACCTGGCAGCTGGTCGCCTTCCCTGTCACCATCCTCATCCGTCCACAGCTGAGCAGTGGCCCATCCCTACAGCTGGGATGTGCTGGCCCTTCGTGAACGTCCTTCCGTCCGCTCCGGGTTTAAGCCATCCGCTCGGCCAGCACAGTGAGCCTCGTCTCAGGGCCAGACGCCCCACTGAGTGAGGGGCACGGGTGTGGATTGCCGTCTTGTCCTCACTAGCAGATGACCAGACGCAACCTACCTGCCTGTGACTAAAACCCAGGCCCCGGAGGGGGTGCCGAGCAGCTGCGACAGGAGTAGAGGGGAGACCTCTTCCTGTTTGTGTTTTTACACTTACGGATTTTTTTTCTTCTTTGCTGTATGCGTGTATTCCTTAAGAAAATGACAAAGAAAAAAATAAAGGGAACACAGTTCAGGTCTCAGAAATGATCCTACAGGCTCGTACGAAAAACGGGGTTTTTGAAATGGAAAGCGGTTAGTTCTGTTTACAGGAGCGTCTTGCCATTTGGACATGAACTTGTCCCTCTTGTCCACCCCGCTCAGCTTTGAGTGGAGGCTGCCATGTGGCTGTGCTGAGACTTTCTTGCCTCTGAACTTGTGCCCATACCGTAACCTCTGCCTGGAATGCCATCCCCTCCCTCTTGTGCCTTCTGGACTCTGGCCACTGTCTCGAGGCTCTGCCGAGCTCTCTCGGTTCTCCTCCTCCGAGTCCTGGAGACGCACACGGCCCCTAGCAGCCGCTGTTGATCACCGTGCCTCTCAGGTGTTTTCTGGTTTTTTCTTCCTGGCTCAAGTCCAAGTCTCTGGGTGGGAGGGACTCCCATCTCTGACTTGTCTGTACCCACAACTGCCCCTGGGATGACTTTGCACATAGTAGGTCCTTGGCAGCATTTGCTCATGACCCCCTTTGCTCCAAGCCTCGCCCAGCTCCCTGCAGGTACGACGTGTGGAATTGAATGAATATCTGAGAACAGAATGGAGACCATATGCTGCCTGGTTTTTAAATGATATGAAACTTTTCATCCTAAAACAACAATACTTATTTTTAATAATAATAATAATAATAGCTAATACTTTGATGGTGCTCCTTGCGTGCCAGGCATTCTGCTAAGACTTTACCGTATTAACTCATGTAACCCTCACAACAGCTCATGAGGCAAGTGCTGTTATCATTCCTGTTTTAGAGGCGAGGAAACTCCAGCCCAGAGAGGTTGGGTGATTGACGAAGGTCACACAGCCAGCGAGTAAATGTGTAGTCGTCGTTTCTCTCTGTTTTTGTGAGGCGAGATGCTGCATCTTTCTGTGGGAGTTCAGGAGTGGAAATACACAGCCCTGTGACCCCTGCTAGCAAGGTTCAGTATCACATAAAAGCGGGCACAGCCTGTGTCCTGGTCTCAGAATCAGGCCTCAGCAGGACAGCTTTGGAACCTAGAGCTGTGAGCTTTTTGAAAAGGCCCAAGAGATTGTTTGAGAGACGCGGGACTGGGGGGGTTGAGGCCGGGGGCAAGGAGAGGAATTATCCTCTAAATGCAAAGCCAGAGCTGCAAAATGGGGGTGACGTCTGTTTAACAAAATGCCCAGAAATGAAAGATGTCAGCCGTCCCCTTGAGGCTTCACAGCAGTGCTTTGACGATGCTCAGGGCCGGTGATGGGGCGTCTCAGTTGTCTGGCAGGACAGGGCCCGGCGTTTCCAAAAGCGGCCGTGCCTGGGCCTTGCCCGTCTCGCTGGGGCTGCACACAGCGCAGGGCCGCGGCTGGGCCTCGGGCTCCCTCCCCTCCGTCCGACGGCAGAGCCTGAACCCCGGGGCCGGGCCAGGCCTTCAAAAATGTGCTGGCGGCGGGACCACGAGCAAATCGATTTCTTGCCTGCGGCCAGCCGCGCGGCCCAGCACCAGGCCATCCCACGCCTGTTGTGACAGCAACACCCAGTGCCATGGAAACGGCGGTGCGAGGCCGGAGCTGGCACCCCGAAACCGGGGTGCGCGGTAGCTCGAGCGCGGCCCTCCCGGCCCTGTCCACTGTTGTGCTTGGCCCGGCCGCCGCCAGGCTCCGCAGCACTCCTTCTGCAGGGAGACCCGCCGCCCCGTCCCCCGCGCCGGCCAGGAGCCTGGCCCAGCTGGCACATGCGCCCCCTTCTCCCTGCCGGGGCGGCCGGCCAGCTCCCGCTGCCCCGGCAGATAGCGTCCCCAGGCCGGCTGGCCGAGCACGAGGTAGCCGGGGACGCCCGGAGCGGGCATCCGAGCTGGCCCGGGCTTCCCTCTGTAAACAGCACCGTGTGTGCGTCCCGGGGCTGGCCAGGGCTCCCGGGGGCCCGGCCTGGCCAAGCGGGGCCTCCCTCCTGCTGCGGTTCCAGGCGTTTCTGGGGGTGGAAAACAGAAACCAGCCCTGTGTTCTCCAGGCTGCCAAGCTTCTGAGAAATGTGTGCCTCGGCCCAGGAGCTGGAACTCCCTTCTCCGGCCGACCCCTGGCCGCTGTGAGGGACAGGTACCAGCTCCCCCCGCCCCTGCCCCGGCCGGCTTCCCGTTTGGCTCTGATGGGAGAGGAGGTTCTAGGGCTGGTCTCCTGCCCCATCTGCAGTTGCCATCCCTTTACTCACCCGCCCATCCCCCAACCCAGCTCCAGATGTTGGGTGCGCAGGGCCTGGGGCTCACCCCAAGCTGGCCTCTTGGCACTCGAGGGTTACAGCCCTGGGGCTCTTGCTGCTCTGAGGGAGCTGCTTGGCCATTCGGGGGCCCCTCTGCATGGCTGGGGTTGGCAGAGGGACAGAACTAAAGCACCCCGTTTAAAGTCGTTCTTGCTGAGGTGGGAATGCCTGATAAGATCAGGGCCCCCTCCTGGGGGTGCGTCACATTCCCAGGAGGGGCTGCTTCGTGCCGGCGGATCTCTTAAGAAGAAATGGGGTGGGGGGTGTTCATGTGGAGGTCGGCACCACCAGTTTCTATTTTGGAAAGTTTGGCATCCTGGCCCAAACTGTGTGCCCTCGAGTCTGTTCCACTCAACATATCTGCTGAGTGCCTACTGTGTACCAAGCAGAAAACAAGTCAGAGGGTATCGGCTTAGTGACTTGCACTATGGTTTGTAGTGAGGTGAGTGTAGGGGTGTGTGCACACACGGGGGAGCATGGGCTCACAACCGCGTGTGCCAAGGAGCAGCCCTGGAGCTGGTATGGGCAAGAGAAAGCAGTGGGCCCAGTCAGGTTCTCCCTGGACTTCGGGGTTAACTCTGATCATTTTAGGCCCGAACAAAAACCTCTGTCTTTACCATTACACCAAGGTTTATTGGCGAGGCAGGGGTGCGGGGTAGGGTGGTTTTGAGTTTGCACCCTGGCGTCACTGCCTGCATTTAAATCCCGACTCGACCACCTGCTGGCTCTGTAACTCTGAGCGAGTCCTGTCTTTTCCTTCCTTCCTTTCCTCTTCCTTTCCTTTTTTCTTTTCTTTCCTTCTTTCTTTCTCAGCCTGTTTGAGTCTGGATCCAAGACAGGGCCCACTGACGTGTGTTTTCGTCTCTTTCGTCTGCTCACGTCCCCCGCCCCTTTCTCCCCTTTGCTGTTCGAGAAGCCAGGTGGTTCGCACAGAGGCTGGCTCGGCAGATCGAAGCCCCATGCATCTCCGATGTGTTGCTCGGTCCCCAGTATCTCCTGCCAGTCAGTCGTGAGACCAGGGGCCGGATCAGATTCAGCTTCATGTTTTGGGGGAGAACACCTCATGAGGGGCGCTGCGTTCCTCCGTCAGGAGGCCCCTGGGGTCCGGCTGCCTCTTTCCTGCAGGGCTAACAGCCAGGGCGCCTGGAATGTACCCTCTTCGTCCCCTGCCTTGGAGTAATCGCTGTCCTCAGTTCTGTGTTTGGCACTTCCTTTTCTTTCTAACGTTTCCACCTGTTCGATTCTCCGCACGGTACATGTAGCTTTGCATGCTTGTGACGGTTCCGTAAATGGAATCATTCTGTAAGAAGTTTTCCGCAACCCGCTTCTCCCCTCAACACTGAGGTTCAGATGTTGTCATTTCGGGAGCCGGCCTGCTTTCCTTTTCTCTGCTGTGTAGTATCCCATCACGGAACTCCTGTGTCCTTCCCACCCGGAGACCTTTGGCCGTTTCTGTATTTCTCCCCTTTGCTTGTTACAGACAGTGTCTTCTGGAATATTCTTGCTGTGTCTCCTGGCACACACAGGAGTTTCTGTAGGGTTATGCCTCCAGGTGGAATTGCTAGGTCCCTGGGCGTGCGCCGCTGCCACGTCAGTAGACAGTACCACACTGACTTCCCAAGTGGTCGTGCCGGTTTATACTCCCACCAGCGGCGCCGACGCGAGGGCCCGGCTCCACAGCCTCCCGACATTTGGTGCTGGGAGATCTGCGAGTGGTTTTGCTTAGCTGGTATGTGTGAAGTGACACCTTTTGACGAACAGAAACTTTTAATGTAAATTTATTTTCCGAAAGGTTTGAACTTTTTCGAGCGTTGTTTCGGGTGGTGCTACCCAAAATGTGTCACTGGACTGGGAGCTTATTAGAAATGCAAATTCCAGACCTGGTAAGTCAGAAACGCCAGGGTGGGGCCCAGCACTCTGCTCGGTTCAGGCCCTCCAGGTGATTCTGGCGCTCAGGTCTGAAGGACGGGCTTAGGAAACCTTTTTCCACCCTGACGCCTTTTCAGAGCCTCTCCTAGATCGCCTTCCAGTATGTCGTTGTCTTACTTTTCACACTGAAGTGTGTAATCCACCTGGAATTGATTTTGAGGCCAGTAAAGGTAAGGTTCTCATTTCATTGTTTTCCATATGGACAACTAGTGGGCCCAGACCGTCTGTTGAGAAGTCCCTGCTCTCCCCACGGGCCTGTAACCCAGTGGCGGCGTGGATGGCATTTCCACGTAAGCGTGGGCTTCTTCCTGGTCTCTCGGCTTTGTTCCATGGATGAGTTTGTCTGTCCCCGGCGACAGGTCTTCATTAGCTTTGGAGATAGTCTTGGTTTCTGGGAGGGTCAGTCACCAGCTCGTTGTTATCCAGAAGTGTGTTGGCTCTTTGGGGATTTTTTTTTTTTTAAAGATTTTATTTATTTATTTGACAGAGATAGAGACAGCCAGCGAGAGAGGGAACACAAGCAGGGGGAGTGGGAGAGGAAGAAACAGCCTCATAGCGGAAGAGCCTGATGTGGGGCTCGATCCCAGAATGCCGGGATCACGCCCTGAGCTGAAGGCAGACGCTTAACCGCTGTGCCACCCAGGCGCTCCTCTTTGGGGATTTTTGCTTGTCCGTGGACACAGCTCTTCAGGCTGCACAGAATGGCATTGAATCTTCACATTCTAGGTCAAACAGGAAATCACGGACATTGTACAGTATTGCATTTTTTGGAGTTTTTCTAGAATCTTCTCAAGGTCATCCTTCCTAATAGGAGGAAAGAGAGAGCCACCTCACGTGAGGGTTTGCGGTCAGTCCTAGCCACTGACCCTGCCACGTGGGCTGGGATGCACTTCATGAGCTCACGATGGCCCTGCCACCTGCCTCCCCCTCAAAGCTTGGTGGCCTCAGAGGGTGCGTGCTCAGGGTCAGGAAGATGGAGGGCATTGGTTGGAAAGGCTGACCCTCTCGTACCTAAGAGTCTCTGGTTTCCTGCGGATATGCGACTCTTAAAACCTGCCTCCGGCAAAGGTCTTTTCATGGGCAATTTCTAGCCACATCCCAGTTGGCATAAGAAGTGGGCTCAGGGTAGAGATGTTCACAGGTGGAGAAACAGGTTTTTTTCACCCTTTAAGTCAGACTTAGTGAAGAACAAAGGTTTGGGGCTCCAGATTCCACGGTTCTTGTCTTAACCGCATTTGCGGCATAGCGTAGGAGGCTTGCTGTGTCCACACTTGGCCCTTGGAGGGGGAAGTGGGCCTCGTGAAACTTTGGAGCCAGGATTTCACTAGTTAGAGGGAGCCAGGTGGGTGACAGCACGACCAAAGCTCAGAGGCCTTGGCTTCTCCCTTGTGAGAGCAGCGCGTGACTGGTCACTGCTTGTCTTGGGATCTGCTCTAAGCGACAAGCGTTATATTTCTCCGTGTCTTGCCATGAAGAAGTCAGCACTGGGTTTGCCAATACTCAGAGCCACAGTTTATTCCTCCTTTTTTTCCTTCTTTCATTAATCATTCATTCATCCAACAGCTATTTAGTGTCACTACTGGGGACGCTGCATGAATGAAAGGCTCAAAGGCCCTGCCCTCATTGAGCTCACAGTCTAAATGATAGAACCCAGTAGAGCTAAGTGCTGTGAAAAAAGGCAAAGCAAGGAGAGCAGGAACGGAGAGTGGTGGGAACAGAGGCCTGCTGTTCTAGTAACGGGAAGTGTCCCAGAGGAGGAGATGTTTGGCAGAGAGCTCAATGAGAGAGCCTTATAAATATCTAAGAAAAGAGCATCCTAGGTAGCAAGAACAGTAAGTGCAAAGGCCCTGGGGTGTAAGTATGCTTGCTGTGTTTAGAGTGTGGGAAGGCGGGCTGGGGGATCAGAGGAATGTGAGGAAGAGAAGTGTATTCTTTTTGATCTTAAAGGGGTGGACTTTCCCAGGGCCGAGGGGATCCCTAGGTCCCAGGAGTGGGTTAGTGGTAGCTGGAGAAATTCCACCAAAGTGGAATCCCGTGGGTATCCACAGCACCCCAGCTCCTGCTGTGGACAGTGGCAGTCTGACAGCCACTCACGCATCACCCTCTAGGATCACCTGGATTTCCCCATCAGGCCCCTGACCGTGGAGGCTAAGATGCTTATACGTTCTTCGGAGAAGGGGTGTCTTATGTGCTCCGCAGGCGGCCACTGGAGCCCAAAGCCAGCGTCAGATCCAGCAGGGGAAGGCGTGGGTTCCGTGAGGTCTAGAAACACAGGTTGCTGGTGGTATTGTGCTGTGAACTTAAACTTTCCTCTTTCGCTGGAGAATGTTGTCAACAGGAGCCCCCTGGGATGCCCCCCCCCATCATCCCTGGGGAAGCCATCTCTCTCTGAGCCCTGAGCCTCAGCTCTGTTTTCAGTCTCGTGATGTCCCGTGCCCTGTCACTTCATAGACATGCGCCCTATGCTTGACATTGCAGTCCCCAGGGTGCCTCCCCCCAGCTTAACTAGAGTGAACAGCGCGGTTAGCTCACGCCATTTTCCCTCAAATACGACACGAGTGATTTTGACAGTGTCACCCTGTTTAAAGTTAGGGGACCCCAGGGACCAGTCTTTGCTCAGAATTGCCTTCAGAGAAGCGTTCTGGCTGCCAGATGCTAATTGCAGAAGAATTCCCATCTTGGCTGCAAGCTGGCCCGTCTTCCCGCCTGCCAGCGACATGCCCTCCTCCCAGTTAGCACCTTGGCTTCCGCCTCAGCACCCGAGCCTCAGAACTGCCATGTTTACTCATCCCGAGAGCTGGGGACAGGCTGGCGCGGCGTGGCGTTTTTCTCGTAAGTTCCGAGGTCTTGCTGGTAAGACGTCTGGCTGCTGTGCGGGCCCGATGCCGGGGCTGGCTTCCGGAGGCCTCTGGTTTGCAGAGCGTGGGTGACTCAGAGGGCCGTTGTGCACGTCGCCGGCCGTGCAGCCAGGGCGCGGTGCAGGGTGGCCCTGGAGGGGCCCCTCCCGGCAGGATGTGAAAACGCATTTCTGAGAGCACGCCGACCTCAGACCCACCCACTCTGAAAATGCAGAAATAGCTGCTGGGGTGAAAGTGCTTTGGTGAAAGAGGGTGGCTGTCCATCCGGCTCAGTCCATGAGCCAAGCCCTCTCTGCGTGGTGGGCGAAAACGGACGGACAGCCAGAGTTACGCGCTTTCGCTGAGCGCGGCATCGTGCCCCCCGGACTCAGCGCAGCATCTTTCACAGCCCATTCCGTGGGTGAGGAAGCGGAGGCTCGGGAGTGACACGACCGCCTCACGTCCCCTCACTGTCTGCAGAGTGCTTGTCGTGTGTCACACACGCTGCTGGAAGCACCTGCCGCGTGCCGACTCCTCGATTCCCTCTGCAGCTGTCGGCAACAGTCATGGTCCAGCTTCTACAGGGGCAGGTGCGGAGGGTCCGTGGCAGCATGTGGCAGCTGGGATCTGGACCCACGGTTCTGGCCCCCAGCAGTGTGTTTCCCTGCGAGTCTGCCCTGGGGTACGAGCCCCTCTCCACAGTGCTCAGCCCCTGCACTGAGCCATCTGTGGTCCCCACTTTCAGAGGCTTGTACCACCTTCCAGACACAGCAAGGCTGCATGTGTGACATCAGTGGAGGGTGGAGGGGGGGAAGGGGCTCCGGGCTGGACGATCCAGGCAGCGTCTGAGGCTGGGTGTAGACAGAGAAGCAGCATCCTGCTGCAGAGCGAGGAGAGGGGGGACTTCCGGCCCCGGAGCTGGACTGCATGAGGGAACACTGGGGCCCATCATGGGGGGCCCACCCTGATGACCTCATTGACTCTAACCACCCTCCAAAGGCCCCATCTCCAGATAGCATCACATGGGGGTGGAGGGCTGCAACACAGCCATGTTGGGGGACACAGTTCACAGCTGGGCCTGGAGGTGAAATGTTTAATCAAGGGAGTGAGTCAGGTGTTGGGGCTCTGTCTGCATGTATCTTAGGGACATCTGGTGTGAAGTCACACACACAGTCCTTGCTGGTCCTTGGACAGCCTTTGAGTTGAGAGCAACTAGTGCCCAGGCCAGGCCTGTGAATCTCGCTTGGAAACCTTTAGGACTCGGTTTGGTCCCTGCTCAGACCTGGTAAAATTTCTTTGTAAGGAGCTAGTAGCTTTTTTGAGCCTGGAAGGAGTGGGCTGGGTGGCCCAGGGGGTCCCTGATTTATCTGTCACCCACCCCACAGGCCCTTGGCTGAACCAGGAAGGTGGAAGGTTCTTGGCTCTGCACTTGCCCTCTCCCTCCCCGAGGCAGGTGGGCTTGCCCAGGGCTGGGCCCATTGTGAGGGCTTGCCGAGCGAACCTGGGGCCAGGCCTTACACCCTCAGGAGGCAAGTCCTATGCCAACCCAAGCTAGAGAGAGGCGGACGGTGGTTGTAATCTTCTAGGGGAATTTCAAGACAAGATGTGCAAGACAGGAGGAAGGTGTCATGGAAGGGAGTGCAAAGTGGTAGGAAGCCTCCTTACAGGACACGGGCTTGTGTTGGGCTTTGGAAATGTGTGTGGGGGTGTCCTTCTGGGGGATGGATTGTGCTCTGAGCTGGTCAGGATAAATGTGGGAGGATACAGAATGATCTGGAAGGTGAGGGGGAGACTGAGCTGCAGAGAATCCTTTCCAAGCGGCAAGGGCCACGCTGGTCTTTGAAGGCAGGGTCTTGTGAGCCAGGCCGGGGGTTTCGGGCCAGCTCCCGACAGGTCACGAGGAAGTTTTGTGCCATTGTGTGACAGGAGGAAAGTGGCCCAGGAGGGAGGTGCTTTTTACGGCTCTAGGCTTCCACCTGTTACCCCCGTCCCCAGCTTCCAGCCCATCTCTCACCCGTAAGCAAGGAGAAATACACTCCAGTGTCTTCGCGTCAGTGTCTGGTTAATTCTTTCCACCCGCAATGAGAAAAAAGGCTTCCCAAACAATTAGGTATTTATTTGATCATCTCATTTGCGGTCCCAGGCTGATTTGTGGGTTTGGATTGCTGTTTCTGTCCTGAATCTCAACTGGATGTAGTAACAAGTGCTTTTCTTTTGCTTCTGTTTTGGCCGACAGCTCCTTTTGCAATGCTTGCTTTGTGGCCAATGCCTCTGAGCAGAGGTTTGGGGGCAAGGCCATGATAAAATGGCAGAAGGGCAAGCAAGCGTGGTTTGTTTAGAATGCTTTCCTGCCTGTGGGTGCCACCTTAGAAGCCGTGCGGTTGCTCGCCAGGAGAGGTGCAATGTCGCTGCATGAAATCAGAAGTAATTCTGCTGAACTGGAGAAAAGGACTGGACAGAAGGGGCAAACCCAGCTCAGGTCTGAGTTTCTGTAGCCAGTTAGTCCTTCCTTGTAGGGCAGCTTAGCCTAGAGAAAGTCCAAGTTCTTCTCTAGACTGAAGCTGACGTGGAACCCCGGGAAAAGTAGAAATGGGTAGGATGGTAGTAGCTGGGGAGGGACATCGGTGTTTTCATCGTAGAACCTTCAAACGGAACACACCTTGGATGTGTCTCTAATTCCTGTCGGCTCCCCAACACAGTGCACACAGGTCTTCCCATCTGATTCCACCCCACTTAGAGAGGCATGCCTGTGCTTTCAGGAGACTGGAGGCTAGTTGTAGGATTTGTCAAGGTGACCGATTCTGGGTTCTGTGTTTTTGCACTTGCTCTGTCGATACCGTGTGCTTGCCTGTTAATTATTAGTGTTGATTAATCAGTGAAGCACTTCCAATTCCTAGCCTCAAGGATCATCTAACCCACAGCACCAGTGGAATGATTCACCCATTTGTGCCTAGTGTTGTAAAAATGCAACATCACTGTATCCATCTTTATCTGTAGCCTCATGAAAGACCACAAAATGGGGCAATGATTCTAGGACCAGAGGCCCCTCTCCTTGGCTTTGGGAGGGTTTGTGGATGTTACCCAGGTAATGCTAAGCGTGGCCTTCTCTCTTGCAGGCCCCCTCCACACTACTAACAACTGGCCAGAGCAGTCATACTGATGAACCTACTTCCTCTTGAACCATGTAGGGCAATAGAGTAATATTCTTGGTTATTAGAGAGGATGGTTAGGCCAGGTCTCCATCTCCTTTCACATCCTCTCCTCTCACTCTCCTTTCTTAGGGGACCATATTGCGGCATTTATAAATACCTGTGAATAAGTTAGAACCTCTTATTTAATCCACACAGCAGCCTTGCCAAGGAGGTGTTCTTATCCCCAGTCTGTGGCTCAGCGAGAGGCCACGAGACCGACACAGATGGCTCTGCCAGAGTGCTTTTGTTCTGAGGGCTCCTGACGCCAATCTGCATTTTAACCCAGCTCCCGGGGCCCCCCTGACCATCTTCCAAACGTAGGGAGCCTGGGACTAACGCCCAAGGAGCTGGGGCCTTATCGAGTTCCACCCAGTGGAGGGGGCTGGTCCTGGCCAAGTTGCGCCATCTCTCTGTGCTGAGCAATGGGCATCTCACCACCAATCCCAGAGACGGCCGTGGGGGTTACAGAAAGCACCTGGATCGCTGCTGCAGGAGAGGTCAGCTGGGGGGGGGGCGGTGGCAGGGGCTGGGTCTCGAGCGGAGTTTGGGGTCTTAGTTGAATGGAAACAGGCCCTTCCTCTCCTCTTGGCACCTCTGTCTTCCACCAAGAAACACACAATTAAAGAGTGAAACTTCATGACTAAACAGGAAGCCGCACCTCAAAAGGCCGCAGACCAACCCGTTAGTCTGATGCTTTATAAATTCTCTGAACACTCTTGGGGGGGAGTGGAGACCGAGCCGGGCTGGCTTCTTGGGTACCGGCTGGCTGGTTTTAAGGGCACGGTCCCCGGGGTTCCCCCTAGATTTGGCTTGCTGCTCCAAGCACGTGACCTCGGACCTGTGTGTGGCCCCCGATGCCACCTCCGTGCTGTTTGAATGGGCGTAGACGGACGGAGGGAACACGTCCTGGCCCGGAGAGCACCTTGGAGCTGGTTTTTCCGGGAGTAACAGCTGGGCCAGTTGCTCTCCCTTGAAGGCCAAGAGGCCCACCTGCTGTTGGGCAGAGACCAGGGGTCCCAGCATGGGGTCAGGGAGACAGGGGAGGGGCCAAGGCAATGATGGAGGCAGGAGGTGGTAGGGGCTGCCAGTTTCCAGGTATATTCCGAGGGTAAATCCAGGAACATTTGCATGTGGAGGGATGTGGGCTGTGACCAAGATTGGCCTGAACAACTGGAAGAAGGGAGTAGGTTTCCTAGGGTGGGAACAGGTGGTACAGGGCTACTGTGGAGGGGGGAGCGAGGATCAGGAGATCGGCCTTGGCCGTGTTCAGTTTGAGGTGCCCAGGGGGCAGTTATAAGTCTGAGCCTGAAGTTCAAGGGTGAGTACAGGTGGTGTTTTAAGGCCCCGAGGGCCTGGTCTGACAGTACCTTCTGCTCTTGGGTTTAGAGTAAGCTGGTGTGGAGTAGAGAGAGGAAAGTAGAGTGAGGAAGCTGCTGTAGGGCCACGGGCACCCAGGATCTGGGGGGAGTGGGGCCTTTTTTGCTTCAGGAGATGGTTTGAAATGCATGGTCCAAACTGTTTACCGCACCTACAGAGGACGAGAGGTGAGCTGGTGAGTTTGTCCTGCGCCTAACCCCAACTGAACCAGCCCTGCTGGAGCGCAGCACTGGGGAGTTCAGGCCTGTGACTGCACCCCGGCTGGAAAGTTCTCAAGATTCGGTGTTGTCCGCCTCGAATGGGACATTTCAGGGAGACCGTACTGGCCTTAAAGACCATCCTGGTTTACCTAACAATGCTGATGAGATACAAGTTGGATCACTGCCTGTAAGAGACTCATCCCGGGAACTGTTTCTAATTTCAGGCACTCAAAACGGACCCTGGCCTTTGACTTTGGCCATTCAAAGGGGATCGTGAGAACAAGTGGTTTGAAAACTTCGACGTTATAGGGCTGTAGAGGGGAGTGTGGGGCCATTGAAAATTGAAGAGAGAGGCTTGTAGTGTAGACGGCTCACGAGTCCTTTTTAAGGGCCTTCAGTGCTCGGACTGGGCAGGAGCAACGAAAATAGTAACTTTTTCTCATCGTGAACCCCCCCCCCCCGCCAAAAACCAGGAAGAACATGTGCAGTCTTATGAATTTGCATGCACACTGGGGTTATGTCACTTGTAAGAAGGAAGCGGGGTTCATATATAAAAGCCTGAGGAAGGGTTAGTTTTGGGTAGATGATTCCTCATGAAATTCAGATTTTCTCTGACGGCAGAGAAAATGTTTTAAAATGTTACCACTTTAGTCGGCCCTGATTTGTAACTAACTCTAGGACGTGTGGGCGGCAGGACTGTTTGGTGTAGTTTAGAAAAAAAACCCACCAGAGCCTTGCTGCTGCCCTTGGATCTCAGAGACCCTCATTTCTTTGCACCAAGTCCCTCCACTCAGGGACTGTTAACACTGGTTTGGGGGTAATCCTGGCACAGTTGTTAAGAGGATATAGAATGGGGGCTTAAACTATAGCCAGAGGGTTCACTTCTGTCCTGGGTTCGAGTGGCCCTCGGCTAAGGGATGATATTCATTAAATGGATGATATTAACATGAGTTGGAAGCATAATAGAGGTCAAAGGTGATTTTTTTTCTTAAAAATGGTTTTGCAAATCTTTTTCAGAGCTGATAGACACACACCTTAGCTGGATACAAAACATATTATGAAACAGAATGACTGTGATCTTTGATCCGAGAAATCAAAGTGAAAGGTAATTGACATCTTCTGCTTCTCCTCTGGTTTTCCAGCTGTGTGTTTCCTTAACTTGAATTACTTCTAGAAGAAAACTTTTCCAACCGTCCTCACAGACGCCGCTTCCTGCTCTTAAGGGCTGGACCCCACCACTCTGTAAGGGGACACCCCTGCGGGACATCCCCGAGACTGTCTGGGAGGCTGGAGCTCAAGGCTGGGCTGGGGAGGGGGGGATGAGGCTCTGGGAACTTGCATGTTCTCCCAGGAAGAGCGCAGCCGGGTCACGTTCCTACCTTTGAAAAGTCCTGCTCTGCAGCGGACCAGCTCCTTTTTGGCTTTGTGCAGCTTTGCTTGGTGGATGCGGTTAAGTAAGACTCTGTCAGACGGGGTGTTCTGCATTGGGGAATGCGAGAAGGCAGGTAGAGCAGACGAGCCCGGGAAGCGAGGATGCTCGAAGGCTGCTGTGCTCGGTCCCAGGCAGAGCTGGTTTTCCCACGGAGCTCAGCAGCGCCCCTGAGCCGGCCTCAGGGCACAGACCTCCCTCCACAGACTCTGGATTCTGGGCCCTCGGAGAAGAGCCCGGTAGCTACTGCAGACTCCGCGGCACAGGGGTTGGGCGGCCCCCGGGGGTCAGGGAGGCTGTTGCTCGGCGTTTCTGGGCCTCAGCTGTTGAGATGCTGCTGCTGTTACCGGGGCCTCTGACGTTCCGGCAGAATCCGCACACGCAGCGGCAGGCGTGCGGCGAGCCCTCCCCAGAAGTCCGCCAGTGCGAGCGGGGTTAGAGGCCTCTGGACCTCTCCCCGGCTCGCTGGGCTGTGGCTTTGGAACGGCCCCTTGTCAGAGAAAGTGGGCTCATTCCATCAAGGCCAGGCCCAGACGAGCACGGCAGCGTCACACTGGTGACTTTGACCGTTTTCAGAGTGGGCCGCCCTGGGGTTGGCGGGGGGAGCCCAGAGGGTGGGCTCTGTGGCCATCCTAACACTTCCCAGGAGCAGCACAAACGGGGGCCACGGGGAAGGCGGTGGTGCTCTGGCACCTTCTCCCGCAGGGACTATGAGACTCCGTCCACTACCATGAGCGAGCAGTGGCTGGACAGCAGGTGCCAGACTCCCTCCCGGGGGCTTCCTCTCCCCGAGTCAGGGTGACGCACAGGCAGCTAAGATGTCAGTGCCAAGGCCATACGCCACTTAACCAAAGCCCTTCAAGGGCCTTTTGATTGGTGCTTCTCCCCTCGCTGGTATTAGCACTTGGCAATGCTTCTGACCTTACAGGGGCCTGGGAACTCTGGCACGCGGGCTCTGCTCTTCAGGGCCCCAGGGGGATTTACCAACGCGCGCAACTTGCAGACCCCACCCACGGCTTTGGGCTTCAGGCCTGTCAAGGGGTTTTTTTTTTTGTCTTTTTCACTGAGCCTCTAACGTCTGGCCTGGCCCCTGTAGAAAGTTCGTCACTGTTCCCAAGTGCCCCCAGAGCAGGCAGTGAAGGCTTGGAAGTTGCTGAGCAAGCAAAAAGCAGAGCCCTAGGAGAGTTTTGGTCTCAGAGGACAAATCATTTCAGTTTTGATATTGAAGTCACAGGAGAAGGTCCAAGGCCACTAGCCACCCTTTCCTTCCTAGACCCTTTCCACACGCTAGTGGGGGAAACAGGCCTGGCGCTCACTCTTGGCTGTCCAAGCAGGTACTCCCCCAAAGAGGCGGCAGTACCCAGGGCACACTCACGTGCTTTCTGGTCCAGCCTTCTCGCCCCAAGCATGGGTCTCGGGAGTGAATGCAGGAAAGCACCGTGGGAGGGGATGGGATGGAAGAGAAGGGTTGGGGGGCAGGCAGGGCTGCACCCATCCTAGCTCTTAGCTTCTTTGGCCCTAGAGGAGGCAGCCCCCCCCCCCACTTCCCATCCAAGCTTGAGGAGTATCTCTCTGGCTGTGGCCTTTGTGGCTGGCCCCACACTCTCGTCGGCACTCACATGATCTAACCCGATTTTAGAAAACATGCTTGAGGTTTGGGAGAGAAGCAGGATGGGGTCTGTCCACTCCTTCCTGTTGTTGCTTTCTCAGGGGATGAAGTTCCAAAGTCAGCACTTAAGGGGGAAAGGCCTAGAGTCAAAATGACTCTTAACAGACTTTTAAAGTACACCTACCATAGACGCGTGTGGTTTTCTCTCTGCAACTCTGAGCAGCCATTCTTCTGCAAGGTGAAGCTTGAGAACCTCCGAGTTCAGCTGAAAGAAGGAAGTCAGCATGCAGATGTCTGGCCCTTCAAGTGAATCAGAAAATTCCTAGGGCAAAGTGGGATGCTCCCAGAAACCCAAGCAATTAAACACCTAGAATCGTTGAACAGGAAGCACGGGCTTCTGCAGTTGCCAATCCCCAAAAGTAGGTGAAGAAAACACTGCTTTCCTGTGCTTCTCTGCCCTTGGTATAGACTAGGGGTTGGTGCATGAACGCTCAGGCCAGTTAGTAAGTGGTCTGTTCAAATCTGGCCCCCCGGCCTGTTCTGGTTAAATAAAGTTTTATTGGCACATGGTCATGTCTGTTTACTCACATGCTGTCTGTGGCTTTCGCATTACAGTGGCAGAGCTCGGTAGTTGAGTAAGGGGCCATCTAGCCCATAGCACCGAAAATATTTTTGGCCCTTTATAGAAGCAGCTTGGTGACCCCTTGTATAGTCTATTTATGCCTACAGCCATTTATTAGAATAGTTATATTTTACTTATTCTACCAGTTTGATTTTTTGGAGTTTGAAAGAGAAAAATGTATAATTATTATAATAATACATCTGTCAATCTTTCTTTTCCTTTCTGGCTTCAGCCTCAGGTGTCAGGCTTAGAAATCACGCTGAGGTGGGACGCACGTTCAGTGTTTTCAGCACAGTGCCTCGCTCTGAGGGTGATCAAAGGTCAGGAGTGCTTGTGGTACAGTCAGCACCACTGGCCTCAATCGTGTTCTGAGAAAGTGATACTCGGTGACCGCCTTAACCACTCAGCACATGGCCTTCTCTGCTGTTAACTTAGCAGAGGCTGCCCTTCTCGTTTCCTGACACACACACACACGACACTGAGGACCCCAGGGCCACAGAGGAAAGGCGGTGACCCCTGAACTGAATAGCACAGTCGCTTTACCAATTGTGTAGCCATATGGTGTTCAGGTTAACACACGGGCCCTGAGTTCAAATCCCGACCCCATCACCTGGTATGGCTGGTGACTGCCATCTCTAAGACAAGGATTGTATTACTAGGTTTAAGAAAAATTTGCATTTACTACAGTGCTTGGTGCATGGTTAGCCTTCAGTAAACATGAATGGCTTCTATTCTTCTGTAGAGACAATAGACCAGCAACCCATTTGTCAACTGGGTGACAGAGGAAAATCCACCTCCAAGGGACTGGTGTGGGATCCCCGTGGGGGGCTGAGATGCATGCAGTCGGTACCTGTGTGCATGGTGCTAGGCACAGCACCACGGGGATACAGGTAACTCAAATAACCTGGCCCAGGAGTTCGCAAGCAAAGCATTTTGAGAATTCAGTATTTGCTTTTGGAAGGAGTAAACGCCCGAGGGTGGGAGTGGGAGATGGCTTCCGTGAAAAAGTGGCGTTGGAACAGGGGCAGGAGGGAAGTCAGGGCTGGGACAAGGAGAGGGGCTACTTGGAGAAATGTACGTGGCCCAGTTTGAGAAGAGGTGGGAAGATAGATAGACACAGAGGTTGGCATAGGATAGATGCTCAAAACATTTACTGAATGACTGCAACACAGAGGGCTGACACAGAATCCAGCCCTCAGACAGACATCCGGGAGAGCTGGGGACCAAGCGCAGGACTGTCAGTAGGACCTGAGGCTACTTAACCTCTTTCTCAGCTTCCTTTTTCTCATTAAGTGTCAGCGAGCACTTCCTGTGTCCTGAGGCCCTGTTGAAAAGCTGAGGATTCAGTGGGGAACAAGAACATAACCAAAGCACTAGCTGGTGAACTGCAGGAACGGTTGACTGGAGAAGATGGAGGGAGAATGCAACTGGGCGGGGCAGGGGGTGCACACTGCGGAGCACCCAGGCAGCCTTCCTGGAGGAGAGGGAGCAGAGCCTTGAATGAAGGAGTGAGGAGAAAGGCATTAGAGGTGGCGGGGGAGGCAGCCAGGGCAGAGGCCTAGTGGGGTGCAGGGAAAAGCTCACATGGCCAGCCAGCAGGAGGGGAGGGTGCAGGGAGCTGGGACCAGGTTGCAGGACCTCTAAGAGAGCAGGTGGGGCCCAGAGCAGGGTTTTTGTTTGTGTTTTTTTTGCATCAGGGAGACCTTAAGAGAGACAGAGCTTGGGAGTGAGACCAAAGCCCGAGAATGAGGTGCTATGGGGCTGAGTCTGGAGTCCGTCTTCCCCTGAAGGACAGCAGCTGCGGAAAGACCAAAGGAGGGGTTTCACGGTGGGCACCGCGGAACTGAGAGGGCAGGGTGGACTCGCTTACTCTTCCAGTAGCCTTGGCTGTGAAGAGAAGACCTCCTACAGGCAGGACCCCGGGCTCTGGAGGAAGCAGTGGAGCAGAGACCCTCCAAGCCCCCAGACCCATGGGGCTGCCCTGCCGTGGCGGCCGCCCACCCAGCTCTTCTGCCGTAGAACTTTCTCCTTGTTCACAGCAAGGGGAGCACACTCTGAGGTTTCAGCAAGTGAAGGTTCCTCTACCCAGAGAGGTTTCTGTGGGGTTCAAGCGGGGCCTCCCTTCAGGACCTGAGTGCACAGCCGCCTGCCCACCCCCAACCACATGAAGGGCTAAGTACACCGTGTCCAGAGCTTTTCCAGACGCCACTATTAGCTTCTACCTGGAAGTCGCTTTCAGAAGGCAGGAGGGGAACACCGCGTCAGCCTGCTGGCCACGTTCCCTACCTTCCATCCCCTCCCCGGCCCCGGCCCCTGCCTTCTGAGAAGGGAAACGACCCTTTAGCGAGGGCCATGGTGCCAACATCACTGCCTCCCAGATATTTTTAGAAAGCCCAGGCTATGGAAAGTTTCCATTAAGGATCGACTCCTCTGGTTTCCTAGATTGAGAAAACAGGAAGCCCTTCAGGATCCGGGCTTTGAAAAGCTCGGCGTGAAGCCGCACTGCCCCCCCTCCCCTGGCATTCTGCTTTCACTGCTGCCCCCCTGCCCGCCGCACAAAGGCCTCTGGGCTTAGCAGGCCCTGGTGGGGTGCGCCCAAGGGCAGGCCATGGGGTGGCCATTCTTGGTGGGGTTCCTGCCTGAGGGCCCCTGGGAGTCAGCTAGGCTGGTGCCTGGTATACAGTAAGTGTGGGTTCGCTATGAAGTCTTCCTCGGAGCTGCTACTAACAGATCCGCTCCCACAGGTTGCCATTCTGATAGACACGAACACATGCATCTGTGCACACCGGAGGCGTCTAACTAATGCACACCATACTTGAACACCTGCCACACACTAGGCCCGGTGACCGTTTCATCACTTGCATGATCTCATCCGAGCTCCTCCACAACCCTAGAAGGAAGGGGACGTTCCTATACACGGTGTACAGATGGGGAGACTGAGGCAAGGTTCAGCAAGCGAGGCGGCAGTCGAGGTGGGATTCTAACGCTGGCCGGCGGGCTCCAGAGCCCAAACTCCCCCCTTGTATCTGAACGAGAGAGAGCGGTGCTTGACTAGTTTCTAGCACAAAACGAAGGCCGCTGGTGCGAAGCACTCCCTCGGAGCCCCACCCCGAGCCTGGGCACCAAGATCGTGGGCAACAGCTACCAGGGACCGGGTGGGTGCGAGGAGCTTGCAGGGACCTCAGTGCCTCCTGGGGACGGAACGGTCCGCACGGTTTGTTTTCTCTGTAAAGTGGAAAGCACGAGGCACAGAGAGGTCGAGTCCCGCCGCCCTGGGAGCGGGGGAGCCGAGGGGCAGACGCGCCGCTGGCCGCCCTGGGGCAGGGCGATTGCGCTCCTCTTACCTGGGGGCGCGCGGGGGCTTCTGGGAAAAGCACGCTGGACCTCGGAGGGCTCGGCTCGAACGTGGGGAGAGTGGGAGCACATCTCAACAGTTAGGGAAAAGCAAGGCGGAAGTGAAACCCCCCGTCTGAGGAGGCTGGGGAAGGGCTGCGGGGAACGTGGGAGACTTTCCGTGGCACCCAAAAGGCTCTCCCCCTCCCCTCCTGCCCCTGGGACCAGTCACCCCACCCCCCTGCACAAACCAGGGCGGACACACACCTCAGGGCAGGTGGGCACCTCTGACCGCAACTTTTACCAAGAAAGTCGGAGGAAACCTTTCTGCCAGCAACCCCCTGCTAAGACCTCACTGCCTCGCTTACAGGGACCACGGCCCGAGAAGGGGCCAAGATGGGAGAAGATAGCCAGCTTCTTGATGCCAGGGGCTGCCATCCCATCCCTGCGTCCCTGCTAGGAATTACACAGTCCTTCTGGGGGAGGGGGTGGCCGAATTTTCCAGACCCCTCGGAGGACATTTTCCACTTGCGAAGACTCACAGCGTCATCCTTCACTAGTGTGGGGGGGGGTGTGTGGGGGGGATTCCTGGTTGTGCTGAGAGAGATTTTGTCTACACTGATGGCTAGTCTTTGCGGGATTCCCATCTACTATCTTTTGAAAGGTCCCTCTTCTAGGAACTGTAGGCCCTGTGGGTCAACTATGGTTTCATCACGCAGCAGGTATTTTCTGGATGCTAGAGTAATGGAAGGAGTTCGGTAGCCAGCAGAGAGACAGAACATACTTAGCACCTGCCCTCTGGCCCAGCACCGTTTCTGCCATGATTTTTTAAGTTAACTCTCACAAACACCTCAAGCCCAGAATATCGTCCAGAAAAAAGAGCAGAGGAAGGCATTTCTTAGGTTAAAAACCGTCCGATGTATTATCAGAACAAAAGCGTGTTTTTAAGAACAGCCCCGTTGTTGAGGTTCTAGAAAGCTAACCTGATCCGTGTTGTTGGTGCCCGCTCACTCGCCCCTTCTCTCTCTCTCTCTCTCCCCCTCTCTCTCTGTTCTTTTGTAGTTAATGAAATTATCAGGAAGGAGTTTTCAGGACCTCCCGCCAGAAATCAGACGTAGAAGATGCCATTAGCAAGACACCTCCCGTATCTGACCCCTTGGAGCCTTCCACTGCCCTCACCTCTGTTTCCTTTCCTGTACACCTCCTGGCCCGGAGGCCACGCGCGCGGGACAAGGTCCTGGCAGAAAGCTGACTCTCGATTAAGGAGCTCACCACCTCTCTGTGTAAACACCAGAGAGAACACTCTGCCTTTTGATTTTTGTTTTAAATCCCAGAGAGCATCTCGGTTGACTTTCCTGGTGTCCCATCCAAAAGCCTTAAGTGCCTGCTGACCAAACACACAAGACAGCAAGCTGCATCGGCCCTGAGAACGGAGTGACCGGAGCGTGGGGCGTGGGCTGGGCTGGGGGATGGAAGATGTGGGCCCCTGTGATTAAACCCCAGCCCTGCGTTCATTTTTCCAGGTCACAGATACAGCTCCTGTACTTTTTGAAGGAAAGGAGTTTTCAAACAGAGCCACCCAAGGAACGTGAGCCGAGCGAGCCTGGCTTCCAGGCTGAAGGAAAAACCAGAAGCCGGACCGTCCTCCTTAGGGACCACCTAGTCCCGGCCACGGCTGGGCCACCGCTCAAGCCTTATTTTTCAGTTTTCTCATTCTGAAGCAAGACTGTGTGGCCCACGCAAGATGACCAGTTAAAACTCAGCGTTAAGTTATGACATGTGTCCACGTTTGTTATTTTTGTCTCTGCTTCAAAAAGCCGGCCTAAGGTGGCCGGAGGGGGAAGTTCTCGGGCCCGCTGCTCTTCACCCCTGCAGGGAGCAGTGGGCCTGGAGCAGGGACCTCAGGCTGCGGCGTGAGCACCCGGCCTCTGCGGCCCTGAACCCAAGGGCTTTCTGCTAGTCTCGCTTGCTTCCTTCCTAGCGGCCAAAGCGCTTTTCCATTAACTCGTGAAGAAAAATCTCGAGCATGTGCATTGAGTTTTGAGAAGGAATCACAGAGGAGCTCCAGGAACCAAAGGAAAGGAGCATGGAAACGGCACAGGTATTTTTGTCAAGTGTGAAATGAGGCAACGGGCAGGCCTAAGTGTTTCTCTAAGTGAGTTCCCCCACGGCAAGGGTGGAACGCCCTCTCTGGCCTAGACTCCTGGTGGGACAAGCTCAGGCTTTGGCCCCAAAGTTCATTGGTTTTTTTTTTCCCCCAAACCCATTTAAAGCACCCCTCTGTCCCCAAAGACCTGTTTGCATTAGCTGCTTCATCTGCATCGAAGAGAACCACCCCCGTGCCTCCTCAGTTGGCGGGAGCTCTGCCCAGACCGGTCGGATGGTGATTTTCTCCCCAGTTGTCTCTACTGCGCACATCAGTCCTCAAGAGTCTTCCTCCTTTGGTGCAGTTTTTGCAAACACCTAAAACTCTGAGTTCTCGGAAGGGGATTTTTGTCATCACACAGATGTGTTCCTGTGGCCTTGACTGCGGACACCCTGGGACAAGCCAGGGATTCCTTTGTAGCCTTTCAGCTTCTTCCACGCAGAATGTAAACGTCCCTGGGCCTCTTCGAAAGGCTCTTCTTCGGGATCTCTCAGTCAACTCTGCTAGGTAGAGGCCTAGGATGGCCATTCAGGGCTCGCTGTGGGTTTTCTGGGTCCTGGCTTCCTTGTCAAGGTTACCCGGAGGTTAAGCCTTCCCCATGGCTTGGCCAGGAACGTGAGGCTTGCTGACTAAGGCCCGGAGGGTCTGGTGCTCCAGAAAGTAGAAGAGAACGCCCAGGGTGTGACCTTTCAATGGAGACCTAGCATTTATTTTCCCCAAGTGGGGACCAAAGTTTGGCAAAATCCTCTGCTATACAAAATGCCAGTGAGAGCTTGCCCGCTGTTGCAGAACTTCGGGGATGTGAAATTCTGCCTAATAAAAGATTCCTTATACCAGCAGCTTCACCTAAAGCATTTTCTCTCCAGCAATATTGACTTCACTGGGGAAGAGTTAAAGTGTTTGGTGAACGATCTGTTTTCACTTGACCTGGCTAAGAACCTTAACCTTTTTTTTTTTTTTTTTTTTTGCACATGAGGGAATTTGGCCTTTCCTCAGTTATCTGAATGTTTTACCCAAGTGCCTTCCTGCTATTGTAGCAAAGTTGCTCTGCTTCGTTGTGCCTGGATGGGGCGAACAAGGGCTAACATGTTTTCTATCCATCTTCCAACTATGTCCGTGAAAAAGGCCTCCCGCCCGACTCCTGTACGTATGTGTGTGTATGTGTGTGTCTAACGCACACACAAGCTTTTTCTAAGACCTCTTAGCTGGATATTAGAGGAAGCACTTTCATAAACAACTATACCAAATGACAAAGGAAAGAGAAGCCAAAGCATTAGTTTTGAGACCTAAACAGGCGAGAGAATGTGTATCAGGAACCGACAGCGATCAAGAAAGTTTGGTCGGTAACAACTGCCAGGAGGAAATTTTGCCAAGAGGAATTGCTCATGAAATCTTTTCGGTCTGGGAAGAGGCAATAAGATCCTCTCAGAGAAGGAGAAAAGTAAGGATGTCTAAGTGGTAAAGATGTGTGTGTTGCACGTGATAGAAGGAGCTCAGGTCGAGGTTTGCACTTGCTACGTCCAAGGTAGATATGTAGCCCCGCCAACAGGACTCTACCGTGTTGCTGAATGTAGATGTCCAGAGTCTGCAAGTCTTCCTGGATTGTCCAAAAATACTGCTGCTTGATAATATATAAGAGCGATCCAAGTTAGTAGGTTATTAAATTTTATTTTCTTATCTGTATGTTTATGCTTTTTATCTGTCCTGAAAATATCACACCCCACCCCCTGTTGGAATTAGAAAATATTTATAAATGGTTGAAATCTTTTTCAAGTGTTTCTTTTTACATATGTTGATTTTTTTCCCCTAAGGGAAATGATGTATTCTTGAAACTGTGGGATTCATGCTAGCAACCCCCCCCAAAAAAACCCCCACAAAAAACACACAAAAAAAACCCACCCCAAAACCCACCTCTGAGTCTGTCAGTCACCTAAGTCTCAGAAGAAAGCGTCTCTGGAGACCGAGGGACGACTTTGCAGAAGGAGGAACGCTCTGCTGGTTGCCTGAGAGGACACGGACGTCGGCTCTGAGCCTTCATCTGGTCACGGAGGAGAATCGTAAAGTGCTGAGATCCCCCAAAGCAGTAGCCTAGTAGGGGATTTTGATTTAAAAACAAAACCGCCTGTGCGGTAATGGGACTCTGGAAGAGTTCACGTTCGCGTTCACAGAACCCTAAGTACAGGCTCGTGTTTACAGAGCTGACCTAATCCTGGTAGATAACCCCCCCGCCCCCGCACCCATTATCCAAAGGACCTGCAGAGTTTTCCAGCGTAGACACACCCTAGATGAATCGGGTTGATTTCTTCTAGAAGCTGGGAAGCACTGATGTGGCCTTTCTTGTTTATAGCCAGGAGCCAAGACGTCGGTCTCAGGAAGCCAGCCTTGGCCGGTGCGGGAGCGGTCACATTTAGACAGATTGGAAGCTCATGTGTTCTAGTTGTCACTCTGAACTAAAGGGAGGGCCGAATGTGTTTATTTTCACGTCAAACACTTTCCAAGGGCTTTCCGTTGTTCAGAATTGAAAGTGTCAGAAGTCCAGTCAACGGTTGCGTCCGCGTTTACAAGAGGCAGGGGGTTGTGACGTTCTTGACGAGCTGGGGTAAACTTTCCTGCACTCGTTCTTTGGAGGGGTAACCCTTCAGCAGGTGCCCCACACATCCTAACCTCCCTCAGAGATGGTCCCTAAGCAAAGCTCCTCTGAACAGGAGACAGGGTGCTGGAAAAAACACTGAACACTTGGCCTCGGCGCAGCGGTTAGCGGACCAAACTCCTGCCTGCTCCCGGGTCTGGCTGGGTTTCCAGGAGGCAGGTGCTTGCAGCGTGGAGGCTGGCGTAAGCAGACAGGGGCCATGGTTAGGACAAGCTTAACATCCTGAGCATCTTGTCAAAGAACCTTCCTTACGCCTGTTGCCTCTGCAGCCCTCAGAGGGGAGAAAATGTGGACAATGCCACAGCTGTTCTCCAGCAAACAGAATTCTCTCCAGCGGGGTGGTGCTGGGAGGCTTAGGTTTTTACAATCTTGACTGTTAAAGAAGTTTGAATACATCACATTCCTATGCAAAACGTTTTTAATCTCCAGTTTAATGTAGTTTATTTTTGCTATATGTAAAGTATTTTTATACGGCTTGTATCATCATAGTTTAGCAATAAAACAGTTGAAAGCAACGGCTGCATCCGTGAGCCTTTTCTTCTCCAGCGAGGCTGCTCAGATTTGCCCTCTGCGGGTCGAGTTCCTAGAAGGCCCTTCGGTGTGTGTACTTATACCCTCGTCTCAGTCCCGGGAGGTAGACACTGTCTGTTTTACGTCTAACGCTGGGGCTCAGCAGCCACTGGCCCCAAGCGGCAGAGCCACAAGGTCACCCTCGATTCCGCCGTTTCTCTCCCCGCTCCCATCAGGGCAGCTCTGCTATAATCGGTCTCTACACCTTTTTAGAAGTAGCATCTACGTAAAGAAGATTTGGAACGTCCCCCTTGGGCCAGCTCACGGAGGCCTGCAGAGCGTTCACAGCCAGCTGGGCTGAGCTGGGCACTTGAAAGGAAAAGCAGTTCTTTGCCTGAACATTTTACACAATTAAAAAAAAAAAAAAAGTCCCTTTTACCAAACCCACAGAGTTAGATATTGTAAATACTAGAATTTTCCAGCTGGCTTCCTCCTTACAAGAGCTTCCCCCCCCCCCCCCCGGCCCTCGGGTCCTTTAGCTATTAAGAGGTTTTGGAAGTAATCACTAAGTCTTAATATTGTTCAAACTTCATCCACTGCTCAGTGCTTCCCTTATGCCCTCGGGAAGCCGGATCCCTGCCCCAGGTCCTGTGCTTCAAGGACCACTCTCCCACACATGGCCCCGCCTTGGGAATGCCTTCCTGGGGACTTTCTGAGCCCCCCTTCCAGGGCCCAGAAGTAGCAGTACCACAGCAGTACTGTAAGTGGGGTACACACACGGGCCTGCGTGGGTTCTGGCTAGTGGAACCCATGGTCCCCTCTAGTGGCTGGGACCGGCTGGTTCCCATTTCTGCCGTTCAGAGCACAAGGTCAACCAGATGCCCCAAAGAGGGCCCACACCTATGGGGTCTGACCTGGTTTCCAGAAGAGCTTCGTGGTGAAGAGTTTTTCATTTTTTTGGTGGGATCCTGTGAAATTGGGTCACCAGATTGGAGCTAAAACATTGATTTGAAAAAGTTCCAAACTTCTTATGTAGCCAGGATCCCCATAAGAACAGTCTGCCCAGGCCCACACACTCTCTGGGCAATTCTGCCCCCTTACAGCTTCTGTTGTCGCTGTGTATGCTGGTGGTCTTTAAATAAACCAACTTTCTGAAAGCTTTATGCTGCTTGTCCTGAATAGAAACTCCATCACCTTAGGCACAGGACGAGGATAAGACTATACACCATTTAGAAAATAAGTGTCTTCTAGGTTTATATCTGAGTCACACTTGGTAAACACGATTCAACCTGTGCCTCATTTTCCCTAGATGTACACGGAGGATAAGAACAGTCCCTGCATCGTAGGCACTAACACCGCTCACTTAACAATTAGCTGTTGATGCGACATCCCATCATCTGGCAAACTGAAGAGTCACCCAGAGCTGGCCCCCGTTTTCCTCATATCGGGAAGGAAGCATTCAGAGCTCTGACAGTAGGTCTTGAACTTTTCACACGAAATTGTTACAGCCAAAAACTTGAGCTTGTCCACTTTTCAAGTCCTGAAACAAAAGGGAAACTCACGGGGACAGCTAACTTCTCTGCATCAGGGCAACTTGGCAAATTTGTGAGGGTCTCTTGCTGCAGGCAACGGCGTGATGTGGTTTTGTACAAAGGACTAAAAACAACACTGGTTTAGTAACAAGTGGGAATATGAAGAAGCAGACGAGAGCAGATGAAATGCTACCATTTTCAGGTTCACAAACTGGAAGGAAACGGACTTCTTGGCAGGAGCAGGCTGAACATGAAATAATCCTGGGAAGGAGGCATAACCACAGGGACCATTAAGAAATGAAGGCCAGACTTCCGGGGAAGATGGCAGAACAGGAGGGCCCTAAGCTCACCTCGTGCCACTGATAGGACGAGGCAACAGCCACATCAGGGTAAACCACCCAGAAAACGACACAAAGAAGGGCAGAACAGACCCCCCACAGCTAACGCTGGAGCAGACGAGTGTAGGAAGGGCGGAGATGCGGCTGGGAGCTGAATAGACCCACAGGACTGTCCACTGGAAGGGTGCCACAGGCGCATGGAGGGGAGAGAAACAACTTAGACTAGGAAGCCTGCATGGGAAAGAAATCCCCATACCACTTGGCTTTGAAAACTGCAGGGGCCAAATTTCAGTTCTTACAATTCACGGGGCTTAAAACCTAGAATGTTAAAAATCAACAGGCTCTGGGAGAGCTGGGAGGAGAGAGGAAGTGGAGTCCTTGCCCTTAAAGAGAGAGCACAACAAACCAGCCTGTGGACATAAAGTATGGAAGCCGCAGTTTGAAAACTGCCTGCGGTGTATGGGAGCGAGACCTGCTTACTAATCTCAGAGCTGGTGCTGGAGGGACAGAGACACGTCTCCAGGAACAAGGGAGCTGGTGGGTGCCCTTTCCCTCCCTCTGCCCCCCAGCCTAGACACCTACGGGAAACAGCAACAACAATCCCTACCTAACTTGCTAACGGCGTGCCCTGCCCCCGTGTTCTCCTGTGGATACATCCCCTCTACCAGGTCTCCTCCCACAGCAGACTCGTGCAAACCTTGCTTCCCACCACCCCCCACCTGCCTCTAGGGATCTGCCCCCTCCCACCCAGCCTGCTGCAGTTGGGGGCTACAGGTCCTCTCCCACCGGTGTGGACCTTGCTGGCACCGTGTGCCCCCCCGCCCCATGCTCCTGCAGTTCAGGGCAACTACGTCTCCAGCAAATGTCTGGTCTGACTCAACGCAAGCCCAAGGCAGCCCCAGACTGGTCCACTAATAACACAGGTACCAAACCCTGCCCACAACAGGCGAAAAGAGCCATTGCAGATGCCTGGACTGAAGGCAAAAGCCACACAGCCACGGTAGGGCACATGCAACACACAGGAGACACCCCAGAAGCACCAAGCTCTGGTGAACAGGGGACACAGCACTGCAGGGCACTACAGGGCCTCTTCCTCACGAGGCCACTACTCTCAAGAGTAGGAAACCTCACTGACTTTACTAACACAGAAACAGACAGAGGGGCACTTGCGTGGCTCAGTCAGTTAAGCATCTGACTCTTGATTTTGGATCAGGTCACGATCACAGGGTTGTGGGACTGGACCCCACATCGGGCTCCACACTCAGCAGGGAGTCTGCTTGAGATTCTGTCTCCCTCTTCCTCTGCCCCTTCCCCTGCTTTCTCTTGCTTTCATAAATAAATAGATAGATAGATAGATAGATAGATAGATATTCTTTTTTTAAAAGAAAAGAAACAGACACAGAGAGTCCCACAAAGTGAGGAGACAGAGGAATAGGCCCCAAATGAAAGAACAAGGCAAAACACAGCAAGAGACCGAGACGAGATGGAGAGCAGTAATATGCCTGATAGAGAATTTAAAGTAATGGTAATAAAGATACTCGCTGGATTTGAGAAAAGAGTGGAGGACCTCCTTGAGACCCCTAACAAGGAGGCAGAACACAAAGAGAACCAATCAGAGATGAAGAACTCAATAACTAAACTGAAAATACACGAAAGGGAATAAATGACATACTAGAGGAAGCAGCAGAATGGATCAGTGACCTGGAGGACAGACTAATGGAAAGCAAGCAAGCTGAACAGAAGAGAGAAAATAATAAGTGAAAATAGACAGGAAATTTAGCAACACCATCAAGTTGTAATACACATAGGGATCCCAGAAGGAGAAAAGAGAGAAAAGGGGCCGAAAATTTGTTTGAAGAAATAATAGCTGAAAATTTCCCAAATCTGGGGAAGGAAACATATTCAGATCCAGGAGACACAGAGATCCCCCAATAAAGTCAATCCAAGGAGGTCCACACCAAGACACACAGTAATAAAAATGGCAAAAAGTAGAGATAGAGAATTTTAAAGGCAACAAGAAAAAAGAAAGCAAATACAAGGGGAACCCCATGAGGCTTTTAGCTGATTTTTGAGCAGAAACTCTGTGGGCCAGAAGGGAGTGTATGATTTATTCAAAGTGCCGAAAGGGAAAAATGGGCAGCCAAGAGTACTCTATCCAGCAAGGCTATCATTCAGAATAGAACGAGAGCGAAAGAAATTCCCAGATAAACAAACACAAAAGGAATTCATGGCCACTAAACCAGCCCTACAGGAAATGTTAAAGGGGACTCTTTCAGTGGAAAGGAAAAAACCATAAGTAGGAGTAAGAACGGTAGGAAACACAGAAGCAGTAAAATTAAGTATATCTATAAAAACCACAGGATTTACAAAATAAAAAGACACAAAGTAGGACACCATAAACCTAAAATGTGGAGGGGAGAGGAGTAAAGAATGGGTTCATATTTAAGTGACCATCAACTTAATAGAGACGGCTATATGCAGAAGATGTTATATAGAAACCTAATGGTAACCACAAATCAAAAGCTCGTAATAGATATGCAGACAAAGAGAAAGAACCCAAGTATATTACTAAAGAAGACCAGCAAATTGTGCGAGAAGAGATCGAGAAGGAAGGAACAGAGAACTATAAAAGAACCACAAAACGGATGTCAAAATGGCGATACTTCATAATTACTTTGAATACAAATGGACTAAATGCTCCAATACAAAAACTTAGGGTGACTGAATGGATCAAAACAAAACAAGACCCGTCCAGATGTTGCCTACAAGAGACTCATTTCAGACCTATGACACGTGCAGACTGAAATCGAAGAAACGGAAAAGCATTCATCATGCAAATGGAAGTGAAAAGCCAAGGAAGCAACACTTATATTGGACAAAATAGACTTTAAAACAAAGACTGTGACGAGACAAAGACAGACACTATATAATCACCAAGGGGACAATCCAACAAGAAGATATGACAATTGTAAACACTTTATGCACCCAACATGGGAGCACCCAAATACATAAAGCAGTTAGTAACAAGCAGAGGAAGTAATCGATAGTAATGCAATAGTAGGGGACTTTAACACCCCACTTGCAACAATAGATAGATCATCCAAACAGAAACCAATAAGGAAATCGTGTTTTTTACTGACACATTGGACAGATGGGTCTAACAGATATATTCAGAACATTCCATCCTAAAACAGAATACATTCTTTTCAAGTGCAAATGGAATATTTTCCAAAATAGATCACACATGAGGCCATAAAACAAGTCTCAACAAATTCAGAAAGATCGAAGTCATACCAAGTAGCTTTTCTCACCACAATGCTATGAAACTGGAAATCAACTGCAAGAAAAAAAATCTGGGAAAAAACGCAAATACGTGGAGGTTAAGTGACAGGCTACTAAATAGTGAATGGGTCAACCAAGAAATCAAGGAGGAAATCAAAGAGTACATGGAGACAAATAAAAATGAAAACACAATGGGCCAAGATCTTTGGGATGCAGCAAAGGGTGCTCCAAGAGGGCAGTGTATAGCAATACAAGCCTGCCTCAAGAAGTGAGAAAACTCTCAAATTAACAACCTAGCCTTACACCTAAAGGAGCTAGAAAATATAGAAAATATAAACAAAAATATAGAAAATATAAACAAAACCCAAAACCAGGAGAAAAAAAAAATTAGGGCAGAAATAAATGAAATAGAAACTAAAACAAACAACAACAACAACAGAGAAGATTAATGAAACCAGGAGCTGGTTCTTTGAAAAAGAACGACCAAAGAAAACCTTTAGCCAGACTCATTTAAAAAAAAAGAGAGAGAGGGAGGACTCAACCAAAAGCAGAAATGAAAGAGGAGAAAGAATAACACCACCACAGAAATACAAAGGATGAGAAAATTAGGAAAAATCATATGCCCACAAATTGGACAACCTAGAAGAAATGGATAACTTCCTAGAAACATATAACCTCCCAAAAGTAAAGCAGGAAGAAATAGAAAATTTGAACAGACCAATTACCAGCAGTGAATCAATAATAAAAAAATTCCCAGCAGGGGCACTGGGGCAGCTCAGTCAGTTAAGCAGCCGACTCTTGATTTTGGCTCAGGTCATGATCTCAGGGTCATGAGATTGAGCCTCAAGTTGGGCTCCGTACTGGGTGTGGAACCTGCTTAAGATTCTCTCTCTCCCTCTGCCTCTCCGTTCTCTAACAAACTAAAAAAATGAAATACAAACAAAAACTCCCAGCAAACAGAAGTCCAGGACCAGATGGCTTCACAAGTGAATTCTACCAAATATTTATAGAAGAGTTAATACCTATTCTCAAACTATTCCAAAAAATAGAAAAGGAAAGAAAGCTTCTAAATTCATTCTGAGACCAGCATCACCCTGATACCAAAACCAGATAGACACTACAGAAAAAGAACTATAGGTCAATATCTCTGATGAACACAGATGCAAAAATCCTCAACAAAATACTGGCAAACCAAGTCCAACAATACATTTAAAAAAAAATCATTCACCACAATCAAGTGGTATTTATTCCTGGGGTGCAAGGGTGGTTCAATATTTGCAAATCGATGCGGTACTTCACATCAACAAGAAAAGGGATAAAAAAAAAAATCAGAAAAAAAAGAAAGGGGCGCCTGGGTGGCTCAGTCGTTAAGCGTCTGCCTTCGGCTCAGGGCGTGATCCCGGCGTTCTGGGATCGAGCCCCACACCAGGCTCCTCCGCTATGAGCCTGCTTCTTCCTCTCCCACTCCCCCTGCTTGTGTTCCCTCTCTCGCTGACTGTCTCTATCTCTGTCGAATAAATAAACAAAATCTTTAAAAAAAAAAAAACAAAAAAAACTTCAACGAAGTAGATTTAGAGGGAACAGATCTCAACATACTGAAGGCCTTATGTGAAAAACCCACAGTGAACATCATACTCAACGGTGAAAAACAGTGTTTCCTCCAAGATCAGAAACAAGACAAAGCTGTCCGCTCTCACCACTTTTACTCAACATAATACTGGAAGTCCTAACCACAGCCATTGGACAGCCGAAAGAAATAAAAGACACCCAAACTGGTAAAGAAGAATTAAAACTTTCACTGTTGGTTTCTCTATAGAGAAAACCCTAAAGACTACTAAAAAACCTACTAGATCTGATGAAGGAACTGAGTAAGTTTGCGGGATACGAGACCACTATACAGAAACCCGCTGCATCTCTACACACTGATCATGAAGCAGCACAAAGAGAAATTAAGAGAACGATCCCACTTAACAACTGCACCGAAAATAATAAAATACCTAGGAATGAACTTAACCAAGGAGGATGAAACACTTGTACTCTGAAGGTATAAAACACGGATGAAAGAAACTGAAGATGACACAGATGGAAAGATATCCATGCTCATGGATTGGAAGAACAAATACTGTTAAAATGTCCACACTACCCAAAGCAATCTACAGATTTAATGCAATCCCTATCAAAATACCAACAGCACTTTTAACAGAACTAGAACAAATAATCCTAAAATTTGTATGGAGCCACAGAAGACCCCGAATAGCCAAAACAATCTTGAAAAAGAACAAAAGTAGGTATCCTAATGCTAGATTTCAAGATAGGCTACAAAGCTGTACTAATCAAAACAGTATGGTACTGGCACAAAAAGAGACACGTAGACCAATGGAACATAAGAGAGACCCCAGAAATAAACCCACAATTATAGGTCAATTAATCTTTGACAAAGGAGGCACAAATGTGCCATGGGGAAAAGACAGGCTCTTCAACAAATGGCGCTGGGAAACTGGACAGCTATATGCAGAAGACTGAAACTGGACCACTTTCTCACACCAGACACACACACAAAAATCAACTCAAAATGGGATCAAGGACCTAAATGTGAGACCTGAAAACATAAAAATCCTAGAAGAGAGCACAGTCAGTAATTTCTCTGACACTGACTGTAGGAATATTTTTCTAGATAGGTCTCCTGAGGCAAGGGAAATAAAAGCAGAAATAAACTATTGGGACCCCATCAAAATAAAAAGCTTCTGCACAGCAAAGGAAACTATCGATAAAACTAAAAGACCATTTACTGAATGGGAGGAGGTATTTGCAAAGGACGTATCCAATAAAGGGTTAGTATCCAAAATATATAAAGAACTTCTAAAACTCCACACCAAAAAACCCAAATAATCCAATTAAAAATGGGAAGACATGAACAGACATTTCTCCAAAGACATCCAGATGGCCAACAGACACACGAAAAGATGCTCAGCATCATTCATAAATAATCAGGAAAATGCAAATCAAAACCACAATGAGAGATCGGCTCACACTTGTCAGAATGGCTAAAATAAAAACGACAGGAAACAACAAGAGTAGGCGTGGATGTGGAGAAATAGAAACCCTCATGTCCTGTTGGTGGGAATGCAAACTGGTGCGGTCCCTCCAGAAAACAGTAAGGAGGTTCCTTAGAATATTAAAAATAGAGCTACCCTACAATCCAGTAATCACACTACTGGGTATTTACCCAAAGAACAGGAAAATGCTTATTCAAAAAGATATTTGAACCCCATCACTATACTGGATAATCTAGAAGAAATGGCCTATGATCCCTAGATTTCATTATCAGAAGTCACGTCTCTATTTGCAGACGACATGTCATCTATAGAAAATCGTAAAGATTCCACCAAAGAACTGTTAGAACTAACAAATTCAGTGAAGTAACAGGATACAAAAATCATTCCACAAAAGTCAGTTGCATTTCTATACACTAACAAACTGAAAGAGAAATTCATCCTAAAAGAATAAAATACCTGCAAATGAATTTAACCAAGGCGGTGAAAGGTCTGTATACTGAAAACTAGAAGTTACTGATGAAAGAATTTGAAGAGGACACAGAGATAGAACGATATCTCAAGTCCATTCTACCTAAAACGATCCATAGATTTTAAACCCTATCAAATTTCCAAAGAAGAAATAAAATAGAAATAAAAAACCTTCATCTTTTCACAAAAATAAAGAATTCTAAGATCTGTGTGGAGCCACAGAAGAGCCCAGATAGCCACAGCAATGTTGAGCAAGATGAACAAAGCTGTAGGCATCACACTTCCTGATTTTCAATTACACCCATAGTAATCAAAACAGTGTGGGACTGGCCTAAAAACAGACATATGGATCAGTGAGAGAGCAGAGAGAGTGTCTAGAAATAAAGCCACACATACATGGCTGCCTAATTTACAACAAAGGAGCCAAGAATATAAAACAGGGAAAGGATAGTCTCTTCAATAAATGGTCCTGGAAAAACTGGACGGCCACACACAAAAGAATGAAACTGGACCCTTATACACAAAAATCAATTCAAAAATGGATTAGAGACTTCACATAAGACCTGAAACCATGGAACGCCTAGAAGAAAATATAGGCAGTGAGCTCCTGGACATCAATGTTGGTGATGGTTTTTTGAATTTGACACCAAAAACACAGGGAAAAAACGCTAAAGAAAAAAAGAAAGAAAACCCAAATGGGACTACATCAAACTAAAAGAGCTCCCTCAAAGCAAAGGAAACCATCAAGAAAATGAAAAGGCAACTTACAGAATGGGAGAAAATATCCGCAAATCTTAATAAGGGGTTAATATTCAAAATATGTGCAAAACCACCAAATGATTCAATTTTTTAAAAATGGGCAGAGTAACTAAATAAGACATTTTTCCAAAGAACACAGGCAACTGGCCACCAGGTACTTGAAAAGGTGTTCAGCACCACTCGCCGTCAGGGAAACACAAATCATAACCACAATGAGATCTCACTTTATACCTCTTAGGATGGCAGTTACCGAAAAAACAAGAGAGGCACTGGTGAGGAAGCAAAGGGAACCTTGATACACTGCTGGTGGGGATGTAAACTGGTGCAACCACTATGGAAAACGGTATGGAGTTTCCTCGAAATCCAGCCATCCCCCTTCTGGGTATAGATCCAAAGGAAATGAGAGAAAGACCTACACTCCCACGTTCACTGCAGCACTTTTCCTAGTAGCTAAGATATAGAAACCACCTAAGCATCTGTCAGTGGATGAATGGACAAGGAAGAGTGGGTATGTACGCATAGTGGAATATCTATCATTCAGCCACGAGAAGGAAAGATATCCTGCTGTTTGCAGCAACATGGACCTGGACGGCATTATGCTAAGCGAAGTCAGCCAGACATGGAAAGACAAATACTACATGGTTTCACTTCTATGTGGAATCTAAGAGGAAAGGAAAAAAAAAAAAAAAGTCCAACTCAAAGAGACAGTAGAAAAGTCTGGTAACCAGGGGCCGGGGAAAATAGGGAGAGGCTGGTAAAAGGGTACAGACTTTCAGCTGTAAGAGGAGTATGTTCTGAGGATCTAACGTACAGCACGGTGATGACGGTTGACAACACTTGTGTAACTGAAATCGGTTAACGGAGGCCAAGCTAAACGTTCTCACACACAGGAAAACGACAGTATGTGAAGCGAAGGGTGGGTGGGAAGCCTTTCACAATGTATATACCCTGTACACTTCAGGTTACAATTTCATGTCAGTTACACTTCAGTAAAGCTGGGGGGGGGTGGTGGAAATCAACGCTCTGTGGGAGAAGGAGGGTAAAAAGCTCCTAGTTGCCATTTTGCTGACATCACTTCTTTATTTTAATTTCAAACCTGGAGCAAGTAGCTCAACCACTTGGCTCTGAGACACTGCAAGAGCCCTGGTGTCCTGCCAGTCACAGGACCGAGCTCTTCCCTGTGCATTCAGAATGGTCCAGATTGCAGGCAAGACTTCCAGTGAACTTCCCCGCCAACCACTTCTCCAGACTTGCCTCTGGCTAAAGCCTCGGCTGCTCTCCTGATCCTTGCACAGGCAAAAACTTTTCTCGCGCCTCCTTCTCTGCTCTCCCAGGATTTCAAATGCTCATGGACCTGGCTCTCCCTCATTCTTCAGGTTTCTGATCAACCATCTCGTCCTCAGAGGACTTCCCTGACCACTGGGTAATGTGGGATTGACACATATACCCGTCACAACCCATGCATGCTCCTGTTTGGATAACCACTTTCTTGTTTGCTTCTGGTCTATCTCTTACATCTGTCAATTCCATGAGCGCGAGGGTTTGGTCTCTGTTCAATGCCACACACCTGGCCCCTGCATACAGTAGGCCCCCTGGAACGACATGCTGAATGAATAAACACGTCTAAATTTCACATATGCAAGTGACACTGAGAACATCGGACTTGTCTGGAATGCATGAAAAATTGTTTCCTACTATTTAATACATTTTTAAAAAGCCAAACATCTAACTCAAGAGAGACCTTTGGTCCCATGTGACTCAGTTTCTTTACTTCTAATTACACATGGGTGTATTCCAGCCCGTCTTCTAGAAAGAGCCAGTTCTCCTGGCTGCAGAAGCCAATAAAGACCATTATGCCCTAGAATCCGGGGGCCTGCCGAGCTTTATCTGCCTCCTGGCATCGTGCAGTCAGTGGCCCTCTTGCCTGTAAAGTGCTTACTGCTGTGGCTCGACGGCTCTTTGGGGACAGGGGAGAGCAGGGCGGCTGGCCACCTGCCATTTACAAGCCACATGTGAAACACGACTTCTCTGGGGAGTCTGTTTGACAAGGTGAGTAATAGGAGAGTCTGAAGCAGGCGAGGTGCAGCCAGAGTGTCCTGCCTGCTTGTGCAAACACGCGTGGCTGGGGCTCCCCCAGAAACACCTGCGCCGGGCTGCGCCTGGTCTGACATCTCGTCCATCCCCCAACAGGCGCTCTGGATACAGGCGTTGCAGAAAGTCCTTCTCAAGCCAACCCCCTGGACACCTCCCCTGGGGCCCTGACAGGGACCAACACTGCCCTGAGTGGGTCCAGGCCCCCTCTGCGCGCTGTGAAGACGGGTCCCAGAGCCCCCCCCTTTTCATCTCCCGCTGCCCACGGCCTCATCCTCAGCACTGATCTTTTTTCTGTCCTTCATTCCTGTTCATGTCAGAGACAAGCCAGCCTCCCTCTGTCTCCCCGGCGCCGGCCCCCATGAGGCTCTGCACACCTCACGTTTTGCGCTCCCCCCCCCCGCCCAGCTCCCAAAACAGTGCTGGGGCTTCGGGTTTTTGCTCCAACTGAGGACGCCCCACTGCCGAGGCCCCCGTTTCGCTCGGAGGCCCGTGACAAACGATCACAAACCGAGGGGCTTGACGCAGTGCAAATTCATTAACTTACGGTTCTGGAGTCGGAAATCCCAAATGGTCTCCTGGGCTAAAACCAAGGTGTCCACGGAGCCTCGTCCTTTCTGGAGGCTCGAGGGGAGAATCTGCCTCCTGGCCTGGGGCCCGCTCCATCTCCGAAGCCGGCGATCCCATCCCCCCACCCCTTGGCCTCCCTCTTTAAGGACCCATGTGATTACACTGGGCTCACCTGGAAAATGCAAGCAACTCTCCCCAGCCTGGGCGTAGTACTCACACCTGCGGAGTGCACGGGACATCCCCAGGTGCTGGGGATTGCGAGGTGGACGTTGGGGACTGCTGTCCTGCCCACTGTGCTGCCCACAGCCCTTGCACGGCCGGGCTCGGCATGTTGGTGCCTTCCTTACTCTATCCCCAGCCAATGTCCTCATTTCTTCGTGATTTTGGCTCCCGGGCCAGAGCACTTTCTTCAGCTTCTACTCTTGGCCTAATTTCTGGCAATTTCATCATCCATCAAAGGATCCTTTCCTCATCCCGACTTTCAGTTTCTTAAATTCTTCTTGTCCTGTGATTTGTCCCCTCCTTCAGCCATCAGACCCTAGAGCTGTGGTTTTCAAATCTTTGTGTGTATCAGAAAACCCGGGGACCTTGTTGAAACACACATCGCTGGTCCCATCCCCAGAGATTCTGAGGCAGCAGGTCGGGGGTGGGCCAGAGAACGGGCACATCTAACAAGGTCCTGGGACGACGTGGAGAACTGGCACGCTGACCCTGAGATCACCCGTCACCGTAGCTCCTCCCTCCAATCAATTTCGAGCACCCCCCTCTGACCCTGTCTCCTCCCTCTCTAGCACCTGACTCCAACAATCCTACATCCCACCTGCCACCCACAATCCTTTGCCCCTATAACCTTTTCCCTGTTGCCTTTCCCTTGACCTGCTTCCTCCTCCCCTTTCCCAGCTTCAACCCATCTTGCCCACGCTGGTTAAATCCAGCGCTGTTTCCTCCGCGCCTGTACCCATGAACGTGCTACAGCAAAGCACAAACGCACTGCCCGTGCGTGACCACCAATGACACACCGGCCTCTGTCAGGGCCCAGGCACCCAAGTCCCTCACTCCTTGTCCGCAGCTCTCAGCTCTGCTGGAGGAGCCCTTCACACCTTCTCCCCTCTCCTCTCCCCCAGCACCTCCCCCACCCTCCCTCTCTCCCAGCGGCCCCATTTGATGAGGGAAATGACAACAGCTGGAACTGAACCCCGCCAGCAGCAGCTGATTGTGCCTCACCGGCCTTGGAGAGGACTCTGGCCCCAGCGGACATCTTGATCACAGCCCTATGACAAACCCTGAGCAGGGGACCCAGCTAAGCTGCTCCTGGATTCCTAACTCTCAGAAACCATAAGATGATAAACATGTCGTTTGATGCTAAGCTTTTTTTTTTTTTTAATTTTATTTATTTGGGAGAGGGAAAGCACGTGGTGGGGGGAGGACTGAGGCAGACAGAGAGGCAGACTCCCCGCTGAGCAGAAAGCCCGACGCAGGGCTTGATTCCAGGACCCCAGGATCATGACCCAAGCCCAAGGCAGACGCTTAACCAACTGAGCCACCCAGGTGGTCCTCAGATGCTGAGTTCTGAGGCAATTTCTTATACAGTGAATAACACACACAGAGAAATCTAGTCATCAGCCTGAAGTCACACAGCTTGTTGGAAAGGAGTCAGGGTCCACGCCCAGTTCATCCCTGAGAACTTGTGCTTTTTATTCTTGAAACACAGCACTTCTCAGAATATTCTGCGTCTTGTGTTAGGAAGGACAGTTCCACCAGCATCTCCACAAAGAAGATGGGTGTGAGCCCTGCTCCTGGCAGGCTGCCAGGCCTGCACATTTGCCTCCTGAATGGTCCTCGTGCCTCCACCCATTCATTCAACTGCCAGACACTGATTTGAAAGCTCAAATCAGACCCCATCGCTCTGAGATTTGAAGCCCTGGGATGACCCCTTTATGGAGTTCTTGGGGCTGCCAACACAAGGCCCGGCCCACACCTGTCCCACCCAGAGCCCCAGCCCCTGCGTTTGGTGCACACATGTCCCGCCCAAGGATCCCCCCTCCTTCCTCCCGGGAGGGCTGCTCCACCCTCCCATGGGCTCAACCCCTCCCCTTTATCTTCACGCTCTCTCTTCTGGCCTCCAGCAATCCGCCTATACACATGTGAGGTGTCCCCTGTCAAACCGGAAACAAAAATAGAAAAACCATCGGCCCCACTGCTGTCTCCAGCCACTGGCCTAGCTCTCTTGCCCCCCTCCCAGCCAAGGGTCTAGAAAGAGTTTGATGTGTCTTGTTCTTGTTTCCTCTTCTGCTCTCTCCTCAGCTGCTGCCCCACAGCCTCTGCCCGCCCCCCCCCGCCCCCCCACTGCTGAGACCAAGGCTACCAGCTCCCTTCCCAGGCTGAATCAAATGGAGTCGTCTTGATCCTTCTCTTCCTGGACTTCTCAGCAGTGTTTGGCACTGTCGAGTTCTCTCCGCCATGTGAACCTGTCCCCTTCCCCTGGGTTTTCAGGACACCCACACCCCACCCAGGGATTTCCCCTGCTTCTGCCCTCCAGCCCTCTCCTCTACAGCTACCACAGAGGCTCCGCAGGCTCCAAACCTGGGTCCTCTTCTCACCCTTGGGGACCCCACGGCTTTGATTCCCATCCTGAGACCAACAATGCCTGTGTCCGTTTGCTCCAGCTCAGATCTTCCCTCACCACCGATGCCCCGTGTGGCTCCACCTTAGGCCCTTCACGCCATCATTCTGTCATACCCAGAATGGAATTCATCATCACCCCCTTGCCTGCAAAATGTGCTTCTCTTCCTGTGAACCCCTCCCAGAATATGATACCACCATCTGCCCTGGTGCTAAACCCAGAAACCCAGGATTCCTCCCACCTCCCCAGCCCAGTATGGCTACCGGCCACCCCTCCGCCACCCTCCATCTCCATACCCACCATCTTGTTTTGGTCTAGTGCCTATTACATGATCTCTCCCCTGACTGTCTTTCTTCGCCATAAGGAAGTCAGTCCTTGAGAGCAAGCCCGCTCTGTCCAGTCCACAGCCATCCCCACAGGGACCAGACAGGCCAGGCATGTGGCGGGCACTCCAATATCTGACAAGTGCACGGGTATGTTGGCTATCCATTTTCTCTGGAATCCTTGGCTGCAGACTGCCTTCTGAGAAGCTCCTCCATGGCCACCTACATGGTCTGGGGGTGAGGAGGAGTATTGGGGAGACAAACCTTCTCCTCCACTTGACCCAACTGGAACCCTAAACTAGAACTCAATCACTCCTTTGGTGTCCAGGCTGGAGTGGAGGAGAACCCAGGGCAGCAGGAGGAATGGAGGGCCAGGCACGGAGGCATCAGAGGAGTCGTGCGGTCAGCTGAATGGTGGCCCCCGAAGACGTCCACATCCTCATCCCTGGGCCCTGTGAATGTGTCACCTTACTTACACGGTAAAGGGGACTCTGCAGCTGTGCCGAAGAACCATGAGATCCGGAGATTGTCCTGGACTATCCAGGTGGACGCAATGTGACCACAGGGGTCCTTCAAGGAGGGAGGCAGGAGGGTCAGAGTCTGAGAAGTGACAGGAAGCAGGGGCCACAGGGATGTGCGCCGAGGAACGTGGGCAGCTTCTAGGACGTGGAAAAGGCAAAGTAAGATTCTCCTCGGAGCCTCCAGAAGGAATCAGCGCCGACATCTTGGTTTTAGGACTGCTGACCTCCAGAACTGCAAGATAATACATTTGTCTTTGAAGCCGCGAAGTCGGTAGTGATTTGTCACGGCAACAAGAGGAAACTAATACAAACAGTAATATTTAGTCTCCCCTAACGACCGTGTGCGCGCCAGCCCCTGCAGCGGATGCTTGTACGGAGTGAGGATTCCAGTGTTGAAATCCTAAGCCCCAATGTGATGGTATCAGGAGGCGGGGCCTTTGGGGAGGAGCTTGGGTCCCGGGGGTGGAGCCTAATTCTCAAGAAAGGGGTGAGCGCCTTTACAAAAGAGCTCGCCAGCCCTCCATCCCCCACGTGAGGGGCCCACCCAGAGGAGGCCCTCACAGAAGCCTGGCACTGCCACCCCAGTCTCTGACTTCCAGCCTCCACAACTGCGAGAAAGAAAGTTCTGTTGTTCGTCAGCCAGCCGGTCTACAGTAAGTTGCTCTGGCTTGCAGATGGCACTAAGACAGCTATTCATGGTGTTGTGCGAAGCAGGCACTTTTATCTCCATGTTACCCACGAGGAAATGGAGGCCGGGGGAGGCGACGTGACCTCCCCAGGTCATGCAGCTGGTTTCCACAGAGCCAGGCTGCAAACCGGCTCTCCCTGCTTCCAACGCCTACACTCTTCCCGCCGGGCCGCGCCGCTGCTCAGCTGCCTCTCTGGGCTCGTTTCTCCCTTGGCACAGAGATCGATTGATTAGGCCAGCCCCTGCACTGAACACATGCTTTGTGAGTTGTTCATAGGTGTTCTGGAAGGGGGTGTAGCTGGTGGTACATCATCTTTGGAAGTGCCGAGTTAAAAGTCGGAAATCCGTTTCTGCTCTTTGCTGCGGACCTTCTCAGGCCCTTGAAGAGCTGAGAACCCTGTGACTATCTCCATGGTGGACCGCGTGTGCGGCATTTCCTGACTGACCCATGAGGCCCTTCGGAGTGGACCACTGCCCTGGACCCATTCTCACGACACCTCACTCTGAAATGCTGAGCGACATGATCCTGAAGTTCTCTTTCCTGTATAAAGGACCGGGAGTTTCGGAGTTTCAGCTCACCGTGCGCAGGTGTGAGACCCTCTTCCCGAGACTGAGCCCTCCCCAAGACCTCGCCGTGGCCGTCATGACCCACCGCCACAAGCGTGCAGCTTAAAGTAAAGTGATGATCTTACAGTTTGGGAGATCGGAAGCCTCTTTGGGCTAAAAGCAAGGTGTTGCCGGGGCTGTGTTCCCTCTGGAGGCTCTAAGAGTTTCCTGCCCTTTCCAGCCTCTGGAGGCCACCCGCCTGCCTTGGCTCGGGGCCCCTCCCTCCATCGTCAAAGCTGGCAACGGCAGGCGGAGTCTCTCTCTGCATCTCGACACCAACACCCCTGCCTCCCCCTGCCACTGCTAAGGGTCCTGTGGCCACAGTGGATCTACTCCAGGCTGGCCTCCCTATCATCAGGCCAGCTCATTAGCAGCCTTAATCTCCCCTCCCCCCCTCCCCCCCCGCCACATAATATAAATCCAGAGGTTCTGGGGACCAGGATTGGCACATCTTTGGGGGCTGTTACTCCTTTCTCAACAGTGAACTCAGCACAGTAATGACTCCCATTTTTGGTGTTTGTTATATTCTCACTACGGCTCTTGGAGGGAGGGGCTAGCATCACCCCCACTTTACAGGAAACTGGGCCTCACAGGTGTGAATCCACCTGCCAGAGGCCACTGGGTGGGGAACGCTGCCAAGCTGGGACTCATGCGTCAGGAGTCCTTGCTCTTGGCCACCATGTGAGCTCTGTCCCCCACCATGGGCCACCTCTCCCCCTGGAGACTCGCAGCCTCTGGCTGTTTCACACAGAGAAACAGCTGAGACCATTTCTAGGCTCGATGCTGCCACTTACACAGGCCAGTGACCCCACTTCTCTGAGCCCTGGGTCCTCCTCCCTGACCCGGGCCTCCTCTGTCTGGCCTTCAGAAAGATCCAATGTGACAGTGCCTGATGCAGAGAACCAACTCAGGTCTCGCTGGTCGAGGCTGTATAAATGGGTGGCTGGTGGCCCATAGCTCTGAGCGGCCCTTGGGGGCTGCGGGGCAGGAGGGGGGCTGGCGATTCTCCTAACAGCATTCTAAAGCCTCGGACGACATCGGAAATCTGAACCAGGAAGCACATTTGCATCTGTTGAGTGCCTGGGCCAGGTGCTGTCACACAGGTCTGCTGGCATTCATCCATCCCAGGCAACCTCGGAGACTTGTAATACCATTATCCTCCTTGCACAGCTGGGGAAACAGAGGCCCGGAGAGCTGTCACGAGAGCTCCCAGTATTCATTCACACACGCAATAACCAGACATGGATGCGGACTGTGTGCCCGGAACAGGGTGCTGGGGATGCAGCAGAGAAGGCACGGAGTCAAGTGGCAAGTGCCGTGGAGGAAAGAAGTGGGTCAAGGTAGCAAGAGTCTCGCAGGCGGGATGGGTGGTAGCAGGGAGGGGTGGCTGGCAGTGTTGTGGGGCATGTTTACGATGTCCCTGGCGCCATGCTAAGCCCATTCCAGGAATCCTGTCCCCAGAATGGTGTCCAGGAACCCCAGCCACCCGGCAAGGCAGGTCTCCCCTTGTTTCCCGGGCGAGGTGGGAGGGTCATGGAGGATCCCTGCGGATGACCACCCAGCCTGAAGTGGCAAAGTTAGGATCTAACCCCTCGGCTGTGTGCGCCCAAGGCAGAAGTGCTCATAACCCCTACACCTGCCCCTGGAGAGGGGGGCAAACCATGGGACCACAGGGGGTGCTGCCCACGAGTCTCAGATCTGGGGTCACAGTGCTACACCAAACACACCCAGGGGCTAGCCTCGTCTGCCAAGCGAGAGAGAGGAGGAGCAGGTGCTCCCTAGGATGGGGGAGAAGACCAGCCAAGGAGGTCTAGAACCCGAGTTCTTAGTCTAGAAACCTGAGTCTGGCCATAAACATGCACGCAGAAATGCACATCTTCTCCACGTGAATATTTTGAGCCTTAGAAATCCACCTACCTTCCCTGGCCATAGGAGGTGGACTTCCCATGCTGGTTGGAACCCCTAAACCCCTAAGGGTCCCCTAAGTGGATGCAGCTGTTGGGCTTCTGTTTTTAGAAACATTCACGGTACGATGACACGAACAACTGCCCTCCTAACACCTCGCCAACACCTGAATGTGCAAAGATATAATCTCTGGGCCCAGACAAGGCAACGTGTGGGCAGAAAGTCCCCTTTATGCTGAACACTGAGGCAGGTTTTAAGGCAAAGAGCATTTCCTGGCCTCTGGGAGCCCAGATGGGGACGCTCAGTGGAGCCCTACTGCCCCCTAGAGGGACACATTCTGGGGGCTTCGCTGGGGATGTGCGGGCCTGGAACCTGGGGCCTGGGGCCCTCCCTGTGCCCCCTGCCAGAGCAGCTCCTTGGGCTTCTTTGTCCCTCCTCTGGGACAATGTTAGCCTGACCTCAGTCCATCTGCTGAGTCAACAAGGTGGAGGAGGCCCTGAGCCCTGCCAGCTGAGTCAGGTCCCTGGATCGTGGGCTGCATCCCAAGGACTCAGCTTGATCTGCCCAAAGTAGAGACTGGCGTCCAGGCACTTCCGCCAGGCCTCTCCAAAGATGGTAAATCCCTGAGCTCTGAATAGAATATGACGTCTCATGCCCCCTAATCTAACTCAAACAAAACCCAACATTCGGTAAAACAGGGACGTCCAAGACGGTTCCGAGTGTTGCATAATGACGACTTTGAAGACTTCTCCATTTTTTAGAATAAATATCCCTCAAACTACTAACCAAGAATGTTTGGTGCATCACCTTGCTCAGGCTCTAATAATGCTAACACTTCGGTATTCTTTTATGAGGATTAGCTGCTGCTCCTGGAGCAGGTCCCAGGGACCCTGCGGTTCTGAGGGCTCCTCCCGGCTCACTCACCCTGTCCGCAGGACGGCTCTACCAGGCTGGGTTGTCACCATCGACACTCTACGTAGGAGGACACTGAGGCAGAGAGAGAGAAGGCAGCTTGCCCAAGATCACACGGCGACGCAGTGAGGGGGAGGGAACAACCGGGTCCTTCTCAGCTTCCAGGGCCCAGCTCTCGGGTCATGTCTTTTGAGAAGCTTTCGCTGCCCTCCCTGATTAGAGCTGGCCCACCCCACCCCACCCCTACTGGCCTTGCCTCTCCCTTGTTCCCTTGGCAGCTCCGCCCGCAATGGCAGTCGTGTTTCCGGTCTCACTGGTCTCACTGGGTCTGCCTCCCTCGCTGCAGGGTCAGCTCCGGGAGGGCGGGCACTGGATCTGTTGGGGTTACTTCCGGACGCCGTGACTGGGCCTGGAACACAGTAGGCGTTCCCTCCGTTATTTGTGGGATGAATGAATGACTGAACGAATGAATGAAGTTACACAGTTTCTAGTCTCAAGCTCCCGCTTAATGGGGGAAAATCGACCTTATTCACTGCAGTAGGCTGAACGGTGCCCGTACCCCCTGAAAGGCCCACCAGGGACCTGTGAGTGCTACCTTATTTGGAAAAAGGGTCTTGGGGGATGCAATTAGGTTAATGATCTCAAGACGAGATCATCCTGGATTATCTGGGTGGACCCTAAATCCAATGACAAGCATCCTCACGAGAAGAGGGCCAGACTCAGACGGAGAAGGCTGTGGAGATGCAGGCAGAGAGCAGAGCCACAAGCCAAGGGGCACCCGGGGCCACGGAAGCCACAGGAAGCCATGAAGGATTCCTCCCTGAAGCCTTTGGAGGGAGGCTGGCTCTGCCGACACCTTGACCGTGGACTTTTGCCTCTAGATCTGTAAGGAGTAAACTTTGTTTTTGAAAACACAAATTGTTGTTTTAGACCACTGAGTATGTGGCCCTTTGTTGCTGCGTGGCCCTGGGAGACTGAGACGTTGACCAAACGCAAACATCCCACAAAAGGGCTCCCGAGACCCGCGCCGGGAGGCGCCATGGGAAGAGCTGCGCTTGCGAGAGGTGCAGCCAGATCGGCCCTCCTTCCCGGCACCTGCCGTTGCCCTGGAGACGGAGACGCCATGCCTCTCCTCCAGTATCCTCACCGCCACTGTGATGAGACCTTCCCAGTCTATTCTAACCTACGTTTCAGATGTCCTAGAGTTCCCCTTCCCTCAGCTCACGCCCCTGCCACACGGAGCAACTCTGTGACACACAGGTGTGTAACTCACCTGAATGCAGGGGTGCTCCCTTCCCACCCTCCCTGACGCCAAAGCCGCCTCCCCACTGGGCGCTTTCCCTAATCCCCTGCTGTGGGGGGATTTCTCTCTGGTTCTCCTATGGGCTGTGGACGCCCGGGGAAAGGAACACCTCCCACCTCACCTGTCTCCCCCCATAAGCCACCTGGCAGATCGCAGAGGCACAGCAAGAAATGAAAACAGAGCGCCTCATCCTTGGTCAGCCACAGCTCTCTGCTGCCCCCCACCCTGCGCACCCAACTCCCTACCTCCTGCTCCCCTCTTGCCAACATTGACCTCTGACATCACTTAATGCCCTGCCCACCGCCTGTGACCACCCTCTCCCACACCCACCCTGGGTCCACACTTTCTGCCTTTTGGCTTTGTGCTTCCTATAGGACCCATATGATAGTCCTGACCCAGTGGGTCAAGTGCACTGGCCTTCCACCCTGACCTTGCCAGTTCCTGAGCAGTACCTGACAATGCCGCTCAGACCTCGAACTCCAATGAGACCCACCTGAGAGGAGGTGTGAGTACGTAATGAGGTCACCCATGGGACTCCCCTAGAAGCCGTAGGGTCCGTGATAGGTAGTCACTAACACCGGCTGGTGTCGTGCACGAGGACGGCGACGACCATCATCACCATCACTCCCAGCTGGGCCGGGCCAATACGCTTCCGGGGGCATGACCGGGATGCATCCCCACTTCCCTTCAGGCCCGCACACCCCTGGAGCCCCGGGAAGGCCCTGGTGCCGAGCACACGCCCAGTCCTGGCCCTCGTCCACTCAGTGTCCTTTCTCATTCTGAGTTGGTTTCTGTGGTGCTGGAAGATGTTTTCAAAATGATGCGAGCATATTTCTGAGGTCAACTCCTAATCAAAAACGACTCCCAGACGGGGCCCTGGTTTAAAAAGAAAGAAAGAAGAAATTAAGTGAGTCATCATCCAAACCATTTGAATGAAAGAAAGACACAACAAACTCCGCTTTCCTCCTGCGCCAGATGACCTCAGTCCTGCAGAGAGGCAGCTGGAGGGAATTAACGGGGATCTCCGGCTCCCCGAGATAGCGGGGACCGCACAGCCGACCCGCATGACTCACGGCGAGAACCACAGGGGTATGACCGACCCAGGCCGCCCGGACCCCTCAGAGGGGCCAGCGGCAGGGGCTGTGGCTCCCGAGAGGGCCCTGGGAACCCAGCACTGATGGGTGGTGGAGCCAGGAGGCCAACAGACCACAGATCCAGGGGGTCACAGGAGTGACCATGGAGAGACCCCAAAGTTGGGGTGACTCCACCCCACACTAGCTTCTGGGGAGCTGGAGGATCCTGCTAGACTGAGACTGGGTTTTACAAATGTCCAAAATGCCCTGAATGGTGAGTCTATTTGCTCCAGGTTCTCCCCGGCCCACCTCATCCAATACCCTTCTTTCTGGGGGAGAACAAACAGCCATTTCCCAGGAAGCTTGGGGCTCCCTTTATTTATTTTTAAGATTTATTTTTTTATTTTGAGAGAGTGCATGAGCATGAGTGGGGGGAGGGGCAGAGAGCGAGGGAGAGAGAATCCCAAGCAGACTGCGCTGAGCACAGAGCCCGACATGGGGCTTGACCCCATGACCCTGAGATCATGACCTGAAACAAAACCAAGCCAGAGGCCTAACCGACTGAGCCACCCAGACGCCTGGGGGATCCCTTTAAAATGCTGAGTCTGCCAAGGTTCCGAACTTGGAAGACTTTGCCAGACTGACTGCTCCCCAGACTGGGAGAGAGCCCTGACTGGACAGAGCGGAGGGGTCCGGCCGAGCAGGCTGTTAGAATTGGGCCCCAGACCCACTGTCAATGTTCTTCCAAAATGCATAACTTCCACTCGGACTGTCAGGATGGCTCACTACACTTAGAGAGTCACGTTTTTTGAAAATTGAAGTGACAGCAATCACATGTGCACATGATAACACTCTTTTCAATAATAAAGAGAAGTATTAGCAGCGAACATGAAGACAAAGCTAGTATCTAAGGATGTTAATATCAAGGGGAAAAGAGTGTAACACAAGAGGTCTTCTTCCACCAGGGTACTCACGAGCCCCTCCCCAGTGCTGTCCGTTCTTGGTTTGGCTTTTCTTGTTTTTCTGATGGTCAAGTTTACCTTGAATGATATGTTCACTTCTACTGCTTGATTTATCAATGTTAAATGGTACTGAACAATTCCTTCCATTGAGGCATGAGGGAATTAATATAGTTACCCTTTTGTTCCCCCTACCACCCCATCCCCTCCCGTGCATAATAGTTATATTAGTTTTACTTTGTGGACCCTGAGGTCAGTGTCTGAATTCAAATCCCACCTCTCCCACTTCCTGCTGTGTGACTTTGGGCAAACTGCTTAACCTGTGCTCTGGTTTCCTCATTGTTAAAAATGTGCCTAACGCTGGTTTTTGCTTCATAAAGTTGTCATGAAGATTAAATGGACTAATCGTGCAAAGTGCTTAAAACAGTGCCTGCTATAGAATTTTTTGATAAATTATTATTAACTTGTTATTATTACTTAAACGATTTCTCATTATCCTGCTCTAGAATTTGGAGCTAAGTCTTCTTTGAACCGTCAATAGGCTGACTCTAAAAATTAAAAACCATGACCAATAAATAGTATTCACTACATGCGCACGGACCCACGGAGAAGGAAACGTGATTCTGGTCACCGAACCTTTACCACTCAGAGGGGAATCTTCCAAGTATCAGGTCTAATACATACTCTTCATTTCTTTCTAGTATTCCCTGCCTCTTCAGTATAACAGTCAACTGTCACTTTAAAAAGTGTATGCCATGCTCTCTCTTAGATTTTCAGGATGCTGACCTCGACCTTTGAGCAGTTTTCTCTATATAGAGAGTACAAGGACTGTGAATGCTTGAGTTCTGGAACATCTGAGAATTTCTTTGTTGAGCTATATCCAAGGAACTCTGGATTGAGAATCTCTTACCCTCAGATCGTGGGAGACCTCCCTTTCTAATCTTAGGCATCCAAGTAGACGACAAATCTGGTGTCATTGGATTCTCAATCTTTTGTAGTTTGCCACTTTAAAATGATTATTTCCCAAAGCCTATACAGTAGCCTCTTTATTCTCCAAGTTTTAAAACTTCCCTTGATATCTGTGGGCATGAATCAGAAATGGAAGTTGGTGGAGCATGTAATCTGCAGACCTGAAGTTTCTCCGGGACTTCAGGGAAATATTCTTCTCATTTCTTTTATTAGCCACCCCCACCCCCCAAGCCCTCATCCATTCTCTTCCCTCTTTGGAAATTCCCATTTTCCAGGGGTTGGAACTTCTGGATTTATCCCCTCTGTCTCAACGTCCTCATATTTTCCAGTGTTCTCTCTTTACATTTGGGGTATTTCTTCGATTCTGTTTTCCAGATAGTAACTTTATCATCGGCTGGTCTATTTTATTTTTCAGCCCACTCACTGAAATCTTCAAATGAGATCATATTTCTTTCATTTTCTTCTTCTCAGACGACTACATTTTCACACCAACCTACTCTTGTTGATGCAAGAGTCTCTCAAATCCTCTTAGAGATGCAAACTAGAACAAAATCACTTTTCTCCTCTTCCCTGGACCATCTCTTCTTCTTCCAGAGTAAAGTAGTCAGTGTATCCACTGCTATCCTTCCCTTTTGTGGTATTTGTTTTCTCCAAGTGCCTTGAGATCCTCTGAATGTTGTTTTGCATTGACAAATGGGATCAAGTTGGCCAACGTCTGTGAGAGGCATGGTTTTCCTCTGCAACTCCGAATGGTTTCCTTCTCCTAGTGGACCTCTCCTTGGAAGGGTGAGACACACCACGGGCAGGACACAACCACCAGCAAGCCTCCCTATAAGGTACAAGAGCAGAGAGCAAACAGGAGGGCAGAGGAGATTCCAAATTACCAGAGCAAAGAGGATTAAACAAACAAGGGGTTCATTTTTCTCTGGAGGAAGGCAGTCTGAGGGCAGGAAGTCCCCAGATGTTAGGGTGAGATCATCCATCATCCATCAAGGCTCCTCCTAGGTGCCCACCTGTCACGTTTGACAGACAGATGGCTGCTGCACCTTGAAGCCTCACTCCTGAGCTTCTGGTAAGAAGAGGAAGACCAGGGAAACAAGAAAGGAGGGTGTTTATATCAGGAGACGGAAAGCTATTCCAGAAATCCCAGATTTCTGCTCATAGTTATGGTCTCAAGGGAGACGGAGATAAAACTTCTTAGCCAAGTGCTTTGCGGTCTTGAACAAACCAGGGCTCCTCTTAGGACAGGAGAAGGAAATCAGATGTTGGGTGAGTGATCAAGTGTACGAGGGATGGATGCTTCCATATCCCCCCCCCAGGGAGCTGCTTATTCCCCCCACCAACCCCATGTCCACGAGAGAGACCTCGGGTTTCTCTCCTCTCTCAGCCCTGTCGTGGAGATGGCTCTGTGTCCCCTCCAATTGGTTCGCTCCCTCCTTTTTAGTACTAGTACGCCCATTTAGTTTAGTACGCCCATTTTTACTGGGCACATGGCCACCTAGAATAAACACACTTCCCAACCTTCCGTGCAACTAGGTGTGCCAGGGTGGCCAAGCCCAGACAACGGAGTGGTGGCGGAAGTGAAGGATCCAACTTTTGGGTGTGCTCATAAAGGAGAACAGGGGTGTCCTCTCCCCTTCACTCCTTCCCACTGGCTAGGCTGTAGATGTGATGGAGACTTTTCTGGAACGCGCCTGGGGATGGTAAGGTGGGGGGAGTGAGGACGTGATATAAGGGGCACCTCCTTAGTTCCGGCGAGAGCTTCATCTTGTTTTAGCCGCTGCTATTTGGGCCTCTGTGGCAGATGCTTAGTGCAAACAGCCACCTTCAAGATGCCTTCGCAGGGCGCCTGGGGGGCTCAGTCGGTGAAGCGTCTGCCTTCGGCTCAGGTCATGATCTTGGGGTCCTGGGATCGAGCCCCACGTCGGGCTCCCTGCTCAGCGGGGAGTCTGCTTCTCCCTCTCCCTCCCCACTCGTGCTCTCTCTCTCGCTCTGTCACTATCTCTGTCTCTCTCTCTCTCAAATAAATAAAAAAAATTTTTTTTTAAAAAAAGATGCCTTCTCAGTCCCATTAACAAAAATAACCACCGCCAGTTACAGACGGAATAATTAGCCCAAGATGTCCACGTCCTAATCCCCAGAACCAATGAATACATTCCCCTGGGTGGCAAAAGGGGCTTCACAGATGTGATTAAGGATTTTGAGATGGGAAGATCACCTTGGGTTGTCTGGGGCACCAAATGTCATCACAAGGGTCCATGTAAGAGGGGGACAAAGGGTCAGAGTCAGGGGGGGAGATGTGGTGATAGAAGCAGGGGTCAGAGACAGAGATTTAAAGATGCTGCTGGGGGGCACCTGGGTGGCTCAGTTTGTTAAGTGTCCAACTCTTGATTTCGGCTCAAGTCACATTCTCAGGGTGGTGAGATCAAGCCCTGTGTCTGGCTCCGTGCTCGGTGGGAAGTCTGCTGGAGATTCTTTCCCTCTCTCTCATCCTCTGCCTCTCCCCCTGCTTGTGCTCTCTCTCTCAAATAAATAAATAAATCTTTAAGAAAAAATAAAGATGCTGCTGGCTTTGAAGATGGAGGTAAGAGCCACAACCCAAGAACGCAGCCTCTAGAAGCTGGACGAAGCAAGGGAATGGATCCTCTCTCAGAACCTGTCAGCCTTTCTGACACCTTCAGTTTAGGCTTTCTGAACTCCAGAGCTGTCAAGTACTCAGTGTGTGTTGTTTTGAAGTTTGTGGTAACTTCTTACAGCAGCAATGGGAAACTCATCCGCTAGCTAAGGATGTCGTCCAAGAGAAAATAAAAGTAGCCATTCGTAGAGTGTTTCATCTAACCTGTATACCGCAAATTCATGACGCAAAAGATTCCACCTCAATCCTCACGACCCTACCAGGGAACTACTCCCACTACCCCCATTTCACAGAAGAAGTTGAGACTCAGAGAGGTTATGTAAATTGTCCAAGACCACACAGCTGGTAAGTGGCAGAGCCAGGGTATGTTCCCAACATGTCGCTCTGCGGCCTTTAGCTTGAAAAAAAACTTAAGAAGGTTCAGAAGGGCAAGAGTGTGGCAGGAAAGCCATGCCCTGCAAATCAACCTGCGAAGTAATGCCTTATTTTTTCCAACTTGTCAGGATATCCTTCTAATCCCCTAAGCCTCTCTCTTCTGGTTTAAAATAGCCTTTGCTTTGCTGCAGTTTGGTGGCTCAGAGACCCCTCATTTGCGGCTGCCCATAAGCACACCACAGGCCTCCTCCCTTTGTTTGGGGGAAATGTTCTCCTGTGACAACAGAAGCATGAGTCAGGGGTGCTGTTGGGGACCTGGAGCCAGGGTACTCCCAAGAGCAACCATGCTCAGGAAACCACAGGGGCAGGGCCTCAGCCAAACCTGAGAGGCTCCCCATCCCATCTCAACACACTCTCAGGACCCTCTGGGCATCTCCCTCATCCAGGCCACTTACGAAGGAGTTGAGGGAGCTCTGCCACCAGCCGTGAGGGAGTGAATCCCCTGGTCCCTCACACACTTGCTCTGCTTCTCTACCACAGCGATACCTCTCCTGAGGCCCAACGCTGCCACTGCCTGGCTGTCTGTGGAGGGGCAGGTCCCCCCCAACCCCACCACCCCAGCCACAGTCTCAGATCTGCCACGGTGACTGTGCAATTAGAATGCATCACGTCCACGGTCCCTGTGGCCTCCTGCTGGCCCCAGGTACCCAGAGGCTCTCACTGACCACAGACACAACTTGTTCTGTTCTGGACTTACTGTCATAAGCCCCCATACCCTCAGCTGTAAAAGGACCTACCTTACAGGATTGTTGGAGGATTCAACTAGTTAACTAGATAATGCAGGAAAAAGACTGAGTACAGTCTTGGCATGGACAGCTCATGATAATTATTGAGCTTTTATTTTAATTAATTTAATTAATTAAATTTTGAGAGAGAGAGAGAACATGAGCAGGGGGAGGAGGCAGAGGGAGAGGGAGAGAGAGAATCCCAAGCAGTCTCCACACCCAATGAGGACTCGATCTCACGACCTGAGATCATGACCTGAGCTGAAATCAAAAGTTGGATGTCTAACCAACTGAGCTACCCAGGCGCCCCAAATATTGAGATTTTAATTATTATTACTATTATACATTGATTCTAATAAAACTGGTTTCTTTCCTATCTGAGTCCCCAGGTCAGGTTTCCAAATCTAAGGCAGACTTTGTATACGAGGGTCCCACAGGTTGGGCCCAGCCGGGGATGTGTTCTGTTTGGCACGCTAGGTATTGGCCCACATGGTGGTTTTAAAACTTAAGATAGCTGCCGAAGGAATTAGGGTACAGGTTCAGCTGCTGACCTGGAGACCCCAAATAATAGCAGCTTAGGGATGAGATCATTTTCTCTCTCTCTTCCAGAACAGCTTGAGGACAAGCAGGTGGATACAGAGCCTCTATGGGGCTGGGGACTCGGGCTCCTTCCCTCTTGCCCTGCCTCCTTTCCCAAGTGCTACCCTCCAGAAGGTCCACAATGGTTCACCATCCCATGGTCTGGGTCTGCATCCAGCCAGCGACAAAAGGGCAGGGGAGGGTGTGCCCTTCCTTTTGGGGTCAAGGCCTTGCAGTTGCCCACATCACCTCTGCTATCAACCCATTGGCCTGAAATTGGTCATTTGGCCACATGCAGCTGTTGGGGTGCATGGTACCTGGGACGGCCACGAGCCTGACAAAAATTCAGAGGTGCTACTATCAAAGGAAAAAGAGAACATCAATTTGGGTGACAAAGCGTAGTCTCTGAAACACTGACATTTAAAAACTGGGGAACTTTAGATTCTGGGGCATACCGATTATACGTAGAACCCACATGCATTGAGCACCTCTCCGCCCTCCTTGCACTGGCCGTGTGACGGGGTCCCTCTGAGATTGTGAGCTGGCATTCAAACTCAGCCCCAAGTGAAGCAAAGCCAAGCTCCTTCCCGTATCCTGCTGGATGCAAGCTAGAGAAAGCTTCGGAATGGCCCAGCGAGTAAATTCCACAAACCACCCTACCCCCAATCCCCGCCTGAGAGTGACATCATCCCACCATCCGGGCAGACAGTGTCCCCTCTCTCAGTTCCTCTCCTCCTGATCACTGAGGGACCCAGGCACATGCTTTGTCCCATCTGGTCCTCAGCTTGGGGACCACAGAAGGTGACACTACCTCTTACTCTGACCCTGGAGAGGCCAATGGCCACCCTTCTCTCTCCGGCTTGTCACTCCTGCCAGCCCCCGAAGCTGACGAGCCTTTCAAAGAAGCTGAGCTGGTGACAACAAGGCTGTCCCTATGGGAGGGTGCTGGGCCAGCCCCTGGCCACCCAGTGGCAGGGCCCTCCATGCCCCAGCTCCCAGTCCGTGACAGGAAACCCAAGAGTGTGTGCCTTCCACCCCCTAGCAGGTCATAAATATTGCTCCCGGAGATGACAGGGCCCCACGCTCCGTCCTCGGCTTCTCCAAGGGGCACCAGGTAGGACTGAGTCACGGCCCCCGGCCCGTTCTAAATTGGACTTAAGACGAAAAAATAAATAAAAGAGGGAAAGGGCCTGATTGTTTTTAAGAGCAGAAGAATGAGCTTTCTTTGTGCTCACACGCCTCCGGAAGGACCCAAGGGAGTGAGCTCACAGCAGCCGTTGCCCTCACCAAACTTCACCTTCAAGGCGAAGCCAGGAGCCAAAGCAAATATTGTGATAAAGTCTAAGTTACTGCTGATGCCTGCCCGGCCCCTTGATTAACTGAGCCGAGTGCAAACAACTCTCCCAGCTCCTTCCTCTCTGCAAATCTGGGCTGGGGGAGGCCAGGGCTGGGCCCCGAGCCAAGTCCCGCTCGCCACACACCGCTCTGGGCCCTTGCTCCCTTCTGCCCTTCTCTCTACACAGTGCTCGGGCTTGGGGCGCAAGCAGGGAACCCAGGGTAAAATGAGAACGCCAGGCCCTTGTTCAAAAAGCAGGAAGAAAGTGTCGCTAAAGGTATTCAAGGTACGACAACACCAAGTATTTTCCTTTCTTGACTGCTCGTGGCGTTTCTTTGCTATTTGACGTTGCTCTAAGTATGGAAACATTTAACATTTGAAATTATTAGCATGAATTTTTGCTGCCAATCTGTATACTGCAGAACCCCAACTCTAAATTCAAATATAAGGGCACCTCGCCCATCAGTAGTTACACCCAGATTACATGACTGGTATTTCGCAGCTCTCTCTCTCTCACACATGCACACGCACACACACACGTGCACACACACACACCGTCCTGACCAGCATAGTGAGTACACGCACGTTCTAGAAGCCCCCCTCTGCCTTCTGCTCACCTTGGAGCGAGGACGGACAGAGAGGAGAAGGAATTCTGGGTTCTGCAATCCTTCCTCTCCTTCCGAGTCCTCGTTTTCAGGGTTTGTGACCAACCAGAACGGGCAAGTTCCACGTATAAGCAAGGGCTCCCTGGTTGGTTGTGTTTCCTTCTGCCTTTGCCTTGTTTCTACATTCAGAGCAGGTTTGGGTTCTGACAGAAAGCCTGGCCTCTCAGAGCTGTCAGTGCCCCCCCCAGTGATGACTCAGTCATAAGTGTCACACACACACCTTGGACTCGCTCTGAGTCTCCACGAACTCCAGCATGGTGGGTGTCCTGGATCCCGAACCCCGTGAACACCAGATGGCGCAGCCGAGGTGCGGACTGAGCCTGTCTCCTTTGCTCCCACGCACACACACCCGGCCCATTGGACTCCATGGAAAGGGCTTAGCCCAGCCCCTGCCTCAAGGACCAGGGCCATGGACACGGTTACTGTTACCACTGCCCTAAGTGACCTGAGGCCTCCCAACAATTTAGAAATCATTGGGTCTGCAGCTTTGATCCCCTGCTTCTTTTTTTTTTTTTTTTTTAAAGATTTTATTTATTTATTCGACAGAGATAGAGACAGCCAGCGAGAGAGGGAACACAAGCAGGGGGAGTGGGAGAGGAAGAAGCAGGCTCATAGTGGAAGAGCCTGATGTGGGGCTCGATCCCATAACGCTGGGATCACGCCCTGAGCCGAAGGCAGACGCTTAACTGCTGTGCCACCCAGGCACCCCTGATCCCCTGCTTCTTAGCCCAGTGCTTTTCCTCTCATACCACCTCTGAACAGAGAGGAGAGGAGATGTTTGCAGAGCACTTAGGGCAGGTGTGTGTGAAATCCTACAAAAGACAGATAGATAGACAGACAGACAGACAGACAGATGAAGATATATAGGTCTCTATCCCTGGTTCCTGACCTAGAGTTCCTGAATCCCTTGGGATTTCCTGGGTGACAGCAGGATCTTTTGTTCTCGTGGTGGTGGGCTCCTGGATGGGGTCTGGTCACTAGAAAGACCAAGCCGTGGTCAGAAGCTTGGAACTTTCAGCCCCAGCCCTGTCCTCCAGAGAGAGGAGAGGGGCTGGAAAGTGAATCCATAATTGACTGTGTCTATGTGATGAAGAGCCCGTAAAAATCTCTTAAGTATGGGATTCAGAGAGCTTCAGACCTAGTGAACAGATCCACGTGCCAGAAGGATGGCACATCCCAACCCCAGGGGGACAGTCACCTGCCCTCAGGACCCTCCTGGACCTTGCCTTATGAATCTCTTCAGCCGGCTGTTCATTCCTATCCTTAGAAATATCCTTTGTAATCAACCAGCAAGAGGAAGTAAAGTGTTTTCTGTGCTCTGTGAGCCCCTCTCGCAAATGATCAAACCTCAGGAGGGGGTCATGGGAACCCCCACTGAGTGCTGGTGGGTCAGAAGCACCGGTGACCATTTGGACTCCTGGTTGGTATCGATGTCACCCGGGGAGGGCGAGGCAGTCTCGTGGGACTGACCCCGTAGCCCATGGGGTCTGCGCCGATTCCGGTGCACGTCAGAATCGGAGGGCGTCGTGGACCCGCAGCTGGTGTGGCAGAGCTGTGTTGGGGGGAACCCCACACATCTACTGTGAGAGACGCTGTAAGCAGTGGGTGAGAAAACGCACAGAGAACAGGGTTTTTTCCTGTTCAGTCTGGCCAATGAGGCTGCTCCATCAATCTTAGCTGTTGTTCTCGATCGGTACACACCGACACAGAGAGAAGACAGCCCACCCCACCTGCTGCTGTCCCTCCGCTTTCTGCTTCTCACTGGCTTCCTCTCCACATGTCAGGGAGATTTATTCTCCTGGATGGATTCAGTGCCTACTGGTCACCCCAAACCTGGGACCAGCTGAGACCCATTTGAGATCCTAAGTCCTTATCAGTCCAGGGGCCCCCCCAGGAAGCTGAGCTCTCCCCAGGGAGGTCAGCTCCCAGGGCAAGATGCCACATTCTTCTGGCAGAATCGGCTGACATGGGACTGACACTGTCAGGACAGAAAGGCCCCGAGGCTCACAGACTTTGGAAGCTCTGCCGTCAGGAACCAGGCACTAGAGCCTTGTGACTCACTGCTTTCCCAAGGTCAAGTATCATTTTGAAGGTCAGCTATGCCTAAGGCTCTGGAAGCCATGCCCTTAATTGGTCAAGCTTACAAGTCGACCTCTTGGCTACCATTCCTTGCCTTCATCCCTCAAGCTCTGGCCTTTATCTGAATTTTCCCTGAGTATAGTCGATGCTTTAAGAAATTATATTGAGATGTTTGGTTTTAAACTCTGTAGATGCCAGACCTCATCCTTCCCCACCCAGGGATGCCCTTGGGGCCATGGGTTAGTCACAAGGCAACTGGAGTGACATTATCCCAGGGCTGGCATCGAAGTGGGTGTCCTGCTGGGAGGCTCCTTCCTGGCTCGATCTAGTGTCGTGTGAGTCAGATACAGACATATGCACAAACGCCCTGTGTGTGTATCAGACGCCCCACCCTGAAGAACGGGCCTTAGGAGAAGGGCCTAAAGCTGTATGTGAGTCCAAGCTCCTGCCAATCAAAAAAATGCCGAGGCCTGGAAGCAGGAGCCTCCCAGGCGGGCAGCATTTTGACAGCAGGCCCGTGCCCTCTACCATTCCTGGAACAGCCTGGACGGTGGCGATCGACAAGGCGTGTGACCCCCTAGGACACTTGCATTGGGATCACGTAGGGATCTGGTTACAGACGCAGATTTCCAAGTCCTAACCCAGACCCAGTGACTCGGAACCGTGCAAGGAGTCTTCACAAGACAGGGCCGTCAGGCCAGGGGGCTGGAGGCCTCACGGTTGCCAAGCAGCCGCTAAGCACCTTCCATGATGGCTCATCAGAGGCCTGCTATGGGCCAGGCATGGTCCTGGCCCCTGGGGACGCATAAAAGAAAGTGACACGAAAAACAAAGGAACGAAACATAAAATGAAATAAAAACAGAAAAAGCCCCCGCCCACATGCAAATTTCAGTTTAGAGCATGTGAGTGTCTTGGTCCTGCAGTAACAGATGGCGAAAAGCAGACAAAGAATGAGATTATTCCAGAAAGTACTATGTGCTGGGAAGGAAAATAGATGGGATGGTAGGGCCTAATGGGAGGCCAGAGGACCGTTTTAGACAGTGGTGGGGAAGGTCTTTCTTGTGGGGGGTAGGGGGAGTCACTGGGGCATGGGGGGTGGGGAGACCTGAGCCATGAGGCCAGGCATGGGAAGTCGGGGGAGAAGGTTCCAGGTGAGACAGCTAGGGTCAGGTGTGCTGGGCACTTTGCCTACACTGCCTCATTTGGCCTCACAACATCCCTGCACAGGATTAGGGACCCCACCCTCTACCCCCTTCTACACTAACTTCCTCCATCTCAAATAGTGCCAGCCCCATCCTTCCAGTCTGTGCTTGGTTCCTGGGGCTGCTGGAACGAGGCATGCACCCTGGGGGCTTAAACAACAGACATTTGTCCTCTCAAGAGTCTGGAGGCTGGACGATCAGTATCAAGGTGATGGTGGGCTCTGCGGAGGGGGGGGTAGACCCCGTGCCCCCCCAGCTCCTGGTGGATGTATTCGCTCCAGTGCTCCTTGTAGATGCACCACCCGACTTCTGCCCCTGTCTTCACACACCCTTCTCCTCCGTAGGAGTCTGTGTCCCCTCCAATCTTTATAAGGACATCTGTCATTGGATTTAGGGCCCACCTAAATCTGGGATGATCCCACCTTGAGATCCTGCAAAGACCCTTTCTCCAAATAAAGTCACTTTCACCGGTTCCAGGGGGTTGGGACTTAGGCATATCTTTTGGTGGGGAGGGGGCATTACTGAACCCATCACACAGTTTCTCAGGCCAGAACATGTGGAGACAACTCTGATGGTGACGTGACTCTCTCTGATAGCCCGTGCCCAGTCCATCGGCAAATCCTACTGGTCCCAGCTTCTAAATATATGCTGAATATCTTCCTCCGCCTCCCCTGCTCTGAGCACCCCCCCCCCCCGACTCTTCCCTGGTGCCCCACAGCCCACTGTCAGAACGACAGCACGGGGAGCCCTGTTAAAACCAAGCAAATCACGTCCCTCCTCTGTTCCCGGCTTCTCAGTGGCTTCTCATCTCGTAGGCAGAAAACAAAAGCCCAGACTGGCCCAGTGCCCGTCTCTTCCCATTCGCTCTCCTTTCTCAGCCTGCTGCAGCCACACGGGACCCCTTGCTGCTCCCCAACACGTCTGACGTGCCTCTGCTTTATTCTTGCTGTTCCCCCTGCCTGGTTCGCTCTTTCTTTCTTTTTTTTTTTTTTTTTAAAGATTTTATTTATTTATGTGACAGAGAGACAGCCAGTGAGAGAGGGAACACAGCAGGGGGAGTGGGAGAGGAAGAAGCAGGCTCATAGCGGAGGAGCCCGATGTGGGACTCGATCCCGGCACGCCGGGATCACGCCCTGAGCCGAAGGCAGACGCCCCAACGACTGCGCTACCCAGGCGCCCCTGGTTCGCTCTTTCTGGAACAACCTTTTCTCTCCTCTCCTTCAAGGCTTTGCTTGAAGAGCCCCTTCTTAATGAGACCAAAACACACAAGCAGTCTGGACAAGGAAAGGCACAGGCCGGACGATTAAAGTGAGGCAGTGCTGTGAGCATGAAGAGAACACAGGAGGATCTGGTTGGCGGGCCGTGCTGCGCACCCGCCTTCGAAGGGCTTGGGTTCGGCCGTGTGGCCCTGCGTTTCGTTCTCTCCGGAGACAGCATTTGCACAACCACATTAGATCTGTTTCTTGTTTTTCAACTTTAGAATCAACCTCCGCTTTCCTTTTAATTGTAGGACAGGAAGTAAATGCTCTGAGGCTCGGCGTGGGAATCCCCGTGTCCGGGCATTTCTCTTCCTCGATCCTGCTCTGCAAACTCGGGAGAGTGCGAGGGGCCAGGTGTTTTATAAACCACTTTCTGGGATTATCTCCTTCACCCCCCAGACAACCCCCAAGAGATATGAATACTGTGGATGCACAGAAAGGGTCAGAGAGGCCAGGGGGCCCTGCCCAAAGTCAACGAAGTTGCCACGTGGCAGGGCTGGAATGACCCAGGCCTTTCGACGTCAGAACACATGCTTTCAACTACGAAGCTACATCATCTCTGCTCCCTTTAAGCCTTAACGCTCTTGGCATTTGGGGCCAGATGCCTTGTTTGTGGGCCTTGCGCTCTAGACTGTCAGATGTCTAGCACCCCCCCGGCTTCTACACGCGATGCCTGTAACACCTCCCACCCCAGCTGTGCCAACCAAAAGTGTCTCCAGATATTGTCAAACTTCCCCAGGGGGCAAAATCCCTCCTGGTTGAAACCTCCTGTTTCAACCCTAGTTCTCCCCTCTGGGCTTTAAGTCCCAGTGATCCCCTCTCTTGAAGGAGACCCCACTTCTCCTGAGGACCCTATCCCACAGCCACCTCTAATGTTCCAGAAAGAGCTGACGGGAGGTGAAGGACGAGATGAGAGCAAAGTGAAGGCAGAAGGGCTGACATGTTGGCAACGCCACCTTGAGGGAGACAAGGAAACCCAGAGGATAGCGCTGGGATGCTTTTCTATTGGGACAGGTGGGGTAGAGGACAGCAGAGTGTGAATGAGAGGGACAGATCCTCAGCTACTGTTACCAGAGTAACTGCCTCCGAGGCAGAGGGTGGAGATATACCCCAGAGATCTCAAAGACTGCTCCTTTGGTTTTGCTAGGCCAAATTTACCTAAAACCGGTAAGCCTTTTCTATCCCCAGATCATAGCCCCTCTGGAAGAGGAGAGTTTGGCCCAAGAAATAAAGACTTGGGGTCAGTGAAGGACGGGAGAAGCACCAGGGGACTACTTGGTCCCCAGCACTGTGTTGGGTGGTCAGAACTTCAGTTCTTTTGGACTGATCCAGTCATGCTGCATCTCTGATGGTGACAGAGACCTCATTGTCAGCCAATGTCCAAAGACTACATTTCTCAGCATCCACTGAAGCTAGATATGACCATGTGACTATGATTTGGCTCAGGAGACATAAAAGGAGATTTGGTGGGTTATTGCCAAGAAGGCTCAGTAAATGGGAGTGGTGAGGGCCCTTGGCTCCTCAGTTTCTTCTAGCTGCTGGCCTAGAAGGTGGATGTGATGGTTGGAGCTGCAGCAGCCATTTAGAATCACGAGATGACCTTCAGCCTCTATCTCCAATCATGAGATAGAGGACACATGCTGAGGATGGTGGAGGAGAAAGATAGTCTGGGTCTCTTAATTTTTTATGAAAAAATAATAAACTTTGGTCTTTTTTAGGGCATAACATATTTGGGGTGGGTGTTTTGTTTTGTTTTTTCCTGTTATACTTAGTGAAACCTAATCCTAACAGATATAATTGGTTATAAATGGAAATCTCAAGTGGGACTCTTCCGCTGAAATTTTTTTTACAAATGCAGCCCTACACATTTGGGATGTTTAGATTTTACAAAACCTCCAAGCTCTCTGTTTTAATGGCACAACTTGGGCTGGGGAAAGAATGGGAACAGGCCTGGTAATGCCGTGTAGACAGTGCTAATTACAGCAATTGTAGTCACAAAGAAAAGCGGTTTCTTGGTTGGTGTGGGGACAGCAGTGGGGACAGGCATGGGGGCAGGGTGAAAGATGGGGACGGCTGGAAATGGATTCCGCGGGGTGGGGATAAAGCTCGCATCTACGTGATTATCAGGATTAGATGCGGGTCAGCGACCACAGCTGGAGTTTGTAAACAATCTTTTCAGTTTGCACATTTTTTTCTGGCTTGATCAAAATGAAACATCATTAAAAACAGTTCCATCACCAACTGTCATCTCTGCCAGGGCCTTGGAGGCACCCTCCAGTCACGCCAGGCTGGATGTAACTGGCTTTGAAGTCTGTATATGCAGAGTGCCTTTGAGGATTGCAGCCCAAGAGAACTTGGGCGGAGGAAGAAATTTTGAGAGAATCCATTTACCAATATGGCTTCTCGGCTTAACTACAAAGACATCAAGCAGGCATGAAATGCAACCTTTGCTGAATGAACCTGCAAACAGGTTCAGGTGGGGTGGCCTCCCTTTCAGCCATCTGGGAGTGACATCATCCTGTGACATAATGGCTGGGACCCAGACCACCCAGGCCCCTGGGCCAGTGCTCGGGGACCCAGACTCTGCAGCTGGGCGAGACAGCTTCAAATCCCTGCTCTATCGTTTACTACCCACGTTACCCTACCCAACTCACGTCACTGCTCTGTGCCTCAGTGTCCCCATCTGTAAAATGGGGACAATGTTAGCATCTAGCGCATACTGATAAAGCGCTTCGAGCGCCGCCTGGTTCACAGGAGAGGGGTCATACGCATGAGCTACTCTTACCACTACTGCTGCTAGTAGTACCGCAGAGTTTCTATTCGAAGTTACTCCTCCTGGAAAGTGTTGTTTTTTATTGCATGATGTTTAATTTGTATGTTATTATATTTATTCCATTAAAAATTGAACAAGGAAAACGTTCAGAGCGGCATTTCCACCTCCTGTTCTTATTTAAGACAAGCAGATGCCGTTGGAAGAAGTTTAAAAACCAAATAAAATCGATTGAAAGTTTTCAAACAACTCAACAAAATAGTTGCAGGCATATCCAAACCTCTCATTTACACAAGAAATAGGTTTAGAGTTGGGTTTCATCTTGAGTATGCTTTATAATTCAGCTGGTTTCATGAGTTTGCCTCCAACTTTAGGTGAGTTGTCTGTAAAGAAAGGGGATCCGATGAGAGTTTTGTTCTATGGAAAGTTCACAGGGTCTTTCCAGGGAGGAGGTGAGGAGGTGCGGGGGGGGGGTGTCCATGGCATCTGGGGGGTGGTCTTCTCTTACTTGTAACCAGAAGGCTCCTAACTCACCCAAGGAGACTAAGTCCTTAGACCCCAGCCCCCCAGGAACTGGCCAAAGGCAGGAAGAAGAACTTACTAGGAGTCAGAAGCCAACTGGGGATCTGTGCGAGCCACCAAGGTACGGGCACAAGAAATGCGCTGACCACTCAGGGTCATGATGACCCTGAAGGGCCATCCGGGGACACAGAGCTACACGGTACCCTCCCCAGAGTGGCGTGAACTATTCTCCGTCATGACCATTCCCCACCAAGCCCTTTTATGACCTTCCTTCTCATACCTTCTGGAAGGTCTATTGCACTGTGCTAGGCACTTGTTACCCATCACAGCTGGCCAAGGTCAAGGGCAGAGATGGAACCAAGGAGACAGAGCAAAGACTCTGTTGACCCACGAGGAGGGGGTGGAGAATGAATGAATGAACATCACCAACGTTTACGGAGCACTGGCGGCGGGCCAGGTATGTTTGAGGTGCTCCGTACATATATCCTCTCCCTTGGTCGCCACAATTCTACCAGGTGGGTCCTGTGACCACCCCCATTTTACAGATGAAGAAACTGAGGCACAGAGAGATGACTTTGCCCGAGAGCACAAAGTGGGCTGGCCACGGAGCTGAGCGCTCTTAACCAATGCCAACTCCGTGAGAACTCCACGCTGAGCACTGTGCCCGGGAAACGACCGTGTGCACAAACACAGCGTCTGCCACAATTTCCACGATCTGAGATATCTTCGGAAATCCACTTCATTCTACACTGCTTCTATCAGTCTTCTCCACCGGAGAGTGAGGCAGTTCCAGGAGGGGAGGAAACTCAGAGGTCTCGTTCCCAGTCTTACTGTCAGGGCTGAACAGGGTCTGGCACACAGCAGGCACCGAGAATTCATTCAATAAGCAAGTCAACCTAGAGCAGAGTCCCTTGTCCTCAGCACTACTGACGTCCGCGGGGGAGGGGAGGCCCGGGCATCGCAGGGGGTTTCGCGGCCTCCCTGGTTTCCACCTGTGAGAGCCCAGCAGCACCCCAACTCACTCCATCCCCCTCCACTGGGACAACCAAAAATGTTCCCTGCAGAACAAAACCACCACCAGCTGAGAACCCCTGAGGCAGAGTGTTAGCACAACCCCACGGACACCCTGCACAATCACCCGAGAGTCGGAAACACAATGCCCAAGAACCTGACACATCTGACATGTGGCCAGTCCGTCCCTTTGTCAGGACCCCGCGACACGCATCATGGGAGCAGGCACGACTGGGCCTCGAAGCGAAGACGTGACCCGAGCCCACAAGAATGCTGCAGCTCCGTCACGCCCGCCCCCTGAAATCTATACATCCGTTGTGGTGGGACGAGCCCCGAGCCCGGAGTGATGTCAAGATGCGAGCGGGTCTGCACGTAATCACTGCGAGCCGCGGCCTACTTCGGACCTTCTGCGGGGGGGGGGGGGGGGGGGGGA
>NW_024424675.1:37585767-37814283 GCF_017311325.1 Ursus maritimus | reverse complement strand
GGGGGGGGGGGGGGGGGGGCGTAGGCCGCTTCTCAGGAGGGGGGCGAACGCATGATGCAATTCGCCTCTGCCACAATCGGCAGCAGTGAGTTTTCATCCAGAGGGTTCTGATTTCCTTTGAGCGGCTTGTTTCTGCCCAGGGACAGAAGCTGGGGAAAAGAACTCCAAGAGGGCCCGTCTCTCCCGGCGCCCCCTCGAGCGGCCCGGGCCACTCCTTCTCCAGTGTGTTCCTGTCTGAGACGGAACGTAAAACTCAGATGTAGAAACGACATACGCAATACATAAATCATGTATTACACGTGAATCGTGTGCGTAAATCTTGTTGTTTTCTCGCTCCAGGGTCTTCATCCATTACTTCATTTAAGTTTTGCAGCAGCCCTACTCGGTAGACTTGCTACCCCTATTTACTGATGACTCAGACTGAGGCACGGAGAGGCTAACTGACTGGCCCACGGTCACGTCTCCGATGTTTTCTATCACAAAACACAGCACCGCTTCCCCCCTTCCGGCCACTCTGACCAACACAGTAGGTGTCCCTTGATGCCCCCACTTCCCTCGGCCCACACATCCTATCCACGGGCAGGTCTGTGGGCGCTCCTTCCAACGATGCCCCAGGGCTGGGCCCATGTCTCCCCTCCCCGAGGCCCAGCCTGGTCCAGGCCATCGCTCACCGGCAGGCCCGTGCCGGCCTCCTCCTCCTTGTCCCTGGGCCATTTTCGCTGCGCGGCTATCATCCCGCTGACATGTGAGCTGTGACCCTGGGGGCCCTGAGGACTGGCCCAGGTTCCGTGAGCAGGCCAGCAGGCCTCGGCTACCTGCCCTGAGCTCTCCTCCCAGGATTCTCCTCGACCATTTCCCTCTCTTGATCACACCTCCCGTACACATTTATTGAGTACCCATTGTGTGCCCACCTGCCCTTCACACTCTAGGCGCTGGCGGTCAGTGAGGCGGAGCCCCTGCTCTTCGGGGGTGGCCATCTGCAGCCTGAGCTCTACCCCAACCAGATCTTGGTGGCTCTGCTAAAGCCCCGTTCCCTCTTCCTTCTAGACCCCTGCTCAGCTGGCCCCCATGTCCCCCGTGGCCTCCCCACTCTCCCCGTGTTCCCTTCCAACGCACGGCTAATTCCTACTCCTCTGTGTTGGTTATCTGCTGTGGCAGAACAAACGTCCTCAAAACAAAGTGGCTTCCAACAGTATTTTTGATCTCGTGGTTTCTATGGGTCAGGAATCCAGACGCCGTTAGCTCGGTCCTCTGGCTCTGGGGCTCTCAAGGGCAGCAGTCATCCCCAAGCCTGACTGGCAAGGCCTCTAGCCGAGCCACGGGGCTGTTGGCAGGTTCGGTTCCTCCTGAGTTGTTGGACTGAGGACCGCAGTCCTCACAAGCCGCTGGCTAGAAGTCCTTCTTGGTTCCTCACCATGGGGGCCTCTCCACGGCGCATGTCACAACACGGCGGCTGGCAGAGTGAGCAAGAGGGAGTGCCAGGGAGATGGAGGTCGCAGTGTTGTGCACCTAGTCCTGGAAGCGACACCCCATCATTCTGCCACATTTTATTCACTGGGAGCAGGTCACCAGCTCCAATGTACACACAGGGGAAGGCTGACACAAGGATGTGAATACACGAGGCAGGCAGGGATCACTAGGGGCTGTGGCGAAAGCGGCCTACCACAACTTCTTTCAGCATTAAATGGTAATGTCTCCTCCTCCAGGAAGCCCTCCCTGACTCCTGGATTAGGAGCCCCTTCTTTGAGCTTCCGCAACCTGGAGATGGCTTTATGACATTACGTTACTGTGTGTCAGCACCATGGATGAGCCCCCCGCCTCATCAGACTGGGGGCTCCTGAAGGACACCAGCTCTGACTTCTCAGTTTATTCTTCATTGTATTCCCAGCCCTGCCACTCCTGGGCACCCAGTTGGGCTCCGTGTTTTTGTTTAAACTGAGCGTTTCTTTACTGGTTGAAAAGTAGCGACATATTTTAGTTCTGTATTTATTATCATAGACACATATAGTAATAAACTGCACAGAAATCAAAATGAGAATAATCCTTCCAGATCATCGAATAGTGAGCAGCTAACTTATTTCAGCAACAGGATCCTGACGGACTTCAAATTCCTGCTCCCTCCCTATGCTGGCTGTGGAGCCTCAGACCCAACCACCCAGATGTCCTCGTCTGGGCCACAGGGACAAGGGCTGGCATTCACGGAGCGCCTACTACGCGCCAGCTGTTCCTGTTCGCACTTTATGCACACAGCCTCATTTAAGCGTCCGGGTGACCTGATGGGGTGGACCCCACTGCTGCTGTTTCCATTTTAGAAAGAAGGAAAATAAGGGCACAAGGAGATGGAATTACTTGCCTAAGTTGAAAGAGGCAAGGATTTGAGTCCAGACTACATGGTTCCTGAGCCCACCTAACTCACTGGGTTATTGTAAGGGTTAAATGAGATTATGTGAACAGCTTTAGCTCAGTGCCCAGCATGTGGCAAATGCTCAACAAACATTACTACAGAAGCTTAACTCCCACTGATTAGAATAGAAACCCAAATACGGTTTAAAAAAATGTAGGGCTCCTTTCCTTTTCATGTAGAAGGCAATACGGGGCTGGCATGGTGACGCCATGATGCCAGTAACGTCCCAGCCTCCTGCTCAACCACCCTCAGCATAGGACTTCCATGTTCAATGATGAATCGTGGTCCAAAGTGGCTGCTAGGGATCCAGCCATTACTGTGAAGTTCTAAGCAGGAGAAAGGAGGCAAAGAGAGGAAGGACCAAAAGGACACCTTCCAGTGAGCAAGTAAACTCTTTATTAAGAGCCTTTTTAAAAGCCCCATCTGGTGACTTTGGCCTTTATCTTCCCGGCTGCCTCTAGCTGTAAGCAGGGGTGGGATTGGGGTCTTTTAGCTAGACACAGAGCCACAGTAAATAAAACCGGGGTCTTGTTAGTGAAGAAGGGAAGAACGGACATTGAGAAGACAACTAAAAGTCTCGGCCTTGTACACTTTATATTGTTATTAGCTTCGATAAGCAAAAGAAAACTAGTTTAATGCTCAACTAATGCTATTAACGGAAGCCCCACATAGAAGATTGAGGTGCGCTGATGGAAGTGGGGAGAAGTGGGTGCCCTCCATGCCTCTTAGTGTGACCTTGAATTCACATGAGAGGTGCCAGGGCACCACACCACATGGTGTGAAAGCTCCCTCTTCACCTTGGTCAAGTTATTTAACCTCTCTGCCTCAGGGTCGTCCCGTGGAAAATGGGAATAATAAAGGCATTGCCCCCCAAGACCACGAGGAGGCCCAGATGTGAGAGAACAATGTACATATTGGTACAGTCGCTGGCACGCAGTCCCCATGAAGTAAGTGTCGTTTGACATTGTGGTTGTTGTGATAACCTAGACGGGGAAAGCAGCAAAATCTAACATCTGGGCCTCTGACTTCTCAAAAAGTGCTCTATTGGCTTTTTTTTTTTTTTTTAAACCAACGCACCAAATCCCACTGGGCTGGCAGGAGGCCACGGGTGAATCTGGGGCAGCACAGAACACAGCAGAGTGCCAGGGTGGACCCCACCACAGCCTTTTTCCACAGACTCTGCCTGCTTGGCCCCAGCTCCCAGTGGGAGCCGTGGTCCCCGCAGAACGGCGCGTCCTGGGCAGACCGCGCGGGGCTGCCCGTGGTGATTCATGCATGTCTGTGGGGAGCCAGGACCGAAGCCGGCGCGCTCCACTGCCAAGTGGGCCTCGGCTGGTCCCACTTTGCCCTGGGGCTGGAGATCCCCCAAGCTACTCTGCTAATCCTCAGAACCTTGGACCCATCCTGAATTCCAGCCCATTGGGTCATTTATGGCCTGTGCTCTCTCCAGGGCCTGAAGTCTGCATACTTACCTCCTGCAGCACAGGGTCCACAGATCCCAGCTCGGACAAAGCATCACAGAGTGTCATGATGCCTCAGGGAAACAGATGAAGCCCCCTCTTCTTCCCTTCCCACCCAAATTCCAGTTGGTTAAGACCACAGGTTTGAGGACCTCAGACCTGAATTTGAATCCCTACTTGATGGTGTGGCCTCAAGTAAGTTAGATAACCTCTGTGGGCCTCACTTTCCTTATGTGGCAAGTGGGGACAGTAAGAGTGTCTACCCCATTTGGCGAAAATTGAAGGAAGCAATGCATGGGAAAGGCCACGCCTGGCGCTGAGGCACGCCGGGGCCATTAGCCACTATGTGCTTCTCATCCTGGAGCTTTCGGTGCCTCACGTTGGACCCTTTATCATCTCTCCGACCACATCTTCTACCATCTTCCTCCCCTCACCTGGTGTAGCCACATCAGGCTCTTTGTTGATGACACACTCAAGCTCCTGCCTCAGGAACTTTGCACCTGCCGATCTCACTGCCTGAGACACTCTTCCATACAGTTCACTCCCTCAACCACTTCCAGTCTTTAGCCAACTGTCACCTTCTTAGTGAGGCCTTAGTGACTACCTTACTTAACACTTCAATTCCCTCCACCTCACCCTTCCCTGCTCTATTTTTCTCCATAGCACTTATCCTCCATCTGGCATTATTTTGGGCAAAATTTGTCTCTCCCTGTGTATTAGTTATTGCTGCATAACAAATTACTCCAAGACTAAAGTAGTCTTAAAAGAAGAAATGTTGATTATCTTACAGTTTTTATGAGTCAGAACTCTCTCGTGAGTTGCAGTCAAAATGTCAGCTGGCACTACAGTCTCATCTGAAGGCTGGACTGGGGCTGGAGGATCTGTTTCCAAGATGGTGCCTGCACATGGCTGTTGGCTGGAGGCCTTAGTTCCTCACTATGTGGACCCTGTCACAAGGCCGCTTGATGTACTTACAACATGGCAGCTGGGTTCCCTCGGAGTGAAGGATTCAAGAGAGAGCATGATAGAAGGCACAGTGTCTTTACACCCTTACCTCAGAAGTCACCTCCATCATTCTGTGTGTGTGTGTGTGTGTGTGTGTGTGTGTGTGTGCATGCGTGTGCGCATATGTGTGTGTGAGACAGAAGTCATCCCTGCTCAGAGTGGGAGGGGACCACACAAGATATGACTACCAGGAGGCAAGGATCATTGAGGCCATCTTAGAGGCTGGCTACCACAGTCTACTAGAACACAAATACCACGAGAGCAGAACCATGTCTGTTTTGTTCACAGTTGTCTTCAGTCTCTAGAACAATGCTCGGCACATAACAGATTCTTAATCCATTTTGTTGGATAACTGACTGACTCTATGAATGAATAGTACAGGTGGAACTCGGTCAGCCAAAGCAGAATGCACACACCTCTCTGCAGACAGGTGGAGCATGGCCTCTCCAGCAAGGCTTTCTCCCGGGCAGCCTGTGAAGCCAACTGTGTACGACAGCTTCAGAATCATGGGGACCCCAAAGAAAAAGCAACAGCTCTGAACACAAAGCCACTTCCTCATTATACTCCCAGAATCTTCTGGTGCGCAGAAGAGACGTAAGGATGTGCGGTTAAGGACACTAGGTTAGATATCAGAAGGTCAGTGTCTGGTCCTGATTTGGCTACTTAATTGATCAACTACTAAAGTTTCATTTGTTATACTTACATGGGAGGGGCCACACCCATTCTGCCTAGCACCTGGGGATATAGTTCATTTATTCATTTATGTTGGTCATTTAATCATAATCCCAGACATCATGGATTCACAGTTTAACGAGACTCAGATGGATTGGTCCATTCTGAAAACAGTATCACACAACAGGACATGCTGTTGTAAGTGCCTTGACAAATTCCTTTTTCATCTACTGAGCAGCTACCATATGCAGCCAGTAAGCTATATCTTATTTATATTACCTAGATGAGTTGGTATTTTTAATCCCCATTTTACAAGTGAGGCAATGCAGTCTCAAAGAGGTTAAGTAACGTGTCCTAGGTCACACAGTACCGGGAATCTAGGTTTTCTAACCCCCAAGCCTTTCCTCCCACATCAGAACCTTTTCACATGCGTGTTTTAAATGTCCATTTAAACTGACCGTTAGGAGTGACATTTCTAATAAAAGCGCAAATCAATTCACTTACTGCTATTTACTTTTTAATGTGGTAATTGTGGTGGGTTTGAGTGTGTCATCAGCAGAGTTAGAATTTCCAGAATTCCTTCCCCTGTCGAGTTTCTGGCTGGCATGTGCCCCAGGAGACACAGGTTTGGTAAGAACTAGGAAGGCAGAAGCAGCAGATACACTATTTCCACGCTTGGAGGGTGGGTGTGGGGGGCTGGCTGTGGCTCACTCACACCGACNNTCTTCTCCTGGCTCACCTGGCTGGCATGGGGGCAGCAGACAGCCCACAGCTTCCAGCTCCTACAAGTCCTCTTTCAGCTCCTCCAAACCCCAGGCAGGTGCCTGTTTAGTCCTATGACAAAGGATGCCACTGTCTCCAGCGGATCACCAGGGCAGGGCTTCCGGCCTGTGCTAGTGACTCCGGGCTGTCCTCATCCCTCCACGTCTTGCTCACCCTGCCTTCTTGGTGGCCGTCCTGCTGCCCTGAGGCTCCAGCACCAGATTCAAAAGAAACAGGCTCACAGAGGCTGTCGAACCACCTCCGACATCTGCGTAATATCAAATCCTTATGATAAATTCCTCCAGTTGTTTCTCCCATCAAACCCTTAGACAGTAATTGGAGGCTAATGCTCTTCTAATGTACTTTAAAATATAAGATCCCAAGACTATCTCACAGCTCCACTGTTTTCAGGTAACTACATCAAATACCTAGGAGCATGTAAGGAATACCTACAGGTGTCACGCGTCATGGTTAAAAAGCTCTGCTTGAAGTTATGAAAAAGTATACTCAGGATGAATGGCAGGTCTGTCTGGAGAGGTGCAGAGGTGGGAGGAAATCCCTACGCCTTTGACCCAGACTCCTTGGTTCTCCCAAATCACTTGGTGGTTTTTCCCCAGACCTGCCACCAAGGCCTTGGACTTGGCTGTGGCCTTGAGGGCAGGAATAGCTCCGAACTGGCTGCTGGAGAATGTGGACTGTCTAGTGGAAAATCCTGATGCCAGCTTGAGCTAGGCTGCAAGCATGCGGCTAGACAGGACAGAAGTGCCCGCATACTAGGAAGTGATGTGTCTTCTTGGACAATGACGGCGGATACTGTTCAAGATGCATAAGCTTTTCCAGACTCTCACAGCAGAAGATGAACAGCTTCACTTTTACAACCACAAGTAGTACATTCTTAAGGTTGTACGTGTGTATGTCAATGCGTTAAAATGACCGAATCAAGCGTAACTGACAATGGGGAACAGCAAGCAAGCCTATGATTGAGCTTCTATTAACCTAAAGCAGAAGATAATAACTTTCCACTTACATAAAGAAAGCAATAGCAACTAGAAAGTCTGTTGATAAGCCTCCGTTTATCCAAAGGAGGAAAAAATAAGTAAATCCGAGTGAGCCTCTATTTAAAGGAGAAAAGAGCAATTAGCAAATCCACGGATGAGACTTCATTTACCCAAGGGAGGAAAGGACACTCTACAAAAACATAAATGATTTTCTGTTTTTTGAAGATGGAAAGACTGACTTCAACTGTTTATTCCAGGGGGCGGCAAACTAGGGCCCATGGCGAGCTGGCTGTTTTTGTAAATAAACTTTTATTGGAACACAACTGTGCTCATTCTTTTACTTATTGCCTGCGGCCGCTTTCATGTGACAAGAACAGAGTTCATTAGCTGGGACAGAGACATATGGCCTGCAAGTCTAAAAGTATTGATTATGTGACCCTCAAATAAAAGTTTGCTGACCTCTGGTTTATTCTACGATCTCTATGACCTGTGAAGTATTCAACGACTTCCCTATTGCTTTTGTGTCTTCAATAAATAAATTACGCCTCATTGAAAAGCCTGACACCTCCTCTTGCGCCTCTGACTTCCTCAACATGCCTACTGTTCAAGAACACGGGGTTTTACTCGGTCCAAAGTGGGCCAGGGGAGCATTTGAACAGAATTGGGTGTCTGGCCATTCACTGGTTCTTGCGGCCACTAGGGGTCACTGTGGAACACAGGCTGCACACAGTCCCCGCAGATCTCCTAGTTCACAATTAGTACTGATCCCAGACTCAGCTGTAGGAAGTCTGCGGGGGTCTGAAGGGGTTCCAGCTCATTCACTTGCTCTGTCAGAAGCAGCCCCCCACAAAGTTCCTTGGGACTCTCAATCTTTGGCCAGGCGCCCCCACCCTCCTAACGAGTTCCCACATGGGTTTCTTGTCCTCCTCTGCCGGTGGGTGTTAGGTGGGAGCTTTGGAGTCCACTCTGATGGGTTTTCCTGACTTCCAGTCTTGAGGAGCAGAGGTCAGATGTCTGAGCCCCTTCCTTCTCTAGAGATCCTGGCTCCATGTGCAGAGTGATCCAGTCTCCCTCAGCCCTGACCCCAGCCAGCCACTAGGTCTTTATGGTGAGAGACCCGTCTTTGTTGGGTCACACAAGTTCTTTACAACCATCTTTAAGCAATGGTTTAACTGTCCCCTGTCACACGAGCTAAGAGGGACCAGTTGCCTCCTGATCAAAGGTTGACTATGAGGTGACTTGAGCAGAGGTGTGGGCAGGTTCAGGGATCTTATTACCAACTAAAGGAGGGGATAACCTTAAGCCCACTGGGCTAAGCCTTGGCTTACACCTCACAGGTTCTTCCCTGTTGTCAGTAGCATCTGAGATGGCGCCAATGCTCTCCACTGCCTGGCCGTCATGTCCCGGATAACCGCCCCCCTCCCCCAGTAGCCTGTGTCTACCCAACAGAACACTTCGGTGTTGGTGGGCTGTCAGCGTTGGGGGGTTCTAACTTCCATCTTGCTAGCAGACTCTCTCCCATGCTGGTTGTGATGAAGCAAACTTACGGGCCAACAGCCAGCCCACACCGTTGGCTGCACCATGGGGAGGCCACAGCGGTGAGGAACCAAGAGGGTTCCCCAACAGCCAGGGAGCCACTGAGGCCCTTCGACAACCTGCAAGGTACCAAATCTGGCACACAACCACATGAGCAAGCTTGGAAGTAGATCCATCCCCAGTCGAGCCTTCAGATGGGACCCCGGCCCTGGCAGACACCTCGACTGCAGCCTTGGGTGATGCCAAAGCAGCGGACCAGCCAAGTCATGCTGGATTCCCGACACACAGAAATGGTGAGATTGTTTTTGTTGTGCTGTTTTAAGCCACTGGGCTTGTGGTCATTCATTATGTAGCAGTAACTAATACACCTGTCTGTAGACCACACAGGCGCCAAAGATATGAAAAGTTGGTAGGTATCATAACTGTATCTACCTCAAAAGACTTCTATGTTTTTCAATAGTGGCATGCAAATTAAAATACTTCTCAGAAAAATAAAAAGTCTGACCTAAACAGTGGAGTATTTTGCACAGACTGTGAAAACCCAAGCAGAGTGATACCTGTCCTGGGTCCAGGTGTTGGGAGGTATTATGGACTGAACGTTTGCGTCCCTCCCTCTCCCCAAATTCATACGTTGACATCCTAACCCCCAATGTGATGGTATTTGGAGGTGGGGCCTTTAGGAGGTGATTAAGTCATGAGGGTGGAGCCCCCAAGAATGGGATTTGTGCCTTTATAAAAGAGACCCCAGAGAGTTCCTTTGCCCCATCTGCCATGTGAGGACACAGCGAGGAGATGGCCTCCTGTGAACAAGAAAGTGGGCTCTCACTAGACCCCAAATCTGCTGGTGCCTTAATCTTGGGACTTCTCAGCTTCCAGAACTATGAGAAATGAATTTCTGTTGCTTGCGAGCCACCCAGTCTGTGGCACTCTGGATTACAGCAGCCCGGATGGACAAAGCCGGTCCCTTGAGCAACCAAATCTTTTTACAGCTAACGTTTCTTGCAGCGGCTCCAAGTGGTGGGCACGGATTTAAATTTGTTAGCTGTGTTATCTCATTAGACCCACCCCAAATCTCTTGTATTATTATTTGCTCCAGTTTTCCGATGCCAAAACAGACTTAGTGAGCAAGACAGGCAAAAATCCCCTCCCTGAAGGGGCTGAAGTTTTAGTGAGGGAGAGACAGACAATCAGTAAATAATCAAATACGTGACATCATGCCAGGTAATTATAAAGGCTGTAGGGTGAAAAAAACCTATAAGAATGAGAAAATAAAGATATGGGGATAGAATTTTAGATAGAGTTATCATGGAGGGCTTTCTTGAGGAGGTGACAATGGGGTAGAATCCTGAAACCAACACTGTAGGCAGAGGGTGCAAACACCCTGAGGTCAGATTGTGGGTAGGAGCCCAGGGTAGGTGAGAAACAGCAGGGGGGATCTTGAGGCTGAACCATCCAGAAGGTGGGTAGGTGAGGGGGATGCTAGGCAGGCCTACATTACGCAGGGCCTTGTAGGAATTTGGATTTTATTCTCTTTGTGAAGGGAGGCCCATTCCTCCGCAGCAACAGCTCTTTGTTGGGGAAGTCCCACTACCTTACTCACACCTGGCCAGTGGGAAGGACACGGTCCCTTCGACCCGGGCTCTGGATCTGCCCTTTCCAGGCTCTGCTCTCCCTCCACAGAATAACCACAGTGTGAGAGAGCAGACTTGGAGGGGGGACAGTGGCTGGTGGAAAAAATGACTCATGGCTCGGCCTGGCAGGGGACCCTCCCATTGCCATATCTGCTTTCTGTGTGAGTGTGGAAAACCCACATTCCACAAGGGCCCCTCAGCCTGGCCCTGGTCACACACACTCGTCCCTCCCTTCCCCGCAAGCCGCAGGTCAGGCCCCGCCGCCGTGCGGGGGTTCCTCTCGGTGTGCGTGTCCCACGGGCAGAGCGCCGGGCCTGGCCTCCGCCAGAGCTCCGTGTGCTCCAGGCTCCAGAAATGTTGATTTTGCATCTGCCAGTTCGCAAGGCAATTATCGGTAACCGAACCCACAGCCCAGGAAATGTGACTTCATCAGGACACCGAAGCCCAGGAAGGGAGACACTTCTGGGCCCAGGGCCGACCACAGACACCACGGACGGGAGTTCCGCACTGTGGCTTCGGGTGACATCACTGCGGCTCGGGTCCGAGACGTGACAGCAGGACCAGCCCCCAAGGCCGGACCCAGGGTGTCTGTGGGAGGCTTCCCCTCCGTCTGCCCACCAAAACCCCGGCGCTCCCGTTTCCAGCACCACGCGAAGATGGATACGGTCTGCGGAGGGGAGTGAGCTGTTAACGGGCTCGCCCAAAAGGAAGGTCGATCTCCAGTGCTACGGATTTCTGAGAGGAGGGGGTTTGAGGTTAACGATTTAGAAATGTATAAAATACTACTGCTACAATGATTTGTGGGGGCCTCCCCTAGCACCCTAGAAAAACACGTAACCAAGGAAACGCTGGACAAATTTCCACACCCCTCTGAGCAAACAGTATTTCAACTCTGTGCTTTAAACACACACACAGCTAGTCCGTCTAAAACTTTCTGCAGAGGCACAAAAGCTAAGGCACCGAGCCTGAGGACTTAGAGTGGATTTGCTGGGGGCACTTCCATTTCCTGAGATACGAGGGGAATTAGCCAGGCCTTTCACATCCTAATGGCCGGAACTTGTGGCAACAGCGACTAGAAGTAGCGCAGACCCAAAGGCAGGTCTGTGTGGTGGGTGAGCGGCTGGTTAGAGAATCAGAGTCTGGAGTTCGAATCCTGCCTCTGCGCCTCTCTACTTGGGTAACGCTGGGTAGGTTTCATTTTGTGTCCTTCTGGAAAATGGAGTTGACAACATTTAGCTTTCGCTAAATGCTTCGGGGAGGACCGCATGATGCCCTGTGTGTAAAGGACTGGGTGAGGGGCGTCACACATCAGCTGACTTCCACAGCGTCTCCCCCTGCGGCTCCCTCCTCTAGCTGCCTGGCTGCTGAGCTCGCTGTCCCCATGTCCAGGCCTGGAGAGGCGGTGTCTGCAGGGGTGGCTCTGAACTCCAGGGACTCGGGCCCGAGTTCAAGTTTGTTATTAGTGGTGGGACCTGCCGCCATAACCGCCGCTCTGGGCCCGGTCTCCGCATCTGTCACCTGGCTGCAGATCACACTCACCCTGCCATGGCTGCTGGGGGTATTAAGTGAGGCAAAGCCGGTGACCCCAGAGTCCTAGACCAAAGTGAGGTGATGGTATCTTCTCCTGGTTCTTTTCTCCCTTTCAGCTCTGGGTCTTCCTCCCTCGACTGTTCTCGAGTGCACTATTTCTTGCTAGGCCGTGAGGTCAGTAATCAAGTGGGAGAGAAAGCCAGTGCTGGAATGTGTCCACCTGTGCCCTTCTAAGGGCTCCAGATTAGGCCCCAAGACCAGCTCTGACCCCGTGGCAGCCAGTCCAGGCAGAGGGAGAGGACCCCCTCTTTCCATAGCCCCACTCCAATGGCAGGCCCTGGGAATAACAGCGGGTGGGGCAGGGGGCTCTCTGCAGGCAGAGCTCCAGAGAAGCTGGCCTTCAGAAGATGCTTCCGATCTGTGATAGCCTTTCGCACACCCTGAATGGCATCTGTCAGCTTTTCCAAGTAGTAGCTCTTCTCTCCCCGCCGCCCTCCTCTCTCCCCGCCGCCCTCCTCTCCTGGAAGCCAGAACCTGGGCACTACTGACATCTGGACCAGATCCTTCTCTGCTGCGGGCGGTGTCCTGGGCACCGTAGGATGTCCAGCTGCACTCCTCACCGGCAGCCACTAGATGCCAGCAGCGCCTCCCTACCTCGTAACAAAGTATCTCCAGACTCTGCCAAATGACCTCGAGGGGGACAAAATGACACCTGGGGGACCCCTTCTTGGAGCTCCTTGCTATTTTTCATCCTGATGAGCTCAGAGAACAGACATTGCCCTCATGCTGATGAACTGTCATCTTCTAATCAACACTGGTCACCCATCAAATCTTCTGGGATGGTGTGTGTGTGCGTTCACATGTATTGGGGGGGGTGTGCGTGGGGGGGGGCTGTGTTCAGCCTGTGCCACTCCCATCAGAGGGAAGGAAGTGCCAGAGATGGGAATAGGCGTGTGAAGGAAGAATCTTCTCCCTGGACAAGCCACCCTGCAAATTCCCAACAGCGCTGACTTAGCAGAGAAGGCCTCCCACGGACTGGCTCCCCGTCACATCCTGCTGAGCTCGGGGCAAAGGCCCAGAGCTACGCCTCCTTGAGGGCCCCACGAGGGTCTGGCCTCGGAGAGCCTCCCCACGGAGCTGTAAGGCTGGCATGACCCTTCCCCTTTGGCAAATGAGGAGCCCAAGGTGGCAGACGGATCTTATTTCTAGGACTGTGTTTGTCACAGACTCGCCCTCATGGTGCAACCCTCCAGCCCCCCAGCCAGGCAGCCGTGAAGACAAAACCTTTGTCATCTCAATTTGCCGGGTCGCTGCCAAGCATTTACAGGCTCGCAGAATTGCATTAGTAAGGATTTCAAGCCTACGACAAAGAACAGAGACGAATACACAAGAACAGCCTGGCTCCACCGCCCAGCTTGGATCAGAGCTGCTTCGTGACTTCAGTTCTTCAACTTTTATTGAAAAATCACATATGTGCAGAAAAATGCACATGTATGATGTGATCAGCTGGATGAATTGTCACAGAGCGACGCCAGCATCCAGACTAACAAATCTATTAGCAGCCTCCCAGAAAACCCTTCATGTGCCCATGGTTTGTTTTTAAGAAACAAAACCTATCTTTGCGGCAGATCAAGTTAAAGCCTCATGGGTAACTGTCCCACCCTCTCTCTCTCTCTCTCTCTCTCTCTCTCGCCCTGGTGCCATCATTCTGAACATGCCACCCATCATTCCCAGCTCTGCTCTCACGTTGACAGGACACAGACACATAAACAATTCACGTTATTACTTGTCAGGCTGAACGCTTTACAGAAATAAAATACTATGCTTTTCTCATTCTGAAGTGATGTTTTGAAATCTGTCCACGGTCGTAGATGTAGCCGCGGTTCCTTTTCCCTGCAAATATGTCACAAGTGCCGTTCCATCTGCCCGGTGCCGGACCCCTGGACGGCTTCCCGTGTTTCCCTACGACGCACGTCTACACACCACGCTGGGGTGAGTGTCCTTCAGCGTGGCTCCCGCACCCAGGAATGAGGCTTTTTCCAGGGTACCAAAGCAGAGGGGTGGAACTGGTGTGTCACAAGACACGTGTGTATTCAATTTTGCTCTCCCCAGGGGCTGTGTCAAAGTCACAAACATTTTAAACTGGGGGAGAGTATCACTGAGTTTCTGTCCAAAAGTCACAAGCTGTCAGGCTACGGAGCTGAGAAAGTCTGCATAATATCACAATAATGAATGTTAACCCTCACAAGTGGGCAGATTTCACCCAAAATCTAGACTTGAAGCCTTTTGCGAAACATTGAAAAGTTTGGTAGTTTTGGGCCCAGACAGCCTCTGGAGGCATAAAGGGACCCTGGAGGTCAGGCCTGGTAGAGAGATCCGCTGAAGTGCTCAGCGCTAAAGCACGGAGGTTTGGAAGGCAGGGAGAGGTGCTGGGGGGGGGGGGGAGCAGGGGGAAGTGAGGTGGGTCCCAAGGCTGGGGATGAGCCGGAAGTGTGAAAACGCTGTGAGCTTTGTAAGATGGGGGGTGTTCACCATCACCCGGTAGCTGTGCTTGGTTACTGAGCTGTGAGTCCTTCCACTGATCCGAACCTTCTCTGGGCCCAAATGCCCTCCTAGAGGGTTTTGCATGCACGTGTGAAAATTAACCCAAACTTCTGTGCTCCTCATATGTGCAGCTGGGGTGCAGGGTGAGAGGTGCCCCCAGGAGCGTGAGCCTGGAGGTCATCAAATGTTGAGGCGGCCCAGGGCCCTTCCAGGAGCTGGGCAGCGGGGCTGGAAAAACAGGCTAGATTTCTAGAGCCTATTAAGAGTGGAGATAAACTTGGGGTGCCTGGGTGGCTCAGTCAGTTAAGCATCTGCCTTCGGCTCAGGTCATGAGCTCAGGCTCCTGGGATCGAGCCCTGCGTCGTTGGGCTCCTTGCTCAGCGGGGAGCCTGCTTCTCCCTCTCCCACTCCCCCTGCTTGTGTGCTCTTTTCCCCGCTCTGACAGAGTTGGTCCTGAGGTCTGTGGGGTCAGGCACGAGACCCCACTCTGCCACTGGCTGTCAACAAGGGTTCTGGCACCATCTAAGCTAGCATGTGCCTCAGCAGCCTGCAGAATGGGGCCATAACACCTCAATCACAGGCTGTTGCAAAGGTGAAAAGGCCAACAGTCCCCCCTCCCCCAGACGCTGGTTACCCCTGCTGTTATCACCACACTGGTACTCACAGGACCGTCTCTCTGAGCCACAGGCGGTGGGATCAGCAGCCCTGCCCTGTGTTCCCCAACCCCACACTGATCTCTCTAGAAATCCCAATGCCTTGTCTCCCACATGCCACGCCACGACCCTGAGTTTAGGACTGGTGCCCTCAAGTCCTCTGCACCCCAAGTGCCCGGCAGACCCCCAGTGCTCAGGGGCCCACCCTCAGTGTAGGCTGAATGAACCGCACTTTCTCCTGTAGCTGCCTGGGAAGAGGTAATTATCAAGCTGACCTGAGAGGTGAAGAATCAGAAGTTCAAAGAGGTTAACCCAAAGTCACACAGCTCCAAAGGGGTAGAAACAGAAACCAAATCCAAAGTCCAGCCTCTTCCCTTTATTACCCAACGGCTGGGAATTCAAAATCCTTTCTTCTGTTTCTGGAATGAACTTGGTGCATCCTTTGAATAGGGGCTGGGTGTTTGGGATCAACCTCACCCCAAGCCAGATGGTCAAGAATTCAGCTTGGGTGAGAAATTTCCTTAACCTCACTCTCCCTCCCCCACCCTGGCCCTGGATGGCCCCCTCCCCTTCAACTCCTGTGCAGAGAACCTGCTTGTTTGAAGTGGAGGTAGGTAGACTTGCTCCTGCCACCCTCTCCAGGAACTGGAAGGATGGAGACGCTTTGTTATCTCTGCTTGACTCCAGCACCGGGGTCAGTATAATTCAGCAGTTTGGTGCCTGTTCTCGAGTGGGGGAAAAGGGCAGGGGGGCAATCTGGCCCCCAGCCATTCATTCACAGATTCCTCCAACTTAGACTTGTGACGCTGTCTAAACTTAGATGAGTAATCATTGAACTTTACGTGAAAAGTATTATTTTATTAAACCCAAGTACTGAAAATCTACCATAATTTCCACATTCCCTTTTGACTTTTAAAAGCAAAATTTTAATTTTAAATAGGGAGGTGGCTTTGGCCTTCCTCAACCCTCGAGGGGCCCTGATTAGGTGTCAACGTCAAGAGGTTTCCAGAGCTCAACAAAAGCTGGGTTTATGCAAAATCTAAGATCATCACAAGTTAATTAGGGCTCAGACAAGCCTTTGTGACAAACATCGTCTAATCGGTTCCATCCTTACCCCCCTCCAAAAGTCTGTGGAAGAAGAAGCATGACATCCAAATAATAAGAAACAGAGGCTCTTTTTACTTCTTTGGGTCCCAGCCCCTTTGCCCATCTGATGGCTGCTCTGGGCCTCGGTCCAGGGAAGCGTGCAGGGCTGCCTACAGCATCTGCACCCAGATCTGGGGATTTCCATGAACCCCTTGTCCCCAGCCAAGGATTTTTAAGTAAGCCAGTTAAAACAGTGGAGAAATGTAATTCATGATCGGGGCGACTGTCCCCCAGCTGTAACATTTAATAGTATATTCTACAGTCCCTGAACCCACTGGCTGGAAGCCCAGTCTCTCTGTGGGACAGACACAGGTCCAATCCTGCCCCTGTGATATTGGGCAAAGGACCCCCTCATGAAAATGGAAACGTGAATGGGACCAACCTCGCAAAGCTGTCAAGAGGATCGGAGTTAATGTTTGTAACTTGTGCAGCAGGGTCCCTGGCATACTGTAAGTGCCCAGGGAGTGTTCGCCCCCCCACCCCCCCCCCCCCCCCCCCCCCCTTCCAGGCTCCAGTATAGTTGATGGATCAAGCCCTCTGCCAGGTCAGACCTCCGGCTCCCCCGAGCCTGCAGGGCTCGCCTCTGTGCAGCCACTAGAGGGAGCACTTGCCTTTCCTAACACAGAGGCTCGTCCTGCCAGACCTTCCACTAAGGACGCGCGGGATCCCAGACACGGGAGCCTGACCTGAAACCTTCCCGAAACCACAGCCGGCGTGGGGTGGGTAGGGGTGTGGATGGCCCTGCATTTTGCACAGGCCTCTAATTTACAGTTTCTCATTTACTTGGCCTGAGATTCCTCTTCTCCCCTAGATCCCCGGGCTGGCCCTCTGCTTCCTGCTCTGAAAGAACCTTCCTTTGTGGGGCAGGTCCAGCCCGGGTGATGAATTCCGATCGATCTCCCAGGGGAGATGCTTCATCGCCCAGCCTCCCTCCCAGTGGGCCTCGAGACCCCGTTCTGGCCGAGGGCTTGAAAGCGGGAGCTCACTCCTGTAGCACAAGCTCTGCTCCTGTTTGTGTCACAGACGCAGCAGGCATCCTCCCAGCCTGCCGTCCTGCCTCGGACGCTGGCGGCTCCGGTGGCCATCGTGACACTGGGAGGTGACACGCACAGACAGACGGAGAGCAGAGAGACAGCCTGGGCCCACCTCTGAACTTCCTGTCCCTCCTGGGACCGCGCTAACACTCACGCCCCTTGTGAGCCTCGCACAGCTGCCCTGCCTGTTGCTCTGAGGAGAAGATCCAAGCTGAGGCCCCTGAGGGCCTGGTCTCCTGCCCCTTCCTTCCTTCCATCCTGACACAGCGGCCTTCTTCTCTGCTGCTCTACTCTGCAGAGTCCATTCCTGCCTCAGGCCATCTGCACCTGCTCTTCCCTGCATCTGGAAAGTTCTTTACCCAAATGTCCAACACCAGCTCTCATCATTCGAGCCTCGGCTCAGACGTTCCCTCCTCAGAGGTGCTTTCCCCCACGACCTCCTGCTCCATCCACCGTGAGGACCTAGCCTCAGCCTCCCCATGGCACCAGCACTACCTGCAATGGCCTCGTTTCTTTATTTGGCACCTGGTCACTGACCTTCCGTGGTGGGTGGCACAGAGTGGGTGCCCAAGGAATACCTGCCCAAGGAACAAATACGTTTGGCTTTTTGCTGGACCTCCTTCGAGTAGGTGTCTGTTCTTTGCACTTAATAAAAATTCGTGGCGAAGAAAATGGAACAGAAAAATTAACCCCGAACCAAGCAACACAACACATTCTGCTCTGGCTGTGGGAGGCTGAGCTCTCACCTCTCCTCCCAGCCTCCCACCCGCCCTCCTCCAACACACACACCATCCCCCCCCTTAGCCCAGACACCGAGACCCCGCGGTCCATCGACACTCGGCTGCCATTCCTGGCACTAACGCGTTCCTCCTGGGGAAGAGCCTTCTAGCGCATGAGGCAGTTAGCGTCAACATCTCGGCTCTGGATGTTCGTCAACAAAACGGATGAAGGCAGGGGCTGCCTGCGGTGTCCCCCGAGCTCACAGGTGAACCTGGATTTCCCCAGGAGAGGGTTCCTGGAAAACTACACGAACAGCCGCCCTTTGCAGAACCGCATGCTGAAATGCATCAAAGGGCGCTTATAAAGGGGAAGGTCTGCGCAGGAAGTGTGAATCGGGGCCCCCATTACACAGTGTTTTGAATTCTGAGCTTGTTCATTAGGGTTCCCAGGAAAACTCAAGCTAGCTGTCATATCCACAAGTGTCACTGAGCGGCCGATTACAACCCCCCCGCCCCACACCGTGCAGGAGAGGTCTGGCCCTACAGTCCCGCGAGCCCGGCCTTGAGAACTGGCACAACCATCCGTGAGCTGTGGGACATCCAGCCCATCACGGAACTTCTCTGTGCCTCAGTTTCCCCATCTGTAAGTGGACGTCAGACTTGGAGCCACTTGGTGGACAACGTCATCTAGGCTTTTTCTGGAGTGTGATTTGGCAGAATCAATTTCAGCGAAAGACACGAATCTCCTTTTACTCCACAATGTTCCTACTAGGAATCTAGACCCGAGGAGGATTCATGTTCCAGAATGTTCATAGAAGGTCATGTGCAACGGTATGTGTTGTGTACACGCATGTTCACGCACACGGCAACACCCTAAATGTCCATCAACAAAGGGGTGGGTTAAATAAATTCCGGCACCAAGAGAAAACTGGAAAAGTATAAAGCAGTTAAATGAATGAGGCCGAACTCAACGGGAGACTCGAAATAGGTAAGAAACACAAATTTTAGAACAATATTATGACATGATTCCTTTTAATGTTTTTGGAAAACTGCATTCAGTGCTTTTATACACTGTTGCTTAAGTTCATGATCTCTGGGCTCCACGCCCTTTCCTGGGGGGTGCAGAGGGGCTTCAACAGTACACAGAGCAGCCTGGCGGCCGGCGCTCTCCCGTCTCCTCCAGTGTCTGCCCCGGCCTGGAGGTGGGCGGGTGTGGAGCCCCAACAAAGAAGTACTGGAAGCCTTGAAATCACGCTCTGTTGGTTCTTCCCCTCAGAGTCACATGACGGACTCCAACTCTGAGTCCACCAAGGGCCGCGGGGACTTGGGTGGGGGAGCAGGGGACCCATTTGCTGGCATGGGGCTTGGGCCTCCAGGGCCTCAGGGGCCCACAGGGTCACCCCGTGGACACTCTGCCCCGTGGCCCTCTTCCTCCTCAGTGGTTTGCATGCTTCCCCTTGACCCCCCCCCCGCTCTGGCTTCCACCTCCTCTTCTCCCGGCGGGCCCTGGGGGGGGCGGCTGGCTCCCTGCTTCCCATGCTGGTGTGGGGGAAGGGCGCGGGCAGCCGCCGGTTCTGAAGGTGGAGAGAAGAAAGGAGGGAAGAGCCCCACATGATGATGAAGACGAAGGCTGGCAGAATCTAAGCAGCAGCCAGCTCTCCTACGGGGGCGCGGGCCGGGCAGCCGTGAGCAGCACGGATAACGCCCTAGGACGCCCAAAGCGCCTGTCCTCCGTCCCGTCTGCCCTGAGCGACATCACCAAATAATGCTCCCTCTGTTATTTCTGCCATGGGAAACTCCAGCCTCCAGGAAATGGGGGGAGGCGAGTGCGGAAGAGGAAAAGCACAACACAAGCCATGGCGGGAAGGGCCTCTGGAGGGGGGCCTGGACGTGGGGAGCAGGGCAGGGGTGGGGCGGGCTGAGGGGTGGCTCTCCAAGGCTGCACCACCCTAGCACGGGACAGAGGGTTTTCTGAATGGCATTTCTCACGGTCTGTTGACAGGTGTGTGTGTGTGTGTGTGTGTGTGTGTGTGTGTGTGTAAAAACTGCTACAGAAAACTAAGGGAAGAGTGAAACAGAGAGTCCTGTCAGGCCAGCAGGCAGTTCCAATTCTGAGGCCCGCAGCTGGTCCCTGGACTGCCCCGCAGGACAGGGAGCCCAGGGCTTACTGAGACCGCGCCCCGGAGGGCAGACCAGAAATACCAACCTTTTTCTATCAAGAGCCAGAGAGCCAATATTTTAAACTGTGGGTCAAGAGGCAAAACTGAACTGTGTAAGTATTTGTATTTATAAGATTTAAAAAAAAAATCTCCATACATTTTGTTATTAATGAAATTCAAAATATAGTAACTAAGTACAACTTTAAAAAATAATACAAGTTTACCAAGGAGAGGAACGGAACATGGACGAGAACATTTCGCTTCACTGGGGTTCAAAGTTAGTGTTCCCGATCATTGAAATCAACTGCAATGTTGGATTTTTTCCGACAGTGTAAAAAGGTGAAAATCTTTCTCAGTGTTGGGGGCGTCCAGAACCCAGCTGCCGGTTGGGGGGCGGACTGCCCCGGAAACCGGGCCTCTTCTCTAAACCTTCCCGGGTCACCGCAAGGGACACTGCCAACACCCAGGGGCACACAGACAAAGGCAACTTCTCCAAGTACTTTCTGTTGACAAAAAATAAAATACTGTGCAAAAAGAGCACACAGCTCTGATTTGGCTTCAAGAAAGTGCCTCAGACTGGAGTCCTGAATTGACTCTGTGCCACCCAGCCAGAGTCTTGAGGTCCCCCGGCAGGGAGGAGCCTGGGTCAGAGGTGGGGAGATGGCTGAATGGCAGGAGCTAGGGCCCATCCACAGAGTCTGACTCTATGGGTCAGAGACAGGGCCCAGGAGTCTGAACGCTAACCAGCACCCCCTTCCTCCAGCCAGGTGATTCTATGGTAAGGGGGTCCGTGGGCCCTACTTAGAGAAACACTGGTAGAGAGAAAGGGAGACAAGGTGGGACAGGAATGTGAAAGTCCTGCATCATGAACAGTGGCTGTGACTACAGGGTGCTGTCCGGGGGCACCCCCTTCCTGCCTTCCTGCCATCTCCTGTCTCAGAGGATCCTTCCCCTCCAGCAGCCCTGAGCTAGGAAATGTCAGGGCACCCGTTTACTGCTGAGGTGCGGGGCGGATTAAGTAGCTGACCCAGAGTTACCCATCGAGGAAGCGTGCAGCCAGAACTAGAGGAAGACAGCCTCGCTCCACAGCCTGTCATCTTTAAACCTAAAGCTTCTATCTAAGGGCTTCTGGTGACATGGCGACTCACAAAGCCATTCTCAAAGCGTAACAGTTTGGGGGGCGCCTCGTGGCTCAGTTGGTGAAGCATCTGCCTTCGGCTCAGGTCACGATCCCGGGGTCCTGGGATCAAGCCCCGCATCTGGCTCCCTGCTCAGCAGAGAACCTGCTTCTCCCTCTCCCTCTGCTGCTCCCCCTGCTTGCACGCTCATTCTGTCAAATAAATACAATCTTAAACAAAAAACCAAAAAAATAGACTAGTTTGGCAGTACTTGGAAAGAAAGGGGGAGAAAAGGAAACCAAGGCACAGAGGACCTACTACACGTCTAGGACTTTAGATACAATCTATGTTAATTCTCACGACAGCCCTGTGAAGTAGGGGGGACTGTACCCACCTGCCACATGGGGACACTCCCAAAGGAGAGGCCAAGTTACATGCCTCAGCTCACAGGAGGTAAGTCCACGATCCTACCAGGGGCAAACCGAGGCCGATCTGGCCCCCAGTCCATACCACCGAGCTCACTGCTACCACAGTCTTCCTGAACCTCAGAAAGCCCCGAGCTCTGACTCTGGCAGCTCTTGCTACGTAACACACCACGCCCAAACTCCGCAGGATACCGTAAGAATTTACTCTCCTGTTCAAAGGTGCGTAGGAAAATGGAGATGGTTTTTTCTACGTGTATTTATTTTGGGGTCCAGCACAGAAAGACGGCAACTACCCAGGAGTTTGTTATTCTTGTGGGTAAACTCTGGAGCTACCTGAAGGGCAAGCGGAAGTGTGTGATCCTTTGTACGGTCTGGGCTCACAACTGGCACACTGTCACTTTGACCACGTGATCTACTGATGAAAACAGACCACAAGGTCAAGCCCAACGTCAGTCGGGCAGGGAATATACTCCTAGGGAAGTGGGAAGAGAGTGAACATTTGCTGAACAACACTCTAAAGGCTGATCTGGGGGACCTGAGAGCTCCGGGACGCCCTCCCCTGCCTTGTTTGCAGATGCTCCAATACTGGGATGCAAAAGGCTTAGTCTCAAGGGAGGGGGGGGAAGAGAGACACTGATTCTGCAATAGCAAGGCTGGCAACAGACATAAGGAGAGCAGAGCAGGTGTACACCACCAGGGAGGGGTGGGGACTGGGACCAGCGGAGAGCACAGGCCTGCCCAGCTGCTTCTCGGCTCTTGCAGACTGTGCACAGTTGTGCCACCTCTCCGCTGACTCCTGCCAGCCCTGCCAGCTTGGCCCTGGCTCCCGAGTACCCGACCCGCTGTCATGGGAAAGGTGAACCTCCGAGAAGTAATATTCTAGAAGAAACATGCTGCGGTCTTTGTGCTGTACTGCATAACGAGACGCTCTCAGCACTGCCAGAGGTCTGCTGAGGTCTACCTGAGCCCTTCGTCCCGCCTAGCTGGGCTCCTTCCCCCGGAAATGGGGATTTGTTCCTCCGGCTGCTCTCCTCCCCCGGTACTCCTCACTGTGGGGTGGGACCGAGGCACAAGCCCAGGCATTACTGGTGCAAAAATAGACAGGTCTGATCAAAAGAGATCAGAATTATAACTAAGTGCCCTGATCATTCTGCAAGATCCTTGTAGGAGGAAGAGGAGGAGGGAGAGGAAAATGTGAGCATAGATTAAGCAGCCTTGAGCAGAAGGATGGGACTCTGGGGAACCGGAGCCGGACAAGGACCCAGGTGCCAGCTGCCTCCAAGCCCAGCGCCAACCTGGGAACATCAGGAAGGACCCCCGGCCACGCCCCAAACCCGACTGGTGATAGTCCTTTGGATCAGGCACCACCCCCTAGGAGTAGAATCTGCAATGTTTGCATGTTTCACATCCAAGCCTCTTTTCACAATCGAATCAGCACCCCAACATTTCTGAGTGCTGTCCCTTCCCAACTGTCACTATGTGTGATCGGCGGGGCTGGTTTTCCTCCCAGTGCTGGAGGTGAGCAGCAGTTGAAGTCCAGGTGGCAGCCTCCGTGCGCCTCTCGCAGAGGAGGACGCATGCCCGAGGGTGCTGGGGCCACCCTGGCCACCAGCAACGGGGACACGGTCAGCCACAGCTGTGCCAAGCCCCACTGGCGTCTGAGCAAAAGGAAAAATCAGTCAGATGGATCCTGTCTGTGTTTAAAACTGTGATATTTTGCCTTGTGGATATTTGCCTTGGATTCTTTTTGTAGATTTCGATTTTTAAAAAAGAGTGCGCCACTTGTCTCATCCTACTCGTGGCCCTGGTGCTTGCAGTCGGAAGGCTGGCGCTCCAGTCCCGGCTCTGCTGCTTGCAGATCGATGTGACCTGGAGCAAACTGCTTGGCCTTTCTGAGCCCTGGTGAATTCACCTGTAAAACAGGGTTGCTAATACCCCCTGGGCTAGATTCAATAAGACGATCGTATGTATATGATAAATGTGATCCCCTGACCGTGAGAGGTCTTCTGAGTGAATACCCAACTCCTTCTCCAGCCGTGAACAGGATCAGGCATGGGCCTACGGGATGAACTTGCATAATCCTAGCAAAGCCTCACCACAGCCCCCCGAGATTTGGACCATAGGAAATACATCCCATGGTTAGAGGTATCCCAGTTTCCCAGATGAGGTGACAGGCAGAGACAGGGGCCACTCAGCAGTGACTGTGAGGTCTGCGCAGAAGGCACCAGATTACACACGTCTGTCAGGGCCAGAGGGAGCACACAGGGAGCGGCAGGCCCGAGACCCAGACTCCAGCGCTGAGCCGGGCTGATCAACAGTCCTCATCACCGTATTTTGAGGCTCGTGAATTTTCGTCACCCTGTGCTGCTTGGGATCAGCTTTTACAACTGAAACGGCTCTAAAATTGCAATCGTGGGTGCTGGCCTTAGTCACTAACACAAGCAGCACCCGCTGTGGCCACCCAGGCTGCTCTCAGAGCCGAGTGCCGTGGGGTCGGCTGCTGTTGGCATTCAGTGCACATGGGACATGGGAGCTTGGGGCCATCCTGGCCACCCCCCGAGCAGAGGCAGCAACAAAACAAAGCCTCTCTCGACAACCAGGGGAAGCTGCAGGAAGGACATATGACCTCTTGTCTGCAGGAGCCCTCTTGTGACCATGAAGTGAGAGTGGTCAAAATGCGAAGGTGAGCAAAGCAGAAAGACAGGATAGAGAGCGAGCTTAGGTTCCTCATGTCCCTTGTGGGCAGCTAAGTCAATGCCAGCAGGTCCCTACCTTGGGGGATATTGTGGTGAAAGAACAAATCCCCACTCCTCCCCCAGTACACACCTGTTTGTTCAAGCCACTGCTGGTCAGGTTCCTGCTCTGTGTGCAACCAACACAGTTTGCACTGACACAGCTAGTGATCAGCCTCTTACACTGTGTATAACCCGGTTACTCCTGCAAAGTTTTGTCTGGGGTAAGAGTTTCTGGTCATCAGCCCATGAAAACGTGTCTGCATATGCATGTAATGTGCCGACCCACTTTCAAAGCAAATACCCTTCCGCCACGAGACCACGAGTATCTCCCGTAGTCTGTCCAACAAACAGAGCCACGAGCATGTGCAAAGGTCACAGAAGCTTAATATTAAAACAGGACACAGCAAACAGCCTCAAGGCAAGATCACATCTCCCGTGCCTGCCACTGACTGGCCTGACCTGAAGAACGTCTGGAACACCAGCTGCAAGGGACTCTGGGAAATGCAGGTGGGCAAGTGCAGAAGGAAGGTAAAAATGGATGCTGAACACCGGTTCGCTACATCTACCACCTGGCAAAAGAGGGGCATCCCTGGATTTCCCAAAAATCTTTTAAAATGTGATTTCATGGGGCGCCTGGGTGGCACAGCGGTTAAGCGTCTGCCTTCGGCTCAGGGCGTGATCCCGGCGTTATGGGATCGAGCCCCACATCAGGCTCCTCCGCTATGAGCCTGCTTCTTCCTCTCCCACTCCCCCTGCTTGTGTTCCCTCTCTCGCTGGCTGTCTCTCTCTCTGTCAAATAAATAAATAAAATCTTTAAAAAAAAATGTGATTTCATGCTTAAGTATCTAGCACAGAGAACAAACACAGGCCCCCAAAACACAAATCAAAATCCCCCAAACACATAAGGTAGCTCTAACAGATACTCAGGCAAGTCAGTTAAATTCCCAGCTCCTCTGTTCTTTTGTGTCTGAAATGGACACGATATCCACTGCAGCTAAGATGCAAGGTTTCTGTGAAGATAAAATGGGATAATACAGGGAAGGGCATTTGGTCGGTGGTCCAGGGCTCTAACGTCTAAAGAACTTAGGGAATCAGATCTACAGCTAGGAGTCAGAACTGGCATTCAGGATGGAAAAAAATGAAAATAAGACAACCACTGATCGAAGCAAAATATGCCCAGCTATGGCAGATGGGCTGAAAAGAATGACGTTCATCTGGGGAGAGATGATGTCAGCGTTTAGTGAGCCTGGGAAACAACCCATCATTCCACAAGGCACACGTGACATGTTTTCAAATCACAGTCAAGGGGAACCAAGTATCAGAGGGAAACTGGGTGCTTCGGTGTTTCGTCCAGCTGAGCTCTCTCCCTCCCATCTGTCTCAGCTCTGCCCCTCCCTCCAGACCACCACCTCTTTCCGGTGGAGGACTGCACTAACTTGGTCCAGATGCCCCAGCAACCTCCCCCCTCAAAGAAGACTTCTGAGCTCCCACTGCACAGCGGGTGGGGGGAAACTCCTAAAATTCAAATATGACCATCCTGCTCCCTCATTAGTAAACCCTCCAAGGCTCCCGACTGCCCCCAGCATCTACCCTGAACTCAGGCTATCTATCATCTTTCCAGTGGCTTCTCCAATCTTATCCTCTGACTCTCATATTCCATCACATTCCACCACCTAGTTAACTCAAATTGGGCACATTTCCTGCTCGCATTAGGCCTCTAAGTATCTGCCCCTGCTATTCTCTGGTCCATCCTCAAGGCTCTGCTCAGTGGTCACCTCCTCCAAGAAGCCTTCCCTGAATCCCACCTACTAATTAGACACCTCTCCTTCTGGGCTCCTGGGGCAGCCTGTACAAGGGGCTTATGTCCATCTTACCATCAACTATACAACACAGGAATAATCCATTTATATAACTCTCTCAAACTTGAGCCACCTTTATCCACCCCCCAATACACACACACAGGGACTAGGACATAATCATCTCTAGAACAATAATGCTGGCAAATGCTTAGCAGTTGCTTACTGTGTGCCAGACCCAGGGCTGAACATTAAGTCCTAATCACCCTCCGAAGCAGGTCATGCCATCATTCCTGACCTACAGGTAAAGAGTAGAAAGCTCTGGGGGATCAGGGACACTGCTCAACACCACAGTTACTAAGAGACAAAGATGGAAGAACCCAGACCCAAGTCTGTCGATTCCCAGCACCTGGCATGGCCCTCTGTACCTTATCTGCTGAAATCTAAGTGTGATTCTGGGAGCAAATAAGCAGAATTAGAGTACTTATAAGAGCCCCTTGCTGAGTGCAAACTGGAGGACTAAGGCCCCCATGTTAAAGCAAGGATGGGGCCATGCGAGGCCTCTTCACTCTGTGACCCTGCCTCCCCCCCCAACTGCCAACTTTGTCCCAGCAGGTAGCCCTGCCCTTTATGCTCTGAACATCCTTCTTGGGGATCCCCAGAGAGCAGATGAACCTTCAAGAGATGGCTCCCATGGGGTCTGCATAGGTGAGAAGGGGTGGTGTCTATGCCTTGCTCCTACCCATCCTTCTTGCTATGAGCTCTATCTCTGCAGTAACCTGCGGGTGTGGGGACACTCAGAGACAAGGCTGCTTTACGCAGCCAAGATCATACCAACAGCTATTAGTAATCCTGCCATCAAACCGAATTTATGAACACATACAGCTACCAACTCCAAAATTAATTAGCTTCAGGAATGGCTGGATCCAGATGTCCAAGTGATGTCATTGGAACTCCATCTTTCCCTCTCTCGCATCCAAATTTTAGCTCTGCTTTACTGTGCTGGCTTCATTATCAAGGAGACTCTCTCCCAGAACTCTGGCTGCCAGCAGCTTCTGGTTTCCATCTTACCCATTCAGCCAGTTCCCAGCAAGACAGCTACTCTTTTCCCATATAAGTCCCCGAACCAAAGCTCGCTGGCCTGGCTTGGGTTTCCTGTTCGTGTCTGAATCACCACGGTAGATCAGGGAGAAAATACGTCTGCCGGCCAGGCCAGGATAATGGGACTGCCCCTAAAAATAGATGGTGGGAGGTGGGTAGAGATGGATTTCATCCCCACCCAAATGCACGAACGAAGGGTCCCGTTTTCAGAAGTGACTGGGAAGGAAAAATCAGCAGATGCGCACTACAAAATGTCTAGGTGAAATAGGAATTCTTTCTTCTGCAGCAAATTTCTCAAGCCTGAGCCCATGTCAGGGACCCTGTGTCCAGCCCCAGAATTAGGGTTTCTGAGGAAGGGCCCTGTAAGTCCCCATAATGCAGGACATATGGGGTATTTGTGATGGCAGTCTTCCACTTAGCCTCTCACGTGTCTGGCTAAGATGGTATCAGGATTCAAAGACGGGGAAGAGTACAAGCTGTAAAAATAATCTGCTATTAAGCCCTGTGCCGGCACCAACTGTGGTGGCATTTGGAAGATGAAACCAAAACCGTTTCTTTGGAGATAGCAGGCACTTTCCCAGTGCACTGATAAAAAAGGAAGACATGAAGTAAAGTGACATTTACGTGCTAGGAGAAGCGTCATCATCTTTCTTACTCTGAAACCATTTCAGGAGCTGGGCAAGGGGGCCGCTGGCGCGAGCTGTGGGGAGCATCTGGCTAGTGGAGAGGGTCCCGCCAGCCTCGGCGGCCAGGTGGGGTTCAGCCTCCCATCCCTCGTGCTCTGAGAGGCCAATGCTGCCCCCACCCCCACCCCCATCTGCTACTCTGCTACTGGCAAATTTAAATACCAGCCTGTTTCAGCACAGAAATGTGGAAATTAAGAAAGGAAACGAGAGGCGGCGGGAAGGGAAGAAAAGCGATGAATCACTCTGGACTGCTGCCTCATTTGAATGCGCGTGGCAAGAGGCAGGTTCGTGTAGGAGGAAGAGTTTGGGAGTAGAAAAGACCTGAGTTCAAATTCTAGCCCCACAAAGTATAGCAAGAGGCCTGGGGCCACTCGCCTCACCTCACTGAGCATCATTTTGTCATCTGTAAAATGGGCATCACAACTTTCACGGAGCTTTTCTGAAGGTTAAGGGATATAGATGGATGGCAGCTGGCACAGAACTGTCTCTGAAGTTGGTCCTTCTTCCTTCTCTTTTTTCTAGAAGGTTGGGCCCAAGCCACAGCAGGGCTCCACCCCCTCCTCCTAGACCAGGAGGCTGCCATGCTCAGTTCCCTTCCAATGCCTCTGAAATCCAAACATCTTGCCTGGCCTTTCCGGACTGCCACTTCTGCTCCTGCCTAGCCCTACTCTGACTTCTAGCACTTTCTCCATCCTTAGGCTCCACCTGCATGGGCTGCTGCCTATTTCTCCAGTACCCAGGGCTCTTTGCTACCTCAAGACCCCCATGCTCGCTATCCCCACCCCACCCCTATTCTTCCTAGGCTCAGCTCCTGCTCATCATTTGGTCTCTGCTCAAATGTTACCTCCTCCGAGACGCTCTCTAGCTCATCTATGGAAAATGATCTCGTTGACCTATTAACTCTTGCCCTAAGAGGTGGGGAATGCTTCCATCTTGTCCATCTCTGTGTGCCCGGTGTTGACAGGAGGGAGGAAAAAGAAAAGAAGAAAGGAAGGTGGGGGGACGAGAGGGCAAGAGGAAGCTGGAGGCCCATCCTGCCCCCCGCCCCAATTCTGGGGCTTCTATTCCCCAATATCCCCAGGTGCTGGTTCCCTTCACACTTCCACCCCCCACCTAGCCCCCTCACACACAACCCCTGCCCCCACCCCCACTGGACTCCCAATGCCCAGTATAACCCTGTGTAGACGACTGCCTCATATATATCATTCCGCCATCAGTATTTCCTTCAGGCCATGAGGGCCAGTCCAGTTCACAACCTTCCCACATCACTATACTCCGAGGCACCAAGCATAACACTCATCCGTTATTTCCGCCTGCCCCCTGCACTCCCCCTTGGGGAACAGGACCCCAACGCCGCCTCTACAGAACCACCTCTCGCCCACACTCAGTCCCCGCAGCTCAGACGCAGCCCACCCCCATCCTGGGCTCCAGGGCAGGACACGTGGCCCACGCCTGGCCAATGACAGCGCAACACTGTCCTAACCCCCGTGATTGGCTAGGAATGGCCACGTGACTCCAGCGGGTGCCACTGACATTGAATTCCAGGACTTTCACCACGTGTTAATTAGCAAGGAGGTGCTGTTCTCCTGTTGGGAATGCCAAGCTAAGTAGATGTAAGCCTGGAGCTGACAGCCATCTTCCCGCAGCGTGGGAACAGCCCGCCTTGAGAACAAAGCCAGCACGGAGGGTGGCAGAGCTCAGAGCCACACAGTTCAGATGATGCCATTTGAGCACCTGCACCCGTATTTACCTGAAGTAGAGGCAACCCCTGAAATTGTCAGTGCTCCAAGCCAATGAATTCCCTTTTGTGCTTAAGTCAGCTGTACTTTAACTTGTCGCTTGCTACTAAAATTGTTCTGATTCACAGAGCAAGCATTAGTCAGGAGCTGCTTAGTAGAGATGTGAGGGGGCAGCAGGGGGGTGGGGGTGGGGCAGAGAGTGCCAGTTGCGGGAAGAGGGCCACCTTCCCCCAACTGTCCCAACCTGCTACGGTGGGAGCCCGTGCTAGCCCCAACGCCATCCTTCCCCACACTGTTTTGTGGCACACAAGGGACGACATTCTCCACTAGCAAGGGGAAAAGGCAGACAACTCCAAGGCAGACTAGACCAGAAGTCAACCAGGGCTTTGACCAGGAAAACTAGCATCTTCCCAGATGGAGGCATTCCTGAGCTGCTCTCCGCCGGGGTACCCGACCTCTCTGAGGGCCCTGCTTCCCCTCACCCCTCTCAGGGTTTCAGGCAGCCTTGAAATCTTTCAAGGCAAAAAATAAATCTGAGGCACCAGTCATATCTTTAGAGGAAAAAGATTTCCTCAGCCTTCTTTAAGGTGCAAAACATTTCCAGCATGCAGAATGCCTCCCACTTGCCATCCGCTCCCAGGCCCATATGAGGCATGCATCCTGGATACTCCGTGCACTCAAAATGGTACCTGAGGGCCAGCTGGGGCCTGTTCTAGCTCTCTCCAAAAGGCAAGTACACACCTGAGCCCAGAGAAGCAAACTCCAGGCAAATGGCTATGTGGAGGTACAGCCCAGCTGCTCGGAGCCACGCTTTGGAGCAGAAACACAGCTGGGGGTGTGAGGCACTAGAAAAGGCCTTGTCAGCGTGACAGGTGTCAACTTCCCAGGAAGAGTGACAGCCTCTAGCTCTCCCGGGATCTCTGACTCTAGGTAGACAGCTGTCTCCCTGCTTCTGCAGCCTGGAGTAGGCCCTGGCCGTTTGGGGGTTGGGCTGGGGTTTGCTGGGTTCTGGACTCTCCTCACTGGCTGCAGCTGTACCTGAGGCTCCAGAAATGGTCTCAGGAGAACCTGAGGAGAAGCCCCGTGCCAGAGCTGCAAAAATAGGGGTTTTCAAGAACTCAGCCCCAGGTCTAACCAGCACCCTGCTGTTCAGCTCGTTCTTCCTGCTGTGGACATCCCTACGCTGGAGACTCCTAAATCGTCACCTTCCGGTGTGCACCTGTCCCTCCCTTCTGAGCTCCAGACCCATCAGGCCAACCTCCGGCGGACATCTTGGCTGAGACATCCAACAGGCACCTCAAACTCAACATCTCTCAAGCTACACTTCTGACGCCTGCTCCTCCTCCTCGCTGCTCCTCAGTGAATGACACCTCTAATCCCCCCACCAAATGGGAGCTATTTCCCTGATTCCCTCTCCTCCCCTCCCCACCCCCAGAAAATTAGTTACCAACTCCTGTTGATTCTCCCTCCTAAATCTCTCACCCCACTGGGACTTTCCAGCCCAGCCTCCTCTTGCCTGGATTATTTCAACAGACTTCTAACAGGTTTCGCTGCCTGTGCTCTGGCTTGCTGCTGACAATTCTCCATTCAGCAGCCAGCCTGGTTGTCCTGAAACACAAATGCAGTCCTGTCCCTCCCCTGTTCAAACCCCTACCGTGGTAATCCTCTGCCAGCCCAGCAAGTCTCATTTCCTTACAAAGCCTTTCCCCGATCTGATTTCCAGACTAGCAAAGAGAAACTATTCAAATGTTTCCTCTAAACCAGGCAAACTTTTTCAGTAAAGGGCCAGATAGTAAATATTTTAGGCTTTTTGGGCCATATGGTCTCTGTCGCAACTACTCAACTGTGCTGTTGTAGTGCGAAAGCAGCTGAAGACATTATGTAAATGAATGGCTGCGGCCATGTGCCAATAAAACTTTATTTGCAGAAACAGGTGGTGGGCCAGATTTGACCCACCGGCCAGTTTGCTAATCCCTGCTCTAAAAGAATGAGCTAATTACTCGCCATCTCCACATCTCAGTTGCCTCATGTAGAAAATGGGGATAATACCCATATTGAAGGTCTGGTGGAGGAGTTGAAACAACTTGTCAAGTTCCCAGCACAAAGTCTAACACACAGTAGGTGCTCAGTTGGTGATCATTAAGTCTATCATCAACACGCTCTTTTTCTGCATGTTTAAAAATTGGTCAGCCCTGACTCCGCAGCAAGGTTTTTAAGGATATAGACCCTCCTTTTCTGCAGACTGCTGATGCACCATGCATTTATGGAAATGCCAGGAAACCAAACAGCTGAGCACCTACTGTATGCCAGGCACCGTGAGCAGAATAAATCATAAGGCAATATTCACCCCAAGGCCAAGTCCTAGAAGTCTAAAGAAGTCGGGGGTAGGGGGAGAACTATAAGAAATTATTGGCTCGACCTGACTGCGTGTCAGATTGCCATGTGCCGGGTCTCACACAGGCTCTAGGATTGTCCCGAGGTATAACAAACAAGCTCCACCATTAAAAAAAGGTGTCACCTAGAGAAACTGTTTTCTCTCAAGTGCTAATTTTCCCCCTGTCCTTGATGCTATATTTCTTCCTCAGGAAGACAGAGGCTCAATCCAGCTCGGGTCCCTCCAGAGCTCTCTAAGCAGGCCTGCATCCCTTCCATCTCCTCGATGGGGCTTGGGGATCTGACACCGATTGGAAAGATAAGGGATAAGGGATAAGGGCTGGGGAGAGGCCAGAGGTCCTGCCCAGCTCTGCGCCTCATCCTTATCCCAAGCCACACAGGAATAAAACTCCCACCTGTCATCTGGGCTGTGAGCTCCTCAAAGCCAGGCCCTATCTCTCACGCAGCCCTGCATTCCCAGCCCAGGGCCTGAGGAGGGACAGAGTGAGCTGGGGGTATGTGCGCACCTCTTTGTCTCCACTCCTCCTATCCATTGCTGTGTGCAGCGGACAGCTCTTGCTTTTGTCCCTAGCACCCTAGCCTTCTGGCAATAGTGCCCTAGTGTCTCAGGGGCTGACAATGGGACTGCACCAAAGGGGGGAAGCATGCAACTGAAGCCTAACCTTATCAAGCAGAACACCTCCCAGCCGCAGCCACTAGTTCCAGGACAGACACTTGCGCCAATAAGGCAGGAGCCCCCAGCTCTTTCCCACCTCTTGCGAACCCATGAGAAGTACTGGTGGCAGTTGCTGTCACCATCTTGTTCCCAGGCAGAGCGGGAGACTGAAGCCAACACAGAAGAAGGCAGATCTCAGCGATGGACAGAAGCTAGGATTCTGCTCACATTTACATTCCTGAGGATCAATCTGCCCCTGGATCGTTCTTTCACACGAATCAATAAATTCCCTCTCCCTCTCTCTCTTTTTGCTTAAGCCATTTTGCAACCAATTTTCTGTCCCATTTGAACCAAAAGTGTTCTAACAGACACCTTGTTTGGAGCCTGTCTCCTACTTTCAATAACAATTCCAACTTACCTTTTAAAGAAAAATCCTCCTCTCTTCTCGGTGAATCTTTCCCCAAAGCCCAGCTGGTTCCTATGGGTTTGTCATTCATTCACAACAACATTATACGGTCACTTCAAGGAAGATTAAGTATGACAACATTGACAACCTGTAGGACTAGGGCTGGGATTTGGTGACAGCTTGTCTCACATCTTATTTAGATTCAAAACCATGTGTCTCATTTTTCAAAAAGACCGCAAGTTCCACAGGGTAAGTCATGTCGGATGGATTCAACAAACAATGATTAAGTGCCTGAGGTGTCCTAGACACTGGCGAGAAGTTGTGAATGCAGAAGATAGTAGAGAAATTACTGTCTTCTCCAAGGCAGACACAAAAGCAGATCACTGCTTCTATAAAAGCGCAGCCCGGATGGATGTTTCTAGGTGTGAATAACGGAGAAAGGCAACTTCAACTGGCTGGTGCAGTCAAGGGCATCTGTCTCACGCAGCAACCCTCCAGGTGGACGATCCAGAGGCTTCACAGTGCCACCTGGGCGCAGGTGTTTTCTCTTTCCCAGCTCTGCTCTCGGCGACATGCCTGCAGCCCCAGCGGGTCCACTCTCGCGTAGGCACGTTCCCCGGGTCGGCGAGCGCGGGGCCAAACAAAACGCACCCTGGTTGGACCCCCTGGGTCACATGCTCACCTGCGAACCAATGACTGGTCCCTGTGGAAATGGACGCGGCTCCCCGTAAGCCAATTAGGGCCCACTGCTGGAGCAAAGGGGTGGAGTCATCGTTCCCCAAAGTGTGTGTTGCGTGGAAGCGGGGCACACGAGCCTGAAGGAAATTCTAGAAGCTTGAGGAAGGCCCCAAGGGAAGGAATGGTGGTGGCAGACACCCACTGGCTGCTCTGAGATGGGAGTGGGCGCAGACTCCCCTGAGCTAACGCAGAAGTCCCTCCTCCTGCCTGCGTCTTTGGGCTGCACTCACTACCCGTGCTGTGACTTAACGGTTCCAGTAGCTTTGTCAGCAGCAGCCGCGGCAGCGACTCGTGTGTGTGAAGCGCATTGTCGCGCCAGATGCTACAGTGCCCCACATTTGCCATTCACAGTCTCATTTAACTACAGTGTTAGGAACGTGGTTATTTCCATTTTGCAGATTAGGACACTGAGGCCTTGGAGAGCTGGATCAACCTGCCCAACGTTGTTGGCCTGAGCTTAAAAGTCAAGGGGGCAACCGGTTGTCCTCAGATTTCTAATGTTGGGAAAGTACTAGTCACATACTTGTGCTCGGCTGCGTGGGTGGGGCTTCAGGGTAGACAGGAAACAGAAGATATCTCTCAGCTGAGCATCACCTCTGCCCTTGAAATAATCCCGCGTGCTTTGCAAGAGTTCCCTCCGGCGTTCTTGGTAAATGCCTGAATTGGCAACCCTGGCCGCCGAATTTAATTTTCCTCTAAACTGCAGGAAAATGTAACGGAAGTGTCCCCTTCAGACCTTACGATGCTCTCAATCAATATGAATTCTGCTATAAAAACGAGTTCAATATCACATTACATTGCATTATTAGCAGGATAACAGTAACCATTACTTTTTAGAATCTGCGAAATCAATACCAGTTGTTGCCTTTCTCCAGAGTTGGGAAGGGTTATGTTTCACAAACTGTATCACTTCAGGGTAGGTGATGTGTGTGCTGGGCAGGGCAGGCAGAGAAGTAGGGCCAGACAATGGCCCTGGCTCAACGGGGTCTGGAGTAGCTGTCTGGTTGGCTTCCTGGCCTTCTAACGAACTGGTTCTCCTCTCTGCTATCTGCGCCTCCAAGTTGGCTAGAGGCACGGGTTTGCCCCTCTGGGCTTGGATCAATTCCCAGCTTCTCTCCTCAGCTGGGTCCACACCTTTTCCTTTCGGGTCAAGGGTTCCAAGGAGCCCTCCCCACCCCAGTATGTCCCCTTCTTTGATGAGTGGGCGCCAGGGTGGGGCCAGGGTATGTGTGGGGGAGAGAATGAGGGAGAAGTTACCAGGGGCTGTATTTGCGTTGAAAACTCCTCGAAGCCCTGAGGCTGCCAGTTTCTCCTTGGTCTCCCCTTTCCTGACTGGGTAACGAGTTGCTTTCCCTTCTGCTGGGCGAACTGGAGCCCTTCGTCAGCCTTGGCTCCTGGAACTTTTCATTGTCTTCTCATGCGAGCTTTACTGCATTAAGATTCACCTCCAGTCCAGCTCTGCTCTACAGGGGTCACCAGGGAGAAGACGCCCAACTCAGTGCCTGGGGACACTGGAATCAACCAGCGCCCCCCCCCCCAGGAGTAGTGTGGCCTTAAACACGTTAGTTAATACTCCTGCACTTCAGCTTAAACTGGAAACAAAAGTCACACCTACTCCCCTGGGGGTGCCCCCCCCCCCCGGCAATTCCTGGTGTGGACAATCAGATCTCCTCAGGCTTAGGTAAAGGGATAGAAAACCTCAAACTTCGCGGGCGCCTGGGTGGCTTCGTTGGTTAAGCGTCTGCCTTTGGCTTGGGTCCTGATCCCAGGGTCCTCTCTGGTTGACAGGGAGCCTGCTTCTCCCTTGCCCTCTGCCTGCCGCTCCCCCTGCTTGTGCTGTCTCTGCCAAAAAAATAAATAAATTTTTTTTTAAAAGATAAAAACAGAAAACCTCAAACTTCCTTCCAGTCAGACTGCCATCCCTGACTCCCTTCCACCCGTGAATTCTGGAGCTGCCATAGGCCCATTTTATAAAGATATTATGAAGACTTAGTGAGCACATAAAATGCTTACTGCCGAGTCTGGCCCTAAAAAGCACCCAACACATGGCCATGATTATTATGCCCCGATGTTTCATTTTCAGTATCTCTGTGCCTCAGTTTCCTTATCTGTAAAATGGAGAGGACAGTTAACAGAAGATCTCATAAAGCGAGGTGTAAATGAGCTGTTAACTCAGTGCGTGGCCCATAGAAAAAACTCAGTAGATGTTGGCTATTTAAGTAGTTACAAGCTGAAATAAATAATGGAGAGGCAGTGGGCATGGTGAAAGCACAGTCTCCTTCCAGCTTTTATCATTTATTAGCTCTTAGTAGAAAAGTTCTCCACCCCTCTGAGCCTCAGTTTCTTCTCCTCCGAATGGGGAGAATGATCGGACAGCTTCATAGGGTTTGGGGGGAGGGTTCTTTATTATTGTGCACGGGTGGTTACCAAAGGAGGCCTGGCTGCTCTCCTTTGAAAGGCTTAAAAGGGCTTTCAAAGGAGAGCATCTGAGAAGGTGGGTTTCAGAAGGGGTTCCCACCATTCCCTGATGAGAGGGGCTCACGGTGCCCTCACTGCGCACCAACAGTGTGGTTTCTGTTGAACACTGGCTTTCTTCCTGCGAAATTTGGCACCTGCGGTGCAGAGAGTCCCTGGGTGGCCAGCCCCAGTAAAGACCTCAGGCACTGGGTACCTGCTCCATGATTAGTCTTTGGAAGCAGAAGCCTCAAATATGAGTTCCCATCATAGTCATGGTCTCAATGTCCTTACTCGCAAGAATGAAATCAGAGAGACCCCTTTTCCCTAAAAGTACCTTTTTTTTTTTTTGAAAAGTTTCAAAAGATGTATACTTGCATGGACCAAGAATCGAAGAGTAGCAAGGACATAAATATGAACTCATGAGGGTATTCATGGCCTCTTTTATCTTAAACCCTCAAGAAAATCGGCTTCGTCTTTGCTCTCATCCTCCCCTCTCCGGGAAGGAATCTTGTCTGATTGGCTACTGAGCCTTTTCTTAATTGAATGCAATAATCAATAAGGGAGGGGTGCCTGGGTGGTTCAGTCGGTTAAGCATCTGCCTTCGGCTCAGTTCATAGTCCCAGGGTCCTGGGATGGAGCCCCGCGCCAGGCTCCTTGCTCAGTGGGGAGCCTGCTTCTCCCTCTGCCTGCTGCTTCCCCTGCTTTTGCTCTCTGACAAATAAATAAATGAAACCTTTAAAATAAAATAATCAATAAGGGAGATAAGCTGAGGGAGGGCTCGTCGGGGTTCCAGTGGGAACTGCGAGAACTTCAGCTGGTGACTTCTAACAGACTTGGGAAATAAGGGAATGATCCAAATCAAAAAGCCCAAGAATGTTGAATTAAACAGAGTTTTTTGGTTTGTTGCATTTTGTTTAAATGTGGGAGATAAAGAAGAGAAAATAACTTCATGGCAGCTGTTGTGTATTGTAGAAAGAAGAATTGTAAAAAGAAGTTTTGATATGTATTACCCACGGGTTCCTTCTTTGGTATGCTATTCGAAAGGCTCCAATATATATTCAGATGACTCTTAGTGAATTTGGAGTTGAAACACTCTTTTTGTTTTTACATGGACTGTTTGCCCTGCTAGACCTCAATGCAGCTAGGTTTTTATGTGGGTTACATAAGCCATAGTTATTCCGTAGCCAATAGTCATATTCTCTCTTTCTCTCTCTCTCTCTCTCAAACACACACACACACACACACACACACACACACAATTTCAGAATCTGCCAAATGATATTCACTGTCACTAATCTTTCCTCCTCAGACAGATTTACTTCTCAACCTGCCCCATTGGAAAGGTTTTCTTCCCTGTGACTCCTACAATTTATAGGTACTCGTTGAGGATCTTCAGGGTCCTGAGCCAAAAGACAGGGGCGGATAGAGGCATCAAGTACTGCTCACAACTGCACTCAGATACCCGGGCTGGTTCAGTGATGGACCCCAGGGTGCACGATCACACCCCCTTGCCTGAGCCAGAAAGGTCCCCACTGTCTAAACTCTTTTAGGTCCCAATCTCCAAAGGAGTTTAGGCTCCTTAGGCTTCTGCATTTCAAAACAGTAGTTATACATGCAAGACACAAGATCAAAATTCCTTCAGGGAAGAGGACTTCAACAAACTCCTAGTGGGCTAACGTTTCACCGTAGATTCTGGAATTAAAGACACATTAGTAACATATACAGAACATGGGCCCCTGAAGACTCCTGAGTTTAGAGAAGAAAAGGAAAACCAAACTCTTCAAAGGAGGCTGCCAGATTTATCATCAGGGCAGGATGTAATTTATGCCAATATAAAAGGTACAAATGTTACTGGAACAGGCACCTCTCAAAGCTACCCCAAACGGCTGTAAGCATATGGACAGGTGCTGAGCTTCATTACTTCTCAGGGAAATGCAAATTGAGACCATAAAGCAATACCAGGACACACCCACCGGAAAGGTTCACGTGAAAATACCAAGTGTTGGCAGTGAAATAGAGCAACTGGAAAGCCCAGGCATTGCTGTTTGCGGACACGGGGGAAGTAAATCGGGACGATCACTTTGCAAAACTATGGGGCTGAACATATGTATAACTTTCAACCTAGCAATTCCACTCCTTGGAACATACCTAACAGAAATGCAAACATCTGTTCACCAAACACATGGACAAGAACGTTCATAGCAGCGTATTCATAAATAGTCTCAAACTGCACCCTACCCAAAAGCTCCTCAACAGAACAGATCAATAAAATGTGGTCTATTCACACTGGAATGTTCTACAGCAGGGGTCAGAAAACTACAGCTCTGTGTTTGTAATCCAGGCTGCTGTTGTTGTAAATAAAGTTTTATTAGAACACAGCCATCCATTGGTTTAAATATTGCCTACAGCTGCTTTCACACGATGACAGTAGTGTTGAGTCATTGTGCTAGAGATCAAATGGCCTGAGAAGCCTCGTGTATCTACTATCTCTGGCTCTTTCCAGAGAAAGTTTGCTAAGCCCTGCCCAACAGTGCTGAGAGTAAACAATGCATAACTATATACAATAATAAGGATGTGCCTCACAAGGTCGAATTAAAGAAGCCAGTGACAAGAGAGGACAGACGTGATCCTGTTTTTATAAATTTGAAAGCAGGCAAAACTAACCCATGATGCAGATATGAGAAGTCAGGAGAAAACTTACCTTTGGGACACAGAGAGACAGGAAGGGACAGAAAACTTTACGGGTACTGACTGTGCTCTGCTTCTGGACCCGTTTGCAGCTGACACGGGTGTGTTCTCTTGGTGAAATTCATCCAGCTGTGCAGGTATATGCACACTTTTCTCCACATGATATTTCAGTGGAACATCTTCTACAAACATGAGGCTCCCTGCATCCCACTGTAAAGCTCCAAGCCCTTGGCCCTACTCTCTCTTGTGTATTCGCTACCATTCACACAGGTGGGTGGTTCCCTGGGAAAGCACGCCTCCTGCTCTCTTTGATAGAATAACACAAACGGGGGCGCCTGGGTGGCACAGCGGTTAAGCGTCTGCCTTCGGCTCAGGGCGTGATCCCGGCGTTATGGGATCGAGCCCCACATCAGGCTCCTCTGCTATGAGCCTGCTTCTTCCTCTCCCACTCCCCCTGCTTGTGTTCCCTCTCTCGCTGGCTGTCTCTATCTCTGTCAAATAAATAAATAAAATCTTCAAAAAAAAAAAAAAAGAATAACACAAACGCACTCTTCAAAACTCAGTTCAGTTGCCCCTTCCTCCAGGATACTTTTCTGCTGTGTTCCAGCACTCACAGACAATCCGGGGGGGGGGGGGGGGCAGAGGGTGACATTGGATTTCTGGGTAATTTGGGAGGTGGCATCTATAGGCAATCTTAAATTATTTTTGGAGAATAAAAGAAGTGGGATTGGTTGAATCTTGAGTGTTTGTCACATGAGAGGCCAAGTTGGCAACTCAGGAGAAGTTCAGTAGTTTGTAGTTGAGACCAGTCCAAGCTCAACCCATCTAGAGTTGGGGGGAGAGGGGCTTGGTTTGGTGGAAAGAACATAGGACATGCTTGGAAAAAAGATCTAGTCAGCAGTCAAGAGACAGTGAAGTTCAAGTAAAAATGAGGCCAACCTTAATTGGCTTAAGAAAAGTGAAGAATTTATTGTCTTGCATAACTAGGGTAGGAAGTGATGGTTTCAGGTAGGGTTGGATCCAGTGTTATAAATGATGTCATCAAGAATCTGCCTCCCGTCTTTCTCCCAGCTCCTGGGTGTCATACTCTGACAGGTCATCTTCCTATGTCTTCCTGTAACCCCAGATACTCCATGTATATGTCTTTAAGTCCAACAGAAAGAACCAGTTTCTCATTCCCAATAATTCAAGAGTGGTGGTAGGACCAAGTCTCCTTTGCCTTGTTTGGGTGACTTAGCCCCTGGCTGAATCCTTGTAATCTGGGGATGGAATGTGGAAGTCAGGAATTTCCCCTGCAGCTGGGGGTGAGGTAGAGTCAGTGCCAACCAAACTCTGCATGGCCTGAGGGTGGGGGAGGGATAGGCCCCCACAAAGGAAAACAGAGGTGCTGTTACTCGTGAGGGAGGATGGGAGGCTGAGCAGGTCAGAACTACAGCCACACCCTGCAACTGCTTAATAACCGTGACCTAAGGACCGATACTCCCTGATCTGTACAAGGCTGTGGCTGTCCTCACTATGCAGGACATTGTGAGGATCATAGGTACCACCTTAGGGCCGAGCACCTGGCACTGAGCGCATGCCTGATAAATGGTGGACCCTTCTATGCCATCCTGTCCTCAAGTCATTCCCCGGGGGGTTGGCGATGAGGGTCAGGAGCACAGGCCCCCACTCTGCGGCCACTGCGGAGCTGCTGGCTGTGTGCACGGCCCTGTCAATCACAGCCACCTGACCCCAGAGGAGAATCATTATGCTTTTCTTAATCATACCACTGAAACAAACAAGAATCAAGGCTCAGATGAATTCAGCATAAAAGTGGAACACATTGTGTGATTTGCAAGTTACACGTGGCTCAGACCACATCCTTGCTCCAGTTTAAAAGTCACAGCCTCCTGGGGTTAGATGGGAAGGGACAGCATTAGGGGGCGGAAGGCCTGGCTTTGCACTGTGGTTCTGCCACTGCCACTGCCACTGACTAGTGACTGTGGCCTCGAGCAGGATGCCGAACCACTGCGGGCCTCAGCTTTCTCGTCTGTAAAATGGCATCAATGTCGTGAAGACTGCAGGCGTGATTGAAGTAGAGTTCAGCTGCAGAACCATTCTATCTATTTCAAAGAGAAATTAGCAGAGGCCATTAGGGGCCTACAAAAACCACCGGGAGTTCACGTGGAGCCATTCTGGGCTGGGTCTCCACGGAAAACATGGCAGAACCGGCCCACCGAAGGAGTTCACGCACCTGCTTCCACCAGGAGAGCGGAGACCCAGAGGCTGCCCCGGAGCTGTCAGCTTCACGAGCACACAGTGAAGGCCGCGATCCTGGAGGCAAGAGGCCTTCGCCGAAGGATCTCCAAGGCATCTGGCCCATCTCTCGGGCCAGTCCTAACAGACAGTCAATCATCTACCGTCTCGGTGAAGCCCTCCTGGCTCCCGGCATCAGGCAGGGCGAGAAGGAGGCCGGCAGACGTGCTGGTTATGAAGGATCGTCCCCGAGCCCCGAACATGCCCCCTCTGCGCTCTGCCCTGCGATGCCGGGCTGGGACTCTGAAAACCACCCTTCCTCACTGCCAGCTGCGAGGGGCCGAAGGATGGGGGAGGCAGGCTGTCTGTCTGTCCGTCCAGTGCCGGCTCCCTGAGGCCGTCGGCATCTAGCCAGTGTGTCTGACCGCAGCAGGGGCAGTCTGTGTCTCCAGCAGGCCCACGCCCAGCCTCTCTGTGCTTCTCAGCCGCTGGTGCCCCGCTCTGGCTCTTTCTCCAAGCTTCCGAGTTGAGGCAGGTCCGGCCTCCCCTGGATGCCCCAGCCCTGGCGTGGTCAATGCTCCCAGGACGCGCTCCTCCTGCGGTGCCTTCACGGTCTCAGGTTGCCTCGCGGTTCTTTCGTACCTTGGCAGCGATCCTTTATAGGAACCTTCTCTATGAGAGCTGCTGGTGTGGTTTCTGTCTCCCGACGGGGCACTGAGCGGCATGCATGGCCTTCGGTGCCCACCTCGCCCTTCAGGGGCTGGGGGACCCGGGGCAAGTGGCTTAATCTTTCTCAGCCACCATTTCTTCATCTGCATAGGAGGGACAAGAATAGTCTGTCTCCACAGTGCTGAGGTGACCATTCCTCATGTGGATGTGTGTAAAGGACTAATACAGCGCCTGACAAATGCTGAGCTCCCCACAGACGTCTGCGGGGGTCCTGCAAGCTAGGCCGACCCTGGGAGACACTCCTTACCACACATGTAAAGAGCTCTGGGAAGACACCTGGACCCGCCCGTGAAGACCCCTCGTGCAGACGCTGCTGGGCGCGCCCAGGACAGCCATCTCCACCCCCTGCCTCTCCAGTGGTAGGGCTGCCTCCTTCTAGAAGGGCAGAGACGGCAGGTGCTCCCTTTCGGGGCTCTGGCACGTGACCCGCGCTGGCCAGTGGAAAATGAGGGGGTCCTTTCCTCACTGAAGACAGAGAAAACTGCACTAAGAGAATATTGTCATCCCTACTTTGGCCCAGGGGTTCTGGCCTGGGGGAGATGTAGTCCCTCAGAGGACGTATGGCTGTGTCCAGAGACATCTTTGGTTGTTGCAGCTTGGTGGTGGGGGCCGCTGGTGGCCTCCAGTGGGCAGAGGCCGGGTGGGAGGGGTGCTGTTAAACAGCCTACCGTGCACACGATGGCCCCCCAGCCGAGAAGGATCCACTCCCCGTGTTCGTAGTGCCAAACTGGATACAGCTCTATGAATAGATGACATCTGGGGCTGTGTGACAACTATTTTGGGACCGTGGGGCAAGGTCTGGAGAATCACAGAGTTGCCCAGGGCCCTGACATGAGTGAGCTGCTGGTATAACGCAGGCAGCACCCTTCTTCATTCAGACGTCTGGTTAAAGAACACAAATGCCTCTTTTTGTAAGTTGTTCTTCATCAGAGGTTGTTATTTACATTCTCGATGTTGTGAGGTTCCCATTTCAGCCCAAGTGCACGAATCCCCATGGACAGGCTCTGCATTCCATCCATAGACTCCTCACCACGAACCCAAGAAGAAGGTGAGGAAACTGAGCCTCGGCATCACGGTGGGTCACTTGCTGAGACAGAGAGAAATGGTGCAGGGTGCTCACACCTGTGTAGCACTTTGTGTCACTATGAAACGTTTCAAACATAAAGTACGGATTAACACCCGTGGATACACCGTCCAGATTTAACAAGTGTTAAAATCTGCTCAAGGGGCTTCACATCTGAATACCACAGCCGACTACTTGTCTTCCAGTATTTGTGCTCCTCTTCACTTTAGAAATTGAACCCTCATGTTCCTCCTGGGAAGACGAGTGTTGGAATAAGACCATCGTTCCCAGCCTCTCCTGCACTGAGTGTGGCCACATAACTGAATACTGGTCAATAATAAATGACAAGAAGTAACATTTATAACATTTGGATCATGTCCTTAAAGGAAGTACATGCCCTTCCTCCTTTACCACTGGTTCACACACAAGTAAAATGAAGACAGAGTGCTTATGTGATGGCAGGAGTGAGAGCAGCCATACTGGGCCATGAAATGGAAACTATGTTTCAACGATGAAAGAACAACAGAGAAGGGGCCTGGGTTTCAGATGATCATGAAGCTGCCCTGTGAGCTCCATATGCTCAGGCAGCCTGTTACATGAGAGAGAAAGAGAATCTCCTATTATGTTGTAGCCATTACCATTTTGGGACTCTCTGTCAGTAGCTGAACCACTTTCTGAATGTATGCATGTTTCTAGTGTTTTCACATGAAGATTTCATCTGTTTCCCACAACCAGACGGGGTCTAGAACTAAGATAATTCATTCAGTTGTTCATTCATCCAGTAATTATTTTTGGGTACCTACCATGTGCTGGACGCTGCTTTGCATGTTAAGCATGGAGGGGTGCCCAGACTTCTTCTACAATGCATCAGTCTCTAACACCTTGACTTCATCCTCTCCCTATTACCTGTGCAGCCTGCTTCTTCCCATCTGTGGTGCTATGTGTTTAGGTCAGGCCACTGTCCATCCCTACTCAGTCTCTTATACCAGCCTTTTGACCTGTCTTCCTGCCCCCCACCCCCATCATTCCTTGCTCCAGATCTTCTCAGGGCTCCCCACTGCCAAAGAGCAAGAAGTTCAGACTTCTGGAGGTTGACAAGGCCCTACCCACTCTGGAAGCATAATCTCTTGCCACTCGGTTCCAGCCACAGTGAACTAGGTGGACTTTCCACTGTGAGTTTACTCCACGCAGGTGCTCACACTGGTTACTCCCTGAGGCTCAGAGAACTTAAACACAGACTAGCTTAGAATGAGGCTTGAGCTTGACCGAAGGTCTCCTGAGCCCAAGACACCAAGCTGATTTGAAGCTGGTTCAAAGTCTTAGAGTGGCCCTGAAGCTCGGCCTCAGAGCCACTCCTGGCCGGGATGGCAGGTTTGATATAGAATTCCACAAAGCAGGGTCTGCAGATCTCCTGCACCAAAGTGCTGCTGGGGAGCATGTGAAAAACCGAACTTCTGTGGGGCGCCTGGGTGGCCCAGTTGGTTAAGTGACTCACTCTTGATTTCAGCTCAGGTCATGATCTCCCTGTCATGAGATGGAGCCCTGCCTTGGGCTCAATGCTCAGCAGGGAGCCTGCTTAAGATTCTCTCTTTCTGCCCCTTCCCCTCTCTAAAGAATAAAATAAAGTCTAAAAAAAGCACCAAAAAACAAAAACCTAACTTCTCACCCACCCCAGAGCTACAGAACGGAAGGCTGTGGGGTGAGCCCGATTACTGGCATCCTCCGTAAACTTTCCGTGTGTCCCTAAGGCTCGAGAACCTTCTGGGGTCCTGAAAATCTGACCTGGAGGTTGCACTGCTGGTTCCTTCTTTCCCATTTCCCACGTCTCTCCTGCCCCTCCCGCCACAGCCTGCGATGAGGGGGTGAGGCTGTTGGTGCTGATAAGCGCTCTGCACATTTCTCACTTGACTTTTTCAAGAAGATTAATTAAAAAAAAAAAAAAAAAGAGGCACTAAAACGACTCAGATGGCTTTTTTGCCTTGAAAGTGTGATACTTTCAGCAGTTACTGTACAAGGGAGTAAAAACACTTACCCCTTCGTGACAGAGACCATTGGAAAGGGCTCCGGGGCCCACGCATCTTGGCAGTTCAAGGAGGGAGGCCCAAAGTCTGAGGCTCGGCAGGCCTGGGTTGAATCCTGACTCGTCCACTTCCTCTCGGCGGGGCCTTGGTCAAGTCTGTTGGCTTCACCTGTGAGACCCGGATAAGAGTGGCCTCTTGGTAAAATGATGACGCAACTATGGACGTTTGCTTGGCACAGACGTGGGAACAGCACTATGGCCATTAGTCCATCCGGTAACATTAGGCTCAACACGAGACGGACTGCGGGGATTTTTCAAAGCTCGTCCCACCCTCCTAAAGTTAACCCCAAGGGGTAGTCTCCTCTGAAATCCTATTCTATTTCACAGTAGGCTAAATCCTCGTTGACCTTTTAGTGTAGGCAGGTGCTGTGTTGCTATTAATGCCTGTGATTTATCATTCCTAACAAGTCCCTTCCTCCTGGAGACATCGCCCTTGCCCGCATTTTAGGGCACAAACTGGGCCTCCTGCCTCCGGTGGAGAAGAGTCCATGGCAAACCTGCAACAGGACATTTCAATAGAGAGGGGACACCTTCCAAAACAGGTGATAAATTTGGACGTGACTTTAAAATGACAGGAGCCTCCAAAGATGGGTACCACCCTGGGGTGCGGGTGAGGGCACCCCGAACGGCTGAGTGTAAATCTGAAATGACCACGAAGGAAAAACCTGGAAATGACTTCTTTGACTTGAGTAAAATGTTCACCATTGGGCAGAATGACAGGTCAAGTACAGCTGTATGAGAAAAGCCTACTTTTTTTTTTTTTTTTTTTTTTTGCAGGTCAGAATGTGTGGTTTGAAAAATCAGACCCTCTACGGGGGCATCCAAATTAATGCCAGGAGCTAAGACTTTCTTCTGCCTGGGACCAGGGCTGTCCTGTGGCTGAGTCTCCACTTCTTTGCCTCTTTTTTGTTTCCCCGGTGAAAGCCTGATTCCCCGCTCTGCTATGTTTCAAGATTTATTGTGGGGATCAAATGAGAGAGAGTGTGTGAAAACACTCTGAACACAGAAAGCTTCAGAGACGAGCAGCGTGGTGACAATGATGGTGACGACAGCGATGACCCAGTGGTGGGATGTGTGTTTAAAAACCCAGGCTGGTGGGGGGTGGCTCAGTCGTTAAGCGTCTGCCTTCAGCTCAGGGCATGATCCCAGCATCCTGGGATCGAGCCCTGCATAGGGCTCCTCTGCTGGGAGCCTGCTTCTTCCTCTCCCACTCCCCCTGCTTGTGTTCCCTTTCTCACTGGCTGTCTCTCTTTCTGTCAAATAAATAAATAAAATCTTAAAAAAAAAAACAAAAACCCAGGCGGGTAGAGGGTCTGCCTACAACACACTTAATATTTAAGGGCTATGCAACTTAGTCCTAAAAGAGTCCCACCTCGTTGTAAAAATACAGCCGCAGGATGAAAGAAAAAGCAGGTTCTCGCTTGATTGACAAGTCTTGTTTGAATGACAAAGCTTGAACCAAACCTTTGCAATCACATTTTGACACTTGGCTCTGACAGCTGTGGCAGGATATGAAACTCGCCTAGAAAGTGAATATGTGGCCTCGTCCCCAGGGCTCATGAGCTGCTTGGAGTTGCTGATGAGGGAGACACCTTGTCACCAACGCAGGAAGGAGCGCGCCCCGCCCCCCAGGAGCAACTGCTCATGAGGACCAGAGCTGAGCATCACGACATCAGGGTTATGGGACCTTCGAGTCAAAGGCCAGAATTCCTGTCTGTATTTGTTCCGCAAGCGGTGTCTGCTGTGTGGGATTTATTATGCCAGGCAGTGTGAACGGCAAAAAGAGGAAGAGCCATGCCCCAACCTTCAAAAACCCCCAGTTCAAAGTCAAGCCCCATGAGGATGTGGAGCATTCTGGAATTCTCATCCGTGGCCGGTGGAGTGAGAATGGGTACAAACACTCAGAGAAGCAATGTTTCGGAAGCGTATAAAAGCTCAACACAGACGCATGCTACGACTTAGAAATTCACTCTTAGGTGTCTGCATGGTAGACGTGTGTACGGGTAGCTCCCAGAAGACACACTCGAGGACGGTACTAGCGGCATTAAGACTATAACCCGACACTGGGGAGAGGCCAAGTAGCCACACGGCAGACTAGGGGAACGAGCTGCGACACGCTCACACCACAGGATCCTCGACGGCACTGGTTCTCCACTGGGGACATTCGGCAACATCTGGAGACACTTCTGACAGTCACAACCGGGGGTGCTACCAGCACCTAGTGGGTCGAGGTCACGGATGCTGCTACCCACACCCTGCAGTGCACAGGACAGCCCCCCACAAGAAAGATTTGCCCTCTCCAACACGTCAGTGCTGCTGAGGTCGAGAAATCCTAGCTCACATCATGAGAAGGAAGGAACTGTGACCACGTACGCTGGATGGAAATATTCAAACATAACACTGAGCAAAAAGAAGCCAGACACAGAATTGCACAAATGTATGATTCCGTTTGTAGAAAGCTCAAAACCAGGCAAAACCACCAGGAGTGTGGGGGGTGGAAGGGGACATGAAGGCAGTTCGGGGACACAGGCCATGAGCTGGTTTTTGAGCCAGGGACTAGTCTCCTGGCACTGGGTGGAAACTCGAACTGTAGAGTTAATATTTATATACTTTTCTTAAAATTTTTTTAATAAAAAGTTTATTTTAAAAATCTTTGCCCTAGTACTTGGGCAAGTTGCATAATCTTTCTGAGCCTCCATTTACTCATCTGCAGAATGGGTCAATAATAATAGGATGTACTCCAGCAGACGTTCTGTGGGGCTGCTTTAAGAACACGAGCCCACAGTGCCTGATACACGTAAGTGTACAGTGAAAACAGAGATTAGCCAACATCTTTGGAGCCTGTTTTTTGGAGTGAAGTTTTCTTAGAAAATCCATGTTTGGGGAAGAAAAGATCACCCACCAGTTTTGGTGATGGTGCCCACCGTGTGATCACAAGTAACTCTCTGGGCCCATGGACTCCCCTCTGGGCTCGTGGCTCAATGAGAGGACGGCTTAGCCCGAACATTCTCTGATCTGCTCTCATTCTTGTTGCAACAGACATCTGTTGCTTTCCTGCACCCAGCTTCCATCCCCCCTTCCATCCCCCCTTCGTCCCTCATCCCGCACTACACAGTCTTGGGGGGCTGTCAGTCTAGGTACCCGGCCCTACCTCGGCCAAAGGGGGCATGTGACCCAAGCTGGGCCAACTAGGCTCTCTATGGATGATGCAACAAGCAGATGCGGGAGCTGGGTCATCCCTAGAGCAGTGCTCCCCAGGAACTGCCGAGACTGTCTGCCCCAGAGGTTCCTGGAGCTCTCTGCTCCCCATCCTTCTCTGGGTCTGGCTGGCCCTCTTCCCACCTACTCTGTAAGTGACCCCATGTTCTTTATAAAGTCCCTGCAATTGGACCAAATGTTTGTGCCCCCCACCCCCAAATTCACTGAATGAAACCCAAATCCCAATGTGAGGGTATGAGGAGGTGGGGGCTCCGGGAGGTGATTAGGTTGTTAGCGTGGAGCCCTCATGAATGGGATGGGTACCCCTATAAGAAAAGACCCCAGAACACGCTTTCTTTCTGCCGGGTGAGGATACAGGGAGAAGTTAGCCGGCGCTAGCCTGGAAGAGGCTCTCGCCAGAACCCAGCCATGCTGGCACTGTGACCTCAGCCTTCCAGCCACCTGAACTGTGACAAATAAATACCACGCAGTCTACGGTTCTGTTCCAGTGGCCCGAACCGATAAAGACAGTCCCTTAGTGCTTAAATTAGCCAGAGCTTCCACTGTCTGCTACCCAAGAGTCCCGGATGCTACGTCCCAGCACCAGTCGGAAATAACCTGCCCCAGGTGGTAAGTGGCTCCTGTTTGGAGATACGAACACCATCCTGTCACCCCAGACCTGCCCCTGGTACCTCCTGGATCTTCCCGTGATCCTGCAGCTAAATGGCCAATGCCTTGCATGGCTGGGGCCTCCGGGCCCTGCCCCGACCCCACAGCTGACTGTTGTTAAACACCGAACATCACTCCTGCGTCCCGGTGACCCTCAGCTGCAAACTTCTCTTCCGACCTCCGCTTCATCGACCATGAAATGGGCGAGCCGAACGCACTGCCTGCCTCCTTCTCAGGGTGACGCAGGTGACGGGGCCCCAGGAATTGTGCAAAACACTTCCCAGACATGAGGCATTCTTGTCAGTGCCCGAGATCGCACGGCACACAGGTGGCAAAACAAATTTCCCAGGAGGAAACACCATCTCCAAAAAACAAAACAAAACAAAACAAGTGTGGCTAGGGGCTCTGAAAAGGGCCCAGAAGTAACAAAACAAAACAAAACAAAACAAAACAAAACAAAACAGCTTCCAAAAGGCAGAAACTTAAAAAAAAAAAAAAGCCCGACCGCATTTCTAGGCCAGAGTTCGTGTTGGGCAGGGGGCATCTGCAGGGCGCTTATATGGGGAGTCTGCCCAGCTCTGTTGTGTGCCCAGCTCTGTTGTGTGCCCAGCATCTCTCCCACTTCCTGTCCTGCAGGACACTGGAGAGCCCTCAGATAGTGACCAAGGGACCGCTCTCTGTCACCCAGCAGGTTGTACGACAAGGGTGGGGGTTGAGAGATGTGGGCTCTGGGAGGCAGAGCCTTGTGGCAGAATCCCATGGCCCGTAGAGCTGAGTGAGCACTCCCTTTCTCACCCAGTGCCCCTCTGTCTTCCAGAGGGGGGACCACGTGGGCAGGAAAAGTCGCAGCTCCTCTTCACTGCATGTCCTTGGATGAATCACACAAGCTTGATTTACCAGGTGTCTGGGGGGAGAGCCTCACGCACAAAGCAGTAGCAGGGCCCCGGTGTGTCCGTGAACACATTTCGTACCCCTGAAATCTTCCTCTGGCCCACCCCCTGCAGGGAGGCTGGAGATCTAGGAGCTCGCCTAGAGTCGCAGGGCTGGGAAGCGACAGGGCCAGGCCTCACATGCAGCCCTCCGGGCTCCAGGGCCCACCCTCTCAGCTCACAGGCAGTAGGGGTGGGGGACGTCATCACATAAAGGGGCGCCCTGGAGAAAGTCGTAACACGGTCTGCAGGTAGGAACCTACCTACCCCGTCCCACAATCCTTCCTGAATTAGTATATCTGTTCTTCAAAAGCACCTGCTTTGTGAAGCACCCAGGGCTTCTGATGTCTCTGTGACAATGCAGACCCTCCCTGGACAGACAGCTCTGATCCAGGAAGAGACTCAAGGCCTGTGGTGGGTGGATGCCCGGAGTTTCCAGGGGCCATGGCCCAGCAACGTTAACCCCAGAAAGGAAAGGCATTGGCAGGGATGCTGGCTGGTCCATTTCCTACCGTTTTCAGCAAGACCCTCAGACCAACATCGGGCACAACAGTTCTTACTCGTTGTCCAGGGAAACACAAACTCAAAAGAAGCCAAAAATGTCCATTTTCACATGAAATCTCTAATTTGTAAACATTAGAAATGATTTTTTAAAAATTTTAATAAGAAAAAATCAGCACGACATAGCTCAGGGGCCACCAACGAACCTCTCTCGAACAAGGTTACGACCTACCTCTCTGACATTAGGGATTTATCTGACCAAGACTCTGCTTGCCTCTTCTGTGAAATGAAGACACTCTGGCCAAGTTCAGGGTTAGGGAAAATGAGAGGCAGTGAACATAAAGGGTTCAGTGTAGAGTAAGGCATTTGTCTCAGCCAGCTCGGGCCACTCTAACAGACAGTCACAGGCTGGTGTCTTAAACAACAGAAACTCATTGCTCATAGTTCTGAGGGCTGGGAGTCTGAGATCAATGTTCCGGCCAATTCAGCTTCTGGGGAGATCTCTCCTCCTGGCTTCCAGATGGCTGCCTTCTCGCGAGGTCCTCACATGGCCTCAGAGAGAGAGAGACAGAGATAGAGAGAGACAGAGAGATAGAGAGACAGAGGTCGAGCTAGAGACAGACACAGATATAGAGACAGAGATCGTGTTCAGCAATCTCATTGAACTGAGAACTACAAGTTGGAGGTCTGAGCTGCCCAGGCATCCAAGAGCCAGGGGAGGAAGATCCCTGAGTTTGGTAGGTGAGTTCTACGGAACATTTAAGGAAGAGTTCATTCCTGACTCACACAAGTTCTTCAAAGACATTAGACACATGGAGAGTTCCAAGCTTATCGAACGAGGCTGGGAGGGGCCAGGTGTCAGGGAGGGGACGGTGGAGAGGCAGGTGAAAGGTGAGAGCACATGGGAACAGGCAAGGCAGAGGCTGAACTGCAGAGACGAGGGTAGACAGGCAGCAAAGGGCTGGCCTCCAATGGTTGTCAGGATCAAGGTGAAGACTTTATAGGCTCAATGCTGTGGGTGATGGGAGGTGATTTTGGGTCCTGGCTAAGGGAATGACACAGCCCACCTCAGGAACTCCTCCCATCCCATCGAGAAGGCTCTCCCTGCTAAGGAAGCCCCATCAGTGTCGGGTACCATAGCACACCATGCCTGAGAGAGAACCAGCCAGCAGCTCTCACCTAAGAACTATACTAGGAGATACCAAACTATATTTGGAGTATTGAAGCTATAAGTTTGTTTATTCGTTCAGCAAATACTTACTGAGCACTTACTATGTGCCAGACACTCTTCTAAGCTCTGGTTCACAGTGACGAATCAGACAGACCAGATCCCTATCCCTACAGCTTACAGTGCAGACGTGGTGGCTGATGAATGAGTAGATAAAAAATAGACAGAAATCCTTCCCATTAGTGGTGACTGCTCTGAAGGCAATAAAACAATGATGGGTGACCCGAGTGGTCACTTGTAATCTGATGATCAAGGCAAACCTCTCTGAAGAAAAGCTGTTTGAATAAAGACTTGAAAGAACAGAATGAGCCTGCCACACAGAGGAGGGAACAGTGTTCTAGGCATAGGGAACAGCAAGGGCAAAGGCCCTGAGGTGGGAACCATCTTGGCATGTTCAACCAATGGAAGGAATGGTAGTGTAGGCTGGAGAGAGTGAACCAGAGGCAGACGGCAGGAGGCTGTGGGGGCAGATCATGCTTGGCCATGCAGGCCATAGGGAGCAGCTTGGGTTTTAGTCTAAGTGCTCTGAGAAGGTTCTGGAGGGTTTCAAGCAGGAGAATTCCATAAGCAGGCTTACACGACAGAAGGCTAACTCGAGGCACACAGGGGAGAGTAAGAAGAGAAGCAGAGAATATCCTGAAGCTTCTGCAGCTGTCTACATCGAGATGCTTTCCCATCACTATGGCTGGAAGACAGTAGAAAGCACACACACACCACTCAACAGTGTCTGCACTGAGAATCCAGAGTCAGGGGGAGGATAAGAAGCAGGACAAGGGCAATGCTTGGCCCCAAGGGTAGAGTGGTGACATTTCAGGCAGCACTGGGACACTGACTTGAGAGCTCAAGGCATTCTGGAACAATCTTTTACTCCCCTCGTCTAACTGACCACACACTTCTTTGAAGGATTGGCACAATCCTTAGAAGTCTACCAAATTTAGATAATTTAATACTCCCACGAATTACAGAACAATAGAAAAGAACCCTCTTCCCACACTCCCAACTTTGAGCAGGCATCACATTCATTCTTATTATGCATGTTCTAGAAAAATGGGGCAGGTAGATCACTCAGAGTCCCACCAAACCCCTCAAGAAGATCCTAACATTGCAATGATGAGCTCCTCTCACCTTCGGGGAACGATGATGGGAAGGGGATTTGCATCCTAACTAGGCCACTTTATCTCCCACCTGAACTGTTTTGGGGCCCTCCCACCTCCCTGGTTCCCTGTTCCCATCTTCTCGTAGCCAGAGGGAGCCCGCAGAACCTGAGTCAGGTCACATTTCTCCTCGGCTTGGAGCCCTCCACTGGCTTTCCAGCACACTTGGAGTAAAACCCCAGCTCCTTGCCGGGGCCTGCCAGGCCTTACTCGGCCTGGCCCTACTGCCTCCCAAGGGCTCCCACAGAGCCCAGGACAGATGAAATAGCACTGTTGGGACCACGGAAGCTCCGGGTGTTCTCTGGGCTATCAGATACATGAACAGTTCCGTATGCGAACCACCACAAACAAGATCAAAGCCATCCTTGGCTGGCAGGCTCCCCAGACATGCCGTCCTACCCGAGAGCTACGTTATTCTTATAAATAATGTGCCGGTTTGGGTCTGCCTGCACTGGGCTGGGAATAGGATTTTATTTTATTTTATTATTTTTTTTAATGATTTTTTATTATGTTAGTCACCATACAGTACATCCCCGGTTTCCGATGTAAGGCTCAATGATTCATTAGTTGTGTATAACACCCAGTGCACCATGCAATACGTGCCCTCCTTACTACCCATCACCGGTCTATCCCATTCCCCCACCCCCCTCCCCTCTGAGGCCCTCAGTTTGTTTCTCATCGTCCATAGTCTCTCATGTTTCATTCCCCCTTCTGATTACCCCCCCTTTCTTTATCCCTTTCTTCCCCTACCGATCATCCTAGTTCTTATGTTCCATAGATGAGAGAAATCTTATGATAGTTGTCTTTCTCTGCTTGACTTATTTCACTTAGCATTATCTCCTCCAGTGCCGTCCATGTTGTAGCAAATGTTGAGAACTCGTTCTTTCTGATAGCTGAGTAATATTCCATTGTATATATGGACCACAACTTCTTAATCCACTCATCTGTTGAAGGGCATCTCGGCTCCTTCCATGATTTAGCTATTGTGGACAATGCTGCTATGAACATTGGGGTGCATATGGCCCTTCTCTTCACTATGTCTGTATCTTTGGGGTAAACACCCAGTAGTGCAATGGCTGGATCATAGGGTAGCTCAATTTTTAACTTTTTAAGGGACCTCCACACTGTTTTCCAGAGTGGCTGTACCAGCTTGCATTCCCACCAACAATGTAGGAGGGATCCCCTTTCTCCACATCCTCTCCAGCAATTGTTGTTTCCTGCCTTGTCTATTTTTGCCATTCTAACTGGCGTAAGGTGGTATCTCAGCGTGGTTTTGATTTGAATTTGGGAATAGGATTTTAGAAGCGTGGTTTAGAGCGGAATCGTGATCCAAGCACAGCATAAAGTTCAGCAGTGCTCAATGAGGGGAAGAAGAAATCAAGCAGAATGAAGTGTGGTGGGCTCTCCAAGACACATAAACAAATACACTTGCCATTGTTTCTTACTCCAGGATTTATACTGAGGAAGCAAGAAAGTTGCCCAAAGTCAAATTTCCTACCAGCCAGACTACATGGGCGCCGGACCTGCTGTCTCCACCACCCTCCTGGCCAGGCGGCCTCTTGCGACATGAGTATCTGGCTCTGGCTTTCACATCTGGCAGGTAACACATACACCCCAGACAAGCAACAAAGCTTCGAGGCAAACAACCTTGACTACTTGGATTGAAACAAGGACGTGCAACCCGGGTATGGGTTAGATCAGAGACAGCCAAAAGGGTCAACTCGCATGACAAATGCACTCTTCTGGAAGCATCTATTGCAAAACGACAGGATCTTCTCCCGACACTTAGGAAAGACCACTCTGATGAACAGGTCGGCCTTGGGTATGGCAAGGGGAGCCAACCTTGCCCAGCACATTATCTATCCAACCAGTCACTCAGCAAATACTGAATGCCTACCACGTGCCGGGCACGAGGGATACGGCGTCACAAAAAGGAAATGAGGGTCTGCTCTGCTGGAACTTATAATCTAAAGCTGTGTTGCCCAGTGTGGAGCCACAAGTCACATGTGGCTCTTAAGCACTTAAAACGTGGCTGGGCCCAATTGAGATGTGCTATTAAGTGTAAAATACACACCAGGTTTTGAAGACGTAGTACAAAAAAACCCAAAAAAAACCACCCATAAAACATACCATTAATAACACTTATATTGCTTGCATGTTGAAATGATAATATTTTTGATATATTGGGTTAATCAAATATATTAGTGAGATTAATTCTACCCATTTTCTTTTTACTTTTTTTCAGTGTGGCTACTAGAGAATTTTAAATTATGTATATGTCTACATTTGCACCTGTATTATATTTCACTGGACAGTTCTGATCCTGAGTAGCTAATGAGCCATAAATAAGTAAGAAAATATTGTTTCAGGGGATCTTGGAAAGTGATGAGTGCTCTGAAGAAGGCAGGGTAGAATATAGGATAAAGGGTGATGGGGCAGAATGAGGGCATTTAAATGGAATGGTCAGTGTTATAGGCTGAACTGTGTTCCTACCCTCCAAATTCATACATTGAAGCCCTAACGGCACTATTTTAGAATCTGACTATATTTGTAGTCAGGAATATATTTGAAGTCTTTAAAGGGATAATGAAATTACAATGAGGTCACCAAGTGGGCCCTAATCCAATAGGATGGCGTCCTTCTAAGAACAGGAGAGGAGGACACACACACACAGAGGGCGGAGAAACCCCGTGTTGGCTCCTGATCTCAGATTTCTAGTCTCTGGAACTGTGAGAAAGAAATTTCTGTGCTTTATGCCCCCTAGTCTGTGGTACCTTGTTCTGGGAGCCCAAGAAGATGAATACAGTTAGGAATAGGCTTTCCAATGAGGTGGCATTGGCGTCGACTGACAAGAGTGACCCAATCTCAGAACATCTCTGGGAGGATTATTCTAGGTACAGGAAACAGCAGGTGCAAACGCCTGAGGGGAAGAGGCAGAGAGAGGACTCTGCAGCTGGCTTTTGGTGAGGGAGGGGCAACATGACAGGTGGGTTGTGGGTAATCGGGGTCTGAGCGCGATATATTGAACCTCACTTTGTTTCAGGCCTCACCTAAGCAATATTCTCCAGGATGCCTTGAGGAAGGTCTGTGTGCTGGAATCCAATTAGGGCACTCTCCACTTCGAATCTGCCAACCCAGCCGCAAGCCAAATGCATCCTGGCGGCCCTGCTTCCCCAGATCAGCTGGTGAGTCACTGAAGCAGAAGGCCCCAGGGCCTCCAGGAACTGGGGTCTATCAATGAGGACACTTATGGGTATTTTTAGCATCATCTGTCCTGGGGATGAGAAAATGATTTCAGAGGGTAGAAAAGGACAGTCCGAGAGGTGCAGGAATGGGGCTGGTCTGAGCTGTGATGACCACCAGGGGGAGGGGCTTTATTTATTTCAAAAATTAACATTTAAGGGTAGCTGGGTGGCTCAGTCAGTTAAGTGACTGCCTTTGGCTCAGGTCATGATCCTAGGGTGCTGGGATCGAGCCCCACATGGGGCTCCTTGCTCAGCCGGGAGTCTGCTATTCCCTCTCCCTCTGCCTCCCACTCCCCCTGCTTGTGCTCTGTCCTTGTGTCAAAAAAATAAATAAAATTAACATTTAAGTACCTGCTGCGTTTGTCCATTCTCCTTTAAAGTCATAGAACAATCACAGTTTCTACCCTCCTACCTAGATGACCTTTGTTATGGTTTTATACCTATCTGCTTATTTTTTGAAAAAAGACATACAGGTCTGATAACCAAAGACTAATGACACTGATCCCCAGTGGTGGTGGGGCTGGTAGAAGTAACAGGAAAGGGAGGCCCACCCACTGACAATACTGTCTTCACATAGTTTAGTCTTCTGGAATCTGGGTAATCATTAACAAGATTAACATAGAATAAGTTATTTTCGAATAATAGTATGATATCAACGAGAATAGGGAAAATCTCTAAAATGGAATAAAAACAAACAAAAAAGGAAACGAGCTGCATTTTAGGAATTACACAGCCAAGCAGAGGTTACCAACCCACATACCTTCTGAACCTAGCACCTGGGCTATCGACCCTCCGTTTGATGACACAAAAGGACCGCAAATGAATGCTGAACTCTGTTCAGTAGACAGCCTGTTGCAGTGGTTTGCGTAAGGCAAATCTGAAATGATCGTGTGTGTGTTGTAGGATTAAGCAAATGAGTAAGTATCTTGGCTGTGCTGAAATCCTGGGTTCCCACTGCAGAAGAAGGGGGGGCACCAACATGGGACACAGAAAGGCAACAGGGAGCCCCATGGCATTAGGCTGGCACGAAGACATCAGTACGAAGTCCCGTTAGATCACACACACACATGCACCCACGTGCACACACATGCAGGTGCACACAGATGCTCTGTCTGCTGGGGGCTGAGAAGCAACGACAGCCTGGCAGCAGGGCGTGCACCTTACACGCCATCCTGGTGTCTAAACACTGTTCCCCACAAAAAGCAACCAGGGCTCCTTGAGAAATGGATGAATCTAGGGTCAGGACAGGAAAAGGACAAGGTGAGCCCGACACAGCTCATTGTGCAGAAAGTGAGGAAGTGTTCAAAATGGTGGGATCTTATCAAAAGGACCCCGATGGAAGACAGAGGTAGTTCATTTCAGCTCCTGTTCCAGATGAGACCATCAGACAGGTTTTGCTACTGAGATCCCCCTGGATCTGCAGGACTTGATTTTTTTCCCCCAAACCTCATTTTCTAGTCTTTTCCTTCCATCCTCTGAGCACTTCCATAGTGTTCTATCCTTATGCATAGTCTCCTCCTGTTGCCTATAGCAAAGGACCCTGTTTGATTGTCAAGTCTCCTTTCTCCCGTTCAGAAACTTCACAGTCTTACCGAGAAACATAGAGAAGGTCCAGTGAGGATTTCTCTGGCATTCTTTGGTCAATGTGCCCTCCTCCATTGCCCATCCTGGGAGACTTAGGTAGATCACATTCCTAAAGAGCCTGGAGGCTCATTAGGAGCCACAGCTACCAGAAGCCGACAGCAGCAGCCCCACCCTCCAGAACTGCTCAGGTGCACTCAGGGGAGTAAATGTTCCATCCATGTTCCAATGCGGCGCTGGTTCTTATTAGTGAGAACACGGTTTAATGTGCCCAGGGGACTCCAAGCAACACATGTGCCTCTCTCCAACTGGTTTCATTACAGTCAGGAGGTGGGTAACGTTTTAGACTCAGTCCGCTCTCCCAAAATTGCTTGTAAAACAACAGGAGAAGATGGAAGTAATTTCCAAATGCTCCTGAGTGCAAACACCCCACTGGGTGCAGGGTCCAGACATGGAGGGTAGGGGCGCCTCCTCCTGGCTTCCTCCCTAATTGGCTGGGTGAGACGGGGTCAGCCACCTGACCTCCCTGCACGTCTGTTTCCCATCCAGGAGACAGGTGTGGCCAAACCTGCCCTATCAGCTGCGGAAAGCCAGCGCAGGGATGAAACTCAGGCGCACATCTGAGAAGCACCGTGCCCTGGGAAACATCAGGGAGGAGGAACCCACACGTTTATTTCCTGCTTGCTCTCACCACTTTTCCCCCGGAAAGTAGGAAACACACATGTCCTGGGAAGGCAGCAGAGACGTTTGACGTACTTCACGTAAGATACAGAGGCATAATACACATTACGACTCGTCCAAGAGGACAGGCAGCAGTTGGCATCTGCACGGTGTGTGCTTTCCGCTCACGCATGCCCAATGCCTAGTAAGCGTCCCGCACTGCGCCCTGTGCCACGTTAGCTGGCGGAACTGCTGCCACAGATCTGTGAGCTGGATTCTTAATCCAATGCTAATGCCACAGATTAGGAAGGTTAAGGCAACTTGCCCCAGCTCACGCACCCAAGAATCAGCAGACCCTGGATTGGACTCCAAGCCCGACTGTGTCCAGAGGGCTGGCCCTTTCCCCCTGTAGTGGGCTGAATGGTGGCCCCCAAAAGATGGGCCCACATCCTAATCCCTAAAAGCTCTGAATGTTGCCTTGTATGGTACAAGAGTGAGAATTACGTTTTGTGGCACAAAGTGTGATGAAATTAAGGCTTTCCCGTGGAGACACTTGTCCTGGATTACCTGGGTGGGCCCTAAATGTATTCACACATATCCTTTTGGAGAGAGGCGTGGACGTCTCGGGGAATGGGGAGGGGTGGGAAGGGCTCAAACGGGCCCTCCCTCCCCAGCTCACACGGCTATGAGGTGAGGACAACCTCACCCACCTATGGGGACCCATCGATCCTGCGTGGTCGCTGATCCACGGGGGATGAACTTCAACAGCGTCTGAGCAAACCGGCCATGGCTAAGAAGCACCACGAGGTTTGCCGTGCAGGCTGCCTGGCTCACGTCTAGAAGGAAGCAGATTCTGGGAAGTTCCTCCGAGGCCCCAGATCCACTGGGAAAGCTGGCTGCCGTGGCCAGTTCTGTGGGGTGCGGCGGGCAGAATGATGACCCCACACACAAGGTGTCCACGTCCTAATCCCCCAAACCTGCCACTCTGTTACCTCGCAGGGCGGAAGGGACTCTGCAGATGGGCTTAAGTTGAGGATCTCGAGATCGGGAGACTGCCTGGGTTGTCAGAGGGAGAAGGCAGGCGGGTCAGAGTCAGAGAAGCAGATGTGATGGCCGAAGCGGAGGTCGGAGTGACGTGGGGCCACAAAGCAAGGATGCAGGCGGCCTCCAGAAGCTGGAAAAGGCAGGGAAATGGATTCCTCCTTGGAGCCTCCAGAAGGAACAATCCGTGGATGACCCATTTCAGGTTCTGAACCTCCGGACCGTGAGATGATGGATTTTGTTGTTTTAAGTCACAAAGTTTGGGCTAATTGGTTAGAGCAGCAATAGGTGGCTGGCCCGCTGCTCCCGCCGGCTCACCTGGAAGGGAAAGAGATTCTGAGAAATTCCCCGGCGGCCTCAGAGCTGCTGGGAAAGCTGGCTGCCCTGCCAATTATGTGGGGTGACGTGGCAGACAGGGGGCCGCCATGTGAGTGTGTTTGTGTGTGTGAGTGACAGAGAGTGACGCTCAGACCCGGAGCCAGAGAATCGGGGACAGCAGCAAGGAGCTCTGTGCTTTTTTGCACATGGCCCCCAGGCTCCTTCCTTCTGCTCTTGCTTTGCGAGAGGATACTGGGCCCGCGGGCAGGATTTGGCTCCGAGCCATGTTCTGTTCGGGCTACACGCTGTTTCCTCCCAATTATAACTTCTTAATAACAGGAACCGTAACAACAACCAGAATCTACTGAGTTCTAACTGTGGACCAGGCGCTGTTCTAAGCTTTCTAGCTGTTTTCCCATTTAATTCATTTTTTAAAATTTTTTATTTGAGAGCGAGAGCATGTGAGTGGGAGGAGGGGCAGAAGGAGAGGGAGAGAGAGAGTCCTCAGGCAGACTCCATGCCCAGCGCAGGGCCCAACGCGGGGCCCGATCCCAGGACCCTGAGATTATAACCTGAGAGGAAGCTTGAGTCAGACGCTGACTGACTGAGCCACCCAGGCCCCCCATTAATTGTTAAAGCCACTGTATCAGTGATAGGCCGTGACTATCTAAGAGAACATCAGTATTTCTTCACAAAGAAAATTTCTCCTACAAAGTTCACTCCTCTGCCACCCCCGCCCAGACGACTGCCTGCAACAGGGCCAGGGTCTGATGCATATTTGCTGAATGAACGAGTGAATGGAGTGGCCTGGAGAGAGCCGGGTCGACCCCACAAGTCCCAGCCCCTGTGAGGCCGTGGGACAATTTGCGGGACAGAATATACTTGGGGGTGAGAGTGGCGTTGGGGTTAGAAGCAAGTAAGTAGCCGGGGGGACGGCATGGGAGAAGGCAGTTTGGGGAAGAAAATCGGAGAGAACTGGAGAGTGTGGGAGACGTGGTGTGGCTGGAGCATTTGTGTAACAGGTGAGTGGGACACAACAGGCCCAGAGGGACTCAGGTCTGGAACATCATAGCTGTTTCCTGCAGCTGCTGTAACAAATCCCGGGTGTGTAACAAATCCCGGGTGACTTCAAACAGTAGAAATGAATTCTCTCACGGTTCCGGAGGCCAGAAATCCGAAATCAGGGTGCTGCCAGGACCACACTCCCTCTGAAGGATTTCGGGGAGGACCGTTCCTTGCCTCTTCTGGTTTCTGGGGGCTGCTCGCCATCCTTGGCTTGTGGCCACATCACCTCAATCCCCACCTCTGTCCTCACATGGCCATCTTCCCTGGGTAAGCTATTTACTCTTTTCTTGTAAAGTCACCAATCATTGGATTTAGGGTCTAATCCAGGAAGACAGGATCCAGAAAAACATCATCTCAGTCCTTGATGCCACGACATCTGCAAAGACACTATCCATTAAGGTCACATTCACAAGAACAGCGGGTTAGGGCTTAGGGGATACTATTCAACCCCCTCCAGACATCTTCCCCACAATGTCTCCAAGACTAAACGTTCTAGAAGCTACGGGCCCTGGGAAGTCCCCCACTGTCACCGAGATTGAACAAACAAGAAGCAACAGTGTATGGATGGTGACAGGCACTAGAAATGTCACTCGAAATGTGAAACAGGCTCCTTCCTGTGTCTGGGTGGTATATTTAGGCCAGTGGGAATGTAATTCAGCAAAGGCCCCCCAAACCCATATGTTCCCCTCCCCCGGTTTCTGTGGTTGTGTTTCAGTTGGTGAACACTACAGCCAAAATGAGGATCCCAAAATAAAAACCTCATAAGGATCTAGAATGTCTGAGTAAAGTTATCTTTAAGTTGGAAGGCATCCCCTATAAGCGTTTGGCCTCTGTCTCTTGTCACCTGTGCCTTGCAGCCAAGGAGTTCCCTTTGCAGCTCCTCCTGACCCCAGCGCCCCCGAGCAGGCGAGCCCCCACTTGGGGGCCTCCTCAGCGAGCGGGAGGGAAGTATGAATTAGCTGAGAGAAGTACCCAGCTGCTCTGAATGGTATTCTCAATCACTCACCATCTTTTTCCAGCCGATGCTAGATTTAGACTTCCTTTTCTCTCCTTCTAAAGGGCCATGCATTATGGAGGAGGACTATTTCTTATTCAGCAGCTGAGAATCACTCTTCTATCAAAAACAGCTCTGTAATGTGTTCTCAGAAATCAAAGCCCGCCTCTGAACTTGGAGAGTTCCCTGGCCTGGCTCTCTGAAGGGCCCTTTGGACAAAGCTCTTGAGTGACACACGCTTGAAATGTAAAGTGCGCAGTCACACACGTACGCCCCAGTACAAACATGCACAACATGCGTGCTGGGAAAGGGGAAACCCTGAACATCATGGGGCCCCCTGAGTTTCGGGAGAGAATGGAGGTAATTTGAAACCTCAAGATAAGCAGCCTCTTTTCTAGGTGGATTGCAATGCTGAAGCTTCTCTTCTGTGCTAGTGAATGTTCATTCACACACCTGCCCCTCCTTTTTCCTTATTCACTTAAGCTTGCTCTAAAACAGAGGGGAATAGGGGTGTCTGGGTGGCTCAGTTGGTTAAGCGTCTGACTCTTGATATTGGCTCAGGGCATGATCTTAGGGTTGTGGGACCAAGCCCTGTGTTGGGCTCTGCGCTGAGCATGGAGCCTGCTTAAGATTCTCTCTCTCCCTTTTGCTCTGCCCCTCCCCACCAGCTTGCATGCTCTCTCTCTCTCTTTCTCAAAAAAATAAAAAATAAAAATAAATAAAACAGAGGGGAATAAAACAAAACAAAAGAGATGCTGGTCAAAGGGGACAAACTTTTGGTTACAAGTTCTAGAGACTAATGTATAGCATAACAACTATATTATCAATAACGTACTGTATGCGTAAAATTTGCTAAGAGAGAAAATCTCAAGTGTTCTTATTACACACATGAAAACACGGTCCATATGCAATATAATTAACTATTACGGCGATCACCTCACAGAAGACGTGTACCCAAATATCATGTTATACATCTTAAATATGTACAATTTTATTTGTCGATCACACCTCAATAAAGCTGGGGAAAAACCCCTATAAATAAAATAGGAAAAAAATCAGGATACAAACTCCAATTCAGTATGATCCTCATTATATACACATAGAAATAAAGGCTGACAAAACTCACCTCCAAAGATTAGCAAAACAAACAAACAAAACAAACAGGAAAAAAAAAAAAAGGACCCACAGTGGAAAGAAATAGTCCAAAGATAGTAGCAGTAATTTTCTTCTTTCTGCTTCTAAAATGCCTATTACTATCAGATATTTCCTAGCTTTACTAGTTAACCCGTTTCTTAAAACCTGCTTTCAAACACTACTCATGGAGATATGAAGACAAGGAAACACGAACGAACTGTTAAATTGTTGCACTCTGACTTTTTTCTAGTTACAGTAAGAAACGCACAATACTGATACAGGTAATACTTCCCAAGCACTAACTACGTCCCAGATGCTGTTCTCCATCCTTTGCATGAATTACGTCTTTTAATCCCCTACGAAATAGATGTGATAACTATCCCCCTTTTAAAGATGAGGGAACTAAGGTACAGAGAGGTTGAGTGACTTGTCTAAGATCACACAGCTAGAATGTGCTGGAGCTTGGATTTGAAACCAAAGGCTCTCAGTTGACATCCCTTAATGTCTCTCTGTTGAAAAGCTAAATGCACATCAATACCACTTAGATAAAATACGTTCTCATCACATTGTGGAAATACTATGCAGCTATGAAAAACACAGGGGAGTCCTCTATAAACTGACATGGAAGGTCCTCTGACGTACAGTATTAGACAAGGTGTTTGGGGGAAGTCCTCAGACAATCTCCCCATTGTTGAATTGGAGTCTCCTACTTTGCATGTAGCAATTAATGAGTTTTCTCATTAGATGGGAAACAAAATTAGTCCACATAAGGGACTACCCTTAAATAATGTTGCAAACGCTTGCTGTTTTCCAAAGGGCGTTTATACATATCACCACACATGGAACATGAAATGCTTGCGGTTCCTGTGAGGAGTATCTTCCTCCCCAGAGATTATGGCAGTTTGCTGTTCAGTGTCAGTATTGAGAGAGAGTTGGGGGCGCCTGGGTGGCCCAGTCGGTTGAGCGCCAGACTCTTGGTTTTGGCTCAGGTCATGATCTCAGGGTCTCAGCAAGGAGTCGGCTAGAGATCCTTCCCCCTCCCTCAGCCTCCCCCTCTGCTCCTGTCTGTGCTGGCCCTCTTTCTCTCTCTCTCTAAAATGAATGAATGAATGAATGAATGAATGAATGAATGAATGAATGAAATCATTTTCGAAAAAGAAAGAGTCCTGTCCATGGAATCTGCCTCAACTAGGTCACTGCTTGTGACTTCCCGTTACTGGGCCACCATGTCCACCCAGGGGAAATAATAATAACAACAATAATAATAATAATAACAATAATAATAATAATAATAAAAAAGGGCTTTCAGAGTCCAAAGGCAGGTCCCCTCGGTGCCACAGCATCATCCTTCCCCTTCGGGGAGCCAGGTTTCCAGTGTGTGAGCTCAGGGGCGCCCCCTGCAGGAGGAAGCACTTGTGCTTCCGGGTTACCACTGCCCTCAGATCACCCATGAACCATCCACCCATCAGTTATTAAATGCAAACAACTCCCTCGGAAGTCCAAGCACCCTCCTTGCACTGCAAAGCTCCCTAAGAAATCAGATTCCTCTTTCCTGGTAGTTTTCGTACTACCCAGCACGTACAATATATTTTGTCTTATTACTATCTCTCTGTCCCCAGTAGGATGTAAACTCTACCCTCGCAGAGGTTTAGGCTTGNNNCCTGCTGAATTCCCAGCATCTAAAGCAGTTTCTGACATTTGACGAATATTGAGTATGTGTGAAGTGAGTCGCGCCCTTCAGGGAAAGGGGCGTGGCCTCTCCTCCCTCCTTTTCCCTTCCCACTGGCTGGAATTTTGACCTGCGAACAGCCAGCATCTGGTGTGTGCAGATGAAGACACCCCTAGGAATGGGGGAGCGGTAGGGCAGCAGGTGTTTGGCTCCCTGCACAGAGCACCATGTATGGGCCTGAACTACACCTGGAATATCATGGGGGCAAGAGCTGAGAATGAACCCCCCTTGGCCGAGGCACTCCTATTTGGCCTCTGCTACAGAGGACTAACCTCCAGCCAACAATTGCAGCATCCCATGCGCAGGGAGCTCAGGGGAGCGGCGCTGGGTTCTGCACGGGTGGGCATCAGGGAACGTGCACCTGATAAGAACATGGTGACTGGGGCTTGACAAGTGGACAAAGGAAGGCATGGTGACCGCAGCAGAGCTCACAAACTATGCAGAGGCCTAGAAGGGTGAAGGGCCCAGCATGCGCAGGGGACAGCAAGCCCATCCGTGCGCTGGACTACCATGCCAGCAAGGAGAGGGGAGATCCATGGTGGATGCAGGCAGGGTGTTTTGAAGCTCTGAGTGTGCTCAGGGATAAATGTTCTTTCTGGCTTGGGCTTCTCTGGCCTCCGTGAAAGTTCCATGGGCACTGCCTTGCTTGGAAAACTAGTGAGCTCTGGGATTGGGCTGGAGGCCAAAAATGTTGGGTTGGTCTCACCTGGGCCAGTCTTGGTTATCAGAGAAGGACTGGAGGCCAAATCACCTGACCCCTCCATTAGCAGGGCTTGGTCCCATGTCTGGACCGGATCGGGGACCTTCTACCACCAAGTATCACTTCTGTCTCCTTCTGATTTTCAAATCCACCTTTGGTTGGACTCTGACGTCACACTGTCATTCGGATGTTTAAGGGCATCAAGATCCTCAGCTAACCGCATGCCCTACATTTGGTCCAGAAAGTACAACCATTCCATGTAAAATCTCCAAAATGAATTCTGATGTCTTAAGAATGGTTTGCATCCAAGCTAAAGCCAAGAGCCAAGGAAGAACCTATATTCTGCCCCTAAAAACCAATGACCGAAATGGCCCTGGGAGATGTCACATTACAGCTTTGCCCCCAAACATCTTTTGCCCTATTAAAATTTACATTTCAATGTATTCAATTCTCCCCCCAAGAGAATTGGCTTGGTTCCTGAAACTCTGCTCTAATTGTATATAATTTTTATAAATATAGTAATTAGGACTCACTAAGCCTTAGAGTTTAAATGGAATTGCATTTTTATGGGAACAGAAGAAATTGAAGGGAAGGGTGCTAGCGTCCTTGAATTCACAGACCTCACTCCTAATGGGAAACCGGCAGTTAGGACCTCAAAGATGCATCTAGAAACCACTGCCTTCTTGGTGGTCACTTGGGAGCAGGAAAATAACAAAAGAAAATCCTGTCCCCAGTCTCACCAACCTTACAAATCCAAACTCCGGCATCAGAGTCACATCTATCATACGTAGCCAGAATCTTGGCTTCAATCAAGAAAAAGTAGAATTCAAGAGCAAGCCAATTAGAGAAAAGTACAAAGATTTAGTAAGTAAAGAAGTAAGAAATGACCTACTTCGTGAACGAAGCAGTGGCCTCTCTTCCTAGGTAAGGAAGGGACCCTCCTTTGCCTCTGACAAAGGGTTTTATAAATTTTTTTAAAATTAGCTAACCATCTAGAGAGGGGCTTAGTCTTTAATTCTGGGTTTAACATGTACATTGGGTGGTTAGTTTTTCCATTGTCTTAGGGGTGTGGTTACCTGTGGGGAGTGATTCTCAAGAACGTCCAGCCTAGGTGGCTTTTGCTGTGGGAGGGAGTGGGGTCTTGTGATTTCCTATGAATCGGATCTTGTAACTCTTTTTATGACCTGCTGACTTTTAGATTAAGGGTCAGCCTAAAACTAAAATGGCTTTACTTCAGTCAATGTGTCTCCCTAGTCCCCCTTCCCTCCAGAAATTCCAAACCAGAAACAGGGTGCTAAAATGTTCTGCGTCTTATCTGCACAGATGCATACATATGTAAAGTCATCAGGCCATGCACTCAATTTATATACTTCAAATTTACGAAAATGTAAAGTTCTGCAGGTGATTGTGATGCCCCACTGAGACTGGGAAAAGAGACCTATGTCACTCACACAAAGAAAAATTGTTTTTTCCTGAATACTGCTAATTAAGAACTAGAACTTTCAAGAGCTCAACCTGCTTTGTTCTGAAATCACCATATGCAAAATGTGCGCTTTGTAAAACAGATGAATTAGTTGGTGATTATTTACTTTGCAGAAGTGCTCACCAGGGGTGTTCTTTAACCGGCAGGCTCCCTTAGGTACATTTTAAAAATGGGATCTAAGTTGCCAAAAGGCTATGTCTTCACAAATGTTCATAAATGTTAACAGATGCATGAAGTGATGGTGATTTATAGGTTTGGGGGTTGGGGGGAGGGGACGGAAGGATGGAATCCAGCGTTGCGTTAATACTCTTGAGAAAGGCCAGGGCTCCTCAAAACGGTAGGAATTACCTTCTGCAAATGCTCTTGGTATCGAGTGCTGTTTCATGTGGGTGGAGGGAAGCCCCCCCCAAAATGGAATGGGCTCAAAGAGAAAAGAGGGCAATGGTATAGAGGCAGAATGTTTCCAACTGCGAGAGAAATAACTGACGTGGATTATCTCATCTCGTCTTCACAAGCGTGCTCTAAATACACGTTATTATCCTTATTTATAGATAAGGTAACTGAAGCAGAGAATGGCTAAGTCAGCCAGCTAGCAGGTGGGATTGGAACTCAGGCCTGTCTGGCCCCAGCCTGGCTGCCCACACATTCAGGATAGAGCAGAGCTTGAGTGGACAGGGCTTCTCCGCCCCGCCACCACATCCCTGCTCCCACTCCCCCACCCCAAGACTGTGAAGGTAGACAACCATCAGCTTCCAGCCAGCCAGACTCTGTCTCCAATTACATTCAGTTACAATCGGAAGGCTATTCTTAGAGACTGAATATAGATGAGGACTGTAGTAACATCTCCTCCCCTCCCTGCCACCCTTTCCGTCCTTACTGAGGCTAAAACTCTAAGACAATACCAATAATTAGGAGCTGGCCAACTTACTCTTAATCTTCCAGGTATGACCTTGGGCCCTGTCATCTGCTTGAGTCTTTCCTGCGTTTCCTGATGAACCTTGGAATGCTTCCCTTCCCTCCCACAGCCCACTTTGCAATTACACAGCAGGGGGGGTTTATGAAAGAGCTTCTTTAAAAAAAAAAAATACACCTACAGATAATCCCTCTACCTTCTTTCCTCCAGTGCACACACCAAGTATTTTAAAAGTTGATTTTCCGGGGTTGCCAGGTGCTCCCAATAGTGGAGAAAGGTTGGAAACACAGAATAATTTAAGTCCCAAGTTAGAAGAGCCTCCAAAGCCATGGTGGCCTCCTGCCACACCTGTCTCTCCCTGAGAAATCGAACCACAGACAGACAGGTTATAGATGGCCATAGTTCTCATGCAGGTGCCTACTTTACTGCCAGTGCTAGGAATCCAGAGTCCCATCTTCAACTGGGCACAGCTCTATGCCAACATGCTGACAGCTCAATGTTTAGAAAAAGACATTATTCCCCCTGCTCGCCCCTCTCCTCCCCCTGTTCCTCCTCTACAAACACCAACCAAAAGAAAGCCAGTGTAGCTATATTAACTTCAGACAAAGCTAACTTTAGAACAAAGACTGTTTCAGCGATCAAGAGGGGCATTACTTAATGATAAACGCACCCATTCTCCAAGAAGACATAGCAATTATATATGTGTCTGTACCTAACAACAGAGCATCAAAATATATGAGGCAAAAAGTAACAGAACTGAAAGGAGAAACAGACAAATCCACGAATGTAGTTGGATGTCTTGACACTTCTTTTCTTGGTAATTATCGAACAAGTAGGCAGAAAATCAGTATTGATACAGATCTAAACAATACTACCAACCAACTAGATCTCACAAACATTTATAGAACATTCTACCCAACAACACAGGAACATATCCATCAGAACTGTGGATGGAACATTCACCAAGATACACCATCACCTGGTCCATAAAACAAAACTTTACAAATTTGAAAGAATAGCAATCATACAATTCATGTTCTTAGATCATAAGAAAAACAATTAAACTAGCAACCACAAAGAGAAAGATATGTGGAAAATACCCAAACGTTTGAAAATTAAGCAACATGCTTTTAAATTACTCCTTGAAGCTCAAAGAGGAAATCTCAAGGGATATTTAAAAATATTGGTACTGAATGAAAATAAAAATAAAACATACCAACATTCGTGGAATGCAGCCAAAGCTGTGTTTAGATGAAAAGTTATAGCATTAAACACATATATTTAAAAGAAGAAAAATCTAAAATCAGTAACCAAAGCTTCCACCTTGAGAAACTAAAGAAGAGTAAATTAAACCCAAAGCAAGCAGAAGGAAAGAAATAATAAAGATTGAAGTAAAAATCAATTAAATTAAAAACAGAAAAGCAATAGAGAAAAATGATAAAACCAAAAGCTCGTTCTTTGAAAAGATCAACAACATAGATAAACCAATAACAAAACTGACCAAAGAGAGAGAGAGAAAAAAGAAACAAGTCAGCAGTATCTGAAATGAAAGAGGGAAAATCACAACTGGAGCCACAGACATTAAAGAACAATAAGGAACACTATGAACAACTCATGTTCATAAATTCAACAGCTTCGATGAAACAGAACAATTCCTTGAAGATTTAAACTACCAAACTCATTCAAGAAGAAACAGATACCTGAATTGTCCTATATCTGTTAAAGAAATTGGATGTGTACTTAAAAACCATCTGAGAAAAAAAGAAAGAGAAAAGAATGAAAGAAAAGAAGAGAAGAGAAAAGAAAAGAAAAGAGAAAAGAAAAGAAAAGAGAAAAGAAAAGAGGGGCGCCTGGGTGGCTCAGTCGTTAAGCGTCTGCCTTCGGCTCAGGGCGTGATCCCAACATTCTGGGATCGAGCCCCACATCAGGCTCCTCTGCTGGGAGCCTGCTTCTTCCTCTCCCACTCCCCCTGCTTGTGTTCCCTCTCTCGCTGGCTGTCTCTCTCTCTCTGTCAAATGAATAAATAAAATCTTAAAAAAAAAAAAAAAAGAAAGAAAAGAGGGAGGGGGGAGGGAGGGAGGAACTCCAGACTCAGATGTTTCTACTGGCAAATTCTCCTACACATTTAGAGAAATAATACCAATTCTGCACAATCTCCTCCAGTAAATAGAAGGGGTGAAGATATTTCCCAACTCATTTCATGAGGCCAGGATTACCCTAATACCAAAACCAGACAGACATTACAAGAATATAGGTGAAAAAAAATCCTCGGCAAAGTAGCAGCAAATGTAATCCAACAATCTAGAAAACATAAAACATGTAAGAAGGCTTTCATGACCAGGGGGGTTTATCTCAGGAATGCAAAGCTATTTCAACATTCAAAAACCAATTGAAAAATAATCAACTGATGTAATTCATTATATTAACAAACTAAATAAGAAAAAAAATATGATCATTGCAGAAAAGGCATTCAACAAAATTCCACATTCATTCATGACAAAAACTCTCAGCAAATGAGGAACAGAAGAAAACTTCCTTGGGGCACCTGGCTGGCTGAGTAGGTAGAGCGTGTGACTCTTGGATCTTGGGGTTGTGAGTTCAAGCTCCACATCGAGTGTAGAGAATACTTACAAAAATAAAATCTTTAAAAAAAACTTTTTTAATAAATTAGAAAGAAGGGACCTTCTTCAGCCCAATAAAGGACATCTACAAAAATCCTGCAACTAATAAGGAAGAGAATGCTTTCTGCCTCAGACTGGGAACCAAGCAAGCGTTTCCTCTCCTATGGTTCCTATTAACCATCATGTTGGAAGATTGGACTGGTTGGAACCAGTCCAGTAAGACAAGGAAAAGAAATAAAAGGCACACAGATTGGGAAATGTCCCTATTTATACCCAACATGATCATCTACGTAGAAAACTTGGTGAAATCCACACAAAACTCCTAGAATAAATGAGATTAACCAGTTTAATATGCAAAAGTAAATTACATTTTTATATGCCAGCAGTGAACAATTAGAACTTGAAATTCCAAAAACACTATTTACAATAGATACTTAGGCATGAATCTATCAAAATGTGTGAAGGCTCTGTATGCTAAAAACTATGAAACACCAAGGAACAAAATAAAAGAAGATCTAAATAAATGATCACAAATACATTGTGTTCATGGGTCAGAAGACTCAGTATCATTAAGACATTAACTACAATTCGATCTACAGACTCTGCAATCCAAATCAAAATCCCAGAAAACTCATGTTTAGGTATTGACAAGCTAATTCTAAAATTATATAAAAAGGCAAATAGCCTAGAACAACCAAAACAATTCAGAAAAAGGAGAACGAAGTTGGAAGAATCTCACTGCTTGGTTTCAAGACTTACCGTAAAGCTACAGTAGTTAAGATGATGTGGCATTGGTGACAGGACAGATACATAGATCAGTGGAATGGAAGAGAGAGCCCAGAAATTGTTCCACACAAATACAGCCACCTCATTTTTGACAAAGACAAACGATTCGATGGAGAAAGGATAGTCTTTTCAGCAAGTTATGCTGGAACAACTGGACATCCACACTGAGCACTGGGTTAAGTGTTTTCCATGCATCATCATATTTTGTCTGTAGAATACACTCTGGAGTCAGAATTATTAGTATTTCTGATGCTCACATATGCACACTGAAGGCACACGGTTAGTATGTGGTAGAGCCAGACTAATTAAAAAGTCTAGCAGCGAGACAGAATTCTAAACCACAGCAGCCAGATGGTCTCATGCAAATTACTCAGTTTCAGAGAGACTCAGTTTCCCCATCTATAAAATGGGACTAGTAGTCTCACCTCAAAGAGTTGATCCAAGACCTAAGTTAGAGAACCTGGACCACCTGGAGCCTAGCAGGGGGTGCTAGAAGTGTTAGTCTCACCATCTCACCCCCTTAGTGACAGTCACCTTAGTGTGGGCTGACCACACAGCCTGCTGTCTGCTTGTGGCTGACACTCTGCTGCTGGACAGCCTCGAAACCTCTTTTTGGTAAATAGTGGTGGCTTCCCCCATTCACTCCTACATCAGTCCACGGAGCGGCCTCATTCAGACGGGGCCTCGGTCCCTGGGCCTGAGGACCCAGAAATGCCCCAGGCTTGAATCATCCTCAACTCACGAAGGAATGACTCAAATATGAAGCCAAGAAACCATTTCTCAAAATGACTCAGCACATCCTCCTGTCTTGAGGTCTTCCCTATGCCAACTGCATATTCGCCCATCCATTCCCTCATTCATTCATTTGCTAAATATATGTGTCCTTGCTCATTACTCCGTCTGCCATGTTCTCTGCGCTGGGGATACAGAAAACAGATCCCTTCCCTTCCCAAAGGAGCTATGGCCTAGGAGGATCTGTAATGGACATGTTTTCTAGATGTCCAACTCTTGTGGACCTTCTTTCTCAACTTCAGGGGAATTTCGGCCTTCCTTTGGCTGAAGCCGGTCCCTTATTCTCCCAGCATCCCTTGCACCCAGGGCAGAGTCATGTGACATAGGCTCCACCAATCAGACAGCGTTGTGTGATACTTCAATTCAGACGGGAACACCGGAAGACATAGACACCCAAAGAATCTCAGTCCAGGGAGGGCGTCTGGCTTTCAGGGCAGCAGGGCCTGTGGTATTCAGTGAAATTTTAGCTTTATTCCTGGCTGCATAGCCTCCAAGCTGATTCTGGTCTTCCTGGAGATACTGGGAACTGTCTCAGCTCCTTTAATAAATTTTCTTTCTATTTAAATGTCTAGAGTGGATTCTGTCATTTGCAACGAAGAACTCAGGCTGATAAGGGGAGAAAGACATAAAAACAATTAACTATAAAACAATAGGGGCTGTATGTAGGGGATATCAGGATATCCAGGGTCTGTGCTCTCAGCCACGAAAAGAATCATCTCCTATGAGGGTGACATGCAGGGTAAATAAGGTAAACCCTTAGCTCTTAGCATGCCTCAGAATATACAGTATTCCCCCCTTATCCACAGGGGATACATTTCAGGACTCCTGGCGGACGCCTAAAACCGCGATAGCACCACACCCTACATGTACTATGTGTTTTCTTATACACATACCTATGATAAATTTAATCTGTAAATTAGGCACAGTAAGAGATTAACAACAATAACTAATAGTAAAACAGAACAACTCTAACAATAGACTGTAATGAAGTGATGTGAATTCAGTCTCTCTCGAAATATCTTATTGTACTCCTTCCTGTGCTGACGTGAGGCCACGCAATGCCCCCGTGATGAGACAAAGTGAGGTGAATGACTTAGGCACCGTGACGTAGCGTCAGGCTGTCATTTACCTCCTGCAACTACATCAGAAGGAGGATCACCTGCTTCCAGGCTATGGTTAACCTCAAGTAGCTGAAATGAGGGGAAGTACTGTAGGTGAAGAAAACAATTCACTTACAAGGCTTGATAGGAGAACAGTCATGAGCACAGTTCTTGGAGTCACAGTCCTGAATCAAACTTGGGCTCTGCTACTATTCAGCTGTGTGATGTCAGCTCAATTACTCAACCTCTCTGAGCCTTAGTTTTCTTTCTTTGAAATGAGGACAATAACACCCAACTCAGATGAGGTTTGTGATAATAGAATAACCTCCGTAAATACTTTTTAAGCATGGTGAAGACTTATTAAATGGAAGTTACAATCAGCATTGTCCTCAAGCCAGACAGCAGTGCTGGGGGAAAGGGAGGAAAGGAATCTCAGAGGAGAGGACATTTAAGCTGGACATTAAAAAATCAGAACCACGCAAGAACATACCATGCGACAAAACACCTGTTGCATTGAATTATCTCAGAAAGGGACTGGTATATTGATGACACAGGATTAAATCTTACTTTAAAAACACAGTATGAATCCTGAAAGCAATATGCTGAATGAAAGAAACCAGACAAAAGAATCTATTCTGTATGATTCCATTTGTGTAAAATCCTAAAACAGACAAAACCAAGCTGTAGTGACAGAAAGAGGATCAGTCGCTGCCAGGGCAGGAGGTGGGGGGACTGACTACAAAGGGGCATGAGTGACATAGAAACTTCTGGAGTGACAGAAAAATTCTCTATCTTGATTGTGCTGGTGGTTACACAGGTGTGTGCATTTGTCAAAACCCCAACTGCACAGGTAAAATAGGTGTCCTGCATTGTACATAAATTATACCTCAGTGAAGTTTATTTTAAAGACAAGTCATCTAAGGCATTGGGAACATAGGAGCACTGATAAAACCCAGAATCTTCTTGTTCCTGTCCCTTGACAACCCCTCCCAATACCCAGTAGTTACTTTTCCACTTCTGCCCTCTCTCTCTGCAAATTGATGGCTCCAAGCTACACGGTTCCTGGAGCATCATTACAGCTTGTTAACTTACAGTCACTCAGACAAATTTCTTTCCCTCCCATCCAATTTTGAATTAAGTCAGGAAAAGAAAGATTGGCCAAACATTACCAAACAGAGTTGGAATTTATGACAGCAGCTAATTTTTCCAGAAGCCTTTGCTAACATCTCCCCTCTGAGATGACTCAACAGAAGCTCTCACTCTCCGTCTGGCTGCCCCCACGGTTTTCCCTGACTGCTCCAACCATGGTTCTGCTCCGCAAATGCATTGTAGGGCACCTACTGTGTGCCTGGGGATACAGTGGTGAGTGTCTTCCAAGAGTTTAGGGTCTGGTGAGAACCCAAATAAGTTAAAACATTACAAGGCAGGATGGAGGGGCTATGACAGAGGATAGCACAGAGCATTGGAGGAACAAGAAGATGGGGGCAGGAAGAAGAGGAATCAAGAAAGGCATCAGAGGAAGTGACCCTTGGGGTGAGTTTAGAAGGAGATCTAGGAGCTCAATAGATCTTACTTTTTTAGTACATATCGATAACTATTCTTTGTTGACCATGACCAGGCTCTGGGCTCAGCTCTTTGGATGTTTTGTTTCATTTCAATGTATCACAACCACTCTCCATCTTCCAGATAAAGAAACGAGGACTCAGATGTAAAATGACTTGCTCAAGGTCACCCAGATAAAGAATAATAGTAATTATAACTAACAGTCCATACCACCTTCTCTTTGCCGGATCAGAGTTCTTTCACTGATTGGTTACTTCACTGAATTCTTTGACAATCCTACAAAGTAGATATTACTAGTACAGCTTTTTATACTTGAAGGAACTGAGGCTCAGAGAGGTTAAGTGACTTACCCTAGGTCACACAGCTAAGAAGCAATGGATCTGGGATACAAACCCTGATAGTCTAGCTCCAAATCACATGTTCTCAAACATGACATTCTGCTGCCAGACTCGCTACAGGGTCTGTGCTCTCAGCCATGAAAAGCACAGTCTCTTAGGAGGGTGATGTGCAGGGCAAACAAGGCAGATTCTGTAAAACTCTCAGCCTGTGTCTGGCCCACTACAAGCACCCTACAATGTGGGCTGCTCTTATTAAGGAATGATACTCAGGTATTAAAAGTGACCTGTCCTTCCAACATGCTTGCCAGGCACCAGGTTGGGCACTGGGGCTGCAAGGGTCCCAGAGCCCATGGAGCTTGCTTCTCATGAAGTGCCCACAGTCCTATTTTAAAATGCTTACATCCTATGGGTGAACCAACACATACAACAGGAAATACAATTGTATGAATAGTATAGTCTCAGGTTATGTTAAAAAAAAAAACAAAACAAAACTCAGGAGAGAAAAAGAGGCAGGGAAAAGAAATGCTCTATAACAGTTACCTTTGGGTTTTTCCCCTTTAATTCTTTTCTATACTTTATGTTCTCTCTAAGGGGAAAATGTCCAAAAGGTGAGAAATGGTGGTGGCCCAGGAGCAACAGCACATTTCTGCCTACCTGACCCTCTTGGCCCCACAGCCCCGTTACCTTGGAGGACCAGAGGATCCTACTCCCCCTGCAGAACCCCGTCTCTGGCATCATGCCGTGTGAGTCCACATACCCTCGTCGTGTTCCATCCCTGCTTCCCCCTTCCCTCGAGTTTTCTCCCCCTCTTGACATTCAATTTCATCCAGAAAAATAATGAGACAAGGGTTCTAAATTGGAACGAATAAATGACACTGCTATTCATTATTTAATCTGCTCTCAGAATTGAATGAACACTTGCAGGGGTAATTACCGCACGACTCCAAATCCATTTCTAGGAAGCAGTCGCTGGTGGCATGTGCAGAAGGTAACGACACAATTCAAGATTGATGAAGCGATGTTTCCCGAGAATATCAGGCCAAGAAGTCACCTGAGAAAACCTGAGTGACGATGAAACCGTTCACTTGTTTTTGGTACACACACACACACACACACACACACACACAGACTGTGGCCCTCCATCAGCCTAACCCTAGGGTAATAGGAGGCCAGAGTGGGGAGCAGCCCTCCAACACGGACCCCCAAAACTAGAGAGGGAGAGGAGAGAGCCCAGGGAAGACACGTTTTCACAGACTTACCAGCTACTCCCGCTCTGAAGCAGTTCAACTACTCAAGCAAACGTTTTCTGATTATCTACACAGCAGGCGCCGAGCATGTTTTAAATACTAAGCATCAAAGAAAACCTGGATAAATTCATCAAAGTTATGACCTTCTGCTCATCAAAGACTCCATTAAGAGAATAACATGGCAAGCCATAAACTGGGAGATAATATTCAAAATACATGTATCTGACAAAGGACTCGTATCCAGAATCTATAATGAACGCTCGCAACTAAATAAGACAGAAGGCCAATAGTGAAATGAACCAAAGAGCTGACCAGACAATTCAAAAAGGAGGCACAGACAGAGCCAGTGAACACATGAAAAGAGGCTCAGCATTGCTAGTCATCAGGAAAATGCGAAGTAAAACCACAAGATACGACTGCATATTCACTGCAATAGTGCAAGTTAAAAAATAAAAGAACCTGATGATACCTGGTGTTGGTGAAGATGTGAGCAACTGGGACCCTCACACACTGCTGGTGACAACGTAAAGTGGAAAACAGGTTAGCAGTTTATTATAAAGGTAAATATATCCCTATTAGGTGACAAAGCAGTTCCATTCTCAAGTATTTAGCAAGAGAATGAACATTAGAAGACTGGTACATGAATGTCCATAGTTTTACTCTTAATAGCCAATAACTGGAAACAACCTGAGTGTCAATTAACAAATAAATGGAGAAACAACTGGAGGTGTAGTCATATGATGGAACATTATGTGGCAAAAAAAGAAATAAATAAGGAACCGAGTATTGACATAAGCAACGACATGATTGCATCAACTGTAGGAAGCCACCGTAGACGCAGGGAGGGCCGCTCCAGGCTGCCCCTCATCTTCCATGTGTTCTTACGGCTGTGAAATATTTCTTTGGGATGCAGGCATCTCAAACCCAAATGCCTACAGAGGCCCCCAGTAGAGGAAGCAGGCAGGACGTGGGACAAAAGGGGATGGGGCACGAGCAGCTGGACAGCACGTACCCCACACAGGCAGTGGACCCGCAGCCCCTGCCCATCCATCCATTGTTGCTGGGCGAAAACAGCTCTGGAGTCCCCAGGCCTTCTAATTTTTCAGGAGAAGCTCAAAAGATGGATTTTTGTGTTGGCACCTAATTTTCTTTTAGGCAAGACCCTTCCTGTGAAGATCAGAACAAACTTGTCCTTAGGCAGAAACTGTACCGAAGGCTGCCAGCATGTCCCCTCTCTTGTTCCTCTTTCCAGGCCCACCACCAAAATTTAAAATGCAAATTCCACAACTCACTGCAGGAGGGGACACAATGCAGGTGACTCTTTCTTTGAGGTCAGTAGCTCCAGGGTTCTAATCAGTCTTGTTGGATGATCTCCGGCCCCTTTTATTTTTTTTATTTATTATTTTATTTATTTATTTTTGTCAGGCAAAATAGTCTTTATTCAAATTTAATGGTAATGGGTCACTATACTTTGCAAGACGGGGAAAAATAAAATTGAAAAAATTCTTTTCTTTTTTAATATAAAATATAATCACAATACCGGAATATGGAACTCTACCCCTTTTAAATTCTTTTTCTTTTCTCTTCTATTGGAGGGACAAGAGAATTTTAAAACAAATACAAGGGAGAGGTTGGAATTTCCCTCTGAAACCCCCAAGGAAGAGCTACCCACTCCATTCAAGGCTTGGTGCCCTGCACAGAGAGATCTCACCCGGCCTCGCCCTTGCTGTCTCATCCTGAGATTTCATCTTCACTGAGCTGGTCATTGGCAGCCCGGCTTCTCCCCTGACCCCGAACCACTCCCTGAAGGCTGGAGATGGGAGGCTGTTCTGCTTTGTAGATACTTCATAATCGCTGACAGCAGTGTCTGGCGCCTGCCTACTCCACTATCTGAAAACCCTCTCCTTCCTCACTTACTATGATAAAACGTAGAAACATGGGCTCTAGGAAAGACTTTAATCCAGCTGAGAAGACAGAGGAAGTGGTGTACACACGTCCATGGGCATAGACGGTGAGCTACAGCCCACAGACCAAATCCGGCCCACCATCTGATTTTGTGAATAAAGTTTTATTGGAACACAACCATGCCTGTTTGTTTCTATGACATCCGTGGCTGTTTTCCTGCTAGAACTGCAGAGCTGAGTAGTTAGTTACAGCAGACTGTATGGCCCACAGAGCCTAAAATATTCATTAGCTGGCCCTTTGTAGAACAAGTTTGCCCCGTTGAGAGAGAAGAACTAGCAGATACTGAGGGCTGACTGGGTGCTGGATTACCATGTTAGCAGCAGCATGCATCAGATCACCTCATCCTCAAACATTTCTTCAGAGGAAAGACATATTATCCCCCATTTTAGAATAAGGAGGCTCAGCGAGGCTATCCAACTTACTCAGGGACCCCCAAGGGGATCCCTTCCCCTGGGTAAGGTTCAAATTAAGCCCAGTAACTCCCCCACACGTGTGGTTCTTGATGGAGATGGAACTGCTCCCAAGAGGGCATTTTGGAAATTCACAGGGGCATTTTAGGGGCATTACTGGCATTTGGAGGGTGAGGGCCAGGGAGGCTGGCTGCCCTGCCATGCACAGGACAGTCCTGAAGGAGAAAGAGCTGCTCCATGGACTGCAAGCAACACTGCCTGTGGGATCTGAGTCACAATATAACACACCTGTACTGGTCGGTGTTTGCGGCTGTCACATTCACACAGTGAGTCTTGAATAGCCCTATTTTTCTAGAAAATAAAAAATGCCAAAGAGGTTCAGTTGAATATTTTATTTACTAGGTAAAAAAATAGATGACTACTTCATATGCTTAAGTCATATCAGAGCAGTCACTTAAATATTTAATATCATATAAACTACTTTCCTTTTATTTTGTTTTGGTATTATGTTATTTTTAAAAATATGTGGATATGTAAGTTATATTATCTATGAGTATCAGTTTAGGATGGCAAAAGGGATGTCGTCAGTTAGGATGACAACACAATCGTTATCAAAAGAGCATGTTAAATCTGACAGCCAAAAACAGTCCCCACATGACGCTCAGATAATTAAGACATCATCATGCCCCATCATGCTCTTCCATGCTCTGCCATGCCCCATCATGCCCTGTCATGCTACATCATGCCCCATCATGCTCGTCCATGCGCTATCATGCCCCATCATGCTTCATCTTGCTCCATCATGCTCCATCATGCCCCATCATGCTCTGTCATGCTTCATCTTGCCCCATCATGTCCCATCATGCCCCATCATGTTCCATCATGCTCTGCCATGCTCCATCATTTCCCATCATGCTCCATCATGCCCCATCATGCTCCCTCAGTGAATAGCTTCTCCACCTGGCAGTTAGGGGCTGGGAGCAAGTTGCAGACTTCCCTACTCTTGCTCTTGTTCCTCATCTGTATAACAGAGCTTATATCATTTCCTTCAAAGTGTGTAAGTGTCTGTAACGGTGGTGAGTGGAGCACTGTGGAAGGATCCCCCCGTAACAGACAGTAGGAAGGAGCCACATTTGGCCAGGAACACAAGCAACACAGGGCTACATTCCTGGGTGAAGGAGGATGGCCTAATTTCCACCAGTCGCGCAAGAATTATTTGTTGAGCAACCATAAATCCCGCTGGGGAGCCGGCAGGGACATTACAGAGCTGATGTTCCAGCGGTGACCAGATGATAAACAAATCAGCAAGTTCAATTCAAAATGTGGCAATTGTATGAATGAGGCAGATCAACAAAGCCACACTATAGGAAATGAACCGCAGAGGGGGATGTTGTCGACAGAAAGGTTGAGAGGTCTTTCCGAGGAGTGACATTTAAGGTCAAGAGTAAATAAGATGCGGTCATGTGAAGGGATGGGACAGAGCATCTCAGACTCAAATAGCGAGTGCGAAGGTCCTGAGGTGGGAAAGCACTTCTGTTGGTGGGGGCCGGGGCTGTGTGGTGTTGAAGTGAGCAGACTATAGACGGCACACAGCCTTGAAGTTCCCAGCGAGGACCTGGGTTTTAGCCTAAGAGCAACGGGAGACAGTAGAGGCAGGAAGAGGGAAAGGCACCTGGGGGTTCAGAGGACAGCCTGAATGAGCAAGGATGTATCCTGAGGAAATGCGGTGGGAAATGAGACGAAGTCAGGCCAGGTCATCGCTATTTTATGCCCGTGGAACTGGGCACAACTGCTTTTGAGGAGCATGGGGTATCTCAATATTACCGAGGCAGGATGAATCGGGGCAGGGAGAGAGACAGCAGTCAGAGAGGCTGGGGCGAGCCTTCGATTAGATCAACGGTGAATTGGTGGAGGCCTGGGTGAGGGGGCTGGCGGCAGGACGGAGGACAAGCAGGGGGCAAATCCTGACAGCATGTGAAGGGATCGGGAGGGAGGAACCCCGGGGCAGACTGGATTGCACGGCAGAGAAGGTCCTGGATTCCCCGGGGAGGGCGTGAGGACAGCCTCAAACACATCTGGAAGCAGGAAATCCCGTGGCTCCTTTTGCTCACAAAACAGACACCAGTGTACTCAGGAAACACAGAACGTGTCGGCATGAAAGGAAGACTTTATAAACAAAATCTTTCAATTGTTTGAAAGCATCCTTTAGGGATGGGGGAGCCTCTTGGCTAGTCAACTAGGTTGACTAGTTTGCCGGGAAATGTTATTGAACATCCCAGGCAGTTCCTTTCTCCAGGTCACACAGGTGGCTAGAGCGCTTCCTTGGCCACGCCCTTGCATCCTGACAATGACCGAGGGGTCTGGTGGCTGTTTCCTCCTCCTCCTCTCGCTCAGCTGACGGCTCTCTCATGGTTTAGACCCACTATCCTCCTGCAGCCACCACCCGTGTTCACGGAGTAGACCCTGCGCCTCCCTTCCCTGTCATCCTCGCCTTGTCTCCCGAGCCCGCTCCCACTGCGTGTTCTCGCCCACCTCTCGCGAGGCAACTGTTGCTGAGGTCACCAGTGGCCTCCAGTGGCTGTGGCTGACTGTGGCTAATCCAGCGGTTGTTCTCGCTTGGAGTCCCACTCGGCCACACACTGGTGCACTCGGGCACCCCCTCTACCTTGAAACCCCCGCTGCATTGGCTTCAGGACACCGCCTCCCCCTCCCCTGCACCACTCCTTGCTCTCCTCCTGCCTCCCTGGCCACCCCTGCTCCATCTCCTTTGCTGGCTCCTTCTTTTCCCTGCAACATCAAAACATCGGAGGGTTCCAGGGCCCAGACCTCTTCCTAGGGACTCTCCACCAGCACTCTCTCATTAAATTGCATCTGGTGCCCCCCAAAATGCTTACCCCCAGGCCAGGCCTCTGCCCTGAATTCCAGACCCACAAATCTAACCACCCACTTGACATCTCTACTTGGAGTCTAAAGGATCTCAAACATAGCCTGTGTGCAACCAGACCCTTAACCTACCTCCTCCCACTCTTGATTCTGATGAGTCTTTCATTTCAGAAAACGGCAGCTGCAGGTGCTCAGGTCAAAACACTGAAAGTCATCCCCGGTCATCCTTGCCGTCTGTCCGCCATCCCACATCCAGTCCTGTCACTTCTACCTTCAATGTGCAACCAGTATAAGCAGACGATAACCCCACAAGGTTTCCAGTAATGAGACCCCCATCGCAGGCCCATCCATGCAACAGCAGTAAAAGCAGGAGTCAGAAGACTGGGGTTTGGGGGCGCCTGGGTGGCACAGCGGTTAAGCGTCTGCCTTCGGCTCAGGGCGTGATCCCAGCATTACGGGATCGAGCCCCACATCAGGCTCCTCCGCTAGGAGCCTGCTTCTTCCTCTCCCACTCCCCCTGCTTGTGTTCCCTCTCTCGCTGGTTGTCTCTATCTCTGTTGAATAAATAAATAAATAAAATCTTTAAAAAAAAAAAAAAGAAGAAGACTGGGGTTTGGCTAGCACTGCCCACTGCCTCCTTGCTGTGTGACTCTGACCAAGGCACCTCACATCTCTGAGCCTCAATGTTCTGATTTGGAGAATGAAATGCTAACACTGGGCTTGGCTTGCTCAGCGAGGGGGCTGTGACAGTCAGGGAGGTGATGCAAGGACACTATCGAGCAGTAGAATATGACCATTTCGATTAGGGCCACATCTGCTTCTGTGCTCGGAACCCGCTGTAGCACGATGCCGCCTGCCGTTGGCGCGCAGTCTTGCCATTAGCCATAGTCCCCAACACCGAGCTCTTTGCCTCCGGTAAAGCTTTGCTACACAGTAGAGGCAGAGCACAGGCCACCCCCACCCCTGCTTCTCTCTGGATCACTCTCCAACACTCTCCCTACCCACCACCCCCCTCCACCAACCCCACCCACATGAAACATCTGTGAAATTCCATACTCTGAAAAATGCAAACAGATCGTGCTAGAAACGACCAGAGGTTTGGTAAAGCCAGACTATTTGCCATTTCTTCTTTTTTAAAGGTCTCTTGGGAGATGATTAACAACAGCTGAAATGGGAGGAGAGGACAGAAATGAGAGCCCGAAGGCTTTTCCAAATTTTCTCAACAAGCTGGCTGCGACTTTGAACAAGGGCTCAGCCCTGGATGGCCAGCAAGTTCTGATGAGTAACACTGCTCATGTGAGTCCTTTTTTACCCACTGAGATCCTCCTGGTGCCCTGAGAGCAGGGCTGGATGTACAGTAAGTGTACAAATGTTCCCCATGGGGCAGGGCACGGCATGAGTCAGTGAGTGGCGAAGCCGTCACCTGGGCACAGAATGCCCTATAGAACCCTGGTCTCAGCCACTCTGACGACGAGCCTAACAAGAGTTAACTGACCACCTCCTAGGTGCCAGGCACCCTGCTAAGTGCTTACCACGTGTTAGGGTCTCCCACCCTCACCAGTTTCCCTTTCAGGCAAGGACACCAGCACCCCCATTCGACAGATGGGGAAGCTGAAGTGTGGAGGAGTGCAGTCAACCAGGGGCCCTAGGGCACGTGGCTCCCGTGATTTGATCCCAGGCCATTTGCTTCCAAAAGTCACGCCGCTTTCAAGCCATCTGCCAGGGTGCTTCAAACTCAAGAGCTCCCTGGGATTAGGCAGGTAACGTAACTGCAGGCCCGGTGGGGACTGTGGTGGCAGGGGACACACGTTTATCTGAGGGCACAGCAGCTACTTGGAGATACATGCGACATGGACGGGTCTCGAGTGCATAGGGCCAGTGGAAGCAGCCAGCGTCGAGGCTGTATGACATATAACTCAGTTTACAGGACATCTTGCAAAGGCTACACTATAGGGCCAGAAAACAGATCAGTGGCTGCAAGGAGCTGTGAGTGAGGAGGGTTTGACCATGAAGAGGCAGCGGGAGGAAGTCTGGGAGAGGGGCGGAGATGCTCTGTCTTGACTTGTGGTGGTTACACAACTAGACGTTTGTCAAAGCTCCCAGAACGGTACAGTAAACGGGTGAATTTTACTGTATGTAAATTAAACAAAATGGGGGGGCACCCAACTGGAATTGAGTGATGGGCTGCCAGTGTGCGATCTCCACCCTGCACGCCACTGGAAGAGCTAGAACAGATGGCCAGTGGTGGTGACATGGGACAGTCCATGGGTGTGGCTGTAAAAAAAAAAAAGTGACGAGGGAAAGGAACAGACAAGCTGGTGCATACACACTATGCCAGAAACACAGTTATTAGAGAATAAACGTATCTGGGCCCCGATGTCCCAGACATGAATCAATAAAGACCCAGAGGACTCTTCAGACATCTAGAAGAAACCACGCATTGAGCTACCCAGGAATCAAAGGACAAGACTTTGGAAAAAGACCAAACCCCTCACAAGAGGTCACGGAGTGAGTGAGGAATGGAACCCAAAACAGGATCTGATCCTCCCAGCTCCTCCCAGACTGTCATAATGGACCACCCGCTTCGTGAAGGGAGTCCCCAGTCAAAGTCCCCAGTTAGGTAGGATAACTGAGCAGCAGCAGAAAGGGAGCCGGGAAGAGAAGACTCACAGTATAAGCGATCCTCACTGCCGGGGGGAAATCTCTGCTTTCCTCGGTTGTTCAGAAGCTGTGTTTTGTTCAGCTGGACACTCGGCAGGAGCTGATCAGGATAATGGAACCACTATGCATCCTTTTCTTGCCAAAATAACGTTATGCGAACTTGAGGGGAGGTTTCTAAGGTTCTTCGTGGGATTAGGATGATGGATGGACTTAGACTCCACTACCTAGAGCTTGTTGGCTAGGTTTCCTCCTTCTGGACCAGAGCAGGGGGTGGGGGGTGGGGATGGGGAGGGTGTCTCACTCCCCCCTCCTCCTCGCTGAAGATGTTTCTGCCTCTGCAATCACTGAGCCCCTGGCACTGTGTGCACGCGCACACACACACACACATCCCCTCTACACACACATCCCCGCATATACACACACACATTTCCCTACACACACACACAACACCCCCACTACACACACACACACACACACACAGGGAGGGAGGAGGCAAGAAGCAGAAAGAACAATGAGGAAGCCCGCCCAGGCCACAGGGGCTCTGTCCAATGCTTCTCTCATTTGTCAGGTGGGGAAGATGAAAGAATATTTGGTGTTAAACCATTGTCCTTCCTGACCACATGAAAATATTTTTTCTTGCTTGCCAGTCTCCTGAGCAATCCTGGGATAAGCAAAGCTCTCTTGGGCCATCTCCTTCTGTCCTTCCAGCTTGGTCCCTGCCCATCATTCAAGTGTCATCCTAGAACCTCCTCCTCCAAGAAGTCCTTCTTGACTGTGTCACTATAGATCTCTTTCCTTCAAAAAGCATTTAAAAAATAATTTAAGAAATTTTAAAAATCATTTTATAGTGCCAGAAGCTCTGTTTATAGCAACAAATAAGACACACCCTTGCCCACAAGGTGCTTTCTGGGACCTGTAGCCCACATGATGTAGCCCCGACCCGCACAGTCTTCCTGTGAACTACTTCACAAAGTCTGTGTGGGTGAGCAGGAGAGTGCGAAGAACCAGCTCCGTTTCCTCTCACCTGTGTGGCTTTGAGCAAGTCACTTAGCCTCTCTGACCCTCTCTTCCTTCCCTGAAAACCGGAGTGATCGTAACTGCCGCGTACAGTGATTGTAACTGTGGGTTAATGCAGGTCAAGCACCTACATTATTGCCCGGTACATTATAAGCACACAGTAAGTATTCTGTTGTCCTAGCATGTGCTAGATAAGCTATCAGTATTTTTATTGTTCATTTCAACTTCATTTCAAGTTAAGTGATTCCCTTCATTTATCTTGTCAGCTCCCTATCAGCAATAATGTTTCTCTGTCCCCCAGAATCCCCACTGGCAGAAAACAGAGCCATTGGGAACTCCCTATGTACTGATGGTCATGAACTTGCCCCCAGATTAAAGATTAACAGCTGCAAACACTTTCCTTACAATAGCAGCCAACTGTTTTGATGTGAGCAGCTTACTATGTGGCTATTTATTGGTGGGCATCATCAAAGCAGACTTGGGTGCTGGGTCTGGGTCCCCAAGTCCCAGGCCACTGGCGCACCTGTTCCCTTCCCCTCCCACAGCTTCACTGCCTGGCTGCTCACCCTCTGGAATTTTATGTCTCGCTTCCCCAACCCCTTAAGAGGTTAAGACCATAGGCTCTGGAGTCAGATGGACCGGGTCAGAATCCAGCTCCATGGGCTGCTGGGGGAGCTCAGTTGGTGAAGTGTCTGCTTCAGCTCAGGTCATGATCTCAGGGTCCTGGGATCAAGCCCCACATTGGGCTCCCTGCAACGAGTCTGCTTCTCCCTCTCCTCCCTGCTCATGCTCTCTCTATCTCTGTATCTCTCTCTCAAATAAAAAAAATCTAAAAGAAAAAGAAAGAAAGAGAGAGAGAGAGAGAGAGAAAGAAAGAAAGAAAGAAAGAAGGAAAGAAAGAGAAAGAAGGAAAGAAAGAAAGAAAGAAAGAAAGAAAGAAAGAAAGAAAGAAAGAAAAAGAAAGAAAAAGAAAGAAGAAAAAAAGAAAACAAAAAAGAATTTGGCTCCAGTTCTTCACGAGCTGTGAACAAGTCAGGTCATCTTCAAGCAGAAGGCTAGCCAAGTGCCCTCGGCCAAGGCTATTGAAGATCCAAGGTCTTAACACACCGTGGGTCTGGCTCACAGGAGACGCAGTGACCGTTCCCTGCTGCAGTCACCGGCATCGCCCTGATCCGTAGTGTTAGCAGTCTCAGGACCGCGTCTCAGGGAGAACGGAGTCTGCATGTTGACATGGACCCCGAGTGAGTTGTGTGTGTGTATGTACGTACGTACATTTGGGCAGCGCTGACAGAGAAGGCCACGATTGCAAACCCCAATGCCCACAGTGGACAGAGGCAGCCAGAGTTAGTTAGCGAACCCATCCCTGGGGGCTTTGAGCACAGTACATCATGGGACTGCTCAGCTCACAGCTCCTTCTGATTAGACCAAAGGCGGGCACCTGACTTAAAGCCAGAAACTCCACTGGCTGGCCACAAACCAATCAGATTGGGTCTGTTGTTCAAATGTGGGTGAAGAGGAGCAGAGATGCTCAAGATCAGAGCCCAGGTAGACACCAGGTTGGGGTGACTGGACTTGGCCTTGCACTTCCCCACAGTCTGGGAAACTGAGCCAGAGAAAGGAGCAGACGCACGGTTGGAAGCAGAAACAGGTGACCACATGGCTTCCAGAGACAGATAGGGACCTCCGACCCTAGGATGGGAGCCCCTGACCCCTAGGGCTATCCCTCTGTCCCATTTGATAAACACCCCCTCCATGGCCTTCAAAACACCCTCCAGGCCTGAGATGATAGGAATTGAATAAATCCCTTAAGTAGAAAATTACGCAGTGGTCAAAATAAAGGACAATCGATGTGTATGGACATAGAAAGATGGCAAAGTCATAGTAAAAATACAAAGCAAGTTACTAATCCAGATCGTAGCATGATCCCACTTCCATCTTTGAAGATATATATAAAGCAATGAACTACACATAGCAAGGTGAATAAATCTTAAAACCAAACGTCGAGTGAAAAAGAAACAGAATGAGATTTATAACACAAAGCCATTCCTGTGAATTAAAAGCACCTTCGCACCAGAGCTACCCTAAGAATTGCACAATCTGCATACACCTCCAACTACATAAATCACACCCAGGGTGCCCACGGCAGGGGTGGGGTGGCAGTGAGCAGGGAGCATGCCTGGGATCGAGGGTGGAAACATAAATTAAAAAAAAATAAAAATGAAGAGCTTTGCATGCAAATGGTGACAGCAGGTGTCTGGCAGAATTTTCAGGAAGGCCCAGTGAGCCCTGCCTTTGTGTAATCCCCTTCCCTTGCTTGAGTGCAGGCGGGATCTGGGACTTGCGTCCGGCCAACAGCATATGACGAAGGTGAAGAAAGNNTGTCTCCCCAATTAAACTGCACTATGCGGCCAACGCGATGGGTAGCCAGTCCCCTGACGGCGATGTTACAGGAGGTCCCGGTTTAGCAGACCAGAGAGATTCTTCTGCTGGCTCTAAAGACATGAGCTGCCAAGTTGTGACAGCCATGGCAGGCGTCATGAGGACCACGTGGCAAGGAACTGGAGAGGCCTCTAGGATCTGCAAGTGACCTCTTCATAGGACAAAAGTGGTCCCTCAGTCTTACAACCACAAGGAACTGAATTCTGCCTACAGCCCTTTGCTTTTGGAAGGGGTCCCAAGCTCCAGAAAGCCATGCAGCTGGGCTGACACTGATCACAGCCCCGTGAGTCCCCAAGCAGAGGACCCCGTCAGCTGTGCCAAACTCCTAACTCTGTACAGACTGGGAGGTCATGAATTTACACTGATGTAAGCGAAATTCGTGGTAACTTATTCCTCAGCAATACGTAACTAATAGAGCATGCCAGAAATGAGGAATATGATTACCTCAACTGCCTGCCCCCCGAGGTAAAAGAGTAATTAAAATTAAATGTACATGTTAGTATACACATTAAAAATGTTCTTTAAATTGGCTTCAGTAATTGAGTTACTCTGACTTCAAACTCCTTCCTCCTCCACGGGACCCAGTTTCCACCCTTTGACCCCCTCAGCCACACCTCCCTAGACTCCTTGGGGCTTCCCTACGCTCTATGTGGAATGAGTGGCCAAAGCTGGGTTTGGAATTCCAATAAAGGCTCGTCTAGTGTAGGACACAGGAGGACCTTCTGACCTTATCTATCACTGCAGTTTGGGGGAGAGGGATTATATGTGATTCACACTTCCTTATCCCACCTCTAGATGATTTTTGCATGAGCTTTGTGAGGGCTGTTTTCTGGGGACCTCAGGATATTATTGTAAATAATTAGTATTTATTGAATACTTATTATGTGCCAGGGACCGAGCGAGACCCTTCACCTATATTAACTCATTTGGTCCTTACAGCAACAACACCGTGGGAGGTAACATTATCTTCGTTTCATAGATGAAGAGTCTGAGGTTCAGACAGTTGTGGCATGTCCATGGTCACACAGCCCAGGAGTGACGGAGCCAGGATTTGAACTCACATTTCCCTGACTCCAAAACACACAACCTTTCCACTCTATAGAAACCAGTTTTTGTTCATGAATCAGGATAAATTCATTTCATTCTGTTTTTCACATAGCCTTTTCTCTGGTTGTTCAAAGTCCTTCGAATTCTATTTCCGTCTTCCAGGATAGGAGTACTGCCTCTTCTGCATCATCTACATGTTTTAAAAGCATATTCTCAAATCCTTCTCCCAGGCTGTCAACAAAGACGTCAAACAGAACAGCCCCCATAAGTTGTTTTTTTTTTTTTAAGATTTTATTTATTTATTTGACAGAGATAGAGACAGCCAGCGAGAGAGGGAACACAAGCAGGGGGAGTGGGAGAGGAAGAAGCAGGCTCATAGCGGAGAAGCCTGATGTGGGACTCGATCCCTTAACGCTGGTATCACGCCCTGAGCCGAAGGCAGACGCTTAACCACTGCGCCACCCAGGCGCCCCTCCCATAAGTTTGTTCAGAGTCACTTACCATCTGGTCGAGATTCTCAAACCACCTGTTCACGCACCGATCCATCGCTTCACTGTATTTACTGCCCGCTTGCTACACCTGTGCGAGGAGGTGTCAGGAGTGGCTATTCAGCTGCAGGAGTCTCCCAGTCCAGGTGAGCAATGCAGTCCAGTGAGAACCACACTTGCCTACAGAGTCAATAAAAACAACAAGGAAAATGCTCACTGTAACATGATCGGCAACTGTAAGCCCTCTGATATCATACCAGTGAACGAAAACTTGCCTGTTAGATGGAGTGCTGGACAGGCATTGTTACACATTTTTGTTGGCATTTAAAATATGGGGAAAAACACCAAATAAGTCAAGGCCAGTATTATCTTTATAGTGTGTTTATAGACAACCTCCATCTTAAGATTTAATTAATATTGAACAATGGTCAAAAGTCAAATGCTCAAGCAAAAATGTTACAGACAGACCATGAAAAGTAAAGAAAATATACAAAGTAAATAAATGCCTTTACAAACATTAAATACGTAAAACTCAACACAATGTAAAAACTATGTGGTCAATGAAACTTTCCTGAGATCTTCAGAAGTGTAGAGGGTTGGACTCACTGAGAATTAATGTAGCAATTCAATAGAGTGGGGATCAAAGACATCTTCTTCTTCAGGCCAATTTCCCCAAAGCAAATATTCTTCCACGTTCCACAGACCTTCGTTTACATTCATTGCTTTCAAAATTAGTATCACCTTTCTCTAAAATTATCATGGTTGGTCCATGGACCACACTTTGAATAATAAGGTTCTCTGTAAGGCACAGTCTTTGGCCTTAATACTGTAACAATGATAATGAGGTCTTCTCTGATCACACCTTTAAAGCCACAATATCCCCAACTCCTTACCCCTTACACAAGGAACTATGTTGTTTTCCCACTGCTGTTTCTCACACGACCAGTTTTCATTGCATCTACGATGCCATTTGCTGTGAGACACACCATTATTTTAGGTACCACTAAAAGTGAAAAAAAAAGTTGCCAATTAACTGACACAATGCTTTAACAATGGACCTTATTCTGTTACATAAACCAATGATACCAACCTCTTAATGTTTTAAAATGTCTTTCCTTTTTCCAAGGAGATTTGATCATTTCTTCTGCCTTTCCTAGTGCTGATGGGCACATGGAAGGAGATCCCTCTGGATTTATTTCAATAACCAAATGCAATACAGTTGCATTTTCCTTGAGTATTTTCCTTGCCTAGGCCAATAAAGCACATGGGTGTTGCTTTACAATATACAAAAAATGGAATTACCATGATCAGTCCAATGACGTCTGTTCACTCACATCAAACCAATGCCCCTGCTCTATTCTCATTCCCTTCTGCATGCATAATAGCAATGCGGAATCCAACAGAGTGTAATGTTACAAAATGTTAAATGGAAATTAAACTCAATACATGCAGCTCCAACACTGCACATAACTCGGCAGGAGGGACGGCCATAAGAACATCTATAATAAAGTTTACGCGTGAACAAAAATGGCAACCACATATGACAACTGTCTCCCTGAGAGCCAGCACAGGATAGCAGTTCCATCGACTGCACAATAGAATGTATCTCAGTGTCAAACGCATTAACGTGGGGAGGGGGACTGCATTTTAGAATTCATGAAACGAGGCATTTACTTTACTTATTCTTCACCCCCCCGCACGGTTAGAATGAAACCTCCTTGAGGGCAGGAATTATTATCTCTCCTGTTCTCCGTTACCTTTTCAAAGCTCTAAACAGTGCCTAGGACAGATCAATCAACTAATCAATCAATCTTTGCTGAATGAGTGATTCAGTTCTGCCCCAGACTTGGCCCAATACACAGCTTATATGCTATACACAGCCCTAAACCCAAGTTTTGCTCCTTCTTGCATGAATCTTATTTACAATAATTTGGCACAGAGATATTTCATTTTGGGTGTCACATGTAAAACTGTGCCAAAATAAAAACTTTAACATACATCTAAAACATGAAGTATTTTTTTAAAGGACTCGTTTGGATCCAAAAGACAACCATTCATCAACATTTGTTGAAGGCAGTGGGCAATGCACTCAGGACACTATGTCGGGTTCTTAGGGTACAAAAAAGCACAAGGTGAGTGAGAAAGTTAAAGAGTGTTTGTACGAAGACAAGGATACACACTTGTCCTGTTTATTAAGTACTGACCAAAGTCAGGACCAAACACACCTGTTATCCTTGTTTTTCTCTCTTGGCCCATATCCTGTAGGTACCCAATGGCAATCATGGGAGGGTGAAGTGGGGGAGTCAATACTGACCAGACCTGGCTGTAATTTCTAGAACCCTCCTGTTCTTAAAAACAAGGTCAAGTCAAATAAAATCTTTTAAAAAGGCACAGGGGTGCCTGGGTGGCTCAGTTGGTTAAGCGTCTGCCTTCAGCTCAGGTCATGATCCCGGGGTCCCGGGATTGAGTCCTGCACTGGGCTCCCTGCTCAGCATGGAGTCTGCTTCTCTCTCTCCCTCTGCTACTCTCTCTTTGTCAAATAAATAAATAAAATCTTTAAAAAAAAAAAAAAAACAAGGTCAAGTCTCTGCTACTCGAATAGAATCATAGCCCCTTCCATTTCCGTCCCACATTTTCCCTTACCATTTGCATTTTATAATTACAAAAATGATACGTGCTTGGCAGTCTATAATTAATCATTTAAAAATAAAAAATTAAAAAGTGAAACATGTTCATTGAATTAAAATTTTTAAATCAAACAAGTTCAAAGTGAACAGACAAGTTCAAAGTGAAAGTTTCCCATCCATCTCTCAGTGGTAAACACTGGATACACTTAGTTATATGCCCTACCAGACTTTTTCCTACATTTCTATCCAGTTGTGTATGCATCAATTCTCTTTTTCACAGAAGTGGGATCATTCTATACACACTACTCTAGAGTTAGCTTTCTCCTCTTATTGAGGACACTGCATCCATACCCGTTCCCATATCTCTATCTATACTATATCTAGCCACGTCTGCAGCCATAGTCAAAGTTACCTCATTCTTTTTACAAGTTGAATAGTGTTCTGTTGTATGAATGTCCTCCAAGTTGATTCAACCACATTTTTTCGACGGGTCGTTTCCAGACTAGACAATAAACACACACACACACACACACACACACACACACACACACACACATTTTGCCTCTTGTGAATATTTCTGTATTTCTGAGTATCTCTGGTGAGAAATTCTAGTAGAGTTTCTGTAAATTCTATAAAGCAAAATGATGTGTGCCTTTTACCTTGATGGTACTGATAAAGTGCCCTCCAGAAAAACTGCACCAATACACCCCCATTCTTTCTTATGCATTCAATTACTAAGTGAGCACTTCTATGTACTAGGCTCTTCTCCAGGTGCTGAGAATGTAGCTGTGAACAAAGTCCCTACCCTCATGGAGCTTACCGTCTGAAGAAGAAAGCTAGAGAACAGACAGAAAAGCTGCAGGGTGTCACATGGTGACAACAGCTACAGGAGAAAGCAAGGAGGGAAAGGGGTGAAACGGAGCGGGATGAGTGGGGACTATTCTAGATGAAGTAGGCAGGAGACTTCGTTGAGAGGTGAAGGAAGTGAAGTGATAGATATGAGGGAGAAGAACATTCCAGGCAGAGGAAATACCACTCCCAAACAAGAATATAAAGCGCTGTGTTTACCCAAACCCTCACCAACAGGGCTATGACCATCCCCCCCCATCTCTCTCCCAATCACTGGCAATCTAAGGTAAAACAGACATGTATTATTTGAGGTAAAACATCTTTCCCCACGTTTAGTGATCATTTATAATTCTGTGAATTGCCTCCTGTAGGACCTTTGCCCATTTTTCTGTTGTGGTGCTTGACTTTTCCTTACAGATTTTTAAGTGTTTCATTTTAAGGATATTGAGACTTCGTCAATTAGGGCAAAAATATTTTCCAGATTTGCAATTTTCTTGTAACTTGATTCTCCTGTCTTTTTCCACAAAGAAGTTTAAAAGTCAATCTTTTATGAGTTGGGATTTTGTGGCTTTTAAAATGGGCTTTCCCAGCCCAAAATTACATGAACACTTTCCAATTTCTTTTAAGTACTTTCGTGTTTTAAGATGTTTAAGACTGGGACTTTTTGGAGGGCGGGAGGTAAGGGGACCTACGGTACGAGGAGGGGAATCTCACTTTTTTCCCCAGTTGAGATCCCAAGGATTCTAGCACTGTTTATCGAACACCTGTTTGGTGGTTCAGACTATGAACTCCGGAGCTGGGATGTCTCAGCTAGAAAGCGGCTCCACCCCTCACCGGCTTTGGGACTTCAGGGGTGTCACCTAAGCTCTGCGTCTCAGAGTTTTCACCTGGGAAATGGGAATACTACCAGCACCTGCTTCTCAGGTTGCCCTGAGGATTGAGTGAGGGCAGTGAGACACCTATAGCACAGGGCACAGCAAATGGGAGCTACAGTTTCTCCACTAACTGCGGAGTCACTGTCGGCGTGCCCTAAATTCCCACCGGCCTACATGAGCTCTCGCTTTGGTCCCTTCCTCTGCCAGGGCCAGGCTGCTTATACTGTCACTGCCTTGTGGGTTGCTTTTGTACGTTTCGGGTTTGTTTCGTCCTGTTTTTGATATTTGAAATGATGTCTTCCTTCCCTTCCTTCCTTCCTTTCCTTTTTTCAAAACTTCTTAGCTATGTCACATTTTGACTTATTATTGTCCACAATTTTATCAGGGTTTTGTTTGAGGAAACTGTCATATTTGTTCTACCGATTCTTCCCATCCGGGAGCACAGAGTGCCTCTCCATTTGCCCTCCCCTTCTGTGTCCCCAGGAAAATGATGGCGCTTTCTGCATAAGATCCTTCAGTTGCCTGTTTGACTTATTCCCAGGTCTTTCAGGGGTCCAGATCCTGCTCTACATGAGATCTTTTCCATTGGAGTTTGTAACTGGGATGTTGTTGGCACACTGGAAATCTCCTGATGTAAATTATGCCTCCCCACCCTTCTCAGGGCCCCCGTTGTTTCTATTCATCTGACTCCTTTTTCCCTTGTTCACTCCTTAGGATTCTATGACAACCCAGAGCGTGCAAAAGATTTCCAAGTACATTCTCTCATCAATTCTCACAACAAGCCCAGTGGTCAGCAGTGCAGAGATCTGGTTTTGTCCTCACTGTGCAAATGTGGAAGGTGAGGGCTCAGAGAAGGTACATAACCACCCAGGGTCATCATGCTGGTGGTGATGGAGCCAGAACTTAAACTCAGGGCCATCTGACTCCAAAGCCTGTGCTCCTTGCACTGCCCTCACTCATTAGGACTTTGTCATCCTGCTGCTACCCAGCAGTATGCTGGCCCCAAGCTGCCCCTCTGGCCCTCAGACATGCCACACTGGCTCCCACTCCAGGGCATCTGCCCCACTAGCATGTGAGGGAGAGACGTGGTCTAGTTCACCCCCCTGCGTGGTACGTGGGGCAGACCCCAGCCAGGGCCAGCTTCAAGGGCAGGCAACCCGTACAGTCAGAAGTCCCCCACGCTTGGTTCTACTTGCCGTCCCCTTCTTCATTCTGTTACTTATTTAATCATTGACCTTACGATTTGTAAGTGGAGTCTGATGGGACAACGGAGCATGTGTGTGAGCAGAGGAGGTGCACGCAGTCCATGCACAGAGTCCCCCCTCCTTTGCACAGAGGATTCAAAATGCCCCTTGAGGGGCACCTGGGTAGCGCAGTCGTTAAGCATCTGCCTTCGGCTCAGGGCGTGATCCTGGCATTCCGGGATCGAGTCCCACATCGGGCTCCTCCGCTGGGAGCCTGCTTCTTCCTCTCCCTCTCCCCTGCTGTGTTCCCTCTCTCGCTGGCTGTCTGTCACGTAAATAAAAAATTTTTTTTAAATCTTTAAAAAAAAAAACAAAAAAACAAAAATGCCCCTTGAACACTGGACTGCGGCGGACCCAGGACGCATGGTGGTTGGGTGAGGCCCAAAGCGAGTACAGGGCACAGGTTCCATCTATGGCTGAGAGAACAGTAAGCCCGAGAAGCACGCTCTGCTCCCACTGGAACTTGCTTCGTGGAATTAACACCACATTGTAAACTTGAAATATGCTAAGAGAGTAGATCTTAAGTGTTTCCACCAAAAAAGAAAAATAAATCACTGTGTGAGGTGACAGATGTGCTCATTAACTCGACTGTGGTGATCATTTCACAATGTATACGTCTATCAAATCACCACACTGTACGCTTTAAATATATACAGTTTCATTTGCCAATTACACCTTAGTGAAGCTGGGGAGAAAACTTTCTTCCAGAAAGAACGCGATGACACTCTAAACATGAGCACCCCAGGAGCCCTATCATACCCTGTCTCCCGGTGTCTGAGAAGTCTCATGTTAGCCGACTGTTTATGCTGAAGACGATGCCACAGAAGGAAAGGGAAGGATAAGACCACCCACAGTTCTTTCTCCTCTCTGTCCTTCCTTACTCATCCGTGGAACGGAGGCAGAGAGTGTTGGCAGAATGTACACGCATCAAGAAGTGAAATAAAAGCAGCTGAGTTAGTTTTGTGCAGGTCCCCACTCTTTAGATACGAACAAAACACCTATCCAGGTAGAAGCAACCAAATGCAAATTGTGTAATGTCAGTAATTCCATGAATGAGTTAAAGGCTTTTATCTGCATTCCAAACAGGCACTGCACAATGCAAGATGAAGAATAAAATTCATGCTAATTATTAAAATTTAATTTTGCTTTACTTAGAACAACATTAAATAGCAAGTACGAAACACTATCAGAGAGAGAGAGACACGATGGAAGAAAGGCGTAAGCTTTATATGTCACACTGGATCCTGCAAATTATGTAGCCAGCCCTGTCCTGGCACCTGCTCTAACAAGACCTTCCTCCATCCATGGCCCTTCTCCTTGCAAATCCCTGCAGGTTAACAGGAGCTACGTACAGTGCGTGGGGACTGAGACATAAGGAACACCTTCCAGCAGGATTCTACGAACACTGGCCCTAAATTCTATGGGGCACCAGGCACTTTACTACTGCCTATTCCCAGACACGCCCTTCAGCAGACTGCGGCACATCGGCTCTTCTGAGACAGGGATTGCTCCTGCGCATTTTTCATAAGTGACGGCTAAAAGCTGCACGGTGATATCTGTCTGCTAAGTTCATGGAGGAGCTGGGGGAGGAGGGGAGGAGCGTGAGAAGAACCCACAGGTTTCATGCTTCCAGACCTTCTGCATCTTTAACTACAGTCCCTGGTATCAACTGACTTTCTAGCTGGGAAGTGCTCCAGCCCAGTTATTTACAGCTCATCTTTACTGAAAAGACAACCATAAAGAAAATAGCCTATATCCAGCCTCTTTCCTCGGTGTGTTTCCCTCCAGACACAGAGGTCCCGTGGCCCCTTCACCTCCGTTCCTTCACCCCACACTGTGCAGCCATGGCTTCTGTACTCTTTCTGTCCTTGCAAGTGAAGGTTTTGGCCTCTCTGATCTCATCCCCCACAGCTGTGCTATTTAGTTCCAAGTCTTTCTAATTAGCCAGACTCCTTCCACTACCGCTGGCATCCCCGTTGCCCTCGAACTCAGCATAAAGCTCTGGGGTCAGCCAGCATGGGCCTCTTGCTACCTTCCTACCTGTCTTCTTGCACAGCCATGGGGATGACCACCCGCATGCATGCAGACCCCCACACATGCGTGCACACGCACGTGCTCAAGATTTCCCATTGGTCACAGCTGTCTTGTGCTGAGACGGCTGGTTGCCTGGCCCTCTACACACGTGTTTTGTTTCTCAGAGCCACCCTGGGCGGGGAGGGACTACGATCCCCATTTCACAGCAGGCCAGACCGAGGCACCAGGAAGCCAGGAAACTGCTCATGAGTGCAAAGTCCGCACCCCACCTCAGGGCAGTGCCACACGAAGAACAACACTGAGGACCCTCATGCGCCAGGTGCTTGACCTCCTTAGCTGCCCATTCTCCCAGCCTCCTCAATGCTTACGTGTTCTCCACGGTGTCCTTTTTGTTCTCATGCTTTGCCTCGTGGCATTTACCAGGTACAGACTGAAGAATTTCTCTCTCTTGCTAGGATTTCCCCTCTACCTCATAGAACTTAGCTCTGAAATGAATTCTCTACAGCAGGTTCCCGCACCCAGAAGTGCACGGGCATCACCCCAGTAGAGATCCCGGGAGCCCCAGACCCACTGAGTGGGGGGATCTCTGGTGGTGAGCCCAGGAAGTTGCATTTTAAAGCACGTCCGTGTCACTGTCACAAGCTGGTGTGTTTGGGAACCCCAAATTCCTTGCCTTTATTGTGCCTACGAATCAGCTGAGATTTCTGGAAATGCAGGTTTAGATTCGGCAGGTCTAGGGCAGGGCCTGAGATTCTGCGTTTCTTATGAGCCCCCAGGTGCTGCTGATGCTGCGTCCATTTCCATGAGTACTGAGGGTTTAGGTCACTGGTTCTCAGCCCCGTACAAACCTCAGAATCACACGGGGAGCTTTTAGAGCTAAGCTGCCCAGGCCCTACCCAGAGGAATCGTGTACTTGGCCTACAAACAAATCAACGTCCCTCAGCTCAATTGTTTATTGGAGCTGCCTTGCACTGGCTTGCAAAACCCTATTGTTCAGTCTTCAGGAATTTTGTGAGCCAGTTGGTAAACAGATCCACTATTCACCATTACATTATATAAACTTAAATTATACTAAAAACAAAGGTAATACTCAAAACGCGGCCCTTCTACTTGACTACGTCTATTGTACTACATAGATTGACTAATGTACTGTGTTTCTATGCTCGAGGTCAGTGTTGCCTCTCATGCTGTCCGGCGGAAATACCATGGAATGATATGCTCCCGTGCACTTCTTCTTGACGGTCAATGCCATCAGCTGCCATGGGAGCGTTTACGCCTCAGAAATTTGTAAACATTACAAATCAGGGTTTATTTTCCCAGAAAGCTGGTTGTTAAACATCTGTCAGGACACCTGCAGTCCTCGAATACCTGCATGGACCATAATCCCCTGGGAAGCTTGATAAAAATGCAGACAGCTGGTGACTACCTGATGTTTCTGAATCCAACTCTGTGGGTGTGGGGCTGGAGGATCTGGGAACGTTTTAAAACAAGAGACCCAGGGGTGCCTGGGTGGCTCAGTCATTAAGCGTCTGCCTTCGGCTCAGGTCAGGATCCCAGAGTCCTGGGATCGAGCCCCACATTGGGCTCCCTGCTCAGCGGGAAGCCTGCTTCTCCCTCTCCCCCTGCTGTGTTCCCTCTCTTGCTGTGTCTGTCAAATAAATAAAATCTTTAAAAAAAAAAAAAAAAAAAGAGACCCCAGGTGATTTCTTATCTCCAGTAAAGTTGCCTTAGAATATCAGTTAAATCTTCCTATTTAGTAAAACTCACATCAGATGAAGACACCGTTCTCATTGGTACCTTCTCCTTGTTAAGAAATCATTTCTGATGGATTTTGAAAAGGCTTTTGATCTGGGATCCTGGGAGTTGCTGTCCCATCCAACTTCTGGGCAGCACACTTCTCCCCGAGAGACCCCAACTGAAAGGTTCTCGAGAAGCTCAACAGAGCTTGTCCCCTAAGTGTCCTGGCTTCTGATCCCACACCCAAAAGCATCTGCCTCTGATTTTTCCCTGGTAAAGATGGTGGGTTGCCCAGAATTTTCCATGCTCCAATGTCTCATCAGGCTTAGGTCCAAGTTCAGGCCCTTTTGCTAATGGCTGGAGAGAATTAAAGCACAAGAAACTAAATGACTCGGGCATAAAGAAAGTTCTGCCAGATCGTCTAGTCTAAAGCTTTACCGAGATTTGCCAAGGTTTGCCCATCTCTGGGGTCATGGAACTGGGCAAATGTGGTCTTTGTAGGGATTGATCCTACAGCCCTGTGTTCTAATCCACAGTTATTAAGCTCAATATTTCCCTCATATTAGGTAAGAACCCACATGTTTCTCCTTACTTGTTCTTCCAACAACTCTACAAGTACATAGTCCTCTCACCAGGGTCCAAACGAGGAAATGGTTTAGGAAACGCATCCAGGTTGATGACATTTCTGATGTCTTAATCCCTAGCCACATGTATTTGTTTTCTGCTGCTGCGTAACAGATTATCACAAACTTAGCAGCTTAAAACAACACAAATATTATGTCACAGTCTCCATCCACATGTCAGGAGTCCAGAAAAGGGTTCCCAGGTCTTCTGCTCCGGGTCTCACCACGCGGAAATCTAGGTGTTGGCCAGAGATACGATTCTCACCTGAGTTTCTGCCAAAGCCAAGTACCACTTAAATTATCATTTACTTAATTTTCCTTTAAACTCACTTTATAGAAACTCAGTCTTGCCCAAAACCATGTCTATGAAAGCCCCAGGTTGGATGGTCAAGTTCTCCTTCTTTTATTCTAATGATATGTTAAAATAAAGATACTGTTATTAACAAACATTTTAAGGTTTAAAATCAACTTCTGCACCAATTGTCCCCGCATCACACTTTAGGACTTCTCACTGTGCCCCATTTGGGCTTCCTGACACCACAACCAGCACTAACAGGTACCGGGCACCTGACAAATGAAATCTCTTGCCAACCGGCCATTCAGAAGCTACAAAGTCCGTGAAAAAAGTTGCTGTGGCCAATGTCAAAGAGGTTACAGCCTATGTTCTCCTCTAGGATTTTGATGGATTCCTGTCTCACATCGAGGTCTTTGATCCATTTGGAGTTTGTCTTTGTGTATGGTGTGAGAGAGTGGTCAAGTTTCATTCTTTTGCATATAGCTGTCCAATTTTCCCAGCACCATTTATTGAAGAGACTGTCTTTTTTCCACTGGATGTTTTTTCCTGCTTTGTCAAAGATTAGTTGCCCAAAGAGCCGAGGGTCCATTTCTGGGTTCTCTATTCTGTTCCATTGGTCTATGTGTCTGTTTTTGTGCCAGTACCATGCTGTCTTTGTGATCACCACTTTGTGGTATAGTTTGAAATCCGGCATTGTGATGCCCCCAGCTTTGTTTTTCCTTTTCAACAATTCCTTGATGATTCGGGGCCTTTTCTGGTTCCACACAAATTTAAGGGATGTTTGTTCCAGCTCTTTGAAAAATGTCATTGATATTTTGATCGGGATGGTACTGAAAGTGTAGATTGCTCTGGGAAGCATAGACATTTTAACTATGTTTATTCTTCCGATCCATGAGCATGGAATGTTTTTCACGACACATCTCCAAAGGCAAGAGAAACAAGAGAAAAAATGAACTTGTGGGACTTCATCAAGATAGAAAGCTTTTGCACAGCCAAGGAAACAGTCAAAAAAAACTAAGAGGCAGCCCACAGAATGGGAGAAGATATTTGCAAATGACACTACAGATAAAAGACTGGTATCCAAGATCTACAAAGAACTTCTCAAACTCAATACACGAGAAACAAATAATCAAATCAAAAAATGGGCAGAAGATATGAACACTTCCAATGAAGACATACAAATGGCTAACAGACACATGAAAAAATGTTCAACATCATTAGCCATCAGGGAAATTCAAATCAAAACCACATTGAGATACCACCTTACTCCAGTTAGAATGGCAAAAATTGATAAGGCAAGAAACAACAAATGTTGGAGAGGATGTGGAGAAAGGGGATCCCTCTTACATTGTTGGTGGGAATGCAAGCTGGTACAGCCACTTTGGAAAACAGTGTGGAGGTCCCTTAAAAAGTTAAAAATAGAGCTACCCTATGATCCAGCAATTGCACTACTGGGTATTTACCCCAAAGATACAGACATAGTGAGGAGAAAGGCCATATGCACCCCAATGTTCATAGCAGCATTGTCCACAATAGCTAAATTGTGGAAGGAGCCGAGATGCCCCTCAACAGATGACTGGATTAAGAAGATGTGGTCCATATATACAATGGAATATTACTCAGCCATCAGAAAGAATGATTACACAACATTTGCAGCAACATGGACAGGACTGGAGGAGATAATGCTAAGTGAAATAAGTTAAGCAGAGAAAGACAATTATCACATGGTTTCAGTCATTTTTGGAACATAAGAAATAGCAGGAAGATTGGTAAGAGAAGGAAGGGAAGAATGAAGTGGGGGGTAATCAGAAGGGGGAATGAACCATGAGAGACTATGGACTCTGGGAAACAGACTGAGGCCTTCAGAGGGGAGGGAGGTGGGGGGTTGGGATAGGCTGGTGATGGGTATTAAGAAGGGCACATATTGCATGGAGCACTGGGTGTTATACACAAATAATGAATCATGGAACACTACATCAAAAACTAAGGATGTACTGTATGGTAACTAACATAATAAAAAATTATTTAAAAAAAAAGAAGCAGCTACAAAGTCCAGGCTGCCAGACCCGGGCAAGTGCAGACCGGTAGACAGGTGCACACTGTTTCACACAAACGCCTCCATAAATTTGATACACATACTATCAGCACCAGAAATGAATTTCCACAGCAGATCCTAATGTTTGCTGATGTTTTGAGAGCCTTAGAAAGTATCTTCCAATACAACATATCATTTAATCTTCACAAACTCTGAGGTAATTGCCACCATTCCCACTTTGCAGGTGAGGGAACTGAGGCTGGGGGAAGGGCAGGGCAGACTGCAATGCAAACGCAGGTCCTCTGATGCATTCGGCAACGTTTTCCGTGCATCACCTCTCTCTCCCAAACCACCTGCTAGTTTCCTCCCAGTGATCATTTTCCTTTCTTTCTGAGAACATGGCTGTTAGGAATAGACACTGCATTTCCCAGCTTCTCTTGCAGCCAAGAGAAGTTGTGTGACCAAGTGCTGGCCAATTGGGATGTGAATGGAAGAAATGTGTGCAAGTTCTGGCAAAAGTCCTTCAAGACTCTTGCTCTGTCTCCTTCCTGCTGGCTGGAATGTAGCCATGATGGTAGGAGCTTCAAGAGCCCTTTTGAACAATAAGGTGGCCTTGGAAAATGGACACCGTGTACAGTGAAGCAACAAGCTAGAGGGACCCAGAGTCCCTGAGGACTTTCTGGAGCAGAACCAAACAGCTTCTCTCTGGACTATTATATGAAAGAGAAATAAACCTTTACCTTGTTTAACAGGCTCTTATTTAGGTCTGTGTTATTTATAGTCAAACATTTCCATAATTAATATAAGGTCATAGCAAGGAGCGAAACGCGAAGGCCTCACTGTCCCCAATTCACAGATCAAGTTGTTTTCTTGGAAACAGAACACCTGGCTGTGGGACTGTAGCAACAGGAGACATGGCTGAGTCATGGCCCACAGGTGGTACTTTGTAAATGCTTATCCCCTTAAGTGGAGCCTGGACCAGAGTCCCCGTACCTGCCACCTACAAGCAATCTGGTGCTGCAGATTCATTCCTTCTGACAGTTCCTCTTAATAATGCTTCCTGTAAGTCAGCTCCTCAACAGAAATTTTAAAAAATAATAATAAAATCAAAGCAGCCCCACTGAGCATGCCAGGCACTGACAAATAGCAGATCAAAGCCAGCTGGGCTGGCAAAACTCTGACACCTTCTTCCCAGAGTTCTTCGAGAATTTGATAAATGGCAAATGATGGTAATGAGGGGAATCAAAACTTCATTAGGGAGTGGAGGGAAAATGAGCCCAAGCTAAATAATACCCACCCAGAGATGGTGGGGAGAGAAGGAGTCAGTTTTGGCAGGAATATATTGGACAAGCACAGAAGGTATTGTTGGAAAGAGCAAGACAAGAACTGTCATTCCTTGAAGCATCTCCAACATTGACCTAACTCCATCAGGCCTATAGTGCTGGTCTAGCCCCTGGAATTGTGCCATGATATTTTCTCACTGTTCGAATTGTGATTTTCACACATCAGTAACAACTGGAGATGAAATCCTTCCCAAGAGCAGCTGCCTCCAGCCCTAACTTCCCACTGGATTCCCCCCAAGTGGCTTCCAATGGTGCTGCCAATAAGCAATTTCTGGAGTATTGATTTTCACTGCCCATTCTCCATTAGCTCCAACAAGAGAGACAAGATACTGCTGGCCTGGTGGAAGAAAAAACAATTAATTGGATGTCAGTATCCAGAATTGAGAAATAATGGCAACTATTAATACCATTTATTTATTGCCTATGATGTGTCAGGCATTGTGCTAAGTGATTTATAGCTTTAGTGAAAATTGCGAATATTTATGGAGTATTTACTATATGCCAGGCACTATGTTAAACATTGTCACATACAGTAGCTCATTTCAGCCTCTCAAAAACTCTAAGAAGTAGGTACTGTTCTTATCTCCAGGTTACTGATAAATTTTTTGAGGTGCTGAAGTGGGGGTCTTCCAATGTTCATAGCAGCATTGTCCACAACAGCCAAACTGTGGAAGGAGCCGAGATGCCCTTCAACAGACGAATGGATAAAGAAGATGTGGTCCATATATACAATGGAATATTACTCAGCCATCAGAAAGGATGATTACCCAACACTTGCATCAACATGGACGGGACTGAAGGAGATCATGCTGAGTGAAATAAGTCAAGCAGAGAAAGACAATTATCATTAGGTTTCACTCATTTGTGGAACATAAGGAATAGCAGGGAGACTGGTAGGAGAAGGAAGGGAAAAAATGAAGGGGGCATAAACAGAAGGGGAAATGAACCACGAGAGACTATGGACTCCGGGAAACAAACTGAGGGCTTTAGAGGGGAGGGGGGTGGGGGGATTGGCTAGCCTGGTGATGGGTATTAAGGAGGGCGCATATCACATGGAACACTGGGTATTATATACAAACAATGAATCATGGAACACCACACCAAAAACTAATGATATACGGTATGGTAACTAACATATCATAATAAAAAAAAGCTGGGGGTCTTTCTCAGTCACGTAACTAAGAAGTTGAAAGCTAGGACTGACCCAATACAGAGCACAATCTGTCACCTGAAGGTGGGAAACATAAATAAGCATAGAATAAACAGGAGGCTGAGAAACGAAGACATTTGCACATGTCCATCACCATCAATCCCCTTACTCAGCTTTGTATTTCTCCACAGTACTTATCACCACATTAGGAACTGTTCATTGTCACAGCCTGCATTCACACGCCAGTAACATGAAGGCAAAGATTTCTTTACGATTTCATTACTATATCCCCAGCTCCTAGAATAGTGCTGAGCACATAGTAAATGCTCAGATAACTGGAGAAAGGAAGGGGTGGAGGGTGGGGGGAGGGAAAAGGTTGAGGAATGTTCAAGAGCATGGAGCACTGTTTGGAGAAAAAGCAGCTGTGAGCACAGTATCGTGGGGGAAAGGAGAGATAGGCAAATAGGCTACAGAATGATTCTGGGTCTTGGCTTGGAAGGGTTACAAGGAAAAACTGAAACAGTGTGACTGGAAACCACACTGAAGAGTTAGAAAGAATTTGACAGTTGGTCTTAGTCTGGGGACTTAGTCTGGAGACAAGAGGGAGTGATGGGAGCACAGCAAACTGAAAAAGTCTTGTTCTTTTAAGGGAGTCATGGAATGAAGGGGTGGCCACGTTTAACACTAACCAATTTTTGCTACATAGGAATGCAGCTTCCAAACCAGATTTTTATGAAATAGTCCAACTTTTCATGTTGGCATCAAATTCCAAGTTGTCACTGTCATTGTTATCAAATGCCACAGGAATGGGAGTATAGCTTGGTTGGACTAACTCTCCTACACAGAATTATAAAATCTGGACAACATATGTTTAAAAACAACAACTTGAAAGTTCTGGAGAGCAATCAGAAATAGATGGAAAGTAGAAGAGACTTTACCCTTAAAAGACGGGAACTGGATGTGGGGGATTTATACATTTGTGACTTTTTGCCTGAGGGCATCACCAATCTTCAGGCAGCTCACAGTGACAAAAACCTGCAAGTTTACTGGCTTGAGGTGTCAAAGGACAGAGTTCAGGGCTGGAAAAGTTGTCAGAAATTTAGGGAGTAAATCCTGGAAGAGAAAGAGCTGCATCTAGAATGGGTCCCATTATCTGCATATAAAAAGCACCCAAATCCATGGCCAACTATAAAACTCTATGTTCAGTAGGAGGAGAACTTAGGGACTACAGCAAAAAAGCAGCAAACAGAATTACAAAGAACTGGGGTGCCTGGGTGGCTCAATCATTTAAGCATCTGCCTTTGGGATCAAGCCCCACATCAGGCTCCCTGCTCTCCCTCTGCTGCCTGCTTCTCCCTCTGCTGCTCCTCCACTTGTGTGCTCTGTCTGTCAAATAAATAAATAAAATCTTTTTAAAAAGAAAAGAAATACAAAGAACTAAGCTGAGGTTTCAGCTCCTGCTGACCACGAGGGAGGCATGGATTGGGGTATGGGTCCATCCAAATTAACTGCCTACTCTTCAGTGTTCACTCTTCAGGGAAACACAACAGAATCCAAAATCGCTATAACATAATCATACATGATGTCCAATAGTCAATCATAAGTCACTAGACAGACAAATAGGCAGGAAAATATGACCCATCCTCAAGAACAGAAGCAGTCAACAGAAAATTATCCTGGATGTTGAAATAATTTCAGACAAGATATTTAAGGCAGCTACTATAAATGCAATCAAGGATTTCAAGTAAATATGTACTTCAGGAATGAACAGCTGGAGAATCTCAGTAGAGATATAGAAAGCAAAGCAAAGCAAAGCAAAACAAACCAATAGTACGTATAGATTGTAGAGCTGAGAAAAACAAAACCTGAAATGAAAACGTCACTAGATGAATGTAACATCATTCATTAGAAGCAAAAGAGTCACTGACCTGAAAGCTCAATCAATAGAAATTATCCAATTGGAAGAATAGAGAGACAAAAGATTGAAGAAAAATGAACAGAACCTCAAAGATCTGTGGGACAATAGCACATGGCCTAATAGACATGTAATTTGAAACCTAGAAGGAGAGGAGAGGGAGTATGGGTAGGAAAAAAAATACTTGAAGAAAAAAGCCCCAAAGTCCCAAATTTGCTGAAAGACATTAACATACAAGAAGCTCAGCACACCCCAAACGAGATAAATACAATGAAAACTACACATGAGTATATTACAATCATATTCTGAAATGTCACTATAAAGAGAAAATCTTGGAAGCAGCCAAAAGAAAAAAACCTATCACGTACAGAAAGATAATCATATGAATGACAGCTGACTTTTCATTGGAAACAATGAGGGCCATAAGAAAATGGAATGACATCTCTATGCTGCTGGAAGAAAAAAGATCTGTCAACCCATTATTCTTTATCAAATAAAATTATCCTTCAAAAGGAAAGCAAAATGAAGACATTTCAAATAGACAAAGACTGAGAGAATTCATCACCAGTAAACCTGTACTATAAGAAGTGCTATAGGAAGTTCTTCATGTTTTTGTTTTTGGTTTTTTTTAAGATTTTTATTTATTTGACAGAGAGAGACAGCCAGCGAGAGAGGGAACACAAGCAGGGGGAGTGGGAGAGGAAGAAGCAGGCTCCCAGCAGAGGAGCCTGATGTGGGGCTCGATCCCATAACGCCGGGATCACGCCCTGAGCCGAAGGCAGACGCTTAACCGCTGTGCCACCCAGGTGCCCCGGAAGTTTTTCATGTTGAAGGGAAATTACACCAAGTGGTAGTAACTCAAACCTACAGGAAGGAATGGAGATCACAAAAAATGGTATAATACACGTCCCAAACTGTCCTGCTGGCATCATCTTGTGAAAGATGTGAAGGACTAGCCAGATGAGAGAGGACCGTGTGTGCAAGCTTGCTCATCAAACAAGTAACAGAGGGCTAGCCATCTCTAACATCTGCCTGCCAGCTGCGAAAGCCAGGGCTTGTCGAGAAGAGCAGAGAGAACTCTGTGAGGGTCTTTCTCTCTCCCTTCACTTTCTGAACCTGCAGACAAGCAGAGGCTGTGCAATCCAAGCCATGCTGAGGACCGATCCGACATGTCCACAGCCCCTGAGCAGCTGGGGTGAGGCTGGTTTAGGAAGTTTTATGGCCTCCTACTGCCTCTGTGCCTGCAAGTGGGTAAAAGTCTCCCAAGACCAAGGCAATGCATTGTGAACAGGGACCCTGTAACAAGGAAAAACTTAGCATGTCTGACTCCATGTTACTTCTATTTCCCTTGATGCTGTGACCTATAGATTAGAAATTTCTGCTTAGGGGGGCGCCTGGGTGGCACAGCGGTTGAGCGTCTGCCTTCGGCTCAGGGCGTGATCCCGGCGATCTGGGATCGAGCCCCACATCAGGCTCCTCTGCTGGGAGCCTGCTTCTTCCTCTCCCACTCCCCCTGCTTGTGTTCCCTCTCTCGCTGGCTGTCTCTATCTCTGTCAAATAAATAAATAAAATCTTAAAAAAAAAAAAAAGAAAAGAAATTTCTGCTTAGCCTTGCACGCAGGCATGTTAACCACTGAAAAAATTTTGCCTAAGATTTACAAGCTAAGATTTACAAAAACCACTCTTTTCTCAAAACCTACCTCACCAGAGGAGATAAAGAAGTAACCGGAGTAGTCATCATCATAATTCCTTTAAGACTGAGAAATGATCATCGCTCAGAGGGGACTGAAACCACACACCATAGGGTTAATGAGGTTGAAACTAGCAGAAGGTTTAAAGCTTGTTTCTCAAAGAACTGTTACCCCTAATTGGTTATTGTGTCTTTTTAGACGCCACTAACAAATTCACTGGCTGTCTCTGCAGGAGACTGGACTCAAAGTCAACTGATACAGTTCCAAGATATCTTGTCCAAGATAACAAGCCCAAGACCCACGCAATTAACACCAGCTCTGAGAGCATGCCCATAGACCCATGTCCTTGTCCTAAGATAACCTGCTAATGTCAGGGGCTGGATTTTACCTCATTCTGATGTTAAGTCTCCACCCTAAAGTGAACATGGGGTGTATGTTACACATATGTTTGCTCAACGTGCATGCTCCATCTTTCCTCATGACTAGTCATAAATTTCTCTGCCATTTTCACTAATAGGTAGGTAATCTCAACCCCTATGATTAAAAAAGACCTTTTCCCCTCCTCGTTTAAGGAGGCAGATTTGAAGCTTGCCCTCCCATCTCCTGGTTTGGCTGCCTCTGGAATAAACTCTTTCCTTGCTGCACACCTGATGTTTCAGAGACTGGCTTTGCTGTATGAACTTGGGTTCAGTTACAACTAAATAAAAGGCAAACTGTTTGATCTAAGGAAAAAGGCCCAAAGAGCTCAGAAAACTTGAGTTCTGGTTTGGAATCTTCTTGACTCTCTGAAATGGTTCTTCAGCTTTCCCCTAACCTCAAAAATAAGTCAAAAAGGAGAGAATGAGGCTCAGCCTCCCCCACCTGCAGTGCTGTTGTGAGGGTCCAACCTGTAACTACTCATTGGAAATGTTTGAAACTCTTTAAAAAAAAAAAAAAAAAAAAGAATTAAGGGCACCTGGGTGGCTCAGTGGGTTAGGATCTGCCTTCGGCTCAGGTCATGATCCTGGGTTCTGGGGATGGAGCCCCACATCAGGCTCCTTGCTCAGTGGGGAACCTGCTTCTCCCTCTTTCCACCCCACCCACCCGCTCACTCATGCTCGCTCTCTCTCAAATAAATAAAATCTTAAAAAAAAAAAAAGAAATCCCTTAAAAAAATAAAAACAAAATAAAAAAGAATTATTATGAGGAAGGACCCTTCCCTTACACACACTCCACTCTTTTCAGGGTGTAAAAATCCACAGGGAGGCTGGGCTTAAACCACGTAGTATTGGCGAGGATGTGGAGAAACTGGAGCCCTCGAGCTTTGCTGGTGGGAATGTAAAATGGGCAGCTGCTGTGGCCAACAGTACAGCACTCCCTCAAAAACTTAAATACAGAATTAGCAGATGATCCAGCAATTCCACTTCTGGATAGAGACCCCAAAGAATTCAAAGCAGGGACTCAAACATGTGTTTGCACACCCATGTTCACAGCAGCAGTATTCACAATCGCCAGAAGGTGGAAACGACCAAGAGCCGATCACCGAGAATGGATACACCAAGTGTGGTTGGTACGTGCAATGGGATACTATGCAGCCTTCAAAAGGAAGGAGAGTCTGACACAGGCTACCCCATGGATGAAACCTGAAGACATGCTAAGTAAAGCAAATCAAAGAAGTGAAATAATGGACAGTGTAGGATTCCACTTATACAAAGTACACAGTCAAATATACAGAGACAGAAAATAGAATTCAGGTTCCCAGAGGCTGGGGGAGGGGATAAACAGAAATCTGTTGTTTTACAGGGACTGAGTTTTAGTTTCAGAGGACAACAGGATTCTGGGGACAAACGGTGATGGTTGCCTAACAGTGTATAACCTAACAGTTGCATAACACTTAAAATGGTTTAAATTTTATGTTAGGTATATTTTACCACAATTATAAAAACCTTTTAAAAAAACACATATGAGCCCCCAAGACATAATGATTTTTTTAAAGATTTTATTGATCTGCTTTAGAGAAGGGGGGGAGAGAGAGCGAGCAAACAGGGGGAGGCAGAGAAGGAAAGAATCTCAGGCAGACTCCACACTGAGCGCAGAGCCCATCGCGGGGCTCGACCCCATGACCTGAGATCATGACCTGAGCCAAAAACCAAGAGTCAGACGCTTAACAAACTGAGCCACCCAGGCGCCCCAACACAATGAATTTTTTAAAGTGAAATTTCCATGAGGTGTGGACTCCAGTGTCCCAGACCTGAAGGACAGCTAGCTAGCGATCATTCACAGGCCTTCAGGCACAGGGACAGTGCCTGCCCAGGGTCTAGAGAGAAGCAGACACGCAGACAACCCCATGCAGCTGTTTGCTCAGCCTAGAGCTGCTCCGTGTTTCTCCCAGGCAGGATCCCATCGTCATGGCTTCCCAACGGGCCCCTTTCCTCCTCACCGTCTCCCCGGGGCCAGGCATGTGTAATAATATTTGTTAATACAGCCACTGACTTGGTGAACTCCTTGATTCCTCATGAGCCCATGAGGTGGGAACCACCATTGCCTTCATTGTACAGGTGAGGAAACTGAGGCACCAAAATGTTCAGTCACTTGCCAGACGTGTTGCCAGCATTTGGGGACAGAGACAGGATGCAAAAGTAGGCCAGCCGGCTCTAGAGCCTTGTTCTTAGTCATAACTCCTGTCGCCATTCTCACACAAGACGTGCCTGTCACTCAGGCGTAAAGGGCCTTCCTCATGCAGGTGAAGAGTTTCTTGTTGATTTGTTTGGGGTTTTGTGAGGTCAGGCCTCCTCGGACAAGCCACCCACCTCAAGGATGCTGATGCCAATGGCAGCTTCCTTGTAGTGAGTGCTTTCTGCGTCCCAGGCACATCGCCTTGAACCCTTCCAATTGTGCGGGGCGGGCAGATATTGTCCCGACCTCACGGATGAAGACTGGGGCTAAGTCTTTGGCTCACTTGCCTGAGTCCACACCTGAGCTGGGATTAAAAGCCAGGTGTGGCTGACCTAGAAACTCTACCCCTCAATCCAGCAATTCTGGGGGCGGGGGGGGGCTATTTTGATCCCCAGGGGATACTTGGCACTATCTAAAGACATCTTCGCTTATCTGGACTCAGGGGTGGGCTACTGGCATCGGGTGGGTAGAGTTCCGCAAAGCCGCAACACACCCTGCCGTGTACAGGGAGGGCAGCCACGGCCACGAAGAACTACCCAGCTCAGAATGTCAACAGTGCTGAGGTTGAAAGCCCTGTTTCAACCCTAGGCTATGAACAAAAGCAGTGCCGGGATCTCAGTTTTAGGTTTCTGAATATTTCCCCAAAGTCTTAAAATACACACCATAGCACGTCAGCCGTGGCTATCTCTGGGTGGTGAGTTGTATTTTCTTCTTTTGGCAAAACTGCGTTTTTTAAATTGTCTTTGATGCATATGCATCAGTCTGGTAAAGAAGTTTCAGCCCTTTAAAGAGGCCCATGAGCTTTAAGTTGGAGAACCCCTCTGGGTTGCCATTGTTATCTGATGATGAGTTTCAGGAAGGGGGGGTCGGGGTCAAGGTCCGGCTCTGCCAGTTGATGGATGTCATTCTGGGACTTCACGTCTCTGAACCTTTTCCCCATCAGTGACGTGGAGACTGTACCTTTCGCACCTGGGCCTCGGCGACCTGCGTGCCTGAGCAGGCGCCGGGCACTGTGGAGCCGAGCGTCTCACACACGTCAGCTCTGTTCACCTCCCCAAAAGCCCATGAGGTTGGACATCGATCTGGAGGAAGGAGAAGTAGCTTGCCCAAGCTCATGCACGTCGTAGATGGTACAACTGAGGCTAGAACCAGAGGTTTGCCTCCCAAAGGCTGTTCATTCTGCACAACCCCACTGCCTCGCTCCACGGCAGCCAGCAAGTTAAGCACTTGGCATTGGTGCTTCTGCTCTTCCTGCTCATGGGGGCACTTCGCACACACGGCCCTTGAAGGACAATGGAAGAATTCCGCAGAGCCAGCATCCTTGAGCTCCTTGAGCAGAAAGGGCTGTGTGGTATCCATCTCGCCAACTGTCCAGCCCCAAGGAGATCTGGGATCAACTAGCAGAATGATCCACATCTGGATGGACTCAGGAAGCTGCCTTCCTTCACCCTCGCAGGCTGGGTGGGCCCCGCCTTCTGCAGAAGCTGGGGGGGGGGGGGGGGAAAGGGAGGCTTAGCCGATTGGAAAAGAGAGAAGCCAGCAGAGCGGCACCGAGGCGGGGTGGAGTGCCTCTGTCTTCTTTCCACCTCTGTCTTGTGAAGACATTGTGGGCTGAGCTCAGGTGAGCACAGAAGCCCCGTCAGCTCCTAGCTCCCGGCCATGACCCCATGGAGGTCGGGCTGCCAGAGAGAGCAGGTCTTTTAGTATAAGTATGTTCCATGCAATGTTTGGGACATACTTATACTTAAGAGATCATTTGTTGTTTGTATCAAGTGCAAATTTAACTGGGCAGCCCTCATCTTACACGGCCACCCTACATGGAGGAAAAGGGCCAAGGGCCACAGCGCTGGCCCTTATCATGACGATTCTATTCAGAACGGGTCACTGTGACCCTTTCATATTGGCGCTGGGATCTGAACCCTCACTGATTCAGCCTTTGCATCTTTTTAAGGCACATTTTTAACCTCCTTTTCCTGCCTAATATCCTCCCTTGGCTCTCCCATTAGCTAAGGCTAAAGGCTCAACTCCTTAGCCAAGTGTGTTCTGGGCCCTGCTGTGCCCCCAAGGCCCGGACACAGAGTGGCGCGGTGAATGCTGGCCGAGAGAGCAGGTGCGTGGTGCCAGTTACCTCCAGCCTCACTGCCTGTCCCTACCCCCTCCCTGGGACATCCTGCAGGGTGCCACATCAAGTTTCTTTCATTCCCCATCATCACTTGCTTCTGAGCCTGACCTGCAGCCCTCCCAGCTCCTCCTCAGTCTTCAGTCTCAGCTTCCTCTGACTTCCACATTGAGTCCTGCAGTAAAAGGAATGCCTACCCTCACTGCGCATGCAGACGGCGCGCTGGCACTGCTCGAAGCACCGTCGGATTGTTCATCCTCCTGACGTCACGGTGACATGGGTAATTCCAAATGCCAATTGCCTTTGACACTCAGAATGAGGCCAGAATTCCAAGCCTTGAGGTCTGGCTCCCAGCCCACACTTGCACTAGCTCCCCTCTTCACCACCTGTGTCGGGAACCTTCCACCCTGGGTTGTGATTGCCTGCTTGCTCATCTGAGCCCTCCACTGCCCATGCACTCCCCGAGGGGAGGGACAGAGGCTTATTCCCTGCAGAATCCCCAGCACCTGTCAGAGACCGCGTCTGATAAGACTATCAATCCACGTGTATTGAGTGACTCCTATGTTTCAGGCACTTTCTAAATGTTTTATGCGTTTCGCTCAATTTCCCGGACAATCCTGTAAGTTTTAAGTACGACTGTTATCCCCACCTTACAGACGAAGAAGCTGAGGCACAGAGAGGCTTAGGGTAGTAGCTCCAGCCTCACAGCCAGAGGCAGAGCTGGGAGCCAAACTTGTTGGTGTGGTTGAATGAATAAAGGAGCTATTCTGGTGACTTCACAAGAATCTGAGAACCAACTGGTAAAACAGAGGGGGAGGGATTATTGTAGAAACAGGCACGGAGGGGCCCCACACCAGAGCGGCTCTGGACAGAACGCACTCCCCATCCCTAAAGGCCAGGACCAGCCGCATTCATTCCCTTGAAGGATCCCGAGACCCTGAATACTTATCTAGTACTTGATCCTGCTTCATACTAATAACAAACCATAATAACAGTGGCTGATACCACGGAGGACGAGCCGTCTGCCCGCGGAGTGCTGACGGCTCCACACATCCTCGGCCACCAAACTTCCGGCTCTTACCCTCATTTTATCAAAGAGGTTCAGGGGATGCCTGGGTGGCACAGCGGTTAAGCGTCTGCCTTCAGCTCAGGGTGTGATCCCGGCGTTATGAGATCGAGCCCCACCTCAGGCTCCTCCGCTATGAGCCTGCTTCTTCCTCTCCCACTCCCCCTGCTCGTGTTCCCTCTCTCGCTGGCTGTCTCTATCTCTGTCGAATAAATAAATAAAATCTTTAAAAAAATAAGAAAAAAAAAAACAAAGAGGTTCAAAATCGGGAGGTGGTTCTCCCAAGGCCGTGTGGCTCCTTGGTGACAGAGCTGGGATCTGCGAGCCAGCCTGTGCTTCTCACCACCATGCCCCGCCCCCCGCCCTGACTTCACTGCCCCGTGAAACGAGGGCTTCCATCCACCAACAAGCACTACTGCAAACTACAGAAATGAAATTCTATACAAGGCATGCCTCGGGGAGGGAAGGTCCCCCCCACTTCTGGTCTGTGCTGCAGAGCCAACGTCCCTAGGGAGAGGCAGTGACACGGCTTCCCTCTCTGTCCCCAGAGCTAGCCACGGATCATCAGGAAGCTGCAGTTTTTACCAGAAGGATCTCTAGCAAAACTGATTTACCTCAATTCATTCTGCACTTTCCCAGACAAGGCAACTGAAATAAAAGTTCATTTGTTGCTTTTCTTTCATTAACTGATGGCCAGTGAACACCTGCATGAGGTGCTGGGCACAACAGGGTTATCAGGATCAGGTGATAGCTTGGACTGGGGCAGGGAGAAAGTCAAGAAGACAGAAAAATAAACCTGGGCAATGATGCAGCAATGGTATACATGCAGGGAGATGTGGGGGCCCACAGAAGTGCCCCAGCCCACCTGGGGAGAACAGAAAATAAAACCTGAGATGAGGCGTGGAGGATGAGTAGGAATCAGCCAGGAGAAGAAGCGTGGGGAGAAGGCGTCAGAGGGACAGCATGTGCAAAGGCCAGGGGGTAAGCATGAGGGAAGCCTGCTCTGACGCTAAACCAGCTCAGCCCCCAGGAGCAGGGACTGTGCAGCAGGGAATGGGGAAAGCCTGGGCAGGCAGGGTGCAGACTGGATGCTGAGGACAGGGGAAGTCCTGAAAGACAGACAGAGCCACAATTACTGCTCCTTGCTGGCCCAGCGTTCCCTAGCCTTTCCCGGATGCCGCAGCTAGGTGGGGCCTTCTAGGTGTGGCCAAGGGGCTATGAGCAGAGTGGAAGTGCAACATGTCCTTTCCAGGCTGAAGTATCTAAAATCCAGCGCATGGGGCCTGCAGGCCTCCTCCCTGCCATGGGTGCCCTGGAGCCACCCATGCAGCTAAGAGATGGAGCAGTGGGGGATCTGAGTCGCCATTCCACAGGGGGTTCCCTGGAGAGGCGCTGGAGCCACAGCCGACCTTTGTGAGTGAACAGTACACCCTGGGTTCTGAAGTTTGTTTACAGAAGCATGGGAGAGCGAGCCCAGCCTGACTAAACCAGAACACAACACACTTGGTAACCCACGATCCGGGAGATGCTTTGGTTAGACAGGCTTAATTGGTGTCCAACAAAAGTTGGATCAGAAGTATTTAGGTCTGGGGTAAGCACCCGCCAATGCGTTCATGCCCACCGGGATCTGATTCCAGTCTCTGTTTCACAGGCTGAAATCTCTGTCTTGTACGCTGTGGTCACAGGTGACGAAGTAAGTGGTGGCATCAAGGGGACACTGGGGGGTCCAAGGCAGCCTAAGGATTTTGCGAGTGGTGGCCTAACACACCCTAACAAACGTGCTTTACAAATGCAATCGATCAATAGCATAACCGGTTAGCTCAGCCCAGGAGGACGGGTTCTGCAGATGACTCAAGAAAAAAGGTCTCTGTCGGCCAGTTGTCATATCCACCTGGGATACGTCTGGAGGCTGAGAGAGAGAGGAGCTGGAACTCGGTTTTTTGCATCTGCTCAGGTTGGGACCCTGGCCACCGCTCCTGCAGGTCACGGGCATTCAAGGTCTCTGTTAAAAACAGCACAGCCCTGACGCTTGTGTCTGCGGCCGATGTGACGCCAGCTGCTCCACTTTTCACATCTCCCTCCCAGAGCTGAGCGTGCAGCCCCACAGCCATCTGCGAAGGGAGCTTTGCAGGCAGGCTTAATCATTACCAACGCTTCATATGTCTGCGAGGGGCCACTGCGGCCTCCTGTAAACCCGGCCCTGCACCCCCCAGCTCCATGCACTCAGGCCCCGGTCACTCTCCTTTCTGCATCAACAAACGGAACTCTGAGCCCAGCAGATGACACACTAATTTCCTCAGTTTCTCATTATTTGGTCTCATCACACGGATACCAATCTTAAATTCATAGATCCGGAGAGTGACTTCAGGAGGCAGTGGGCCCAAAACATTCATTTTACAGATGCGAAGACTGAGGCCCAGAGAGGAGGTGGAGTCATGCTATGACTTTGAGATAAAGCCAGAACTAAAACCCAGGTCCCCACGGTATAGACAAATCTCTTAAACATAAAATGAACACACATGGCTTATGCACGTGCAAGTATTATAATAAAGTGGAAGGTTGTTCCTTCTCGGTTTTGAAACGAGATCACTAAGTGTTTGTGGTCCAGTGTACATACGTAGAAACCCTACTGGAATTGGGTTAAAGGTCTGATGGCCTCCCCTCTTTACCTGAGAAGTCCAGAGACATGCCGAGCTGAGTCCTGTAGGTGAAGATCTCCATCTCCTGGCCGTGCTCTCCTCCACGCAGCTGGTGGATGGGGTCTCCCCATGAGGGGACAGGACAGCGCTCAGCATCTTCCGGCTCACATCCATCCACTGCTACAAACCCAGAGAAGAGAAAGTGCCCATTGAAGGCCCAGGGCTCACCCGCCTCCTGATAGTCACCTGTGGTCCTCCCTGCACCCTGCCACCTGAACAGTGCCAACCCCTGGGCACTGTGGTCAGAAATGGGGACGGGGTTCACAGAGTGTCAGATGCCCGCCACAGTGGGGACGGGCCATTACAGTCCCTGTGGTTCGCCTGTAGACCCTAAAACCAGTGACTGCCACGGATGCATACACAGACGAATGAACGAATGGTGTTTCATAAACAGTTACTGACTCGCTTGAGTCCTCTGCGCTTATGCTGCAAAGCCCCAGGGACCCCCTGATCTCACCCGACAGTCCCCCGCTCGCACTGAGCCCAGTGCCCTACGAGACGCTGGACAAACCCACGAGGTGCAAAGGCAGGAAGGTGCCTATTTCAATCGTTCTAATGAATCAAGAAAGCCCCTGCCCAGTGCTGGCCCAAAGCTTCTCCCCCGAGCACTCCCCACCATGACACGATCCCTCACTTGAGCAGCACAGGCACTACGGCAGAGTGAAGAACATAGGTTTCCAAATCCAACAGACCCAGGTTCAAACCCCAGCTCTGCCCCTTAGTAACTGAGGGGCCTCCTGCACTTTCTGTCCCCTCAGTGTCCTTATCCATAAAGTAGGCATAATCACAGAACCTACCTCGGGGAGTAAGGTGAGAGTCAGGTGACTACACGGGAAGTCCCGGGCACAGTGCTTGGGACACTTCATGGGTGGCCACTATTAGCTCTTCCAGGTCCCAGAGGGCCACTCTCAATCCAACGACATCCAACACACTTATCAGCACTTGCTTCGCCGGAAGCAGACCCCTCTGGGGACTGTCTTGATAATAAGGTGTTGGGAAGAGGTCCAGAGTAGAATAGCAAATCCATGGAGCTACCACAGTTTCCAAAGGACTTCTGCAAACATTAATGCACTTAATCCTCCCAGTGATCCTGCTATTGCTCCTTTTCCACAGACCGGGAAAATCAAGGCTCAAAATGTCTAAGTCATTCAGTTAGGCGACCCTAAATCAGTAGTGTACTCGTAGTCTTTACCATAAAGGACTGGAACCCAAGAACCGGCTCCCACTCATGGAACCTCACTCCTCTCCTGGACAAAGACCCTCCAAATGCGCCAGAGAAAGGTTCACGGCTAAGATGGCGATCCACATGTAGCTGGGTACTGAGCTCCTTACAACCCTCTTTTCCCCTATTAAGAAAGTCTGCCGCTTCCTTCTGTGACCTGAGACGAGCAACTAAGCCACGCTGAGCAACCCCGCCTTCTCTGCGGAGTTGGGTGACCCTGGCAGGGTTGGAAGTCGCCTAACCCCCCTTCCCTTCGTCCCCGATGGGACCTCATTCCTAACGCTACGCAGCAGCCCGACATCCAGCCCTCCCGCACCTTCAGAGGTGGCACGTGACCCAGGTCCATCCAATCACGGTGCCCCAACCGCCCACCACCGTGATTGGAGCATGGGTGGGCACATGACCCAAAGAGGACCAATCCAGTCCCTGCAGGAACTTTATGAAAAGACCTCTCTTTCTGCAGGTGTGGCTAAGTCTGGCCCGCTGGAGGCCATGCCCCCACCTGCAGCTGGGGGTGGAGTCAGAGTCACTGTTGGGAGGTGGGGGTAGGTTCCCCCAAAGGAAATTGAGATGCCCTTTCCAGAAGAACTGGGAGTGTGGGCTTGGTTGGCCAGAAAAACGGATGGTCATCACAGACATTATCAGCAGCAGGTTGTAGGAGCTGAGCTGACACGTTGCCAAATAGACCACTGGCGTCCTGGTGATCCCAAATTACTCAGGCTGATTCCCAGCTTCTGGAAAGAGGATCGAGGTCAGAAAATGATTTAAGGACCCCAAACAATGCACAGAGTATTTGAAGTCACTGCCTAGCTTGGATGTGGGGCTCAGATTATTTGAGTTTTATTTGCAACTCACCGCTGTCTTGCTGACACTGTATTTTGTCAGGATATTTGCTTAGCGCCAGGCTTTGCTTTCGCCCAGCAGCCTCCCCGGGGCTTGGTTGTAAACAGAAGGTTGGATGTGGATGCTCCAGGAGCAGCAGAACTGCAGCGGTGGGATAGCGGAAGCAGCTGTGTCCCTCTCTGGGGGGGCACCTCCGTCACCTGTCATCCTGCTGCCCTCCAGAAGCACCTGCTGCAAATGCCCTAATCCTGCCAGCTGCCTTCCACCAGCACCGCCACCTGCCAAGCCAGCTCAGCACCTGGGCCTGTCCTTCCTCCCTCCTCAGTCTTTCTCAAACTCCACACTGTGCTCCCCCTTCCTTTTCTCTGTCACCATCCACCTGTCTTGATTACCGTTACTGTTAATAAGTCTTAATATCTAGCAGCTGAAGCTCTCCAACTTTGCAATCTTCCTTGAGATTGGGTTGGTTCTTCCTGGATATTTACATTTTCATATAAATTGAAGAATCAGCTTACCAGTTTAAGCACACGCGCGCGCGCGCACACACACACACACACACACACACACACACACACACACAACCTGTTGAGATTGTGAGGGATTGTACTGCACCTGCACATTAATTTGAGGATAACTGACTTCTTGATGCATTAAATCTTCCAATTCACCAATATACTGTATCTTTCCATTTATTTGGCTTTTAATATTTGTCCTAATATTTTACAGTTTTCTGCATAGATTCTTACACATCTTTCATTAAATTAATTCCTAGCCATTTGATTTTTGATACTATTTTAGTGTTGTTTTAAAACTTCATTCTATAGTTGTTTCTTGCTGTTATGTAGAAACGCAATTGATTTCTGTATGTTGACTTTGTATCTAGGAACTTTAATAAAATTCATTTATTAGTAATTTATCTGCAGATTCTTCTGGATGTTCCAATTATTCAAATAAGTCATCTATTGATGATTTTATTTCTTCCTTTCCAATTCCAAAACATTTTATTTCTTTCTCTCACTTTATTTTACTGGCTAGGACCTTAGTACAACTCTGTACCAGCCATGATACAAACATCCTTTCAACATTTCACCAAGTTTTTTGTAGATACATCCAATCAGATTAAAGAGGTTCCCTTCTAGTCCTAGTTTGGCAAGAATTTTTAATGAATGGATGCTGGAATTTATCAAAAGCTTTTTCTGCTTATATTGAAATAGCAGAATGATGTTTATGCCTTTATTCTGTTAATATGAGAAACTGCATTGGTTGATTTTAAATGTTTAAACCAACCATGTATTTCTTGAATAAATCTGATTGGTCATGACATATTACTATTTAATGTACCATTAAATTTGAAGTGCTGAGATGTTTAAAATGTTTGCACCTATACTCAAAAAGGAGATTGGTCTACAATTTTCTTTTCTTGTAATGTTATCAGGTTTTATCAAAGTTATATCCTCATAAAGTGAGTAAGGAAGGACTCATTCCATCTTTTTGTATTCTTCCGGAAGAATTTTTGATATTTGTATTATTCTTTCCTTAGATGTTTCAAACATCTCTGCCAGTGAAGCCATCTGGACCTGAAGTTTTCTTTGTGAAATGGTTTCAAATGATAAATTCAATTTCCTTATTAGATAAAAGATTCTACCCAACCAGGAAGGACTAGGCTAAGTTGGGGCCGGATGGTCAGCTGCCTGAAATGCAGGTCCTATGGTCAGAGATGTGTTCCTTTGGGTTTGGTTGACCATTCTCCAGTGATTCTCATCTCAAATATAAACACTTTTTGAGGAATCAAGCATCCTCCCTAGTACCCCTGAAGCCTGCCCCCAAGACCGAACAGAGACCAGTGTGAGCATCAGAATGGGGAGGTGAGAAAGTGAGAACTTGCACTTGGGTGTCTGAGACTCAAGAGAGTGGAAAGAATTTTGTAGAAGGATTCAGATGCATTTTTCATAAGCATCCCCAACCAATTTCTCTGGGCTCTGAACCTTTATAAAGGATGACCTAATACTCACCAACAAGGGGGCAAATCCTCTCCTTCTCAAAAGCTTCCTGTTCCTAAAATGAAGGCCACTGATTGGATCAGGACAAATTGCCTGGCAAAAAGGAAGGTCTGCACATGCGGCAGCCATGAGGTGACAAGGAAAGCTGATGGTTCTGCTGGTCACACTGGCCTGAGATGAATGACTTTTATTACCCTCATGCCACCAAGACAGAATCACCCACCCAGCTCCCAGCCCGAGTTTAATTTCACATCATGCAGCTTTCACAAACGAGCATTTGGGAGCAATATTTATCAGGGAAATCTTTTTGTACACATAGCCACCAAACCTAGGCAACATTTTTCTTTTTTAATTCTCATCTTGTGCTTCCTACAGAAACAAATAAGACTGCATGAAGGATCCAAGGCAGGAAACATGCACATTTCGGAACCCAGAAACACCCTGTTTGAAGGGAAGGAGACCCAGCACACGAGCCGAAGAGGTGAGGTGGCCACCCCAGGGCCCAGGTGGTAGATGGGCAAGTGCATTTTGTTTGGAACAAGTGGTGTGGTTGGTTTTTTAAAAAAATGTTTAAGGTACAAAAAAAATACCAGGGGTTTAACATAAAAATCCAGCTGTCTGGCTTCTCTTTAAAAAAATCAGCGCTGATCACACTGGTGGACAAGAGGGTGACAACCAGGAGGAGGGAAATAAGCATGGCACACACTCTCCAGTTTGCCTCCCCACACACTTCATTCATGTGTAGTCCCTATCGAGTGATCAGCTCATCTTGGTTTGCACCAGATGGTTCTGGTCTTCAAACTCTAAGTCCCACATCCTCGGAACCCTCCCAGTCCCAGACAACCCAAGATGGTTCGCCATCTCAGATACCTACTTGGCCCCGATCAATAGAGTAGATGAAATTCACATGGTGCGTGTTACATGCCAAGCCGACTTATGGACATTTTAACTGGATTAACTCACTTAATCCTCACAGCACCCCTATGAGGCAGGAACTCTATCCATCCCCATTTTACAGATGAGAAACCGAGGCACAGACAGCGGAAGTCATACACAGCCTGAGGGACTCCACTATGAGTTGGGACTTCAGTATTGTTCCCTGGATGGGGTCTGTAAGCCGGGTGAGCCAAGACTCCTTATCTTTGGCTCTTGTGAGAGAAGTAGGCACATGACCTGTTTCTTATCCATTTGTCACTATGGCTTTCTTTGTGGCAGATGCTGTTCTTTGGGTACCCAACAACTAGTCCCTCCCCCCTCAATTTTTTGTAGGGCCCAACATGTTTAGGGAAGTTGGTACTTTTCGCCCAGCCCCAGAAGATGAACTGAGATGATCCCCAGCATGGTTATTTTACTCTCTTTTTCTTGGTTTAGGGCAAGATATGCAGCCCAGTTCTGAGCAACGAGATGTAAGAAGAGATATGGGGAGGTTGTTACTCCTCAGAAGGTTTTTATTCCCTGATAAACGTAGTCACAAGAAGGAAGCCTCCTCCTACTTCCTACTTTGATGAGATTGTGTGAAGATGTGATGCTTGGAGCTACGGCAGCCATTTTGTGACTTAGGGACAAGCCTAAGGATGGAAAATCAACAGATTCAGGATGGTAGAGCAGGAGCATAGAAAGAACCTCAGTCCATGATGACAGAATTAAGCCACCCCACCTGCGGAGTAACCCTCCCCCAGATTCCTTTATGTATTACTTAGGACACTGTTAGTTCATTATACTGTTAACTTGCAACCGAACATATCCTAACTGATACATTACGGAATCCTCAAGAACTCCTTTGTTCTTCCCATAAAGTCTAGAGCAGCCTACTCCCTATTTTCCTTCCATCTGGGCTCCACCCTCATTTCATAGGGACTTTCAAGGTTTGGGGGGGGCACCTCCAAAGCATTAGGTACCCCCAGACCCAGTCTGATCATGCCAGCCACATTGAAGAAAAAGAGAGAGAGAGAGAGAGAGAGAGGAATGAATTGGTTGATAAGCCAAAAGCACACATGGGGAAGAGAGCCAGTTCAAGAGAAGGGACATTTCCCCCTACTTGAGTGCTTACAAGAGCCAAGAACTGCCCCATTTCTAGACCCTTCATGCCCCCTCAAAGCACCTCTCCTTCATTATGGTGCCTTCAGTTCCTGGCTTTGACACTGACTAACTGTGTGGCTTTAACAAGGTCCTTTGCCTTTTGGTGCCTCAGTTTCCCCATCCTTAGAGCCGAGATGAGTACAGTTCCAACCTCAGAGTGTCTCTGTGGTGATTTTAATAAGATAATGGTAGTAATGTTTTCAACAAGGCTCCTGGCACATAGAAATACTCTGCAAATGCTTGTGGCTACTTTTGTCATCAGGGTGGGAAGTGGAGCAAGAGAGGACATGGGCACCCATTTTCCTGTTTGCAGGTGAGGGACCTAAAACTGAGAGGTGAAACCTGCTTTTCCCAAGTCACCCAAATAATGAGTAAATAATTAAATTTGATTTTTCGACCAAAGTGGCCCCAATTCAAACCTATTCCCGAGAGTGGAATATGATTTTAAAGTAAGTGATAAGGACAAGGGAAAACTGAGAGTGTTCATTCATATCTGGGACCCTAATGATAAAAGAAAAGCAGAGAGGCTCTCTGTACAACAGGCCACAAGTTTTTACTGAGGCTTTTGGTTAAAGACGATCACCCTTGGTGAGAGAATTCAGCCGATTCCAGGCTGAGAAAGTTAGCCCCGAATGGCAAAGGAATGACCTATCCAGCCAGCTACTGCCAGATGGTCACCGAAGCCACCGAACCACAGGACTTGATTATGGGACAAGAATAAGATCTCGGGCCCCAGACTGGAGAACAACATCCAGTTGATTCTCCAATGACTTCAAATTAACCGTGAGCCAAAGCAGGCAGTTAGTTGTATAAGCACAGATCTTTTTGTGGTCTTAATTAAATTTCCTCTAGTACAAATACTGCTTTGAGATTTTCGGAAGGAAGACATAATACTCAGGAAATGCATCTGGACCTAAACTGTGTGTGCTGTGTAATCAGAGTTCAGGTAAGCTCTCCCCAGTCCCCGCAGCATGTGTAAGCACTCTTTTGTTGGATGGTAATTACTGATAATTATTATTAGCAACATCCTCATAACACCTACACTCCCACTTCCCACTCATCCTCTCCAAGACAGCAAGCTACAGCCCCTGGGCCAAATGTGGCCAATGTTTGTTTTGGTAAATAAAGCTTTGGAACACGGCCACCTTGTTCATTTACATGTTTTTCTGGCTGCTTTCAGGTGACAACAGCAGAGGGAGACCTTATGTGGCCAGCAAAGCCTGAAATGTCTGCTGTCCCTTGTTACACAGAAAATGTTGGCTGACCTTTGTACAGACAGTGTGAGGGACACCTGCCGGAGGGCCTTGTAGGCCACACCCTGGGGTTGACTTGACCCAGAAGGCGATAGGGAGCTGCTGAACAATCTGGAGTTGGAGGTAAAGTGGCCTCTGCCCGGAGCCTGTCAGCCAGCGGCCCCGCCCCATCCCCTTGTCATCCATTCTCCCTGGATGAGGCTGGTGTCTTTGGAATTGCCAGCCTGGTCCCTCCAGGGAGCAGGACCAGCTGAGTGCCAGGAGGGCAGTCCCCTCCCCAGCAGGCTGCAGCCCTCGGCCAGTGACAGCCAGGGAGGCAGTGGACCCACATCCCGGCTCCCTCCCCACACTGCTCCCAGTGCTCCCAGCAGGGCTGAGCTCCAGTTACCGCACAGTAACAGTAACTGCCCCACAGTAGACCCTCTCTTATCCTCTGTCTCTTCCCCACTCCCCATGGTGTCAATTGGGGTGGCCTTGCACTCACACCCTTGCCACAAGGTCTGCTTCTGGGGGAAACCAAGCCAGACAGCCAGATCTTCACTGAAGAAAGATCCCTCAGGTTGCACCTCGGAGAGTGTATGCAATGGGTCCCTGGGAATCTGGGGACTGTTGTCATGATTGGCACCTTCCGCATGGCACCCAGGCTATCCAGGCTCTGCCTTCTCGCTCACCTCAATGCCTCTCCCACATCCAATCAACACCAAAGCCAGACCAGCGTGTCTTCTGAATGTTTCATGAATCTGTCCACTTTCGCACCCCTGCACCCCAGCACCCCTGGGCCTAGTCACCGTCCTCTCTCACTCGAACCACCAACCCACACACTAACCTCCTCCCTGAGCTTCCTGACTCTGTCCTTGTCTTCAACACAGCAGCCAAACTGGTCCTGTTCCTCCCCACTCACTTCCTGCCACGGCCCCCACCTCACTCAGAATAAAACCCAACTCCTCTCTATGACCTTGACCTCTAGGGACCTAAATGATCTGGCCCCTCATCACCACTCTGACTCTATCCCCTGTCACTCACTTCACCCCTTGCTGGTTCCCAAACACACCAGCTTCACCCCAGGACCTTTGCACATGTTTCCTCTCCCTGGAACACTCTTCCTCCAGATGTATGTTGCTTGCCACCTCAACTCCTTCAGTTCTGCTCAAAGATCACATTTTCAGCGAGACTGTCCCTGGCCACTCTATTTTAACTGATTGTCCCCTCCTGACACACAACCCTCCTGCCCTGCCTCACTTTGTCTCCACAGCACTGACCACCCCCCTGGCCTAACAATGGCTTTTACCTGCTTTCTTTGCTTAGTGTTCATCTCCGCCTCCCCCCACTAGAATATGAGCTCCACGGGGGCAAGCAATCTCGTTTCTTTTGTTCTCTGCAATATCCACGGAGGCCAGCATAGTCATTATGTATGGAAGATCCTCGATAAACATTTAAAGGAAGGAAAGAAGGGAAAGAGGGAGAGGAAGAAACTGTTCCTTCTATTCCTTAACCAGCTGCATCCACTCTACCCTCCCCCCACCAGACCTCTCCTAGGCACAGACCCTCTCACCAGCCCCCAGCCAGGCAGGAAGCAGAAAAGAATCAGGAGCAAGCAGCCCCTGCCTAGGTCCCGGCTCTCACCAGTGTTTCCAGGCGTTACAAAGTAGAAAGGGCTCCAGAGTCAGCCAGACCCGTGTTCGAATTCCCGTTTCTTCATTTACCTGCTGAGTGAACTTAGGCAAGTTGCTAAACCTCTCTGTGGCCGAAGAGGTGGGCAGGCCAACTTTTCAGGGCCTTTGGGGCCATGTGAGGAGAACACAGATGCCGAGTTTGAGATGTCTTTGTTCACAAGACTATCAAAAAAAGAGTATATCTGCTGATTCTGCCTTTTCTCCAAGGTCTCCTTCCAGAAGTGCCTGCTCCAAGAACAGAAGCCTGTGGCCTCGTCTTTGCTCTGGGATTTGAGTGAGTTTACCTCCACCTGACTCAACTTCCTAGCAATCTGGGGGAGGGAGTGTTTATGATATTTGGATTCAAGCAAATGATCCTTTTCTTCAGGAAAGGTCACCAAAATGATTAACAGGGAGTGTACACGGTCAAGGGAGAGAGACCCATTTTGTTCGAATGACAGCAAACCACATTTGAACTTGAGCAAATGTGATTCTCTGCTCCGCTCAATACTTCCAATGGAGATTCTGAGGAACAAAATCAGATTTTCAGGGACAGGGATGCAGTTTAATACACGCCATAGCTGAGCAGATTCACCTTGCGACATGCAAGTTGCCATTTCCGGGCCACCCTCAAGAGCCAAACCTGGAATTCACAGTCTCTTTGACCCCAAGAAGGGGAACAGACCCTTTAGCACAAGGCAGGGCGGAGAGGGCTTTAACCAAGGTCCTGAAGCCATGTATTCCCAGGGACTCACTGCATGGGGAGAAATAAGGACCCAGCTCTCAGGAATGTCCACTTTTTGAGCTCAAAGAGATTTTAGACACCACCTAGAGCACCTAGTGTTCTGTAAACCTGGGCCAGGAGTTGGTTTTAAGAGTTCAAGAGCCCAGCCATCAGTGACGTTGTATCCAGCTATTAAAAAAGGTATTTCCTTCCCCATCAAACTCTTCATTACATCCAAGAGTCTCTGTTTGTGATTAATGATGTTTGATTATTTATAAATTGCATATGGGTGCCACTTTTAAATTATAGTATGCTAATTATAACACATGCAATAAACTAAAATCAATGTTCTAAGAAGGTTTTCTCCGCACGCCCTCCCCCCGACACCCCTGCCTCGTGACTCACCTTGCAGAGAAGCTTGGGGCCCACGAAGGACAAGCTCATGCCTGCAAGCAGTTCTGCGGGGGCGAGCGTCCAGCCAGGGTGCGACTGTGTTTTCTTGTGCGGGAAGGTGGGCCACGGCGGTTGGGGACATCCTTGAGAAACGGGTGAGTGGAACTGAGCCCCAAGTAGACTGACAAGAAGGCAGGAAGTCCCAAAGGAGCGGTCTCTCAGGGCAGGGTGCCTGTGGGCTCCCAGCTCTCGTTCCTACCCCTGCTGGGGAGGAGGAAGGGATGGGAGCAGAGAGACAGGAAGTCTGAGATGCCAGCTTGGGGCCACTTGTCCCAGACTAGCATGCTAGCCCATCCTAAAGTCGGCCTAAGGGTTTTTCCTTATTTCCCATCCTGTGTTCAAGGAAGCCTGTGCATCTCAGCAAAGCTTCCCATTGCGCTTGCTTGTTCTTGACTTGAGGGCTGCCCTTCGGTGCCTGTATGGAACGTGGAGATGCGGCCTGAAGGTTGGGATTGGGATTTAAGGGCCTCAGCAGTAGGTCCCAGGAGCGCAAAAGGCTTAACGGGGCCTTGTTGCTTACAGAAAGAGGCACACGGAAGTGCTGGATAAGTATCTGCGGGAGGAACTAATGCATGAATAAATGAATGAATGAATGAATGAATGAATGAATGAATGAATATTAGCTCCACTGTTTTCAGAACAAAATCATAACAGCAGGAGCTGGGTTTTATTATTTCCAATTCTGGCAACCACTACACAGCAGAGAGCATTTTACTGACATGACACTGACGCTCGGAGAGGAGGTGCCTCCCCTGCGTCCCCCGCAGTTGGGAGGGGGCAGAGCTGGGATGCAGCCCCAGACCGCCTGACTCGGGACCACCTTCCCATCCTCTTTGCCAGTGGCTTCAGTCTGGGGACCGGACAGGGATCCAGTGACCCGGTCAGCCCAATCACCTGGCCCCTGAATGTCATCTCCCACATCTCTGCCACCCATTGACCCAGAACCTGCTCGAGTATCTCCAGGGATGGGGCTCCCACTCTCACCTTTGGAGAACTGGAAAATTCTTAATTTGGAGCTATAATTGGTCTCCCTGTGACTTTGCCTATGGGCTCTACTCTCAGGAGCTTTAGAAAACAGATCTATTCTTTCAGATACACGCCTGTGTGTATGTGTGTGTGTGTGTGTATTTTCATAGGGGACAGATAGATAATATGATGTTATTCTATCTTGATAGTATATTTACATATAATTAAGATTTATTAAGTGCTTACTATGTGCCAGACATTTAACGTCCACTTACTGCTCGTAACACCATTAGGAACTAGAGATCGTCAGATGCCCTTCTTCGGAGGAGAACTCCAAAGTTCAGAGAGCTTCAACATCTCCTGCCCAGAGCCCCACAGATAAAACAGCCGGAGCCGCATTCACACCCAGGCCCAAGGTGACCTTGGCACCCTGCTCTCAGCCACCATAAATCCTTCTACCCTCACAGGCCTACAGCCTGGCTCTTTGCCTCTAAAGAAATTCCACTTGTGTTATTCAAGTAATCGCTTTCTCTTTAAAATAAATTTAGGAAGCACGAAATTCACCCACAGTACCATCACATACACATAATGATTATTAATAGTTTTCATATATAACATATACACATCATATATATATGTACATATATGCATTCATATATAGACATTTTTCATATATATGTGTATATATATATAATCTCTCTGTAGGCAGATGGGTTTGTTTTTTACAAAACCGAGATCATACTATGCATGTTACTTTGTCACCTTATTTTCTACCCAACAATATATCGGGAACATCTTTCCATAGCAACCCAGAAAGTTGCGCGTCAACTTTATAACTGCTTAGAATTTTGCCACGTGTATATACCAAAGTATATTTAACTAGTTACCTCTTGTTGGACATCAAATTTCCTCCAAATATAAACCCTCCAACACACGTCCTGGCACGTACATTTTTGTGCACATTTCTCACGATCTCTAGGGTTACTGCCTACAGGGAAAACTGTTGGGGTCAAAGGTCATGCCCACCCCTAAGGCCTTACAGGAATCTGGTGCTCCCACCAGCAGTGTGGGCGAGGGCTTGTTTCCCCACCCCCAACCCACACGGAGTATTATCTTTTTTTTTTTTTTAATCTTGGCCAATTTTTCAGCCAGGGGGGAAAAGAACAATAAAACTGCATCTTGTTTTAATGTGCTTATCTCTTATTACCAGTGAGATTGGATTTCTTCCCACACCAGACAGTGCTAGTGTGTCTCGGGCGTCTGTAACGTTGCTACAGCGTCTCTAAGGGCACAAAATACCGCACCTGGGGCTCCAACGGGCATAGGTTTTGGAGGCCTCTGCTGAGCGGGGCTCTGCCGGAGGGGTCGACTGTCCCACCAGGCACACTGCCCCGCTGCCAGGGCCCCCCAAAGGATCTCCAAGGTGCACGGAGACTGGATGAAAGCTCCGCCAGCCCAGATGCCCCAGGGTGGCATTCAGCCCCTCTCTGGTTTCCGTCCCCTCCGCCTCGGCTAAGCCAGTACTCCGTACAAAGCTGACTCCGGAGCCAGCCTCCCATCTCCTCCTGCACTGGCCCAGGACAGCCCAGAAACTCTCCTGCGTCCCCAAGGAAGGCTGCTGGTGCTAAGCTCTTCCTGGGGCTTGGCGGGGCGGGTGGGCTGTGTATAAAAACACAGGTATGGTTTTTTGCTTCCCTCCCTGATGGTTGTTCCCAAGCCAGGAGGAAGGTAAGATTCAGCTGAGCCATCTATTCACCCACAAAAGGCTGCTGAACGTGAGCCATTTCACAAACTCGGGAAATGCTTCTCATTTCTGCGCTCAGTGCGGAGGGTGTGACAGATGAACCCCCTTGAACGATGCTGTGAGAACTGCAGGTTCTCACAGGGGGGCATTAGGCACAGAGATGTCCGGCTGCGTCCGTCCGCCCAGCATCCCTCCCCGTTCCATGGAAACAGCTCCTCTGTTCTCCGTGCCTAGACCCTCATTCTCTACTTCCCGTGCCCTCCACCTCCAGTCTGGGGCGTAGGCTGGGCTCTGGCCTGGGGTTCAAGTCCATGCTGCCAGGGGCCAGAGATGTTACTTAGCTTCTCAGAGCTCAGTTTGCTCATCAGTAAAATGGGGTAATGATATCCACCTCACCATGTTGTTCTGAAGATTCAATGAGAACATGCTGGTTACCATCATTTTGGAAACGACGGGGCGTAGGGGCAGTTGTGTTTGTACGGTACAACTTCTGATGGAATAACTGTGATATTCCAGTGTAATCACTCCCCAGTGCAAGCCAACAGGGGGAAAGCTTACCAAGAGATTCTAGTTATTTCATCTCCCTGCCCGCCCCCCCCCCAGGGCCTCCTGTGGCCTCTGATATGGGCCCTGACACCAGGTATGTGATCACTGATATTTGTTGGCTTGAGTTGAGATAAGGTAGGTATGAACCTTCGAGTTCCTTTTAGCCTGCAACAGCTCAGTGGTCCATAAGTTGGCACATCTTGTCTTTTATCTATCCATTCCACGAGCGTCAGTGAGCCCCAAATGTCCAGTTCTATGCTGAGGAATCCCGACCATTGTCAAGGTGCCCATCATACAGAGGAAGGCAAACACAGACACCCTCACCTGCTGCCCCTACTAGACAAACAGACACTGGCCAGACGGTAGATGGCTACAGAACTCTGCCTCACAACCCCATCAGCGACTGGCCCAGCATGCTCAGGACTTGGGCAACGACGACCAGCTTCCAGGGTCAGTCCCTGGGTTCCCGTTTCACACTCCCTGGATGAAATGTGCTTTAAGAGAGGTGACATCCAGCTGTGAAGGAAGGGGTCTAGGAGGTAAACTCTTACCACTGAGCTCTGCTGCCTGGCCTGGGAGAAAGAGAAGAAGAAAAACAAAGGAGGAGAGGGAAAACACGGAGCCCTAAATAAAGAATGCACATTCTCTCCCCCACACACATTTTGAACAACTACATCTTCCCTACAGTAAAGTTAACTCAGTCTAGCCGAACTCTGGGGGCATTAAAACCACCCAGAGGCTTGTTAAACCCTCAGCTCCCAAGCCCCACCTCTACTGTCTCAGTCAGCTCGGGCTGCCCCAAGAAAGTAAACCCAGACGAGGTGGCTTAACCCACAGACACTGACCTGTCACAGTTCTGGAAGTTGGAAGTCTGAGATCAGGTGCCAGTGTGGCCGGGTTCTGATGAGAACCCTCGTCCTGGCTTGCAGACAGCCCCCTGCTCACTGCGTCCTCATATGATGCAGAAAGAGCCCAGGCGTCTCTTCTCACAAGGGCACTAATCTCATCGTGAGGGTCCTACCCTCATGACCTCAGCTGAACCTAATGACCTCCCAAGGGCCCCATCTCCAAATATCATCACCTCAGGGGTGAGCGCTTTGACCTACGAATCTAGGGGGAATACAATTCAGTTCGTTCTGCCCTCGGCCCCCAAAATTCATGTCCTTCTCACGTGTAAGATACATGCGTTCCGTCCCTCCAGCCCCAAGCGCCTAACTGTTCCAGCATCAACTCTAAAATCTAAAGTCCAAAGTCTCTAAATACCATCTAAATCAGGTCTGAGCGAGACTCGAGGCACCTACGATTCATCCTGAGGCACCGCTCCTCTCCAGCTGGGAGCCTGTGACGCCAGACGAGTCACGGGCGTCTGAAGTATGAGGCTAGGACAGGCATAGGCTCGACATTCTCACCCCAAAGGCACGAAAGAGAAAGAAACGGTGACACATTCAAAACTGAGCAAGGCAAATCCCGTGAGATTTTAAGGCTCAAGAAAAACCCTACATCTGTGGGCCTGAGCTGGGGCCTGCAAATCTCCAATTCTCATCTACGTTCTCAAGGTCCTTGCACTTTGAACAGCAGTGTGGCTCTCGCGGGACCCTGTCCCAGATGTAGACTCTCCGGCCCCACTTTTGACCCGCCAAGTAAGACTCGGTGTTTCAACAAGACCTGCCGTGTTTCGTGTGCACATTACAGCTTAGAAACCCTGCTCCCGGGGAGTCTTACTTAAGGAATGCAAACACCACTTGGAGCACAATTGTCGCTAACGACAGCCTAGACAGCGTTTGAAGTGCTTGGTGCCTCGTAATTCATTTATGAGTCAGAATAATTCCATGAGGTAGGGACTATTATTTTTTTAAGATTTATTTATTTATTTTAGAGAGAGAGAGAGAGAGAGAGGAAAAAAAAAACACGCAGGGGGAGGGGCAAAGGGAGAGAGAAAAAGAGTCTCAACCAGCCTCCACGCTGAGCGTACAGAGCCGGACACGGGGCTCGATCCCACGACTGCGAGGTCACGACCTGAGCCAAAACCAAGAGTCAGACGCTCAACCGACTGCACCACCCAGAAGCCCCAGGTAAGGACTACTATTATCCCCATTTTATAGATGAGAACAGTGAGGCACAGAGAGACCAAAGTCTCAAAGCTGGCCTGCGCTGACCCTGGGATGCCAGCCCCACACTCGGGTGGACATTCACTTGGGAAGAAACAAGCCCTGAGTCTTCCAGGCTGCCCTCCTGGGCTCAGCCTCCTCCACCCAGGCATTCGGCACCTCTGCAAAAACCGCAAAGAGCTGCAAGGCTCCCGCCTGCCCAGAGGCTAAATAACACATGCAAAGTACATCGGACTGTCCAGGGAGAAAAATGGCTGTGCAAATTTGGGTATAATTATTACATTGTTAAACTCAACCAATTTAGGAAAGAAATCAGTGCATGCAAGAAGACATGCTGGGGGCTCACTTGAGCCCCACACTTAACTCAATTCTGCATCTCAAATCTGCTCTGTGAATTACATTCCAGAAGGTTCTGGGGCAAGAATGGAGGGCAAAGCAGGTAAAGAGCCATTTGTACTGACCTCCATCCAACCATAAGGACGCGTTTGGACACTTTTATGTGGTCTGCCCTCTGGACCAAAATGGTTTTATAAAACCAAGCTGTGTTCTCTGAACATGAAATGTCAAAACAACAAAAACACATGAAACAGGGCCGACTTGCTTCAGTATGCCTCCTTTCTGCCTGCGAGCACTCTTCTCTGTGTAACGTTGTTTGTGTTCAGAGATTTTTTTTCTCCAACCGCTGCTGCAACTGAGCCCTTGGGTGCTCGTCGGCCCTTGGGTTTAGTCCCACTTCCCCAAAGACAAAGAGCCATGAGATTATCAAAAGTCATGAATGTCCTCCAACCAAGGAGAGCCCAAAAGTAGATTAGTATGACCATCATCTCAAGAAGTGGTTCTCCCCAAGGCTTCCGGGGCACAATTCTGAGAATGGATGAAGCCACTAGCGGGTCGCTCCTAAGTCAGAAGGCTTTGGCAATGCGTATTATAAGACAAAACAAGGCTGGCGGGCAGGCTCAGCAGCGGGGACTTAAGGTTTTGTGTCCTAGCAAAAGATAAGGAGCAGTGTCCCAACAGAGACGCACCGCTAAGGGCCTGAAGACTGTAGGACCCAGGGAGATTTTTCCCCCAGTTCCATGAAACCAGAAACCTAAGGGCAATAAACAAAGATCTCACCGTGTAGCTAGAAGCAGAATGCACTGAGGCTGAACGCCAGGACAAGGATTCCCTTTTGATGGAAAAGGATTATGGGTTTGTACCTCTCAACGGAGAGCAGGCCCTGCTCTCCAAGGGGCAGAGAGTGACAAATTGGGCCACGGAGCCGCCCTGGGCCCACCAGTCAAGGCCGACATCCATTTGTCTGTGGCGTGGATACAGGCATTCTGGCAACAGCTGAGCTCGACCAACCAGAACCGTGGCCAGGAGACTGCCCTTTGGGACAGGCCTCGGAAAGTCTGACCAAGCTCAAACACAATTTTTAATAAAGGATAAAGAGCTCCTGGCAGCACTACGTACAACAGGGGCAAAAAGTTACAGGGACAATAAGACATTGGTGAAATCAGTGCGGATCTCTCCATAACTGTATGACAATTAGACTGTCAGAGTATCTAACAAATTGGGGAAATGCTTATGATATAATGTAAAGTGGGGAAAAGAAAAAAAAAAGCAGAACGCAGAGCATAAAACTGATTTTTCTGTGCCTATGTAGATAACAATTTTAAGACCAAAAATAAAAAATAAATAACAAAAAACACACAAAAACACTGGGTGAATAATTGCCAAAATGTTAAAAGTACTTATCTTTGAATGGTGAAAATATGGTGGGGTTTTTCCTTTCTCCTGTCTGTCTGCAATTCCTACTGTTCCATAAGGAGCATGTATTACTCTTAGAATTCTAAAGTAAAGGCTATCCATTGAAAATATGTTTTTGATATCGTTTCCTCATAACAGCTACTGTTTATTGAGAGATTAAGGTATGACTTGCATGCACTGTTTTGTTTCAGAGTTTAAAAAATTACAAGAGGCAAGGACTATTATTATTATTTGCGTTTACTTATGGGGAAATGAAGGCTCAGATGTCTTATCTGTGGCTCAGTTACCACCAAGGGACAGTGAGGACATATCTGGTGCCTCTGTCCATACTGTTAACCCTGACGTAGGCCCAGAAAGTGAAACCCCAGGTAGGGTTGCAGATAAACCACAGGATAGCCAGGGAAATGAAACTTTCAGAAACAGAACGAATAATGTTGTGTGTGACCTAATTATGCTAAAAAAAAATTATTCGTTGTGTCTCTGAAAGTCTCATATAACTGAGCATCTCAACTGCCATGGGAGAGACCTGGAACCCCTGCAGCAATCCAGGGGTTCCAGAGCAAGTCAGATACGGACCCCCACATTCTTCGAACAAAGTCAGCCCTGGGCAGCCCCAGAGAAAATCACCATGTGTCTTGGGTCCCCTTTTGTTACACCCCACTATGAAAGAGAGTGAGGCTTCACTGACTGATACAGGCCAGCTGCCCCAGAGCAGAGAACCCCATAAAAGTGAAGGAAGCCTGGGATTCACAGACCCCATGAGGCAAGAGTATGGGGCACTCTGAAGCCATGCTTTGGGGCGTGCCCGCACTGGGCGGTAGCAGGTTTCTGAGCTCCCTCTGTGTAGAGTCACTCGGCTGGCTTTGCTGTCAGTAGTCAGGGTGAGAAGTGATTCACAGCCCCCCACCCTACACCATCTGTTTTCATGGGACTCGTGGTGACAACCACACGGTCTTCAAACCCAAACTTAGACCAGCAGTTTGCAGTCTAGTTGCCCGGTAGGATCGTCTGGGGAGTTTCAAAAAAAAATGCTACCATTTGGTCCGCTCCCAGAAATGCTGATTCATTCGGCCAAGGTGGGCCCAAGTGTGGGTATTTTACACCAGTCCCCCGGCGGAGGCTAACGTCTAAGTAAGGCTAACCATCCCTGCGCTGGGCCACCCACAATAACCCGAGGGCGGGGGACGGTGGGCTCCACAGCGTGGGATGTTCAGATTCACCTGCCAAACGGGGACACCGGGGTGAAGCCTGCAGGCTCACTGAAAGGCCTGGACGAGGTCAGCTCAGGATGCACAGAAAATACTTGGCAAGCGTTATTTCTGTCCCTAGCATCAAGCATGCTGGCTGACTTTTTACCCGCACCTGTTATCTCATAGAGTCCCCAGACACTGCTCTGTAAGGTAGATACTATCATTGACCCTGTTTGACAGATGAGAGAACCAAGGCAGAGAAAGGTGACAGGTTCCTCAAGGCCACCAGAGCCCCAGGCTCTCAATCTCCTCCTTATTAGAGAGGAAGCCATCCACCTCCCACCTCCTGGCCCTGGCCTGGCTGTCCCCCTGCCTTGAAGGACAGTCTCTTCTCTGCGTGCTGGTGGTAACCCACCCGGGAAACAGCCCTGGTCCTTTCTAGACGCTTACAGACCTCACAGTGCGTGCCCATTCGTCCATTCCTTTCTCTTTCTGCTACTAAGCAAACACCTACCGAGCATCTACTAGTCCAGGTACTTGCTAAATGCTGGGTATGTGCACTGGGGAGGCTTGGTGGAGCTTGAGATCCTGTGGGGGAGACCCAAAACAGACCAATATGGACCCACAAACTGCAGAGACAGCCCCAAAGCAAGCTTCCACCTGACCCTGAGCACAGCAAGAAACCATCTGATGGTGTGAAGCCGAGCAGATACGACCAGATCTGGCTGGCTGGCTGTCAGTGGAGGATTCATTGGCTGGGGAGCTGGGGGTGAAGGCAGGGAGGCCAGGGTAAAGGCTAAACTGGAGGCCGAGGAAAGAATCGGGTGAGACAGGAAGGGGCCTGGCCCAGTGTGGGTGAGGGTGGACATCTTCCAAAGAAACGTGATGAGGGGTCATGACAAGTTGCTTTGGCCCTTAGGACCCCTGCAGTATTTTCTGCTGTGACTTGTTCTCCTAGTGTATACATTATTCCAGAGTACCATGCACAGTATTCAACAATCAGGAACCATGGAAGACAGACCAGTCAGAACAGACAATGACTCCAGAGCTTGGAGCAGGGTCTCCCACTAGGCTAGGTGTCAACCCTTTCATTGCTGGATAATATGGAGGTCCCGGGGTGGGGATGGGTGGCAGGGGTGGGAGGTGGGGGTTGGTGCCTGGGTGGAGGAAGGCACTCAAGGGCTTGAGAAGAAACTCTCTGTTGTCAATATCTTAACAACTAGCATTAAAACCAAATGGTTCATACCAGCTGAGGCTTGCCCCTTAAAATCTCACTAGGTTTTAAGCTTCTAGAAATCAAGGCTAGACTTAATAAAGATGGATTAGCTAGAAATCGATCAAACAGGCAGCCCATCCCAAGTGACAATGCCCTTGGGAAGTCCTGGGCCTCTGAGGGGCAGACGTGCAGGGGGACGTCTTGATCTTGCCTTTCGGAGATGAAACACGGAGTCTGTTGGAATCGACTCCTGGGCCTGCAAGGGCTGTGTGTCCTCTGAGCCCAGGACTCTGGAGGAGAAGAAGCTATCTGTGGAGGAATGCTGCCGATTCCTCCCCGGGGAGAGGCTGTTCCCTGCAAGGACAAGCCGATGGTGGACGCTCAGCTCCTGGGCAGGTGGGCCTGGCAGCCTAGTCCGGAACGACGCTGTGGAGCAGCGACGGAGCCTAAGCCACTCCTCCTCGTATTGGTCCTGCACTTTGTCAGGCTGAAGTTCTGACATTCGGCGGTGAAAAAAAAAAAAAAAAAAAAAAAAGATCATGGCTAAGAACCAAGAGGCAAAGAAATCTATTCTAGAAGCCCTGGGCTAGCTCCGGCCGGCTCACCCCCTGCCCGACCAGGTGCTCAGTTCCCTGCTGACAACACGGGTAGAAATTCTTCTGCCCTCTTCGTTCCTCGGAAGGCTGTTCTGGAGATGGATGAGATTATATTAATAGCTGCCATTTTCGTGGGTCCTCCCCTCCTCCCTCCCCTCTCCTTCCTTCTCCTTCTTCCAGACAGATTTGTCAAGCGTGTACTGACTTGGATCATGGGCGCACACAGACACAGATCCCTGCCACTGGGAGCCCGAGTGTTTCTAGCGACTTATTTCACTTCATCCTGAAAGCCAGCATGGAGGTGGTGTTCTTATGGTCGTCCTGAGGCTCAGAGAGGACAAAGGCCCGCTGAGGTCACACGATCTGGATGGAACCCAGATCCCTCTGACTCCCTAGTCCAAGTTCTCGGTCTGGCCAGAGGCCATCACCACAAAACAACCTCCCCCGCCCCGGGGGAAATCCATTTTAAAAAGGGAGATGCTCCATGATTTTAAATTACAGTCAGCCTAAATGGCTTGGAAGAGCAAAAAGAGTATGAGTATTGCACTTGGACCAACCTGTCTTCGAGTCCCATCTCCCCACTGACCAGCTGTGTGACCATCGGCAGAATGCTTAACCTGAGTCTCAATGCCTGTCAAAAGAACAATGATAGTCTGGCTTTGAAGAACACAGAAATTAAAGCCCACAGCTGGGAAATTTAAAAAACAAACAAACAAACAAAAAAGCAGAAGGCTGTGGTCAGCCCTGAAGTCCAGCCTTGTTTGACTGCCTAGTAACTATAGGGCTTTGGACAACATGCATAAGCATTCAGGGCCTCTGTTTCTTCATCTATAAAATGGGCACAAGGGGTAGGCGTGAGGATCAAACGTGACCATTCCCACCGAGTCCCGCCACTATGCTGATGCTGGGTACCAGCTCTCAGGAGTGAGGCATGCCCTGGGGTCTGCAAAGGCCTCCAAGCACGTTGGCCAGCAGGGCAAGTCCACACTTGCAGGGCCGCCGGGACACCAGGCAGGGAGGCCTCTGTGCGGTGGTAAAAGCCTGGGCCTGGAGCCAGACACCGGAGTTTGAACCCTGGCTCTGCGGCCTCCTGGCCCAGGACCCTGGGCAAACGATTAGCCTTTCTGTACAATTAGCCTCCAGGGTTGTGGTCAGAATTAAATGAGTGAAGATACATCAATGCCTTGGAAGGGCGCTGAGCAGATAAAACACCCAAGATGGACTTCTCGTTATTGTTTTTTTCTCACTTTGTGTTTGGTGATCTCCAAAAAAGCTGCTCTCTTTGCCCAGGAAGGTGTTCTATGGATTATGAATTACCCCCACCCACCCGAAAACGCCGCCGTCTTACCCAGAATGTCAGCTCTGTCCGAAATCTGTCTCACTGCATGCCTTGGAGCCACAGCAAACTGGAAGGAATTCAGCTGGAATTGGAACTTTCTGGGTTCCGCTGAAGGACACCTTTCCTCCAGATGGAGTCCCTGGCTACATGTTACTGCTTCTAAGAGGTTTCTTCCAAGGGCTACATTTCTTCCCATAACGACTCCACCACGGGCCTTCCAGGCCAGCCTGATGTGTATAAATCCACTTAACTTTTATGGGGTGTGGCGTGCCCTCAGCGTAAACCGTCTCCTCCATCTCACGGGATTCGGGGAAGGGCTGGGACATGGAAGCAAATGTGCGTGTATGCAGCAAAGCCAGGACAGACTCTGGACCCTGCGTGGTTAGAACCCATCCCACTCGGTACCTCCCCAGCTAAACAGGGGCCCTCAGATCTCCCCCCAGCGCGTGGTCATTGGGACAGCCACCGAGGGCTGCTTGCTCTAATTCCCACTTCTGTTCTCACCCCCCAAGTTAACACTGTGTGGCCCATGGCCGCCTGGGCGATATTTTATAGTGTGATCTCCTCTGGTCCCGGCCCTGCTGCCTCACAGCCTCTTAGAATTGCTCTTAGAGTAGGCCTCCCACCCTCGCCCAGCCTCCAGAGCCCTTCTGGTTCAGCCCTGCCTTTAAATCTTAGCAGATAAGTTGATCTCAGTAATAAATGGTGCAGCGTATTTTATTTCTGCTTTTCAGATGAAGTAGCCGCTAAAGCCATCGACTCTGGAGAGATACAGCTCAGCCAGTCAGTCGACAAACACTTGTTGAGGGCCTACTATGTGCCAGGCTTTGTGCCAGGCCTGGGGGTTGGTGGTGAACAAGACAAAGTCTGTGGCCAGGGCTGGTTTCCAGGGTTGCTCACTGCACACTAGTACAGGAGCCGAGACTTACAAGGGCCTAGGCTCTGTTGTGGCTGTCTTGACATTCTTAATCAATCAATTCTTAGTCACAAGGGCCCCGACTTTCATTTTCCACTGGGCTCCCCAAATCAGGCAGCTGCCCTGCCCTTCCCTGAGATTCTAGTGGGATGACTGGCACTAAACAGAACCGAACCTCAGGCCACAGAAAGTGCTCTGATGAAAGCAAACTCAGATGTGTGTCAGCAAGTGACCAGTGACCCTGGCTGGTGGCCGCCAGGGAAGCCATCCCTAACAACAGGGCAGCAGGGAGGTGGGTGGGAAGAACCTTCCAGGCAGGAGAAAGAAGAGCAGGGCCTCAAGCCCTGAAGCAGAGGCACGTGTGCTGACTTGGAGGGACAGGGGGAGACCTGTGTGGCCTCAGCTTGGAGAGCTAGAGGGCGAGCTGGAGCCCCCAGGTCAGTCCACCCCCCTGGCCCCATCACTCCAGCCAAAGTAAAGCACGGGCTGCTGAAGACAGCTTGGCCAGGGTCCTAAGGCCGGTTCTAAAGTACAGAACCTCACCCCTGCGCCATTCTCTGCAAGGAGGGGGTGCATGGAATGACACCCACCATCTCTTCCAGTCATAGCGAGGTTTGTGACAGCCTTTTGTGCCGAGCATTGAACTGGCCAGCTGGGGGGCTTGGTCATCCCTGGAGGGTCACTCTGTCCCCATGCCACAGCCGCCATGCTGGGAGAGGACAGGCCGCCTGCTGCGTCTTCCCTGCCGGGTTGACGGGCTCCCGGCTCACCTGCATGGCGGCTGGCCAAGGGATGGCCACACCCACAGCCCTCAGTTTTCAGGGAGCTTGGCTGCTTTTGCTGAGGGTCCCTCCACCAACCTCTGTGGACCCCAAAAGGCCAAATTTGAGTCCCAGTTGCAGTGTTCCCCAAAGTCTTTCATTTAAGAACATATTTATAACATACTACTATACTATGATTTAGTTTTTCATAAATTGGATTATGATTTTTACTTAAATGCTTTTATTTTAAAAGGAAACAATATATCGATACCATATAATACTTGCAACAAATGGGAGGTAACCATGAAATAAACACTTCGCAATATCCCCATAATTAAATTCCAGCTCGATGCTGATACCGGCCTCCGGCCAGCTCTGTCTTTATTTAAAAGGGAGATTTGCAAGCCAGGGGTGGGAAGGGGGACCCTTTCATGGTACATACATATATCAAGTTGCCATGATGTACACTTCAAATACCTTGCAATATGATATGTCAATTAGAGTTCAATAAAGCCGAAAACGATCAAATGAAAGGGAGATTCACAAGTATTGGAAGGAGGTTGAAGGGATTAAGGACATAGAAGCAAGCAGACGTTCTCAATGACCAGAAAGGCTAAAGAGAACGGAAAAGGGAACGTTTCTCTCTGTGACTCCATCTTGTCTAGCATCGTCTTAAAATGAGTTTCCTTACCGAGAAACAAAACCCAACCTTGTCAACTCGAGAGTCTGTTGAGGGGTCTCTGGGGAGCCCACTGACACTCTGGGAGGACCGGAGACTCGGGCCGGGCCACGCCGCCAGGAGTGGAGCCCAGAGCATCCTGCAGAACCGGCCCAGGGGAGATTCCAGGGAGCACACACTGGAACATACCACCACCGCCACCAGGACTGGACCCGGCCCCCGACAGCAGAGCTGCCGCCATCGCCACCCCTGAAATAGGAGAACAAGTGTGCCCCCGCTTCTCCATGTCACCAGCTCCCAATTCAAAATCTGGCCGGGCTCCTCTGATTGGCAGGACTGACGTCATGGATCTATCTGTCCCCTTGCTGCAAAGGTGGCAGAGAAAATGAGTATTGGAGATTTCCAGGCTCTCTCATGAGAGGTGGATTTTTGTCTCAGACGATGAGACATTCGCCAGGCTTGGAAAGGGGTTTCGAACACCTGAAGGTCAAGGAAAGAACGAGGGATGACCATGACCTCCGCCGCCTGTGCAGAGGAGAGCTCACGCGGCAAGCCCGGCTGGTCTCCTTTGACAGGCCTCCTTGCAAAGTTGCCCTTTGGCTGGTACTGGGGGACCTAGATTTCTACAGGGGGCCCCCCAAGATCACCTGTATGCCTAAAGTGTTTGTACAGACAGGACAGTTTGCGCTGGACACCTGCTTTCTCTCTGGGAGCCCGAAATTTGGGGACCCGCCGGACAGAGGCTGCCTGTGTGACCAGCCCCAGGGCAAACCCTAGATGCTGAGTCTCTAACGAGCTTCCCTGGTTGGCAACATTGCACTGGTGTTGTCACAATTTTTGTCAGGGGAGTTAACCGCATCCTGGGTGACTCCCCAGGGGCAGACCCTTGGAAGCTTGTGCCTGATTTCCTGCAAATGTCATGCCCCGGGCCTTCCTCTTTGCTGATATTGCCTTATGGCCTTTCGCTGTCACGAATCAGCCCTAAGGATGACATGTGCTGAGTCTCCTAGTGAATCATCAGTCCAGGCGGTGGTCTCAGAGACCCCCAACACACCACCAGTGTCACTGCCTTTGAGACACACTGGTTCAGGCTAACCGAGCAGCCCATGGACTCTAGGAAAGTCCAGACACGCTCGGGATTTTTAACTTCCAAACCATAACAACTCTAGAAGGCGAATCTGCCAGGTGCGTCCGGCAGTCTGGCCAGCCCTGTCCATAGACTGCGAAGATGAGGCGCAAGGAGGGGCGTGACCTGCCAGGACCTTAGCGCCAGTGGACGTGTAAGAGGCCAGAGTCTACTCAGGCTCCTAGTCCAGTGCTCTTGCTCTGGGTCCCTCCCTGCAAAGCTCTCTGCAACCCCAGAAGCCTGCATAGGATCCATTCCCTTGGGGCGCGCTCTTCAGGAGAAAAGCATTCCCGGCCACCTGAGCCTTCCTGCAAATGTGTATGTTTTTCCAACCCGTGCCAAATGGAGTGTGAGATGGGAAATTTTTCCCATCACCGCCATCTAGTAGTTACACACGAAGTCCCCCCCCTTCCCCCCCCCCATCTCTCCAGGCCTGGCTCTGCTGCTTTTCAGAGAGGCTGCCTCTGAGTCAGAATCACCTGCTGGGCTTGTTTAAAATGCAGCCTCCTGGGCAGGACTTAAGGAGAATCTGGTAAGAAGGGAGCCAAGAGGGAGCCCGCACCCAACCAGCTCCTGGAGGAGGCTCATTCAGCTTTAGCTCGGGGCCCGCCACGTGGCCAGCCCTCGGTGGCAAAACACAGGAGTGCAGGAAGCAGAGAGGGCCCACATCCACGTCCCCGCCTGCCCCGCAGGGCCCCCCAGCCTGTGGGGAGCCCGCTTGGAGTAGGTAAAGGCTGAGGTTGTCAAATATCTATCACAACTGGAAACTTGTTTTCAGCTCAATGCAAACCAGAGGCGAAGGTTTGCCTCCCTGTGGTTGCCCTCAGTGTCTAGAACCTGGCCTGTCGTCCTCAACTGTTGGACTGAGCTAACGGGTGGCCCCCAAAAGACGGGTCCGTGTCCTCATCCCCGGAATCTGAGAGTGCTACCTTATACAGTAAGAAAGGGGATGTTTCCTTATAGGGCAATAGGATTACTCTAAGGTTATTGAGAGGAAGAGCTTATCTTGGATTATCTGGGCAGGCCCTAAATCCAATAACAAAATCACCCGTATAAATCCACTTGTAAGAACGAGGCAGAGGCGCATTTCTGCCAGACGGGAGAGGAAAAGGTGATATGAAGATGGAGACAGAGATTGGAATAAAACAGTTGCAAGCCAAGGAAGAGCAAAGACTGCCAGCAGTCAGCAGCCAGCAGAGCTGGAGGAGGCAAAGAACAGATTCTCCCCCAGAGCCTCCAGAGGGAGCACGGCCTGCTGACCTTGATGTCAGACTCTGGCCTTCAGAACTATAAAAGAACACATTTCTGTTGTTTAAAGCCACCCGGTTAGTGGTCATTTGTTACAGCAGCCCCCCCAAAAATTAATGCAACCATGAAAATTATTCCCAATTCTGAGAAGTCAAGTAATTGAATTTGCCCCACCCCAGGGCCTTTGCACATACTGACCCTTATACTGTCATTCTCTGTCCCAGCTTATTGCATGCCCGGCTTCTTCTCATAATTCCTGTTCTTGTTCAAATGTCACCTCCCTTCTTCCCAAAGAAGGTCAGAAGGCTTCCCTGACCCCAGGCCTCCAGTAGAAGCAGTTACCAATCTCCCTCTAGCCCTTACCATATTTTAGTGTTTCCTTTTTTTCCTTGCCATAATAGAAAATGATCTGCCAGTTGGTTCACTTACTGTCTCCACGCCAGTGGGGACCTGGTCTATCTTGTTCATGGCTATATTCCCAATGCCAGGGGGCTAAATAAGTAGGTGTTCAATAAAAGGAATTACTGTTATTTTATACTAACACATAGAGAAATGCAAACTCTGTATGATGACACTTAATACTCCAAAGAATTCTTAAGCTACAAAAGTCTCTTGGCCATATCCCAGCCCACTGTCACTTTCTTGTGCCTTAAGTTCACTTAGATGGTGAGGTAAGGACTGGACCTCTGTCCCTGTCCTACTAGTTATGGTTGTGTGGGCTTATCGCATCCCTCTCTGAGCCTCAGTGACCTCCTTGGTAGGGGGAGGGGTTTGACTTACTATTGGCAATGGATCCTATTTATGGAGAAGTTTCTAGAGGCCCAGCCCTGAGCTAAACCGTTTACATATATACTCCCATTTTGTCCTCCTGATAATCCCATGCAGTAGGTACCCCCATTATATGGATGAGAAAACTGAGGCACAAGACGTTTTCATCCCTTGCCCAGGTTTGCAGAGTTAGTAAGGTAGAGCCCAGACTCCTGAGTTACATACCAGGGTGCTGCGCTGCCCAAGATGCCCCCAGCTCTCAAGCCTATAACTCAGTTTGAACAACTGGCAAGGAGTTACTTACGTCACTAATAAATGCATATGTACACAACAGCACACTTGCTGGTCTTTAATCAGAGTAGACGTCTGGGGAAATTATTTTGGTTCCCTTGCTCTTTAAAATGTGTAATGAGAGCCAGCATGACCAAAGTCTGAACCGTTGTGCCCCTAAATCAAAGGGAGGACGCAAACTGTATTGCCCACTGCACTGTGTAAACATACATGGGGGACAACGTTCTAGTCGTAATGGCCTTACATTCTTTATTCTCGGGCTCCTGTTTCGCTTGCCACAGCAGGCAGATACGCTGATCTACTGGCAGGGGAAATGTAAAGGCTACTTGAATTATTTACTATTAAAAGGCACTGAGCTGCCAGCTTTCTCTCTCAATTATTTAGCACCATCATATACAGCGATGTATGTGCAATATTGACATGTTATATCCTCATTAACGCTGCTGTAAGTGACTCCCTTCTAAATAGTGTTGCAAACTCCCTTGTCTCTCTGGCATCAGCTACTCCGTCCACCCTGAAGTCAGGAATAGCTAATGGTATCTGCCAGGGGCCCAGAAGGTTCAGAAACAGGTCTGTCAGGAAACACAGAGATGACTGGGTCCCCGTTGCAGGGAAAAAAGGCAGAGCCACCCACACGATCAGATTTGAGCTGTTTTTTTGGGAGCCTATGGGTATCTCACCAAGTCTTTTCCTCAAAACGTAAGACACCAATCCTATTTTTCCAGAATGGCTACAATAACTGGTAGATAAGCTACACGTGTGAGACGACTTGGGAAAAAGCAAAAGAGGATTCAGCCAAGGTCTACCACTTAAACCAGGTGATCTCTGACCCTTTTACCTCTTGGAATCTTAGATTCTACATCTGTGCAGTGGGATCAATATGCCTCTGCCACAGCCCTGTGTCCAAGATCAAATGAGTCTATTCGTGCAGAATATCTGGTACGTGTTCTCCATTTACCCCAGCTTAGGCTGACATAGCCTAGGGACCAATAAGTGTGTGTGGGGGGGGGGGATACAGGAAATGAATAAATGAAAAGAAAGGCAGCTGATGTCTGATCAGATGGAAGAACAGAGAAAAACCCATGGTGGTTGAGCCTTGGAGAAAATGGTATCAGAGGCACTGGAAACAACTTTCTTTATCCCTTCCTTCTTACAGGTGTCGAAGGTGTGGGGGATGCAGAAATGCATTTAATGAGCATTTATTGAGCACCTATTAGCTTCCAGGCACCGTTCTAAGCTATGGGAAGATAGCGATGAATAAAAACCAGACCAAAATACCTATACACCCTGGTATGAAGAAGATAGAGCCACTGGCCTCAAGGAACTTTGGAAGGGAGACAGACAAGTAAACAAGCCATAGCATAGCTTGTCACAGTGCTGAGAGGGCTCAGGGAGGGAACAATGAAGTGAAAAAGGAGATGTGCTTGGGGCTGCTGGGAAAGTGGCAGTTCAAGAGAAATGCCATGAGGGAGGCTGCATCTAAGCTCAAGTTCAGGGCTATGAAACTGTCACCTGCACCATCCAGAGATGCCAAGGTAAGAGGTGCTGGGCTTTGGCTAATGATAGGGTGCTCAGTCAGGGTATGAAAGGGGAGTTTCAAAGATGGGTCCTGACACTGCCATAATAGATGAATTTCTATGTTAACCTTACGAGGTAATAAAAATTTTAATTAAACATCTGCTGGGTTACAAAAGGGCAGCCATCATGAAAAAATAATCTATGTCATTTCCTCTTGAAAATGACCAGTTTCAAAGATGGTCTTGGAAAATAAATGGGGAAGAGCAGCCTAATAAAATGTAAGATGGTGTCTCGGACGGGCGAGAGAGGCTCAGCTCGGAAAGTTAGGACATACTTTTTCCTTCCCCTCTCTCTCCATCCCCCTCTTGAAGGTGTATCTATTTACTTAGATGCCTGTGAAGAGAACTTGAAGTCAGCCTATCAATGGAATTCAGGCAAATTTCTGCATTTTTGGTGGGCCAGAGCGGAATGGGGTTGAAAGGATCTTAAATGCCAGCAGGGGTTGACACGGGACCCTGAACGAGCAGGGACTCCTCTGAATGCAAATGGACACTCAACTCAAACTCACAATCTTCAGGAATGGATGGATCCAGGTGCTTACGATAGAATCAGGAATGTGTCTCTGGCCATCTCCAGTCTCTGTCATCCTCTGTGTTGGCTTCCTTCCTGGAAAGAATCTGCCACATCCTTGCAAAATGGCCTCAGCTGTCCCAGGTGTACATCCTACCTACTGGGCAACCACAGCAGAGAAATCATCTCTTTTCTAATAATTCCTGCAAAAGTCCTGGGATTGGCTCTCAATGGCCTGACTTGGTCACAAGCCAATCCCTAAATCAATCTCTGTGGCTAATGGGAATAAGCCATCTCACTGGAAAGGCCTGGTCACATGGCCTCTCTTGGGCACCAAAGATCTGGACTGAGCCCTTCTTGAACAACAGGGACTGAGAGTGGAGGACAGGTAGTTCCCCAAAGAAAAGCTAAGGGTCAGTTACCAAAATAAAGAGGAAGGGATTCTGGGTAAACCAGAACCACTGTCATCCAAACAGGTTCCCGACAGTTTATCTCAAGGACAAAATCTAACTCAGCAACTGAGCCTGGAATTCGAAGGGAAGGAGTGATTTTAGGTGCAGTGTGAAGGCTAGACCTTGGCTGGGTCCACCTTAGATGACTTTGACCACGTGTACTCACCCTGAGGAGGAACCGGCTGTGGGTGTAAGGTAGACAGTCATCTCCCCAAGCACAGTGCTATGTTGGGGCTCCAGCAGCTCACTGGGGTGACCTCCACTAGCACATGCCCCAAAGGTAGGAGCCCTCCCCTCCTTAGCTGCTGGGCTAACCAGTTACCATGTGGATGGAAATCTGACGGCCAGGATGAAAAAGGACCTGCTCCCCAGCATGGGGAGGACCAGCAGGGCTTAGAGCCAAGCAATATCCCAGAAGAGGCACCAAAACTGGCTCTGAAGCCACAAGCATTGGGGACGCATGTGTGTGCACACCTGAAGCCCCGGATACAATCAGAAACATTTGATGAACCAGCAAATCCAGGCAGGAGTAATAATAACTATAACCTACCTTGCCCCAGGCCCCACGCTGAGCAACCTGACGACAGCTGCATGAGAATCCTAACCTTTTACAGAAGAGGACACTGAGGTTCAAAGACATTAATTCCCTTTCCCAAAGTCAAACAACCAGAAGTGACAGAGCCGGGATCTGAACCCAGGTCTTCTTGGCCACAAAGATTCTGCTCTCGCTTCATTATATTATCCCCTCCCCAGTCAAATGCTTTGCACACATCCACTGCGGAGGCCCCGGACCATTCAGGTTACCGAGAAAGTGAGGAATCAGCCATAGTCCCGAAGCAGACATTTCAGCGGCGGGGGCCGATGGCCGGATCCTGGCTGCACCTGTTTCCCGCTGACATTTAACAACTCACTTAAGTCTCTCCGAGCTGTTTTGTTTTTTTTTTTCCCAAGAAGGCTCCACACCCAGCATGGAGCCCAGCTCGGGGCTTGAACTCACCACCCTGAGATCAAGACCTGAGCTGAGATCAAGAGTCAGACGCTTACCCGACTGAGCCACCCAGGTGCCCCTCTCCGAGCTGTTCTATCACCCGTACAAAGGGGACGATAATATCCTGGCCAGCCCATAGGATGCCGCATGACCGTGCACGTGGATGTGTGTGGAAACCGTGAAGCACTGCACAGATGTAAATAATTGTAACGACATCCCGTGCAGACGAGGCCGGCTAAGTACTAAATACTTCTGAGGGAGATGGTGTGTGTTGATATCACCACACTTTCTCAGCCGGAACAATGCCATCTGCCAGCAAATATTGTGATGTGGGAAGAAAGAAACAATCTTTATCCAATTATCTTCCTTATAAAGATGTACCAAAGTACAATTAATTCTCTAACTATTCAGTAATATTCTCTTAATTAGCGGTAAAAATAGGCATTTCTTCCCGCTGCCTTTGCTATTATATACTAAATACTGCTTCCCCATTCGTCATATGCTAATATCCTGGTAATTAAAAGCTTCAAGGTTCCATTTAAGGACTGCGTCAGTTTGTTGAGGATAGCTGCGTCTGCTACCCACTCTTCCGGAGTTCCTAGCTAGAATCTAGGAGATAAATGGCACAGACGGGCAACAGGGGTCCTTCCCCGCTGAGGGTGATGACCCCTTCCAGACAGGTCTCCGTTGCACCCTGAGGGGGTAGAAGCTGGGGATCTTTCCTCTCCTTACTGAAAGAAGCATTCTCCTGGCACGAGCATTTGCTCCTTTGGACATAACACCTCACTCTTCCCCGATTCCCTGCACCCAGCCTACATGCTGAAGATATCACCGAGCACGAGCCTTGGCACAGCTGACATTCTGGGCTAGATCATTCTTTGCTGTGGGCGGCTGTCCGGTGTATCATAGTGCTCACCAGCATCCCTGGCCTCTATCTACGAAAAACCAATACACGGCCCTCACGCGTTGTAACAACCAAAAGTCTCTCCAAATATTGCCAAATGTCTTCTGCCCGAGGCACAGAAATCACCCCAAGTTGAGGACCACTCACCTGGTATAAAAAGGTTAAAAACAATTTAAAAGTCTATTCATAGGCAATCTATGAAATAAATCTTGGCACGTCCATCCACTGAAATTTATTCAGCAGGTAAAAATCAGCCAGCCCAATTTGAAAGGACACAGAACAATCTTCACGCAAAAAAGTCAGGCGCAAAATAGTATCTAGAGTCAGTTATTTTCTATGCTCACCTTATTTGCATACTTGGTTATATGCGTGTAGGATGTCAGTAGAGGGGCACAGAAAATGAACGATAGTCACCTCCTGGAAGGGTAACTGACCAGCTGGATATACACGTGGGAGGGAGGTTTACATTTTTGTAGGAATTTTGTGCCCTGGTAATGTATTACTTGAAGAGTAAATATAATTTTAAAAATTAACACCTAGCCCATTGTCTGGCTGGGAACAGTCTCAACGCATTCTATTGCCACTCCCTCCTCCCCTGTCCTTTACTCTCAGAGCCTCAGACAGGATATTTCTTTATCTGTCACATTCCGTCTACCTAAACATATATCAACCATTCACATCTTGAGAGCAGCTTCCAAACCCAGCAGACTGACAACTGCTGGGCAAGGAAGGCCAGGCTGCTCTTCAGTTTTCAGACACAGAAACTGGGCTTTGAGGCTTGGCAATGTCAGATCCCTGATTCTGAGATGATTCTCAAGTCCTCTGAGACCCTTCTGAGCCCGGGCTGCTGCAAAAGCCGAACTATGGAATCCAGACACACAAATGATAAACTGGAGGGGGAGGTGGAGTCATTGCTTTATTAAAAACAAATTTGAAATGGGACTCCTTCAGTGAACCCTTCACAGAATAAAAATATCGTTTGCCTAAAAAGGAGATTGATTTACTTCGCCCTTTCTAGGAAAGGCTCTCAGATGACATACATTTAAGTCCTGGCTCATGTAAAGGGTGTGAATTAGGAGATGTTAAGCAAAAGGCAAGGCCTTGTCATAAAATGACCTTGGAAAACCTGGGTTAAAGGAAGGGAGGCAAGTTTCTTTATTGCAGGACTTCTCAGAGCCTTTATTGAGAATGAAAGAATAATTTTTCTTTAAAAATTAAAATGTGGGTTTTTTCCTTCCTACCTTTTCCCAGATCTTGTTCCTAGAAGGCTTGGAGACCCATTTGTGCTTCCTGTTCCTGGGGGGTTATTACAGGGTAGGAAGAGACGCAGCCTCTAACCAAAGTCTCTTTCTGCCTTTAGTGAGTCAGGTGAAACAGCATGGGAATGCAAGAAGTCTCTAGCAGCACAGAAAGGGCAATGGGTTTCAAAGGTGCTGTGGACTGAATGTGTCCTCCCTAAATTCATATGCTGAAATTCTAACCCCCATTGTGATGGGTTTAGGAGGTGTGGGCCTTGGAAGGCGATCAGATCATGAGGGTGGAGCCCTCGTGAATGGAATTAGTGCTGTTAGAAAAAAGACCCTAAAGAGCCCTCTTGCCCCTGTCCTCTGTGGAGGACACAGGAAGAAGACAGCAGTCGATGAACCAGGAAACTGGCCCTCATCAGACACTGAATCTGTTGGTGCACTGACCTTGGACTTCCCGGCCTCCAGAACCATAGGAAATAAGTTGGTTGTTTAAGCCCCCTGGTCTGCGGCGTTCTGTTATAGCAGCCTGGGGAATGGACTAAACAGAAAGCAAGGAGAGAGACGCAAGGATCTGCAAAACTAGGGGCTGACGATGTTCTGGGGTTCCAGTGCCCTACGTGGCAGCAGTCCCCTCCCCCTCCAAGTAGATGACAGGACCCCAGAGAAGTAAGCAGGACCTTTGGCAAAGAATTCCATTCCCCGGGGAGAGCAGAGCTTCCAGCCAAAAGGAGGAATAATTGGGAATGTTCACCCTCATACTTATGGCTTGTTGCTGAGACGCCCTCCCAAGACTCTGCACAGCACCAGGCGATGCCCACCGGCCCAATAGGACAGCGGCTCAGAGAAGGTCTGAGTGGGTTGAAGATACAGCAATAACAACCACGAAATGCAGTATTGGGGGGCGCATCTCAAGACTGCGGGCTGGGATTCAGGTCTCCGACAAGGGCTAATGACAGAGTGAATTTCCTAGGTGGATGCGTGATAATGGCTTCCCAGACCTCTTCCCTTTCTCTCTACACAGCACTTGTCATGATGAGTCCATGAGGCTGGGGAAGAGCAAGAGGACGCTGGTGGAGCTAACAGAACACCCAAAGGGTGCCCAGCTCTGCAGCGCTCCTTGGAGGAGACAGAAAGAGAAGAGGTCGCCCCCACCACCCTTAGGGAGCAAAATTAAGCTGTTTAAACAGTGCCCAGACACTGGGGGGTAATTCAGCATTTGTATCAAGAGACTCAAAAAAGTTGGTGCCTGTGGACTACTGATTCTTCTTCTGGGAATCTGTGATAATTATATAACTTAAAATTCTGGGGAGATATTTATGTAAAAAATTAAATTATTCATAATTGCGGAAGAGAAGGAAGGACATAAATTGAAGTCCGGGAATGGGAGAATGGACAAGTCAAGTACAGTACCTCCATTGGATGAACCATCACGCAGGCGTCAAAAGTGAGGTTTGCAGAGACTTGGGCGTGTAAGAATCCTTCCTGTAAGGAGCAGAGCAGGATACAGATTTGTACATTTTGCACATCTCAACTGTGTGAATAAAATGCATAGAAAAATAACAGAAAGGAAATACACTACAGTAGTAACTAGGGGTGGGGAATACGGTCAGGGACAATGACTGTAACAACCCAAGGGAGCATGTGAGGGGCATGGGGGACTTGCTTTGTGTTAGGTCTTTATACCTTAAGAACCCACCTGAAAAGGTGAGGCCAGAAGGAGAGAATGAGCAGATATCATGGCGAAGGTCCTTTCCTGGATTCTGGAATGGGACCCCATGTTAGTTTTCTGTGGCTGCTGTCACAAATGCCACTAACATAGCAGCTTGAAACAACACAGATTTGTTATCTCATAGTTTGTATTGGCCAGAAGTCCAGGTGAGCTGGACTGGGTCCTCCCCTTAGGGTCTCAAAGGCCAAAGTTAGGGTGTGAGCAGGGCTCTGATCCTTCCCAAAAGCTCTGGATACAAATCCACTTCCAAGTTCATTCAGGTTGCTGACTGAATTCAGTTCCTTGTGGGTGTAGGACTGAGGTCCCCATTCCCTGCTGGCCAGCACCCGGGGCTGGTCCATACCCCTAACATCCTTCTCATGGTTTCCATGTGGGCTTTCCAGCAATGGCAGCTCAAGCCCCCTCACACTGCAACTCTTCCTGAATGTACTTTCTGCAGACTCTCTGACTCCAGCTGGAGACATTTCTCTGCTTTTAAGGGCTCCCATGATTAGACTGGGCCCACCTGCATAATCTAAGCTACTCTCCCTATTTTAAGATCTATAACCTTAGCAACATCTGCAAAGTCCCTTTGGCCAAGCAGCGTAACATATTGACAGGTTCCAGGGATTAGGATGTGGGTGTCTTTGCAGGGCCATTCTGCCTAACACAGACCCATGAGCCTTTCCTCCTCATTGCAAAAGTTCTTGACCTCCCTCCTTGATCCCCTGACTCCGCACATCAGAGTGGGCCTCTTAGTCTGCATCCAACCCCGAGGAGTTGTCCCAACTCCAAAAGTTTGCCCGGAGCTGGAAGGCGCCCACCAACTCCAGCTCCTGAGTTGAGATCCATACAGAGGAGTTTCATTGCTTCCTCCACAGGAAAACTGTATTCACAGAGAATTTCGATGGGTTTTTATGCGACCAACACCAAAGAAAACATTTATCAAGTGACTGTGGAAAAATAAAACGTGTCTTTCACATCTCATCTGCCTTCCTCTCCTCCCTGCCAAACTTGCCCAGCTGGGATGACTGTGTTCCAGATGTGACTCTGGGAGGTACCCGGGAGTCACCCCTGCGGAAGACTGATTTCTGGGGCCTCACGTCAGCCCTGCTGAGTCAGACCCTCCAGGCATTCAGACCCTGGAATCTGGCTTTTAAATGCATCGCCGGTTCCTCCGGTGATTCTCATGCACACTATTTAAAGGGGAGTCTCCCGCTTTAAGGCCTAAGGGTAACTGATGAGAAAGGCTTACACACCTGTGTGGGGGGTCAGAGGGTGCTCTCCTCTGAGCTCTGAAACTAATGGGGCAGCTGAAGGGCAGGATTACTGGTGAAAAGAAAGAGAGGCCAGTGCTACAAAGCAAGACAGATGGGGAACAGCAGAGCAGGTAGCTGTGCTCGGGGCAAGAGGGAGGGGAAGAGGCCCTTTCAAGGCGCCTCGCAGCTGGCAGAGAGGATACCCCACAATGAGAGCTCTAGTGAAAGGAAGCACAGCACCGTGCCCCAGAGCCCAGGTCCAGGGGCCAGCTGGACCTGGGGTTCACCAAGTTCACCAGTGTCTTACCTGGGAAATAGTGTGGGGATTGTTTCCTTATCTGTAAAATGGGGATAATAATAGTCCTTTCTTCATTGAGCTTTTGGGGAGATGAAGGGGGTGTTTTACATAAGGCTGTTTAGCTTATAAGTGCTCATATCAGCTTAAAATGCTTTTGGCTGCAAGTAACAGAAAACCTATGTCAAAAAACCCAGGGGTGCCTGGGTGGCTCCGTCAGTTAAGCAACTCTTGATTTCAGCTCAGGTCATGATCTCAGGGTTGTGACATCGAGCCCAGTGTCGGCCTCTGTGCTAGGTGTGAAGCCTGCTTAAGATTCTCTCTCTCCCTCTGCTCCTCTCTTAAAACAAAACAAAAAACAAAAAAGCTCAGAAGTTGGTTCTTACTGGCAGTGATTCAGCAACAACATCAAGACAGAGCTCTTTGTGTGGCTCTCTAGGCAGGGTTCTCAAACTCTAATGTGCACACAGGTCACCTGGAGATCCTATTAAAATGGCAGTTTTGATTCCGTAGATCTGAAGTGGAGTCTAAGATTCAGTGTTTGTAACAATCAGGCCCTCAGACCACACTTTGAATGATGAGATGCTTACCCTTTCCTTGGGGCTACAAAGTGGCTGCTCCAGCTCCAGCCTTCACATTTGCAAGCAAGCGACAAAGGGGCATGACAGAGGGCTATGCCAGCCATATCTGCTTCTTTTATCTAAGAAAAATGAGGCTTTCTCAAGAGCCACCAGCACAGACCTCCGCATATGTTTCATTGGTCTACAATGGGCCTCACAGCCCTTCACAGCTTCCTAGGAAGCCGGGAAAAAAAATGAGAAACAGGACTGTGAGGATGGGCTTAAAGTTTAAGCCTTAAAACAATCGTGATTGCCCCAGAGCTGGGCATGTTGCCACATAGCAGGAGATCGGTATATTTAACAGGCAAGGAAAGGATGGTCATTGGGAAGCAAATAGCAACATTGTAGCAACACTCACACTGTTATATAAATACAGCACTTAACACAAAGTGAACTCTCAGCCAGGGTAGCAGTTTTCTCATCAGCATCTCATGAATATGTAATGAGAGGAAAAGATGCAACTTCCATGCCACACTCCTGTCATCTGTAAGCCACACACCCCCATGCAGAATGAGGCTGGCGGCAGCTTGCCAGGGGCACAGGGTTCCTGTGCCCGACTAGAGCTGGTCTCCTGGGCTGTGCAGAGCATCCAGGGCCCGGGAGGGGAGGGGGGAGGGGGCACCACCTCCTACAGCTCAAGGAGAGTGTTTACACTCCTCAATCCCCAGGCTTCCTGGGACTGAGCAGTTAGAGGTGAGTCCCAGAATAAATGACTGGCTGCCTCCCCTTCTTTATTGCTCAGAGTTTCATCTGTTGACCTTGTCCTTAACCCCAGCCTAAGATTCCTAAAAGCAACAAGCAGCGTGGGGCCCCTCCTCAAGGCTGCTGCCTTCTTTTGAGTTGTACAAGGGAGACAGACCCAGCAGATGTACTTTGGGTGTGAACTTAGCTGAGAAGAGAAGCACCTTCTTGCAAAGGGAGTCTGAGTTGATCCCCTTTTTCAGGATCAAAGGAGGGGCAACCAGAGAACCTGGAAGCTCTGGGAACTGAACTTCCACTCCCAGCTGCTTTTTTTTAGAAGATTCACGATTTTCGTTTGGAAACCCAGCTGACCTTCCGGAGACAGTGCGCTGGTTGATTCTGACCTCCCTGCAGATGGTCATTTGGGGTTTGTTTTGAGCTGACGTCTGCCCCTAGCAATGTCATGTCCTGGTTGTGATCACAAAGTCGATTTTACAGCAAGAGAGAAATGCAGAGGACCAGAAAGGTAGGGTCAAAAAGTTTGGAGTCCTCTAATTGTGGAGGACTTTGTATTTAGGTCTGGTTAATGCCAGAAACAAGTGTCGGAGCTTTTGCAAATAAAGAACACCCTTCACAATGCAGCCACAGGGCACAGAGAAAATTTGACAAGATTTGGAGCCCCAAGTCCTGAGCTTAAATCCCTGTTTTTTTCCAGTTGGCAGTTCTGTGATGAAACTGAGCCAGTCTTGCTGACTTGGTTTATTTGGATATTGGTGATGAGAAGAAAAATGTAATCATAATAGTGAACACAAGAGAGTGTCTAGGAGGCATTGTTCTGATTGCTTTCCATGTATTAACTCATTCTGCAGCAACTGTGAGGCCAGTATATAACATTATCACCCTCGTTTTTTCAGATGGGAAAATGGGGCCTCAGAGAGATTGAATATCTTGCCCAAGGTCACAAGCAGCAGAGTTGAGATTCCAACCCAGGCACTTTGGCCTGAGCTTATGTCTACTCCACACCACGTCACTTTGCAACCTTTAAAGTGCAAGGCCACATGGGGTATGATTTTGATGTGCAAGTATTATTATCCCCATCTTGCACAGAAAGGTCCTATCCAAGGGCGCCTGGGTGGTGCAGCTGGTGAAGTGTCTGCCTTCTGCTCAGGTCATGATCTCAGGGTCCTGGGATTGAGCCCCACATCTTCGGGCTCCCTGCTCAGCAGGGACCCTGCTTCTCCCTCTCCCTCTGCCTCTAACCCACCTTGCTCATGCTCTCTCTCTCAAATAAAAAAATAAAATATTTACGAAAAAAAAAAAAGTCTTATCCAAAGATGTGGAGACCACCCACGTGAGCCAAGGGAAACACGAGAAAGCATCTTTTCTGTGCTTCCATCCTCCCTCCCCTTCTGCAGCCCAAGTCCCCACAAAGGCCCCCACGAGAGAGCCATCTGTCCCCAGCCCTCAGGGTCTCTCTGGTGCTGAGCTCAGTTCCCACAGCCAATGACCTCAACTCAAGAGCACAGACATCCATTCATCCCACTGGCAGGAAAACCACTTAAACATTTTGCTATTTTCATTTCTGCCAAGCCATAGGGGTGTTGCAAAGAGCGATTTCTCTCTCTCTCTCTTTTTTTTTTTTTTTTTGCATTTAATAATACATAATTACCTTCCCTCAATCATCCTGTTGGAATGTGTGCTTTTCGATCTAACACTGAGGCTTTTTTAAAAATGGGGTGGGGAACGGGTGAGACATATCTTCAATGTCCAGAAAGAACCTTCCGTGATCCCTGGAGGGGAGAGTGAGCAGAGAGGGATGTCATGCTTGTGTTCCTGATTGCTGTTCCTCGTGAAAGATCGTCATGAATAAAAAATACGAGGCAGGGGGTGGGGTGGGGAGGAGGCGGACTGGGCTGGGTGGCTGCTTGCTCTGCACCCTCCTTGAAGCCCCCAGCCTGAGAAGCAGCCTCGGGTACCTTCATTAATCCATCCCCGTGGGTCTGGGGCATTTGATGCCAAAACCCAACTGTTCCAGCTGCTCTTGACCAACATGTTTATTGCTATTCAGGTCTTCGTTCTAACATGATGAAAGTATACATAATCCACAGGAAGAGGGAAAAAGCACCCAAAACAAATATTCCCCAGTGGGCTTAGCATGGCAGATCAGAGGGGGGCTGGCCTGTGGAGCTGAATCTCAATTGGAGGAGGTGTTCTTTTTAAAGGGCCCCAATGGGAGATTTATTTAAAAAGAAGAGAGAAAAACCTGCCTACACAATGTAGGTTATAAAATAACAAGATTAATGATACAGAAATCTGTGTAGGAACTACACGAGAAGCAACATAATAATGGTGAGGATTAAGTGAGAGAATGTGCACCCCACACTTGGCGCACGCCCGGCTGGGGCTGCGTGTTAACTCTTTCAGCCACCGCTCTGCCCCCTGCCGGCTAATACGGATGGTTATTGCGTTACAGTGGAATCCAGTGATTACACCCTTACCGAACATTTAGTGGAGGGTTACATGGTTACGAGCACTGCAGGAGTCTTGACTTCGTTCCCTGTTCCCACAACCCAGTGGTTGTCTCCATTTGGCCAATGAGGAAACTGAGGCATGGACAGGTGCATTACTTGCCCAGGAGAAAATGGCAGATTCTAACCCAAGGACACTGACTTCAGAGGCCACACGTTCCGTACTGCTCAGAACAGCAGGACTTAGGACAGGCTCCAGAGTCAGACCGCCAAGGATCCTGGTGACGGATCTGCAACTCTCAGTTCCGCTTTGGAGTCACGGCATTTAAAATCCTGATAAACTCTTTGATTTCCTAAGTACAGACCTCTGGGAGCCTAAGGGAATCTCCTGCCTCAGGTCACACAGCTAGACCTTTGAGGTCCTGCTCGGGATTGAATGGATCCCATCACCATCTCTGGCTCACCTGGCAGGATGGGGGGCTCTCGGGGGTGGGGGTCCCCAGCTCCGAAGCAACCTGCTCCTGAACCTGCAGCCTGACTGCCCCCAGACCAGGAAGCTGAACAGGACCCGGGACTTTCTGAGCATCACAGCAACTGCTCAGGGCCCAAGGACTCTGCAATGATCTGGTGTCTCCCTAAGAGCCTCCCCGACCAAACCCCAGGGGCTCCTCTCCGGGTGACACTCCCCGCACGTGGGTGAACTCCAAAGGCTCCATTTCCGTTCTTGGTTTGAGCAATACTGTGTAGCCAAGGAGGAAACGTAAAACAGAGTGACTCACAGCTCAAAGAGTTCCTGAAAAGTTCGATCTTTGAATAAAAACCAAACAAACTTACTTTTTCCCTCCTCATTTCCTCACTGGCCAAAAGGAAGTCATAATAATACCTACCTCATAGGGTCATTGGGAGCAAGAAATGAAGTAAAGACTTATTCTTCTAAGAGCCAAAAAAATACATCTTAAACCTCACAGCACACCCACAGTGAAGCTTAACTCCTCCCCATCTCCCCATTTTGCATCTGTGGGAACTAACGCACAGACAGGTTAAGTCACTTGCCTGAGGTCAAACAGCTAGCAGGCTGCAAATGGGATTCGAACCCAGGCAGTCTGGCTGCAGAGCCCAGGCGTGTAACCACTGTATACACCACTTCTCAGAGCCACCAATAAATGTATGTTTTGGGGAACAGCTAGCGGGGGACATCAGTCAGCAATGTCTGCATTCTAGCCATGCCCCCACACTCAAAGCCTCCTCCTGCCACTCTGATCCCCCTCTTCCTCCTTGTTTTCATCATTTCATTTGTTTTCCTTATCTTTTGAGAGGAAAAAAAAATCAATTCTGAATGAAACCAAGTTTAGTTGCAAATGAAACTGAATTGTCCACAACCAAAGCATATAATTAGAGAATGTTAATCTCTGGGTGGTTCTCCACCCCCACCCCAGCCCCAAAATACACTAACATTTGCAAAAGAGAATTCATCTTTACCTAAAACTATAATTAAGTGGCTGCTGGCGGTTACCTTGGTGACGTTTTAAAAAAAAAACCCTCCACTACAGCTCCCCACACTGGATAATACAAACTAGGCAGCCAAATAAGTCAACAGGTTGTCCTAGAAACTGTTTCCTTGACAACCAGGAAGATGGAGGAGGACAGAGAGTTGGGGAAATGTCAGAGCAACAATGCTACATTAAAGAAGAAAAAGGCCCTTTGGCATGGCTGAGCAAATCCCCAACTTGTACCGAGCCACAGAGCACGGAACGAAAATGACTCTTCGTTACAAGAAGAAAGCGACCAGGGGAATGTCAGAACCCAATCTCGCTTTCGTTGCTCACGCACTGAGTGAGTTTCCTTTTCAGGGCATGGAGTTTGACTTCACAAAAAAGCACCATTCACTCTCTCACCAAATGTTTGTTGAGCACCTACTACGCGCCAGCACGGTCCGTATGTCCTGGCTCTGGTCTTGCATGGATCTCCATGCTTTGCAACCCTGGCCCAGGTGGGCCAAGAATTCTGGGCATGACCAATAGCATATAGGACCTTTTTTTTTTTTTTTTTTTTTTTTGCAGTTTTAATGCCTGGGTTTCTCCCCTCTGTATTCACTTTCCCGTCCCCCATCCTAGCAAGGTCAGTTCTGTGCTTGCTTGTCTGGGCAGCGGCGAGAAAGAAAGAGGGAGAGTTTGCAGGAGGATAGAAGCTGGAATGATCTGGAAGACGATCTTACCACTAGCTTTGTTTGTAAAGGACAAATAACTCTTGGATGGGATTCAGCCACATGTCCTGGAAAACCAAGAGAAGACCCCAGCACCCCTAAGGAATGCCAAAGGGGAGAGGGAGGGAGGAGCCCAGGGGAGTCTTGAGACTGTGGGCCTTTGAGTAGGGGTCCAGGACCCTGGTTCTGGGCCATGCTACAGGTGTGTGGAGCAGTATCGTGCCCTTGGAGAGGCATGGTCACCGGGTCTCAGTCTGACCAACAGAAGCAACAGACGTGGGAGTGTCTGGGTAATTGTGTTTCTCCAAAGTGACCAATGTGGACAGATGACCACAAGACCCTACCGGTGCTTCAAGTCTAGTCCCCCAAAACCTTCTTCACCCTGGGGAGATGGTGGTACAGGAGTCCCAAGAACAAGGAGGCAGGCCTGAAGTAGAGTTAAGAAAATAAAGGAATGTTCTATTTCTGGTCCACCTAAGTGCCTGGACAAAGATCCATACTTGCTGAGTACAGCTCTCAGTGCTGCATTTTCCAAACTGCTTGAGAAGTTCCTATGGCTGAATTCTGCAGGGAAGAGAAGGAAGGCAGGACAGGCAATCCAGAGGCATCTACACCTGGAAATCCCAAACCTATTTTCCCTTCCACAAAGCTCACCTCTGGCTGGCCCATCAATGCTCTGCCTCGCTTCTTATCCAAATGTGCTTTTAATCAGATTATTTCCTGGTCGTAAACAAGAATGCCGTGACGTACTCCCAATCCTCACAGGGTGCACAGCAAACTCAGGAGTAGCCTCTTTGCTAGCCCACCGGGCTTGGAGAAAGAGAACCGATCCGAGTCCACGTGCATGTGGTTAACACGCGGGCAGCAACAAGAATCACGTGGGTCTGGGGGGCTCAGCCGGTTAAGTGTCTGACTCATTTTGGCTCAGGTCGTGATCTCAAGATTGTGCTCCTCGTCTGTATGAGATTCTCTCCCTCTCCCTCTGCCCCTCCCCCCCACCCATGCTCTCTCCTTCTCTCTCTAAAATAACTAAATCTTAAAAAAAAAAAAAATAAGATTTACGCGGATCCGCAGTGCACTTTCCCGACAGGCAATTTATTTATGTGCTCTAGACAACAAACCGTGTGTGCCAGCTGCCCATTTTACAGAGCAGAAAACCCAGGCACAAGGAAAGTGAAGACTTACCCAGGGTGCCCAGAGCCAATTTAGTCGTGGGGTGGAGCCCCAAGGCCAGGTCTCCTGAGCCCCTCTCTGCCCTGACCTGTCTCCCTCTGTGCTCACACCTCGCCTTTCCTCTGTGTGGGTTTCTCTCCTATTTTCCTATTTCACCTTTCCCTCCTGGTTTTCCTCCACTTCTTTTTTGCCTCCTCAAATGCCCCAGTGGTTCTCACCTGTGGGTGACCCCCACCCTCAGGGGACATTTGGTGATGTCTGCAGACCTTTACGGTTGCCATACGGGGGGGGCAGTGAGTATAGTCGGGCTGGGGACACTGTCAGCATCAGGACAGCACCCTGCAACAAAGAGTTGTCTGCCCCAAATATCAACAATGCAAAATCGAGAAACCCTGTCATCCTAGGAAGATAAACATGGCTCATGTAAAAGTACTTGGAACGGTGCCTGCCATGTAGTGAGCTATTATTATTTTGGCGAATGATGTTGTTCATACATTATTGCGATTGGGGGGTCGGGGTTATTTATAATAAAAAAAAGCACCGAGAGCGCCCTCACGCCTGGTCCTGAAGTTTACTCATTTAACAAGTACTCACTGACTTCCCTCCATGGGAAAGGGCCTGCAGTCCACAGAGAAGAGAAACGTCCTGGTCTGTGGACAAGGTCAAGCTCTGGTCTTTAAGCTGAAATGTACCACCCAGGAAATAATCCCCAAGGGCACTGGGGATAAGGGTCCCTGAAGGTGTTTTATGGGTCTTGTGATGGGCCTAGGATGGGGTCTTTCTCTCACCATGGGATCCATTGGAATGTTGCTAAAATTCTTTCTTCCCAAATGCCAACAGATTCACTGTAAAAAAAAAAGAAAGAAAGAAAAGAAAAAAGAAAAGGCGTCCAGGAAATGCAAATACACCCCCAAGGCACTGCTTACAAATCGAAGACTCTCGGGCTTAAACACAACCAAAGATAAATTATTTTGCTCAACTACCTTTTTCTTGCTTCACACCCACCACCACTGAACAAAGAAAAAGTCTGGAAGGTGAGGGAGATGAACGCGATTTGCATATTTAACAGCCCCAAGGAAGGTGAAAGAACAGAACGCGAGAGATTATCACGTGAGAAGCGTCCTGGCGGTGAGGGGTGGGGGGACTGCTCACCTTCTGAAGCACAGGAGCTAAAAATACCCCTGCCATGTGTCATTTACAAATTCAAAGGGCTGTTTAGACAATACTATGATCATTCGGCAATTGATACATATTCCACACACACTTCCCCCGCCCCGCCCCCGCAGTGATTAAACACAGCCTGATTTTTAAGTACCAAACAGCAGCCTCCAGGTTTGTCTGGAAAAGCCACTCGTGAATTTCTATATTTGATTGGCACGCCAGGGGGTCCCAATCACGGCTCCTTCACTCCAGCTCCTGAAATCAGATGATATTTGATGGCAGTGGGAAGGGGCGGCTGAAAGAAGGTGCGGGAATAGGAGAGCAAACGCTTTGACAAGGGGAGCTTCTAATCAGAGGCAAAGAGGGTACCAGTGCTCCCCACTTGCCTTCTTTCTCCTAAAACCAAGAAAGTTGTGTGGGGAGAGGAAGCCAGGCAATAAAATGGGAACAGTCTGTGGCCCTGGAAATAATTACATTGTCCCCCTTCACATTGGGGCGGGGGCAGAATAAATGACTCAATATAATCAGGTGATGGCTTCTGGGCTTGGACAAGGTGTTCCATGAATGTGGGCAAAACGCTCCTGCTTGACAGTCCCCCCATGTCCCCATGCGGCCAGCTGGCTGAGCCGGGGCTGGTTTCTGTGGAAGCCGGGAGAGATGTCCAGTGTCTCTGAGTTTCTTTGGGAAGAAGAGGGGGCATCTAGGTTTTCTTTTGAGGGTGATGGAAAGGTTCTAAAATTAGACAATTGTGATGTTTGCACAGCTCTGAGAATATATTAAAAATCCAGTAGCACACTTTAAAAGGAATTTTATGTATGCAAATTAAATTTCAATAAAGCTGCTATAAAAAAGGAATAAAGAAAACCAGGAAGTTAGATAAATGGGATTTTTCCTGTAAAAAAGCAATGGGGTGGGGGGAGGTTTAGATCCAAGAATTCAAATCCTGCCTCTCCTTACTGGTAACTGTGAGAGTTACTCAGTCTCCCTGGTCTCAGTTGTCCCATCTGTAAAATGGGAGTATTAAAAGTGTACTTCCTTCACAGGGCTGCTGAGGGGACTCAGCGAGATGCTGTTTGTGAGGAGCCTGACCCAAGGCAAGTGCTCTGAGCTCTGCAGGACGAGACGAAGAAATGATGTGTAAGAGGCTGGGTGTTCTCGAGGGGCCTGGGCAGGAAACGGGGTGAGCCAACAGCTTTCAGACGACAGGACTGGGTAACCCTGGGGTGTGAGTGTGTCCACCCAGACCCTCACGCCATCAGTTGAGCAAGCGCGGTATGGGGATAACAGCAGCGGGTGGCCTTTACTGAGCGCTTACTACGTGGGAAACACCTCACACGCATGAGCTGTGTTTCAGGTACTATTTTATCCCCATTTACAGAGGAGGAAACAGACCTTAGCCACTGGCACAAAATCACGGATGTAGTCGGAGGCGGAGCTGGTGGCAATCCAGGCCATCTGACACCTGAGCGGGGCCAGGCTGAGCTGGGGCTGGCTCTTACCTGCTTGAGAAAGCCAGGAATGCTGTTATCAAGGTGAGAATTTTACAAGCAGGTTATGAAATCACCGGGGGCAACCATGGTAGAAATCGGTGTGATGTGAGGATTCGCATCAAAGAAATCTGCAACTGTCCCAAAGCTGGGCTCTTTCTCCCTTCCTCCCAACCTCACACTGCCCGGCCCAGAGCCATCATTAACTACCAGACAAGGAGGGTCCCTCGGGTCCTCCTTCCTACCCGTAACCATAAGAAACCCCGACATTTTCATGGCACTTCAGGGCTTACACTATGCTTTTAAATCCACCAAAATCGAACAAAACTGTGAAAGAAAAACTGCTATTTGCACCGATGACAATAAAAATAGGCTCCAAAGGAACCCTGAGGACAGAGTGGGCCACAGACCTTCCGAGCGCGAGCCAGGCCCGCTCAGGCCCTTCGGTCTTGAAAGGCGGCGGCCCCTGAAGTGGGTGGCGGGTGGGGTGGCCTTAAAGCTACCCAGCATCTCTGTGGCAACAGGCAGGGGCTGCCCCATGGACTTTGGGAAGTGGACCCTCCTCCCCAGGCCACAGATTATGACTCCACAGGCCCTCTAGCTCCCCAGAAGAGTGAGCAAAAGCTTTTCACAGTTTCCACATGGAGATTGTCTGGAGGTGGAATTTAAGTGGGTGTGAATCTTGCAGCAAGTGAAACGTCCAAGTAAAGTCTGACAGAGCCTGGTGCTTTGCATAAAAGAAAGACAATTAATGTTTCATGAATGAATGAGTGAGTGAGTGAGTGAATGAATGTGCGAGTCCTACCTATCCTCAAAGACTTACAGACTCAGCCTCAAGCTTTAAGTCAGGGTCTGTGCAGTCGATTGATTCTACCAGTGGCCCCAATGACAGGCCTCCCTGCATCCAGACCCTTTGTCCTGACTTTGTGGTCCCTCCCTCTGTGGGGCTTGGGCGGACGACTTGATGTGGCCCATGGAATATATCAGCGAATGTGACACAAGCAATACTTGAGAAGCAGGTGTGGATTCCTGCTTGTCCTCTTACGTGACTGGCTGTCTCGTGGATAGCTGCCACCAGCTTGTCCTCTTCCGTGGTTGGCTCTCTCGTGGACAGCTGCCACCCCCATGAGACCATGCCCTGACTGTGAGGCATGTGAAAATACGTGGAGGAAAGCTGAGTCATCCCAGCCATGGCCACGTTAGACCACCCAGCCACGGCCACCTGTTGACCACAGACCCGTGAATGGAAGCAGCTGAGATGGGCACACCTGGGCAGCTTACCCTTGAACACGTGAGAAATCATAAAAGGTTATTGTGTAGAGCTAAGTTTTGGGGTGGTTTCTTACGCAGCACTAGCTACCTGATACAGCCTGCCCGCTTTGCGATGCTCCAAAATGCTCAGAGAGGCCAGCTCCCTTCTCTCCTCCGATTCTGCCACTTCATTGAGAATTCTGATGAAATTCTTCAGCGTGGCTTCTTCTTATCTAACGAGTCAGGTACAAGATCATCCCCCAGTGAGGAGCACAGAGAAATCTGCCTTTAGCTAAATGAACAGAAATATTACTGAATATCACCACTCCCTCGGGGAACACAGTCTCCACAGTTAAGGAAGATTCTTAAGGAAATTCTGAAGGAACAACAGACTTCATTTCCATTCCTGCTTTGAAAGATGAGTGTTGCCTGAATCATCGCTGATTTGTCCTCTTTCTCTTTCTCTCTCTCTCTCCTTGCAGCCTGATTCTCTGCCAGGATCAGGCCCTCATCTAGCGCCTCTGGTTTAGACAGCGTTTGGGCCTTACCCTTCGCACAGGATTTCTTTTCCAGGTGTGACATCAAGTCCCAGGCTTTGCCAGAGCTGGCACTGCTCAAGACCAGCTGAATCCAAGATATGATTTTCAGGCTCTTTCCTGGTGGAGGCAAATGGAAGAAGCGGTCTACCCTCTCCCTGCTCCAAGCCTGGTCCACCAGCCAGCAGCACGGGGACCCTCTGGGAGTTTGCTATAAAGGCAGAATTCCAGGCCCCACCCCCGAGCTACTGCCTCAGAACACGCATTTGAACGAGATGCTTGGTGACATTGCACATTCAGGTTTGGAAGCTGTACGACACTGGTCCCCAATTCCCCACATGCATCCGAGCCTCTCCTGAGGCCAGTGCCTCTGGGTGGCCGCACAGGGCGGGGTTTAAAGCCGGACATCAACGTTCACTCTTGGTAGTAGGAAGGACACCCCCATTCAGCAACAGAACGCAGACAAATTCCTCCAACACAGTGCACAGGGGCTCACTTCCTACAACCAGGCTTGTCAAAGTCCCTCATTTAAGACCCCGATTTGAAAGATTTTCTCTTCTGAAGCGCAAGTCTGGGTATCTTGAAGGGCTTCTCAAACGCCCCACGGAGACCCCAGGATTCATTCATGAGAAACACCTGGTCTTGCCACGAGATGAAAGGTTTCAAATGATTCTCTTTTGATCCCGACACGATAGCTCCTTGCCTAAAACATAAGAGCTTTGCTGGCAGTAATCTCCATGGAAATCAGTAACCCAGTTTATTAACAAAGAAGAAAACTCCTAAGGATATTTTAAACTTTCAAATATCTTTGCAAGCTAACAACAATGAAAACAAAGCATTTTTAAAGCGAACGAGTGCCTATAGCAGAAATTAAATATGAACTAAAACGCTCTCTGAATTTTAACAATCTGATTTTAAGCTCTTAATAAGCCCCAGAAATCCAGTTAATTTAAATTACTGGCCACACACCAACACCCTCCCTGAAGTAATTCACACCTTCAATCATCTCAGGGAATATTTCTTTTCCCCAAAAAAACACACCTATATGTGGTTGTTTATGTGCTGCATCTACTGACACGTGATTTTCTAGAAATCTCTGAACTTTGGGATGAAAAGACAATTGAAAAACGGGCCTTGGCCGTGTTTCCAAATGATTTTTTTTTTTTGTCCCCTGTTCAGAATAACCTTTTTGAGAAGGAACTGGTGAGGCTGAAGGTGACTGTAATTATAGAAATACCAGCACTGAAAAGAAAAGACTGTGCAGTGACAAAGATAAGACACGGGTTTAAAATGTTTTAGGTAACATGCAAATGTATTCTGATTTTTTTTTTCAACTCCTTTCAGAAGAAAAAAAAAATTCTTGTTTGAAAGATGTTCTTGAGGTGAAGCTGGTAGCAGATTAATTAGAAAAATGAAATGGGAAAGGAAAACTGAGCTCTCTCTCTGCAGATTTTAAGGGTCAAGACTCTAATTCTAGAATGTGGTCAGCTGGGTCGCTGGCGTGACTGGCTGGTGCCGAGATCGTATCTCTCCGCCTTTTTTTCTAACGCTGCCTCCTGATTTTCCTCTATGGAAACTATTCCTTCTCTCTCAGTCTGTGGAGGCTGGGCGCTGCTGACCTCACCTCTGACCCCAAAGGTGAACATCTGACCAGGCCTGGCCCATCCACTCATTTCATTCCCTGAGGTTCCCAGTTTTGGTTCAGCAGTGAGCGTGTGGCCTAAATCAGCCCCATTAGAGTCATCCCCAGGAAGTTTCCTAGAACTAGTAGAAAAAGGGTACTTTCTGGAGACTTAACTTCATGAGAAGAGTCAATACACAGAATGAAGAACAGTGGAATGAAGCCACGACGGTGGAAGGCGACACCTTAATGAGCCCTGGATCCAGCCAGACCTGACACTTCCAGACTTCTAAAATCAGAGAACTAATATATCCCACCCCTCTTTTTTCTTTTTCTTAACCAGTTTTGAGTTAGATTTCTGTCACTCGCAACCAAAACCATCTATCTGGGTCTAGTAAAAAGCCCTCATGGTTTTCACAGAAAGTCAAGAGAAACCACAGATTCCTACACTGAAAATCTAGAGATCGTCTAGTCCAGCCCCTTATATCTGAGCATACGAGCAGACTAAAATTTTGTAAATTATATATATTCTCAGTAAAGATCCCAAGGGAATGAAGCTCTGTAACCTCCACCTAGAACCCCTATGACAACAGACGATGAGATGACAATTTGAGCCGAGATGCAACATACGTCTGTAGGTGGCCTGGGAAATATTCTTCTGGCTGACAAAAAAAAAAAAAAAAAAAAATCCACCAACAAAACCAAAATCCTAATATTAGATTTCATGTGCTACCAAGTAAACTTTTTCTCTTATAGAACGAATTGTTTCTATAGAAACGAATGCTTTTCTAGCAACCCAATCTCTATTAAGGTTGCTATAGGAACAGTCGAGAAATTGGAAAAATGGAGAAAAAAGTACATGACTGTTCAATGTCCTTCCCGGCCCCACCCTCCTGGAATCCCACATAGGACAAATGCCCTTTTACTTCTGAATCCCTTGGTCCTTGGAGCAGGCTCTGGGGACACTTGGGAGTAGAATTCTACTTCCACTGCATTCTCATTCCCTGGCAAGGGGTTCATCAAGTCATTGAGATTTAATTTAGAAGATGGCCAGTGTTACTAAGAACCACCCTCTAAAGATTATTTTCAAAGACCAGGGGGTACAGAATAAATAGGTACAGGGCTATGGAGGTAGAAGTGTCATAATAAATGCTGTTGGCCGTACAGGTGCTACAGATATTGTCTTTTGGAGAGAAATCCTTCGTTTGGAGAAATACAAGTGCACACGTTTTTCTGCAAGCTTTGTTGTACGCAGCGAGCCCGTGCGGCGTGCTACCCAGGCCTTGCAGTTCATGTGACCCACACAGGAGTGAGTGTTTTCTTTTCTTTACTGGAGAGTGGGAAGGGGATCCAAACATAACTCTCTGTTACTCTGTTTCTGGAATCATCTACTTACAAGGAGGGTATGACATCTGTCTGATGAAGGAAGAATTCTCTCTCAAGTCTCACTAATTACAAAAGCCAGTAGATTGGAGAGAGATTTGAAGCTAGAGAGTCATAATCAACAGCTAAAACCATGTGGCCTTGTGTTAGTCATTTCATCGCTCTGGGCCAGCGTATTTGTCCGTATCTGTAAAATGGGGTTAACAAGATCTGTATAACACAGATTCCAGCTGCTACAAAGTAGAATTAGCAACACCACTTCATGCTAGCCTTGTGTGTCTCCTTCAGAAACAAGATAATGTCAACAGGTGGAACTGGCAGTGTGTGAAAGACGATAGAGAGCAGTGGGGTCTGTAGCAAAACCTGACGGCAGCAAGCTCCTATAAAGGAAGTTCAAATATTTTTAACACCTTGTCCGTAGGCTAGTTTCACCTTGCACCCTGCCACTGAAACCCCCACATCTCCATCTGCTGAAAACTTGGGGGCTGAGCCTTGTCCACAAGTGGGATTAACATAGCTAGACCTCCAACAGAGTGGAGCCTCTCCCGTGGAAACTTGATCACCCGAGCAGGGCATACACGGCACCACGAAGAAACATTTCAGGATGAGAAGCGAAAAGTCTATCATGTCAAGCCAAACTGCAACTTCTCACCTCCCCCTCTTCCTCTCCCTTGGTCCAAGCCATGGTCATCTCTCACTGGGAAGTGGCATGCGTGAGGCAGGGTTCTCCAGAGAAAGAGAACCAATAGGATATATAGAGATACATAGAAAGGGATACTGAGGAATTGGCTCACGGTGTTATGATGGAGGTCTGCCATGCATAGGCCCAGCGAAGCTGGTGGTAGAGTTCTGATCCAAACCTGAAGGCCCGAGAACAGGGGGCTGACAGCATGAGTCCTGGTCCAAGGCCAAAGGGCCAAAAGGAGCATCGTTGTGCAAAGGCAGGAGAAGGCGGAGGCACCAGCTTCTGTAAGAGCAGATTCACTCTTCCTCCACCTTTTTGTTCTGTTCAGGCCCTCAGTGGATCGCTGATGCCCACCTGCACTGGGGAGGCCGGGTTTCTTTCTCAATCTACCAATTCAAAGGCTGATCTCCTTCAGAGACACACTCAGAAATAATGTTTCACCAGTCCTCTAGGCATCCCTTACGAGCCCGGCCGAGTCAACACGTAGACTCGGCGTTCACGAGGCAGCAGCCCCTAGCCGGTCTCCCTGCTTGTATTCCCACCCAACGTGGCCAATCCGCAACACACGGACAGAGGCATCCTTTTACAACAAGTCAAATCATGTCCCTCCCCCTGCGCCAAACTCTCCAGTGGCTTCCCATCGCCTTCAGAATACAAACTGAAGATCTGACAGTGACCTACAGGCCCTAAGTGACCTTCCCTAACCCTGGCACCCCCACCTCATCTCCCACTCTCTCCACTAACCACACTGGCCCTCTTGCCGTTCTTCTGACACACCAGGCGTGCTCCTGCCTCAGGGCCTTTGCACCCACTGTTCCCTCTGCCTAGAACATCTTTATTCTAGATGTCCACAGGGCTGGCCCCCAGCTCCTTCAGGTTTTTGCTCCACTCTTACCATTTCACAGTGAAGCCTTTCTTTGGCCACTCTATATAAATGACACCACTCCACTCCCAGAACTTAGCTCCCTCCCTGTTTTGGTTGGCTCCATGCCATGGATCATCAGCTGACATATTTATTTGTCTCCCTCCCCCATTAGAAGATAAACTCCATGAGAGGTAGGGATTTTTGTCTACTTTGCTTCCTGCTGGATTCCTGGAGCCCAGAACAGCAACCTAGCACAGAGTAGGTTCTCAACCACTGTCTATGGAATGACAGTTAATGAAGCCAGACGGCTGAGATGCATGGAGGAGAGTGTGAGAGCAGGGAGAAGTTACCAGAGCCCATGCTAATCCAGTCTCCCGGTGGCCGATATTCATATATCACACTATTCGTTTGACATGCAGGAGCGCCCACCACCTGCCAGGCATGAAATGCTGCAGGTGCTGGGGGTGGGAAGCTGGGAGGGGCAGGACAGGAAAGATCTTCCCTCCTATGCAGCTCACACGCTAGCAGGGGAGACAGACAAGTGAGGAAACCTACAGTGACACGTGTTTGAGGGGAAAAATAGCCCAAGGTGAGTAAAAGTGGGGCAGAGGCTGGATGCTTAGATCCAGGGGCCAGGGATGGCCTTTCCAAAGAAGGGATATTTGTATAGAGGGAGCTTATAGAAGGAGGGGACCAGGTGTATGGGGCACAGAGTGCATGAATCTGCCGGATTCCCTCCATCCCTTCCCTCTTGACCCTCTCATGTGATCAGAGCCCCATGTGTGCAGGGATGCCCCACCCCCTTCAGAAACCAGATGAAGCTCCACACCGCAGCTGAGGAACCTGGTAGAAGGATTCTGTCGACCCAGCTCTCTCCTGTCTCCCTCTTGGTCAAGGTGTTCCCCATAGAGAAAGCTACTGTCTCCTTCCTTCTGAGTCACGTGCCCTGCCCTATTCTTCCCTTTCTTTGGTTTAAACTCAACTTTTATCTAGAAAGGCAGTGCATCCAACCAAAACATGACATTTCCTGCCCCCCACCCCATAGCTAAGCTATAGCCTTGGGACCACAAGTTTGGTGTTGTGCAGAAATTCTTAGAAAATTCCTTAAAGGGAGGTGCCCTAGCTGAGAAGTGGATTCCTTTTGCTTTTTGCCCCTTCTTTCTTCCTGATGCCTGGAATGCAGACATGATGCCTAATGCTCCAGCAGCTATTTTGGGCCATGAGGTAAATTTGAGGGAGGTACTGCAGAAAAGTAAAAGTTCAAGGCCTCGAAGACCAATGAGTTGCCAAACCAACCTCAGTTTTTCAACTTCTGGACTTCTTTTACCCAAGAGAAAAATATACTTCCATTTGTTGAAACTATTGTTATTGGGTAATCTAATCCCAGCTGATACACAGCAGGGCAGCCTTATGACTTTCATGGATCCCTGGACACATTTGCCTTCATGGGCTCCTTCCTTCATTAAAAAATATGGAAAATTATGTTTTATGATTGTGTTATAAGGAGAAATATAATCTGGGCTAGATTTATTATTATGTAGTCATTGTTACATTCATATTTTTCTTCTGATTTTAAAAAATTAAAATGAAAACATTTTTGTGGGTCCCTAAAAAAATCATGGGTCCTAGACTTTGTGCTTTCTTTGCCTATTGGAGACATCCACCCTGATAATCATGCCTTCCCTTGCTTTGCCCCTGATAGAACTTGACGGGGCAGGTAACATTATCCTTCCTGTTTTTCAGATCAGGAAACCTAGCCAGGGAGGTTGAGTGGCTTGTCCGGATTTGAATCCTGGTACATGCAACGCCAAAGTCTATGTTCTTAGCTTAGACTTTGGAAAGTCCTAGACCCTAGGAAAGGAGCTATTTTTAGCACCCAAAGGCAATTCTTGGTAGAGCTATTATTATTAGTAGCACAAACAGCTCTGACTACTTAAGAAAATAGATCTGATAGATGGTAACAAAGCATATAGGACACCAAGACCTTCTGGTAGCTCCTTGTTATTTTAATCCACAAGATAAACCCAACCACGAGCCCCACGTCTGCAGAAGCAGTTTTAAATCCCTATCTTTTAGGGACAGGATTTACTCGTCCAACTCGGGAAAGAAAATAACCCCACTTAGCTTGACACACTCCACAATGAAAAGTAAATTATTTTTCTGGAAATGACCCTAAAAATAGCATGGAATGGATCTGCTTACAGATACCAGAGGCAATAAGACTGACTATGTTAGTTTTAAGGACACAAATGTGTTTTCAAACACGGAGACTCTTCTGTGGGCTCGAGAAAAAAAAATTGATTTTCTAGATAGCACAATAAATCACTTGGGAAAACAACTCTGGAGTAAAAACAGCGTGAACTTTGAGAGGATAGCAGAGCACTCCATCCATCTTGCATGCCTCCCCCAACGGGAGCCGAGAAGCCTTTCCCCACCTCATCGCTTTGTTTCTTTCTTTTCATGTCCTGTTACCGCAAATTAACGTGAGGAAATGTTGAGGAAGTAAAGACCTAAGGATGGCTTATGCCTTGCAACCCGCAGGCGTGCAAATGGTTGGTTTCTTGAAAATACCTGCAAACTATTTTCCTTCATGTAACTTTTTCTCTCCAAGCCAGGATCTGAGTAGACAATTTATGCCTCACACAACGGCATTTGGTTTAGTCATTCATCCATTCAGCATTTATTAGGTGCCTTCTGGATGCACTGCAGCATATCAGACACCAAAGACCACTACGAGATTCCACTTTGGGAAAGTAGAATTCGTGTTCAGTGAGGGCTTGGAATATACAGAGGAGTCAAGTACACGATACTTTCCCAGGCTAGAGGATAAGAGTCAGGACATGGGAGTGAAGTGGCCCCAGGTTCAAATCCTGCCTCCACCATCTGCAGAAACAATCTGGGCAAATTAACCCAAGCCTTGATATCCGCATCTGTAAAATGGGGACAGTAACAGTACCTTTCTCTTAGAGTATATGGGGGGATGAAGTGAGATGATATACATAAGGCATTTAGCACCCACTAAATGTTCTTCAGTATTAGCCGCATGCTGTATGCACAGTGCATGGACAGGGGAAGAATTGGGAAGGGCTTCTGAGTTTGGGGAGGGGGGGCTGTCAGGTGCTAGAATGCTCTACTCCCAGTCCAGGCACTGGTTACACATGGTTGTATTTACTTTGTGGAAAATTCATTAAGCTGTACATTCATGACTTAGTTTCCGTAGGTACTTGAATAAAACGCTTACACACAACAACAGAATGCCTAAGAACTCAGTTGAAAATTGTTGGACCTTCGGCCACATAACCCACCTCCTCACCTTCCCCGAAACTCTGTACGTACGAACGTCTGGTGTGAGCAGGAGCTATCCAGTGGGCGGTGCATGCAAAGACCGTCTGCTCCATCCCGTTTGACACTGAATGGAATCATGTGGAATGGGAACAGCAGGACAGTCAGCCAGGAGAGCCAGAACCAGCCCAACCCAAGAAATGAGGGCCTCCAGGGACTTCTCAGAAACGTTGGGCGAAGCTGGCCCCTGGCATAAAATGAGGTTTGAGACAAACTCTAACTAGACCTTAAGAGATGGGTTCACTGCATCTGAGGCCAGAGACACCATAGACAAGCGCTGAGCTTTGCCACATCCCCGCACCCTGGAACAGGACTGGGGCAGAGCAGCTCCCCCAGACACGTGTGGGGTTGGCAGGGGGAAAAGAGTGGCCTGCTCTCCCAGCACAGAGCACAGACCCAGACTCCAGGTAGACCCCAGGTTAAATACTATTTCTGCAATTTACTACATAGACGACCTTGGGCAAGTCCCTATCACCTTCAGGCCTCAGTCTTCCCATCTGTAAAATGGAGAATGACAATACGTACTGTGCAGGCGAGAATCACCCAAAGCATCTGGCGGGCAGGAGGTACAAAGGCAAAGGGAGCTATTATCATTGAACTCAATTAGATCTGGCAGAAGACAGCTCCGTGGGAGTATGGCAAGGCTGGAGCCTGTCAAAACTGCTTTGCTCTTTTCCTGTATTTCGGGCAGAAATGTCCACAAGCTAAAGTACAGGTGACCTTGACGTTAATAGTTCAAGAAGAGTAGCAGCGTTGCGGTTCTCTCGAAGAAGTTGGCTGTGGCAAAGGGGACGGAGTAACCCGGGGCCAGGCATTGCAGGAGCTGGAGCGCACCAGGGTGTATAATGGAAACACGGATATAATTAAGAGGCGGTTCATTTGCAATAATTATGCACTGGTTGGTTAATTCTTTCAAGATGCTAAACAGCCCTTCCCTGGAGCTACAGTAATTGACTCTGTCAACGGCATTGCACACTGCCGTCTAGAGACTTCTGCTTGGACAACCTGCTGACTCATTTTAACACACGCACACACGCTTACTTTCTTTGCTCATTAACAGACAGGTCTGAGCAGAAGTGCCGGGGTGCAGGTTCCACCTGGCAGGAGGGGGAAGGAAGAAAGGTCTGGGGAAAAGCTGGGCAGGGAAGAAGTGCTGTCCTCGGGGAGAGCAGCAGAGAGAGAAAGAGGAAGCAAGATGAGCTCCCGTGCTGAGCTCAGACTGGATTCAGACGTGCTTTCACGGCTTACCAGTTATGTGTCCTCCAACAGGTCCTTCCAGCTCTTGGAGCCTCAACGCTTCTTCTGTGAAATGGGCATAATGTCCTTCACTTCGAATGGGTTGTTGCAAGGATTGGAAATGACATAATGGCGCTGTGAGGGTGTTTAATAAACACTGGCTACTTTGCGGGCACAGGGACATAGGCTGAGCAGCGATGATGTATCTGGGACAAAATCAGCAAAGTTTGCAGCTGGTCCGGGAGAACCAGCTGGGCCTTTCCCTGCTGCACTGGGACTCTGCTAGGTGACCTTAGGCAAGGTCCTTAACCTCCTTCATCTCTCTTTGCCTCAGTTTCTTCTTTTGAAGATTAAAGTAATAATACTACCCTGGGAGGGTTGCCTGAGGATTAAACACGACAGTCCCTGACACAGATGCTCAGGAAATGGTGGCTCCGTGACTCAGTCTACCTTCGAGTTTGGCTCTCCTGAAAGCCTGCCCTCCAGACACCACTGGGCAGGCAGCTGCTGACCGGGGGTTTCAGCAGGTGATTCCCCGACGAGCCCAACCTACCTTGAATTTTTTTAAATAACTCCATTGATCGCCCTTTCTGGTTCCACCCCAGACTTCTCCCAAACTGGTTCAACTTGTCTTAGACGACAGAGAGGGGAGCAGAGCCTCAGTCAGGATGAGCCCCCCACATCTAGTGGGAGGAGGGGGAGATATCCCCCAGAGACCCCAGCCGGGCCCCTGGATGACAGCCAAGGTGATGGGAAAGTTCCCTCACCATCCATGCTGACATTGGCTCCCCTTCCTCAGACTACCCCTCACAGTGGAGACAGGGCTGCTGTAACGGTGCCCGTCCCCATCCCACTTCCTGCGCCAGGAGTTGGAGGTAAGGCCAGGAATCAGCCTCCAGACATATCACAGTGAGTATTAATAGCCTCCCAGCCCAGCCTCCTCTCTTGACTCCTACCCCTCCAGGCCACCATTGCCAAAGTCATCTTTCTACAACACAAGTTTCACCATCTCATCCATCCACTCACAAACACCCAGTAGCTCCCAATGACCTTCGGAGTAAAGCCCACAACCAAGCACAGCTCACAAGGTCCTTCGCGTGATCTCTGCCGACCCCCTTGGAGTCACTGACACCACCCCCTGTCCTAACACCGCTCCCCAGACCTGCTGCACCAATCGCTCTGCAAGCACACTGTGCTCTTCCATGCCTCAGGCATGTGCACCTGCTCCTCGCCCTTCCTGCAAACCCACCCTCCTTCTCCATCTGGAAAATTCCCACTCATCCCTTAATACCTAACTGACATCATCTCCTCGTATGACTCTCCTACCCCTCCCCAGTGTTAGCTACTCCCTCTGCATTTCCATTATGCTTTGTGAATCTTCATTCATTCTTTCTCTATTTATTTACTGAGCCCCTGCCGTGTGCCAGCCACCGAGTTAGACCCTGAAGTCAGAGAACAAAAAAGATCAGCCCCTGTGCCACAAAGTCACGATCTAGTTGCTGGAGGAGTCTAGCAGAAAAGACAGGTATACCAAGAAGTCATCAGGGTGCGTGGTGATGATGGAGACAGGCAGGGCCCTGGGAAAGCCTGGGAGGAGGCTGTTGGGTCCTGGGTTCGGGCTTTCTGTCTGTGGGTGTCCAAGAGGGAGTCCATCAGGCCCCCGGATAGAGGAGTCTTTGCATATATTTTTCTGGCACTTACCAGGATGCTCACCAGCCAGAAAGAGAGGGACCTCAGTGCTGCTTTGACTTGCCTGTTTTCCTTTCCAGCACAGCTGCTGCTTCCTGTCCCCTGCCACTCCACGGTTACGCCAGATGGCCACCTCTGTGCCCCATGCAGCAGAAAGGGAGAAAGCCTCCTCCTCAACTCACTATTGAACAAGCCACTGAAGCTTCAGGGGGCAGTCTTGAACCCTAAGTATCCCAAAACAGACCCTTCAGCTGGTACCTCTAACTTCTCTCTACCAAAGAGACTCTCGGGCCAGCTGGGAAGCAGAAGCCATTGGTCACCCACCAACAGCCATTTCTTCTTCCTCCTTGGTGAATGAAGGTTGATTTTGTTCAGGTAGCAATGTGCCCAACACCAAGGGAGATGTGATACCAGTGTAAGCCCATCACAGTAGCCCTTTTCCACTTTGCCAGTGAATGGGCCATGCTGCTTCTAGCCAATGAGCTGTAAAGGGAGGTCTGTAAGAGGTTTCTGGGAGAGACTGCTCCCCTGATAAAAGGGAGAGTCACAGGAGGAGAAAGGCTTTGGTTGCCCTTCTTACCTTTCCTCCTTGGATCACAATCACAGGCAGATGTGATGCCTGGAGCTGTAGCAGCCATTCTGTGACCATGAAACAATAAGCCTAAGGATGAAAATCCACCCCACCGAGAGAGGTAGAGCTGAAGTATAGAAGCACACCGGATCCTTGGTGGCATCACTGAGTTGCAAACCACAGGACCATCTATCCTAGGAAATAATGGCTGGTTTATGATTTCAGCTACTGTTGGTTGGATTTTCTCCTACTTTGAGCTGAAAGCCATACATCTAAGTCTCCATTTATCCGTCTATATTCATGGATCTCCTTTTCCATCTGTATAACCATTGATCCATCATTTCACAGACTAGAATACCAGATCCTTGAGAAGGGATTTTTTTTTTTTTTTTTTTTTTGTCTATTGTGTGCCTCATGCTAGGACAGTGCCTGGTACACAGGAGGCACTCAGTAAGCGTTGAATGAATGGGTGAATCTCTGGATCCATGCCCGATCACCAGTCTCCAGCCACATGCATTTGGAAAACCAACACCATGAGCTCATCTGCTCATGGAAGCCCTACAACAAACAGCACTGCCACTTACTGAATGCTGGTCATGTGCCAGGAATATGCTAACCGTTTACACGAACCATCTCTTTGAACCCTCATGATGATACTAGGCGGTAGATTCTGTTGTTACCTTCATTCCACAGAGAGGGAAACTGATACTCAAAGAGGACAGGTGACATACCCAAAGGCATCCAGCTGGAAGAGCTGGGATTCAAACCCAGGCTGTTCACTCCAAACCCTGTGCACTGAATCACCATGCTACATGGCCTGCTAAGTCAGTGACATCCGCAAGCCCCTTGGGGCAGCTGAGCCACAGAGTCAAGGGGAGGCACAGAAGGGTGGAGGTCCAGAGGTGAGGAAGGAGTGTGCCTTACTCCAAAAGAGTAGAGTCACTGGAAGGAGGTGGTGGTCAATATCATTAATTCAAAGACAGCTGGGCATTAATGGGAAACAATGAGATCTTGAGGTGTGGGAAAAACAGAGAGAGAACTCTGGTAAAGACCCCCCAGCGTAGACTCTGGGGTGGGCTCCATGCTCCTTAGCCACTGACTCCCTCTACACAGGCCTGGCCTGCCCAGGCATCTTCGGGGTTAGAGAGTCCCATGGCTTCTATGACATAGCCATTCTACCCTCCTCTGGCCGGGTTTTCATTAATTTGCAGTTAAATCATGGTCAGGGGAGAAAGGTGAGGAGGTCCAGGGTCTTACTCACAACGGCGTGGAGCAGACAGACACAGACAGTAGAGGGGTGAAAGCTCTGTCATACACGTCTCCATCCTGTGGATGAGTCTGTTGAGCCAACCCAGGCACAAAGCTTGAGTTAAATAAACAATGTTACCAGTATTTTTAAAACTGACTTGGCGACGTCATGCGTGGCATGTCATAGGGATGGCTCATCACAGCCTGGGCGGCATCTGAACAAGATTGGATTTCTCGACCCAAATTTTCAAACCAATTAGATTTATGTCGTGGAATCCGATAAACAGACCGAAGTTTACACTCTGATAAACTTGGAGTCACTACAAATAATGACCCCCGCACACGTGTCTCCTTGGCATGCCGAGCTTGCGGACCTCTGAATTATTTAACAAGAGAAGAGTTGGTACGATGTGTCTTGGTGTCCCTGGGAAACAGTTAGCTGGAGGTTTTCTGAGGCCAATGGCAAGGTCTAACTCAGTTTCAAAGGAAGAGCAGAAATGCCGCTTCTCTGCCCCGACCGCTCTTCCCAGACATTCCTCAACACAAACAGCTACTCCCGGGCCCCACCGGCTCCTTCTATGTGTCCTCAAGGTGCTTCCACAAACAAGGGAGGCTTCCACATCACAGTTCCCATGGCTTCGATTTACTCTTCCCTTTGACATGCATTCAAGCAAGAAAGGCATTAGGTTCAATGGGAGTCCCAGCAGCCCGCTTTCCAGCTGGGATCCCTCACTCGCTTTTCCTCTGTGGGTTTCACCTCCCACTGCGGGGAGCTCCGTTCTGGGCTGTCAAGAACACTCGCTAGCCCCGGATGGAGCCATGCGTCATCAGACATACTACACCCCACTCTAGCCACAGCCCCCCTAATTCTATTCCTGTTGACAGGTACCTTCTAGAAGAGAGAAAGCCTCTTCCAAGGACGGAGGGAGAGAAGGGAACTAAAGTGCGTATCTATCAGGAGGTCCCACTGGCAGACATCCTCATTTAATAATCCTAATAAAACGAGATGGAGACAGAATCATTCCTCCTTCATAGACACAGAAATTGAGGCTCTGAGGAGGGAATTTTTTTACCTGGGTTATAAGCCTGGGTTTGCATTCTGTCTAACACCTGAACTCATTCTCTTTCTCATTCGCCATGACTATGAGCTGAGCACTTTGCCCTTGGCATGTCCTTCTGGGATTAACAGAACACAGATAAGAATCTTAACTGGGAATTTAACACTGACCTGGCAGGTGTAACACTACTAGTGGCCGAATAAATGAGTCCAGGCACCAGAGGAAAATGATCATATTAGCATTTTGTATTGAATACCACTATTTTATCAGAAAGCGTATGAAATTAATAAAACTATTTTAAATCGCTGCAATGAATCATCCAATATATTTTGAATACATATATTTATAATCACTACAAAATGTTAAGCCCTACAAGGAGCATATAAAATATAAGTGGTACACATTACATACATAATACAAATTACTAGCAGGTAAAATTTAATAAGGCATGACCAACATAACAAATTCAACATTGAATAAAAATAAAAAGAATTTTAAATAACTGGGAAATTTTTAAATAAAAATTATTTGATTCAAAGTGCAATCATTAAAAATTAAAGTGTGTATAATGATGTCACATTGAATCCCAAGCATTTTATTGTGAACATTTTTCCAGCTACTAAAAAATGCTTGTGGGGCGCTTGGGTGGCTCAGTTGGCTAAGCATCTGACACTTGATTTCAGCTCAGATCATGACCTCAGGGTTGTGAGATCGAGCCCGCATCAGGCTCTGCACTAGGCATGGAGTCTGCTTGAGATTCTCTCTCTCTCTCTCCCTCTCCCTCTGCCCGCCCCCACCTTCTCACCCTCTTCAAAAAACAAAAAAAAAAAACTTGGAAAAAGAAATTTAAAAAAAATGTTTGTGCCCACATACAAGTCAGAGGAATGGAGAGAAGAGAGTTAGCTAACCCAAATATTCTCCTTTGACAGACTTATATTCAAATAACTTTAAGATCTCTTGGAATAAGTTATTTCTTCCCAGAGAGTGAAATTTTTATTGATAGGAGCCTGGGGTTTTTGTCAAGGAAATTGCTACCAATTCATGTTCTTTCATTTTGTCAATATGGTCACAGAATCACACACGTCACCTGTGGCCGTGTTACCTGCATTAGTTTCAAGACTGTCATATGCACATCCCACTTCCATGGAGAATTTTTATTAGTATTATCTTTGCAACACAAGCTTTGCCTTGTCAAATATAATTCTGTTCTTTCTCTTGAGGATAACGGAGATGAGAAAGATGCTTTCTAAATGATCTTTTGTTCAATTAGAATTTATAATGCAGCAAAAAATTCTCTTGGAATGTCTCAAGATGTAAATGATTCAGCTTTCAGACTTCTTAAAATACCACAATAACAGTATTACATTTTTAAAAAACGGTATTTTGGTACTTAAAAATAGCATAGTATACTGGAATACAAAAAAAATTTTTTTTTTTACTGCAATCATTAGCCCAGTTGCTAGGAAACCTGTGAACAAGCCTAAAGCTAGGGTATAGGTAGGTAAAAGGGTGCTTCTACAAGCAAAATAAGAAAAACCAGAATTAATTTTAGCAACCACAGGTAATAAAGAATGCAAGATGATAAGATGATACTCAATTGTCTTAGGGGTTTGTATTTCTTTAGAACACGTTCTTAATTCCATCCTTCACTGAGTAAGTATGCAAATACGAATCATTAGAAATAATTAGATGTGCCTGTTATTTTTTTAAATATTCATTTATTTATTTGAGAGAGAGAGCAGGCACATGAGCAGGGAGAGGGGCAGAGGGAGAGGGAGAACTTCAAGCAGACTCCTCACTAAGTGGGGAGTCCAACTCGGGGCCAGATCCCAAGACCCTGAGATCATGACCTGAGCCGAAACCAGGAGTCGGCCACTCAAACGACTGAACCACGGGGTGCTCCATGTGCTTGTTATTCTTTTAAATACCATCCTTATTTTCAAACAGCACACTGATGTTTTCACTTTCCATGGTTAAATAAAAACTCTATGGTTGGGTCTATCCCCACAGTAAAGGCCCCATGGATCAAGGAAGAGCAACCTGCCCTGCACTTTTGAAGGGCTAGCTGTGGGCATCCTGACCAATAACATAGGACAAGTAAGAGAGGAGCCAGTTCTTGACAAAGAGAGAAAAGCTGAAAGTGTTTTTAAAGACTGATCATTGGGGTTCTGCCCATTGGGTTTTTTAAAGATTTTTTTATTTGAGAGAGAGAGAGAGCACAAACAGGGAGAGTGGCAGACAGAGGGCGAGGGAGAAGCAGGCTCCCCACTGAGCAAAGAGCCCAATGCGGGACTCGATCTCAGGATCCTGAGATCATGACCTGAGCTAAAGGCAGACACTTCACCGACTGAGCCAGCCAGGCACCCCTGGAGTTCTGCTCATGGTTGAGCAAGCTCCTATTGGAGCTATTAGACTGGTCCCCCCACAAATAGCAACTACAAACTCAGGGGGCAGAGGTCAGCTGTAGCTACAGGAAGGCACTGGAAATTCAAGCGAAGCAGGCAGATTCTAGGGAGGAGGCGACATGTGGAAGAAAGGAAGGGCAACAGGTCGGTTCCTGGCATTTTATGTCTCTCAGCCTGAGATCAGGCCACAGTCAGAGCTGCACAGACAACTAACACTCTGATTAAAACCCCACAATCTTTCTGGCCTGAACAACCAGAAGACAGAATTCAGAACAGCCACAGCCACTGGAAGGTGAAGGGTAGAAGGAAATTCAGAAAGGAAGAGATGCAGAGGGAAGGCGCCAAATTCTGGACATAACCTTTGCACAAATCTCCACCTAACCACTGAATTATATGGGGAAAATGCCAAGCAGCCCAGATACTGTTAAAAAGAACAACAACAACAACGATAAGACAAACCAAACAAAAAACCTGAACTGAGATATTAGCTGCCACTCAGGAGACAGATTTGCAGTTTTAGTTCAACCAAGTTAATGGCCTGCTTTAAAAAAATATCAACTTTCTGGGCACCTGGGTGGCTCAGTTGGTGAAGCATCTGCCTTCGGCTCAGGTTATGATCTCAAGGTCCCGGGATCGAGCCCCTCGTCAGGCTCCCTGCTCAGTGGAGAGTCTGCTTCTCCCTCTGCCTCTGCCCACCGCTCGTGTTCTCTCTCTCTCTCTCTCTCTCTCCCTCTCTCTCAAATAAGTAAATAAAATCTTTTTTAAAAAATAACATTCTTTGGAAAAGTAGAAGAGTCTAAATTCCATGATGTAATATTCACAACGTCCATGATATAAACCAAAATTACTCATCATACAAGGAAATAGGAAAATGTATTCTCAAGAACTACTGTTATTGTTTGAAGATGTAAAGGAAAATATGCTCATGACAATAAAAAGGTAAGAAATCTCAGCAGGACCCAGAGCAATCTACACTTTCAATGCCATCCCGATCAAAATACCAATGACATTTTTCAAAGAACTGGAACAAACAGCCCTTAAATTTGTGTGGAACCAGAAAAGGCCCCGAATCACCAAGGAACTGTTGAAAAGGAAAAACAAAGCTTGGGGCATCACATTGCTGGATTTCAAGCTATACTACAAAGCTGTGATCACAAAGACAGCATGGTACTGGCACAAAAACAGACACATAGACCAATGGAACAGAACAGAGACCCCAGAAATGGACCCTCGGCTCTTTGGGCATCTAATCTTTGACAAAACAGGAAAAAACATCCAGTGGAAAAAAGACAGTCTCTTCAATAAATGGTGCTGGGAGAATTGGACAGCTACATGCAAGAATGAAAATTGACCACTCTCTCACACCATACACAAAGATAAACTCCAAATGGATGAAAGACCTTGATGTGAGACAGGAATCCATCAAAATCCTAGAGGAGAACATAGGCAGCAACCTTATGACATTGGCCACAGCAACTTTTTTCATGACACATCTCCAAAGGCAAGAGGAACAAAAGAAAAATGAACTTGTGGGACTTCATCAAGATAAAAAGCTTCTGCACAGCCAAGGAAACAGTCAAAAAAACTAAGAGGCAGCCCACGAAATGGGAGAAGATATTTGCGAGTGACACTACAGATAAAAGACTGGTATCCAAGATCTACAAAGAACTTCTCAAACTCAACACATGAGAAACAAATAAACAAATCATAAAATGGGCAGAAGATATGAACAAACACTTTTCTAATGAAGACATACAAATGGCTAACAGACACATGAAAAAATGTTCAAAATCATTAGCCATCAAGGAAATTCAAATCAAAACCACACTGAGATACCACCTTTCGCCAGTTAGAATGGCAAAAATTGACAAGGCAGGAAACAACAATTGTTGGAGAGGATGTGGAGAAAGGGGATCCCTCTTACATTGTTGGTGGGAATGCAAATTGGTACAGCTACTCTGGAAAACAGTGTGGAGGTCCCTTAAAAAGTTAAAAATTGAGCTACCCTATGATCCAGCAATTGCACTACTGGGTATTTACCCCAAAGATACAGACGTAGTGATGAGAAGGGCCTTATGCACCCCAATGTTCATAGCAGCATTGTCCACAATAGCTAAATTGTGGAAGGAGCTGAGATGCCCTTCAACAGATGACTGGATTAAGAAGATGTGGTCCATATATACAATGCAATATTACTCAGCCATCAAAAAGAATGATTTCTCAACATTTCCTGCAACATGGATGGGACTGGAGGAGATAACGCTAAGCGAAATAAGTCAAGCAAACCATTATCATATGGTTTCACTCATTTCTGGAACATAAGAAGTAGGAAGATCAGTGGGAGAAGAAAGGGAAGAAGAAAGGGGGGGTAAACAGAAGGGGGAATAAACCATGAGAGACTATGGACTCTGGGAAACAAACTGAAGGCTTCAGAGGGGAGGGGGGTGGGGGAATGGGATAGGCTGGTGATGGGTAGAAAGGAGTGCACGTATTGCATGGTGCACTGGGTGTTATATGCAAGTAATGAATCATGGAACTTTACAACAAAAACTAGAGATGTACTGTATGGTGACTAACATAATAAAAAAAATTAAATTAAAAAAATAAAATAAAATACAAAAAAAGAAATCTCAGCAGGAAAAGAAAAAATGCAAAAAAAAGAAATTATAGAACTAAAAAATACAGTATATGAAATAAAAAATGCAATGGACAAGTTTAACAGCAGAAGGGAAATAACAGTTTACTTTGAAGATGGGTCAAGAGAAATGATCCAATCTGAAGAACAGAGAAAAAAATGATTTCTAAAAAAAAAAAAAAAAATCAACAGAACCTCCAAAACTTTCAGAACAATGTAAAAAGGTCTAAGATCATTCAGGCAGCAAAGGGTCAAAAAACCTGGAGCCCAGAGCATGGACCTCAAAGCCCTGTGGGCACAATGCCTAAGATGTTATCCATGCATCTACAGAAAGGAAATACCTGATTCAAGAAATATTAGGAAAAAGGAAACATTAAGTTTTGGCAATTCATTGAATAAAAACATGCAAAAGAAAGAGAAATCTCAAAACTGACCCTAAAGTTGTGAGACTATGAAAACCATGAATTAAAATGAGGAACTATGACTACATTTAAGAAATGCTCAACTTTGCTTATAATAAGGGAAATACAAATTAAAACTACACTTCCTTGGGGGAGCCTGGGTGGCTCAGTCGGTTAAACATCTGACCTTGGCTCAGATCACCATCTCGGAATCGGAATCTCGGAATCGGAATCGTAGGATGGAGCTCCACATCAGGCTCCCCACTCAGCTTCCCCTCTCCCTCCCTCTCTACCTCTCCCCCCTCTCTATCAAATGCCTCCCTCCTCTGCCTCTCAAATGAATAAATAAAATCTTTTAAAAAAAGGCAAAAACAAAACACCCAAACTACACCCACACTCCCCTATTGAATCCCCTATCGTTTCAAAAGCTTAACACCAAATTCTGCTGGCAAGTCCATGGGCAAATAGGTACTTCGTATATCACTAGTGGCATCTATAATGGTACAATCCCTAAGGGAGGAACTTGGACAATATCTAACAAAATTACACTTGCATTTACTCTTTGACCCACCAATCCCAATTCCTAATTTGATCCCCCCAATTCCTTCATTTCTTCACACAGGAAAATCAGCTAATAAATGTTAACTGAATGATAAACTTAGAAGACTGTAACTACCAATGTTAGAATTGATTCAGGCCAGGATCTTGAGTAGATGCTAAAACCACTGAGGAAAGGCCTTTGGGAACAGAATAGTCATATGGCCTCAACTGTTAATTAGAAAAGGAAAAAAGTACCTTTGCAGGGAGCAGACACGACCTCAGCGCTCAAATGCAGCATTACCAATAATGGATCGTGACTGACATTCTGCGCCTCCCGGTGTGACACAGCAGGAAGTAAAACCCATTCCCTGGCCGGAAAGGCTTATCTTAAATCTAATCATAAAGAAATAATCAGACAAATCCAAGTCATTAGACATTCTAAAAGACAACTGGCTGGTTCTTCAAAAATGCCAATGTCATGAGAGACAGAAAGAACAACGGCTAGGGGAGGAGGATGTGGGGAACATTCTAGATTAAAAAAACCCTAAGAGACACGACAACTAAATGCAATCTGGGATCCTTGACTGGATACCTGATCAAAAAAGAAAATGAAAAAACAAAACAAAACAAAACAGCTTCAAAGGACAGTAATGAGATAATTGAGAAAATCTGAATATAAACTCTAGAGAAAATTGTAACATCCCTTATTAAATTGTTGAGCATGATAATGGTATTGTGCCTATATAGGAGAATACCCTTGTTCTTAGGGGATACTGACTGCAGTATTTGGAGGTGAGGGGCCATAATGTCTGCACTCTACTTTCAAATAGTTTGGGAAAAAATGAAAAACATGGCAAAAATGTCAAATTGCCAAAAATTGGTGAATCTAAATGAAAGGTATAAAGAGGGTTATTATACTGTTCTTTTGCCTTTCCTATAGATTTGGAACATGTCAAAATTAAAGTTGGGGAAAATGATGAATTGGGCCTGAAAACCCCATTATGTTTGTGGATAAAGGGAGCTCTCTTTTATCAATAGGTGTGACACGCTTACAATAACAACAGGTAAATTGTTAATGGCTCTGTTGTGAAAAACTGTTTACTCAGCAGCATGAGTGGAAAATGCCTGTTAGTTTATTTGGAGGATTGGAGAAGCAGGAAAGAAAACAATGTTTGACCAAGTTATGCAGATGAATAAAACTCCAGCGGTCCCTACTCAGACAGAAAGTAAAACACTAGATCTTACGGCTGTTTGATTTCTGGGAAGCCACTTGGCAGAACTTTTCGAAGCCTGTGTCTGTGATTATCTGTAACCACCCTGGTTCCTGAAGCATAGATGGCACATCCAAAGCTTGTGAAAGATGGCACAGCTGTCATCTGTGTCTTTAAGACACGCTAAAAGACCAAGGCACAGAACAGAGAGCATAGTTTGCTGACATTTGTATATACAGATACGTGGTGTATGCACAACGAATTACCAAGAAAGAGCTAGAAGAAACAGTAACCTTTTTCTAGGGAGGGAAACCTAGTTGCTTAAGTCTTGGGCTTATGTTTTATCCTTTTGTTCTATTTTAATTTTTTCCATGTGAGTGTTTTAACTACTCCAAAATTTTTTTTATTAATGATAAGGAAGGGATGGGAGAATGGATGGATATGGATGGATGGATGGATGGATGAATAATGGATGGATATGGATGGATGGATGGATGGATGAATAATGGATGGATGGATGGCTGGTTAGATGGATGGATGGTGGATGGATGGCTGGCTGGGTGGGTGGATGTATAGATGGATGGTTGGTTGGTAGGTAGACAGAAAGATGAGTTTATGCATAACTCCCGTTCCAAATATTTGTTCCACGCTGCTTCCCCTTTTCCACACCACAATTGCAATGAAGGGCTGTTCCCAGGTTAATCTCTGATTTGAGGATTGCTGGTTCTATGCCCTTTTGGGGTCTTTAGCTTATGAGACACAACTTCTCTCAGCTCTGCATCTCCCCTGATTCCAGGGGCTCCCCCCCAGCCTCCTACAGCCCTGAGACATTTCTTCTTGCCCTCTGCTGTTACAGCCCTAGCTAAAAGGACTTCATCTGTCAAATTCTAACACCCATCCACTTTATCAGCAAGGACAGAACAGAATTGCAGCAAATCTTGTGGACAGGAATTACTCAACCTCTAGCACAGGGAAGAATTCTATTCACACCCCTGGGAAGCCTTCTGATGAGTTGCCAAGGCCCCATGCCTCCCTAGGGACTGCTTGGTGACATCCTGTTCTCTGTCTTTGTGGTAATGTGCTTTTTACAGCAATTTCTCTCACATCAAACAGCCTCCAGGATCTCATCTCTCTGGCCTCTGCATGGGCAATATTTCTGGCTGCTTTCATTTCTAGCAGAGGGCAAGAAGGACTGTGCAAAGGGCAGAGACACCTCATTTCTGCTGCCTGACACTGCCAGGGTTGTGGAAATGATGAAAAATCAACTCCAAGTGGACAATACCACTTGGAGGGCTGAATTGATCAATAAACCCGCTACTACCTCCATCAGGGGCCATGAACTTACAAGAGTTTGCATAGAAACAGCAAGGGCCGCCATGCCTCAATCTTTTAGAAATGAAGAAGCAGTATTGAGGGTCCTGCTCTTGCCCACCCAGATCCCACTTACTAAGCATGTGCTCATCCCCACCTCCTGTGGGTATGTAGGGATTGGCTTCTATTGGCTCCTACCTGTCCCCTTCTCCAGCAAGTTGCCTTCTTCCACAAGAGACCCCCAACTTCTACCCCAGGAGGCAGCCCAGGAACAAGAGGCTGACAGGGTTACAAAGGCTAGTCCCTTGCCTCAAGGTGGGACTACCTGTACTTAATTCACAGGTGCAATTCACACTCCAGAACCCCACCCACCTACCCGCCAATGGAATCACGCAGAAGCTCAACTCCAGCAGAGACCATAGCCTTATTCAGCTCTTCCCCTGTTTCATCCTGCCTCTTTCACTCCCTTTATCATGAGAACATGCCCTCAGTACACCATAGGTGCTTCAATGCCCTGCAGGCTCTGTCTTCAGACGGCCCCACTAAGGGACAGCATTTTCCTCTCGCTGCCAGAATCATTACTATCTTTTGAGTTCCCACTATGCACCTGACACCCTGCAAAAGTTTAAGAACATTATCACAAGAATCCTGTGGTGTGGGGACAATTATTGACTCCATTTTACAGATGAGGACACAAAGGTGAAGGAGGTGAACCCACTTGCCCAAAACCGTACTGCCCATGCTGGTAGAGCCAACCCAACTCTTAGAGCCGGGAAGGGGCTAGAGACCCCGGCTACTCATTTCACATACAGAGAAACTGAAAGAATAGGACAGAATGTTTGACAGCCTCAGACCAGATATTCAGATGTCCATTACAGTGCTCTTTTCATCACATCACACTTTTCAGTCAGAATTGTATCTTTAGGCACAAAACAAAACACACACACACACACACACACACACACACACACACATCAGACTGGATCTTTCAAACAACCCAAGACAAATACAGACAGTCCGTAGTCTCCTTAATCCCCAAACATAGATTCTACAAACCTGGATCCTGGGGCATGTCACACATTTTAATAACCACCAATTAATATTGCCCCTCATGGAGAGCAGGACAGCAATGCTCTGATTTTTAGGGAAGCCCAAGAGTTGGCATTCTTGGGAGGACATCCCACCTTTCAGGTAAGCGGAGCGAGAGCCATAAGTGTGATCAGGGGATTACAGGCTTCCCCTATTCCAGCATCCCCAACTGTCCCCTACCCCAATTCCCACTAGCATCAATATTTTGCTGAAAACATCAGATTGCTTAGTGGATGCCAGGAACTACACCAAGTGCTTTCCCTGCATCATCCTTTCTCATCCTTATGAACACCTGTGTGGTGGATACTACCCTTTATAGGTCAGAAAACCAAAGCTCAGAAAAATCAAGCAACTGCCCAGGTCCACTCATCTAGAAGATTCCAGCACCATATCCTAATTCTGATGCCTGGTCTTGCCTAGGTCTGCACAATCCCTTTGCAGCTGACCTCAAGGCATGTTCTAACAAAATGGCCCCAGGAAGCAAAAGAGATGGAGAGAGCAGATGGCACCATTGTGTCCATGCAGAAATGTGAAACCCAACCAAAACTCTCAGCCTGAGAATTATGTCTCTTTGCAATCCTGTGGTAGAAATATAGAGTGGGGAATAAACAGAGCCGAGGCTGTTCGCAAACCTGTCTGCTATTTCCATACAAAGAGAAAGAGATGGAAGGGAGCAAGGCTATATTTATTATTTTTTCCCTTTTTCTGGAAGGTCATTGGTGGATGCTTCTGCCCTTGCTGGCGATATAGTGTTCCTTTAATTATCAGTTTGGGGCTGAGACCAGAAACCTATTTTCTTCCACTATTGTCACAAGGAAATGAAAGGCATTAGCCTCCCAAGTGGCTCATTTGGGGACACAGGTGGTCACAGATATGCTGCCTGTGCGGGAGAGTGGGCTGTGTGTTGTGATCAAGCCTGCTCCAGTGACTATCCAAGCTCAGATTGTATTACTCTCCTGCCTGTTACTATCACAGAACACAGTGCCAGCACCTTGAGCCAGCTTTGTACTTCTCCTTACCTTCCCTTGGGATCTCATGCCCCTTCAGAAAACATGATAGAAGGAGACCAATGGGGGGATTGCTTTTTCAACCTCTGACCCTCAGCTCAGCTCCTGAGACTATTCCAAGGTCTTGCCAGCGTGACCCGGATGTCCTGAGCCCCCAGGCTAGCCATTGTGGGCAGGAGTCTAGACATTCAACTCAGGAGTATGTGGGCTTTCCCTTACCCCACATCACCCCCAGAAACTTTCAGTGGCTTGCCACTGCTTTCTTGAAAAGGGCCACACTCATGAGGCCCCCATTTTAAGCAGCTGTGCTCTAGACTCTAGAGGCACAGAGGTGGCCATAAAGAGAGTAGAGCTGAGGGTTCATACACCAGGTTTAGAATCTTAGCTGTGTGGCCTTCAGCAAGTCTCTTCATGAGCTGCTCTGTTCCTGTAGTAGTTATCTATTGCTGCATTTCAAAATTACTCCAAAAGTTAGATGCTAAAAACAACACATTTGTCATCTCACACTTTTGGTGGGGCAGGGATCCAGGTGTGGCTTCCCTGTCTCCTCTACTCAGGATCTGTCACAGGCTGCGTCCAGGTGTCAGCCTGGGCTGTGGTCTTACCTGAAGGTTCAGCTGGGGAGGGATCCATGTCAAAGCTCGCTCTTGTGGTCAGGGCAGCATCCAGTTCCTCCGAGCCGTTGGACTGACAGCTAGCAGTTGACAGCTAGCAGGAGGTGTCCTCAGTTCCTTGCCACATGGGTCTCTCCTTCTTCCTTCATCAGAACAACCCCATGAGAAGAGCCAGAAAGAAAGTGCCAGAAGAGTGTGCCATTTACATGATTAGGTTATAAACAAAATCCATCTTTATAACCTAGTCACAGAAGTGATATCTCTTACCTTCTGCTACATTCCGTTTATTAGAAGCAGGTTACAAGGTCCAGCCCACATTCAAGGGAAGAGGCATAAACACCAGAGGACGGGGATCATTGGGGGCCATGTCAGAAACCACCTACCCCACTTTCCTTCTCCCTAAAATGGAGAGGATACAGGGTTGTTACAAGATTGAATGATAGGATGTATACAAAATGCTTAACACTTTAGCATGTAACACTGGCAGCCTGATAGGTTATAAGTATTCAATATAGGTTTCTGACTTCTTTAGACCAATATTTCTTACTTCTTTTCATTGTCCCCCAGCCCAAGGATACTGCTGGGCAGTTTCTTCTTAATCAGCTGAGACTCTCCTCATGAAAATTAAACATGACAGATAGACTATATACGGTTGAGTTCTGGAGGACCATAAATCACTGTAAAATCTAAGATTTTTCACTAACCACCAGAACTAATTTTTCTCCCTGTTGGTAATATCACCCATATGACAAATGCATGCTCTAGATTTATATCTCTGTTCTCCTGTCTCCCTATAACCACAGATGTGTGCACGTGTGTGCATACAAGCACACACATGCACAAACACACACACAATCTATGCACCGGCCACATAGGACACTGCTTTCCCCCAATGCAGCACGTGTTCTTCTATACCTGTGCTTCTGCTCACCTGCTTCTCCACCTAAGAACTACACCCTGGTGCCTCTTATTCACCTTATTAACTCCTGGTCACCTGTAAAGGTTCAGTGGAAGTATCCATGGGATAGGCAGCCTCTAGGATGGCCTTCAGAGATCCCACTTCCTGATATTCACATCCTTCTGTAATTCCCTTCCCTTGAGTGGAGGCTAGACCCACTGCCTCACTTCTAACAAATAGAATACAGCAAAGATGATGGGATGTTACTTTCAAAATTAGGTTTTACAAAAAGACTGGCTTCCATCTTGCTCATTCTGCCTTGCCCTTGCTAGCTCACTTGCTCCACTGGAAGCCAGCTGCCATGGTGTGAGATGTCCCATGGAGAGGCTCACGTGACAAGGAATTGAAGGTGGGCTCAGTCCTATAACCCACAAGGACTAAGTCCTGCTCATAACCATGTGAGTGAGCGTGGAAGCAGATTCTTCCCCAGTCGGGCGTTCAGATGAGATCTCCAGGCTTGACAGTAGCCTTGTCTGAGATGAGGCAGGGGCACTCAGCTAAGCCCTGATTTCTGACCCACAGAATCTGTGAGATAAGAAACGTTTGCTATTTGAAGCCACTACATCTCATCATTTGTTACCCAGCAACACATAATTAATACAATCTGCTCCTCCTTTAGGAAGACTTGGCTGACACTACGATTTAGCCACAAACACACACAGGCAAGCACACATTCATTTAAACACACATACTCACGCATGCAAACCCACACAGGTGTTCCTACTCCCACTTTCTCACACATATACTCTCTTGTCCCCATGAATGCCTGTGTACCCACCCACACTTTCTCACAGACACACGGTCACACATCCATGCCTACTCACATTTCCTCACAACCATAAATGCCTACTCACACTTTCCCTCATCCACACACACTCACATACACTCTCACACATGAGTACTCACATACCATGGGTAAGAGGAATCCCTTCTCTGTAATGACTTGACCTTAGAATTTACCACACTTTCTTGTCCCCGTGTTTTTACTTCCCAATCTCCCCCACTGTGAGCCCTTGAGGTCAGGGACTGTGTCCTTGTCTGCCTATCTTTAGAGTCTGACACCTATAGGTATCAATACATTTTCAACAATTTAATGTTAGTCATCAGTCCCTTTTGAAAGTGAGGATCAATGACTCATTCTGCTTCTTGAGTTGGCTGTTGTCTTTATAAGTCTTTTTCCACCAGCTTGCTTCCATCGATGGCAGGAAATTACTTACCCTCTTTCCTGGAATACAGCCTGCAGATTTACTGATAGAGTTTAATGAGACAAAGACAAGAAACATTCTCCAAGCCCCTGCTGTGTGCCTAAAACATTAGGAAAGGAAAAGACATAGTATTCTTGAAAAGGGCATCAACCTTGTTGACATTAGAGACAGTGCCAGGTGGTTTATGATGGTGTGACAAAGTGAAGAGTTCAGACAGCAATGTGGCAAGAGCAGGAAGTGTGATGGTGTGAGTTTCAAGATCCCCCAGTCCAACTGCTTGAGCTGGGAACCAGCCCTGCCATTGGACAGCATGGTGCCTTGGGATAAGCTACTTCACCTCTCTGTGCCTGTTCCTTTCCCTATAAAATGTAAATAACTGTACTGTATGCCTCACAGCGTTTTTGTAAGAATTTTTTTCAATGATTTATTTATTTATTTATTTGAGAGAGAGAGAATGTGCGGGTGGGGGACATAGGGAGAGAATCCCCAAGCAGACTCCCCACTGAGCAGAGAGCTCCATGCGTGGCTCAATCTCACAACCCATGAGATCATGAGCCAAAGCCAAGAGTTGGAGGCTTAACTGACTGAGCCACCCAGGTGCCCCACTTTTGTAAGAATTTTGTAAGAATATATGACACCTGATACAGGAGTCAATAAACAGTAATTATCATTTATTCTTATCATCATTATTAAGTTCAGAAAAGGGAGAGATAAGAATGGGTAGGAGTAAGCAGAGAGGCTTCTTGGAAGAGGTGGAACCAAAGCAGAAATAACTGATGGACGGGATCAATTAAGCAAAAACCACTGAGGACATAACTCTGGCAGAAGAAACTGCACAAACTGAAAGGAGGAATAACCATTGGGTTGCTGGCATCCATGACAAGAGGGGACTTCACAAGAGACATGAATGATGGAGCTTGAGCGTTACTCTTGCAAAACAGCCCTGGGATGGGCAAAGAAAGCTGAAGCCCAGTCACAGGGACTGCATTTCTGTCTCTCGGTGGGTGAGAGCGGGAGCTGGGTCTGCCATGTTCTGTGGGGAGTCACTGTGCACAGCTAAAGCGACAGAAGATAAGATCATGGGTGATCCCACAGGTGACCACCCCTAGTCCAGTGAAATTAAGCCTATTAATCAAGACTATCCTCAACCCAGAACATTGACTTGATCAGTGTTCACCTTAGGTAAACAGGTCTGTGTGCACATGGAGACATGTCCAGAGATAGTCACTGCAGCCTTGATTACAGGTGAAAACAAATGGAAAGGAGTACTATACAACAGTATAAAAGGATGAGGAAAGGAAAACAGTATGGAGACTCCCCAGCAAATTAAACACAGAACTACCCTATGATCCAGCAATTGCACTTCTAAATATATACCCCTAAGGGGTGAAAGCAGGAACTTGAAGAGAGATTTGTACACCCATGTTCATCGCAGCATTAGACACAAAGGCCAAAAGGGAGAAGCAACTCAACCCATTCTCAACTGGAATATACAATATTCCATTGTGTGTGTGTCTGTGTGTGTGTGTGCTCATAGTGTGTATATATATATGTGTGTGTGTGTGTGCATAGTACATATATATACTGTGTGTGTGTGCATAGTACATGTATATACCATGTGTGTGTGTGCATCGTACATATATATACTGTGTGTGCATTTTACACATACTTATGTGTGTGTGCATGGTACATATATATACTATATGTGTGTGCATAGTAGATATATATGTGTGTGCATAGTACATATATACCATATGTGTGTGCATAGTACATGTACATACTGTGTGTGTGCATAGTACATGTATATACTATGTGTGTGTGTGCATAGTACATATATATGTGTGTGTGCATAGTACATATATATGTGTGTGCATAGTACATACATATACTTTGTGTGTGTGCATTTTACATATATATACTCTGTGTATATGTGTGTGTGTGTGTGTGTGTGTATATATATATATATATATATATATAATGGAATATTATTCAGCTAAAAGAGAATGAAATTCAGACACATGCCCCAATACAAATGAACCCTGAGGACATTATGCTAAGGGAAATAAGTCAGACACAAAGGAACAAGTAGTATATGACTCCATTTATATAAGGTACCTACAGAAGTCAAATTCATGGAGACAGAGAGTTGAATGGTGGTGGCCAGGGGCTGAGAGGAGGCGGGGTTGGGAATTATTGTTTACTGGGCATAAAGTTTCAGTTTAGGGAAATAAGAAAGTTCTGGAGATGGATGGTGGTAATGGTTATGGAACAATGTGAATATAATATCACCGAACTGTATAATTAAAAATGGTTAAAATGGGACTTAGTATGAAAACAAATAAAAATAATTTAAAAAATAAAAGTGGTTGAAGTGGTAAATTTTATTTTATATATATTTTACCACCACAACACAAAAAAGAATGTGCTGGATCTGTGTGCATTAATATGTAAATGTATTTTAAAAAGGAAAGCACGGAGCACTGGGTGTTATACGCAAACAATGAATCATGGAACACTACATCAAAAACTAATGATGTTCTGTACGGTGACTAACATAACATAATAGTAAAAAAAAAAAAAGGAAGGCAGAAAAAAATAGGTACAGTGTATGATACTACTGTTATAACACACACACACACACACACACACACACACACACACACAGGGCTAGAGGGCCTGGAAACAAATGCCCTTATCTGACAACAGGCATTATCTTGGGGAAAGGGACTAATCTGATGGGCACGGGGCCTGCTGAGCCAAGCGCTCAGGCTTTCAAGCCACACTGTCTACATCCAAAGTCCTCTGAGTGACCTTCACCTCTCTGTGCCCCTTGTTTCTTCGTCTGTAAAAAGGAAATAGTAATAGACCCATCTGTGAGTTGCTAGGATTGTTAAATAAATTAAAACCTATAAAGCCCTTAAAATAGTGCCAGGCCCATAATCCCTTAATACAAATTAGCTTATTAATATTATTATTATTAGCCTGAGTGCTGAATAGCAGGAAGAATAAGAAAGCTGTTTCAGGAGACGGGGTTTGCTTGGAAGAGGGGCAGGTAGCGTAGGTCCCCAAATGCCAGGCTTGCCTGGTGTCATGCCAGGATATCACCAGCAACCCCAAGGGGGTTGTTCCTCCGAGACAGGAAGCCGAGGCAGGCACTACACTGTGATCGCCTCCCCAGCCCATATCCCGGTGCAACAGCGGAGATCCCAGATCCCACGTTTGTGGTCTTTCTCTCCAACCTAATTATTTATTCTCACATTGCTGTCACTTCGTTCCCTCTTCAAGACCCACTCACTAATGGTGCTTAATTGTGTTTACCTTGCCTTTCCTCAGCCCCTTATCTGCCAGGCCCCCTGCTTCCCTGACTATTTCAACAAACCTGATGAATCCAGATGAACTCAGTCACTCTCCCAAGCACTGGACCCGGAAAGAGAGCCCAAAATGGAGCTAAACCAACATAATTAGGATGCAGGTGGAATGAAGACGGCTTCGCGTGTGCGCTCTGTTCCCAGCCAGCAGTGTCACCTGGGGTGTGACTCTCCATTCCTTCTGGCTCAGTCTTATCTCCAACATGGGAACGTGTCACCAGCCCTGCTTACCGTACGACGATGAGGGAAGTCGGTGAAAGCGTCGAAAAGAGCCGTAAAAGCCTCATGCGGTCTCAGAGGCTGTTCTGCAGGTGTGGTGGCAAAGCGACGGGGCTCTGGTCTCAGACCCCGGCTTCACACCCTGGCTCAGTGCCCTGCAAGCCATGTCTGTCACCTTGCTGGGGTCTTCGCCCTTCCAGGCATGATAGTAGTGCCTGCCTCCCAGAGCTGTCATTCCCCTGAAGGACCTACAACTAGCCGCCGCCCTGGGCAAGCACCCCATAACTAGGACAGCTATCGTTCCTGCTAATTTCAATACCAGCAAACCAGTGGTTCACACGACAGACACAGTAGCTTGTGGGGTGAGCTGGTTTTCCTTTCTGAGCTATTCCATGTACAGCTGTTCACTCACTAATGTACTTTGCGGGTAGGTGTCATGCCAGGATATCAACAGCATCAAAGCAGAGGCCACATGCCAAATATAGCCCATGCCATGAGGTTTCACAAAAACACTCTGATTTCAGGCTTCTCTTACAAAAACAGAGGCTCTGGCGGCCCGGGGCTGGATTCTCCCGCGGCAACAATTTTCCCCCAAGATGGACATGCCCTCTCCAGCTATCCATAGCTCCCTATCGTATCTCAGCCAGACCCTTCCCCACTCACAGTACCTGTCTTTCTCTGTGGTCATGTGGATTCACCACTCCCCTAATCACAGCAAGATATGCAGAAATGAGTCACAGGTGCCTCGTGTACCCGAGAAGCCTGGAAACCAGCCGGAGAAACACTCAGAAGTACACAGATGGTAACCGCACAGTATAGCAGGTGACCAGATTGATCAAAAGCAGCAAACAGACCAGGAGTCCAGGGGTCTCCTTGCAGGAGGGGACTTATTCAAGTGGACTTGTAAGGATGGACCAGATTGAGAGGGGAGAGTCCCGGATGAAGGAGTGACAAGGACAAAGGCCAGAAACAAGAATGTGGGGCCGAGTGCAGAGAACAGTTCTTGTTCAGTCAGCAGCCACATGCAAAAGATATGAGGGGGCCAAGGTTAGGGGGGGTGGCTTAGAACCACGTGGAGAACCATAAATGCTAAATGTTCAGACTGTCTTCAGAGGGCAATACAGCTGCAGTTTGGGGAGAGGGATGGGACCTCATCATGAGGAATCCATTTGATTCCAGGTGGGAGGGAATCAGGGAAGCAATTGCAATAATTCAGTAACAAGTTCATGGCCCAAACGTGTAGGGAGCTAGAGTTACAGAGAGGTAAGCCCCCAAATCCCAGGGAAGTCTTCAAAACCCAGACACCAAAAATCAGCCACCCATGAATGGGGATGTCTTCCTTACTGGCCGAAGGAGACATTGCCTCCTAGCCCTGACTCCTCAAGGGAATGAGCTTTCTAACTTTAAAGCACCCTGAAATCCAATTTTCTAGCTACCCCAAGCATTGAAGAAAACAGCTGGCCTGTTGGCAGGTGTGATGGTGATCATACCTGCACAAGCGTGCAGAAGACAGCTCTGGCCTACCCAGTTCCAGACACGAACCTTTCTATCAAACCTTCCTCAGGCCCCAGCTGGGCAGAGGGAAGATGCTTTCCACATAGTAACTGACATGCTTCTAGTCTGTAACCATAAAGCAGAGTCATATTTTCTCTGATACTCAAGGTTCACTGACCCTCAGTCATCACTTGCCCATACTGGCAGGAAGAGCAGTAATTTCCCGAGGGACCCCTCCACATTCTTTTCGTTTGTAATTGTGGTAAAATACACACAACGTAAAATGTACTGTCTTAGCCATTTGTAAGCGTACGGTGTTATAGTCACATTGCTGTGCAACCAATCTTCAGACGTCTTTGTACCTTGCAGCTCTGAAATTCTGTATCCATTAAACAACAACTCCCCGCATCCCCTGGTAACCACCACTCTGCTTTCTGTCTCTATGAATTTGACTGTTCTTGGGGACCTGACCTAACGGGATCTACAGTATTTGTCTTTTTGTGACTGGTTTGTTTCCCTTAGCATAATGTCCTCAGGGTTCATCCATATTGTAGCCTCTGTCATTTCGTTCCTTTTTTTTTTTTTTAAAGATTTTATTTATTTATTTGACAGAGATAGAGACAGCCAGCGAGAGAGGGAACACAAGCAGGGGGAGTGGGAGAGGAAGAAGCAGGCTCCTAGTGGAGGAGCCTGATGTGGGGCTCGATCCCGGAATGCCGGGATCACGCCCTGAGCCGAAGGCAGACGCTTAACCGCTGTGCCACCCAGGCGCCCCCATTTCGTTCCTTTTTAAGGCTGGATAGTACCCATTGCATGGATATACTACTACATTCTGTCCATCCATTCATCAGTGGACACTTGGAATGTGATTGATGGACATTTGGGTTCTTTCCATCTTGCAGCTATTATGAATAAGGCTGCTGTAAATATGGGTGTTCTATTATCTTTTCCAGACCTTGCTTTCAAGTTCTTTGGGCATATACCCAGAAGTACAGTTGCTGGATCATATGATAATTCTTTGTTTAATTTTTTGAGGATTCATCATACTGTTTTCCGTAGTGGCTGCACCATTTTATATTCCCACGAACGGTGCACAAGGGTTCCAATCGCTCCGCGTCCTTGCCAACACTTGACATTTTCTGCTTTTTGGCAGTACCCATCCTAATGGGTGTGAGGTGATATCTCATTGTGATTTGGATTTGCATTTCCCTTGTGATGAGTGATGTTGAGCATCTTTTCATGTGTTCGTTGGCCATTTGTATATCTTCTTTGGAGAAAGTTCTTTGCTCATTTTTAAATTAGGCTGTCCTTTTGTTGTTGAGTTGTAGGAGTTCTTTACATAGATATTAACCGTTTATATTTTCTGTCATTCCATAGGTTGCCTGACCCCAACACATCCTTAAGGACCACCATCCCCAAGTTGTTTATATGGATCCTTAAATCATACCTATTTCCAGGGGCACCTGAGGGGCTCAGTCGGTTGAGCGTCTACCTTCAGCTAAGGTCACGATCCCAGGGTCCCGGGATGGAGTCCCACACTAGGCTCCCTGCTCAGCAGGGAGTCTGCTTCTTCCTCTGCCCCTGACCCCTGCTCGTGCTTTCTTTCTCTCAAATAAATAAATACATAATCTAAAAAAAAAAAAATCATACCTATTTCCAAAGTTGCTCTTTCTGAACAGCTCCATCCTAGACCCAGCTCCCGACCTCATTCTCAGCTCTTCTCCCAGGACAACTGACAATGAGAGTGTCTATTCCCTTCATAAGATCTTACTCCTACCTACCATGACTTCGACTGACAATCACAAAATAATCCAAAGTCAAGATACTTCCCATAGGTGGAATGATTCAGGTTCGGATTTATTCCAGGGCAATTTATCATACATATATTCTTGAAATTGTATGTGTGAGTTTGGTGGTAGGGGGGAGTGAACTTTTTGTCAACAATTTTATAAAGTGTTGGAATTTTATGCTAAGTTTTGCACAAACAGCAGCATTAAGAAACTGCAACATTAAGAGTTTTCCAGAACCAGAAAGAAAAAAACTATTTATAACTCTGGACATAAACAGACTGATTCAGTAGCATTGATTTTTCCGAAAGTCCATAACTTGCAAAAGCTAACTAAATGTGAATGCTGACCACAGAGTAAATTAGTGTTGAAAGGTATTACTGGATCCCCATATTCACTGGGAAATATCTTGGGGATTAGGATAAAGAGATGTAAATAAAAATTGAAAAAAGGGGGAAACTGTTGTTAACCAGAGAAGTCGCACTATATTTCATAGTAATGTTCCTCTAAGTACGAAAAACTGCTGAGGAATAATTAGGTATAATAATCATATTGCTTATGTATAACTCCTATGTCAAAACCCACTGCCACATTTATGAATCTTAGGTAAGTTTTTTTCCACGAAGTATGATTATTCTCTTCAGTGTTTCCTCAAGTGCAGTATAGCTACGGCTGTGGTATGCAAGGTGATTTTATGCAGCCCACAAAAAATTATTTTATTTTAATTTAGTAACATTAGAGAATCTCGCATTGCATTTATATTTTGGCTATGTTTTCTGTTTATGCCAAGTGATTTTGATTTTCCATTTGCCACAGTGATGCAAAGTTTCTGTGTAAAAGAAATCTATTTAACCAAAAAGAGTAAGCTGGTTTAAAGAAAGGCTTTAAGTCAATAACAGCACGGGTATTGTACTACCAAAGGGATGAGGTAAATAGATACGACAAACAAAAAGACAGGAGGCAGAAAACTAAAGTTTGCGAAATATTCTCCTTAAATGAAAGGGAATTTTGATGGGATCTAAGATAACTTCTTGTGTGTTGTCTCCCTCTAATTGCGTTCTTTTAAAATAATTTCCCACCACTGCAGTACCTTAGCGTGGCAGGTTTCCATGCATATTTGTTGGGTAATTGAGCGAACAATCCATCAGTAGAAGAAACTTCCTGGAAGGCTGTCAATATCATTCCTGATTAATTCCATTCATGGGGGCAGTAACAAAAACATTTACAATACATTAAATATTTATTATATGCCAAGCACTTAGACAAATTTTTACATATGTCATCTCATTAAATCTCCAACACAAATTTATTCAGTAAGTATTTATCCTCCCCTTCTTACACAAGAGTAAGACAGAAATCTCTTGCCCAAGTGTATCAAGTGTGGTCTGAACCTTAAGGACATTTGTGGCTTATTTAACAAGACGCCTGTAGGTGGATGGTTCCAGGTTCCTTCAACAGCTCAGAGGTCAGGCATCTATATGATTCTCCTGACTTACCTCATGGTTGCAAGATGGCTGCCACAGGCCCACTCATCACATTCTCACATGAGTGCTCCAGGAAGGAGGCTATGGGGATTGACACCAGCCAGCTCTCCTCTCCAGAACACCTCACTCAAAGAGCAATCTCTTTTCCAGAAGCCCCTAGCACATTTCCCTGTGGATCTCACTGGCCAGAAGTGTGTCACATGGTAGCCCCTAGCTACAAGGGAAGCTGGGAAGAGGCCAGTATCTAGCACTGGGTTGTGGGCATCATGAGTCAGAGTGCATGTCTGTTAAAGACTAAGCTCTTCAAAGGGTGAGGTACCCTAGACATTAAAAAGAATAGAGAGGAGAGCTACATTCAAAACAATGTGAAGGGAAGGAAAAGTGGTCCCCAGCCTATGAAGTGGTCAGAGCTCCGAAGGCTGGGAAGAAAGAGTTTTGTGAATCTCTAAAGGCCGTGTTTCTCAATCCAAGCACAACTGACGTTTGGGGAAGGATAATCTTTTGTTTTGCGGGGGGCTGTCCTGTGACGTCGTGATGGTTAGCAGCATGCGTGGCATTGCCCCCAGCGGAGGACGAGTGTCCTAGGATGGTGCACTGGGATGCCCACCCTTGGTGAAGACACCTGTGTCCCAAACATGCGCAGAAACAAGGGTGTTCTCGCTGCCTTGGCGATTGTGGGGGAGATAGAAAACGCCATTAATGACTGGCACAGAATTTACCACCAGCCTGAAGTGCATGCCCAATTTTTATGGGCTAAGATTTATACCTACTGCAAAGAGACCCCTGAGAAGTCAAGGCAAGACATATGCCGAATTCCCTGGGCCAGCTGGGGGTATACCCCAACATCCCATGCGAATGACTCAATGTCCCTCTGACCACCCATCACAGGTCCCCTGTTTGTAAGGCCGGTCACATCAGTGCCTGGTTGTTCCGCCTGCCTGGGAGCCTGGCCCAAGCAGCTCTTCTCGTTCAGATGACATGGACCAGGCTCCCAAATTATGAATTCAGGTGTAAGCAGGACAACCGGACACGGGCCTATGTGAGGACAAGTCTCGGCTGGGAACGTTACACTACAGGATTATATTTATAATGATGTAATTTATTAATGTTCTGTGTGTGTTGGGTGCGAGATGAGAAGGGCGTTCTTCCTTTTTGTCAACCACTTGAAAGGTGCCGGAATCTTGTGCTGAATTTTGCAGGGAGCTGTGGCATTAGGAGTTTTCCAGGACAAGAAAGAGAAGACAGTTTATAACTCTGGACATAAACAGGCTAGCTCAGTAACATTGATTTTACAGGAAGTCTAGAACTTGCAAACGCTAAGTAAATATGAATGCTGAATGCAGAGTAAATTACTGTTGACAGGCATAATAATAATAATTATTACTATTGTATTATAATTATAATTATTATTATTACTGTAACTAATAATTAATGTAATTATTATGTGGAGACCTTCCTAGTCTCACCTGGGCATGTTAGGGTTCTTGGCTAGCCTAAGTGACATGCAACCCTATTATGCAGACCTGGTCATGAAGATTTTCAGGGTTCATGTTGGGGGCTGCTCTGCAGATCTCGGGGTTTCCCTTGGGTCTTCAGAAGAAGGTAGGAAGCTGTCAAGGCATCCAGAGGGAGCCTCCAAGCAGGCAGGGAGGCAGAGCCCAGGCAAGACCACCAGGGCCAGCTGCATGGCCGTACAACCTGTGGACCCCCCCATTCAGAAGGACCATGTACTTGGTTGAATGCCCTGCTGTTGGCGTCTTAAAATTCTTACTTTTTTTTTTTTTTTTTTAACAAGGGTCCTGCATTTTTATTTTGCACTGGACCCTGCAGATGACATAGCCAGTCCGGAAGACCTCCCGCCACAAGGGGCAAAGTCCTTTGAGTGGTCAGGTCTGGTTCACTGGCCTCCAGGTGAGGCCCAGCGTGTGGTCTGCAGAATCAGCTACGGAGAGCAAGGCAGGCGAGCACCTTGGCTTTTGAGGCAATTTCCTGCCTCTGCCACTCAGAGACCTTGGACCATTACTAACCTCTGTCCCTCGATTTCCTCATTTGCGTGAGAACGATGATCATGGTATGACCTCATAAGGGCTTCTGGAGGAATACATGGGATGGTACGTAAAATCGCATAGCCCCAGGCCTCTCTAATGCTAGGAATGCAGGAATCCATGACACCTCTTGGCATCACCACAGCTGCCAGATAAACACTTCACAAATATAATTTCACAAACTGCTGAAGGTACAGTTATCCTCATTTTGCATGAGGCATCTGAGAGACCCAGCAGATTAAAGGACTCACCCTCATCCTCAGAGCTAAGTGAGGGGCAGGGCCAGGGTTCATACCCAGGGCTACCAGGCTCAAAGCCAGTCATCTTTCCACCATGGCTCATTCCTTCTGGGCTCTTCTGGTCCTTGCCAACAAGTCCCATCCCTGGATCAGGCTGGTGGGTACAGAACAGGAACAGGAATCGCCAGGAGGTTTGCAGCCGGGGGCAAGTCTCAGCTGAGATGTGTCTCGAGAGTGTCTGTCCCAACCTGCAGCTGGGGCTCAGCTTCCCAGCCCTAGCCATCCACGGCAGAACCCGGTGTATCAGTTTACCAATTCCTCATACACACAAACCCGCTTGCACTGTTACCTTTATTGAAACGTTATCAGATTTGACTTTGCATGATAAAAATCAACATTTGCCAAGCACCAGTGAGGTGCCCAGCGTGGAGCTGGCCATCTGACAGAGTGGTCGGGGCTAGGAAACAAAGAAACAGCAGAGAGCTCATCTTCTTCCTCGAAATTCTGATTTAGTCCCTCATTCACTCATTCATTCATCTGTTCAGCTTATGCACTACAAATGTTATTGGACAATTCACAAAAAAAGATATGCAAAGGTCTATTAACCATACAAAAAGATGCTCAACCTCACTTATAATAAGAAAAATGCAAAATAAAACCACACCGGTAACCCACCTCTCCCTATCAGATTGGCTAAAGTCCAAAGATTTGAAAACGTGCGGTTTTAACTAAGTTTGGGGGAAAGCAGCTCTCTTGAACATTGTAGGTGATGATGCGAAATGTGATAACCCTATGAGGGACATTGACGATATCCACAAAATTATGTTATGACTTACGCTTTGATTTCAGAATCTATCCTAAACATACAGTAGCAAAAGTAGGAGAAGACATACACACTGCAGCCCTACTTGCAGGAACAAAAAACCAGAAGCAACCCAATGTTCACCAAAAGGAGAACGCTAAATAAAATGTGGTACCGCAGCACAACAGAATTCTACACAGCAGTGAAAGAGAACGAGGAGTATGTCCATACCACTGCACAGCGGTCTCTAGAATCTATGGTTAAGTGAAAGCAGCAAGAGAAAGACCATGTATAAAATGCTATTAACCTAAGAAAAGGACACAAATACATATGCATTTGGTTATATGTTTATGGTTGATAATACATACATTTGATCTTATTTTTTTAAGATTTTATTTATGTATTTGAGAGAGAGAGAGCACTCACGCACAAGCCGGGGGGCAGGGAGGGGTAGAGGGAGAGGGAAAAGCAGACTCCCCGCTGAGCAGGGAGCCCCTGTCGTGGGGCTGGATCCCAGGACCCTGAGATCATGACCTGAGCCCAAGGCAGATGCTTAACCAACTGAGCCACCCAGGCACCCCTATTTGATCATATTTTGAAAAGACAAAAGGATAAGCCACAAACAGACTTTAAAGGTTATAATGGAAGGGTAGACTAGAGCAGAGGTGGCAGGACTAAATGACAGACCCAGGCTGGGGAACTGCATGAGTTTCGCACAGTGGCTGTAACAAATTACTATGAGTGTCGGGGCTTAAAACAACACAAATTTATTCTCTTACAGTTCTGGAGGTCAGAAGTCCAAAATGGGTGTCACTGGACTAAAGTCAAGGGACTAGCAGGGCTGTGTCTCTTCTGGAGGCACAGGGGAGACAGGCTCCTAAACGGCCAGCCTCCGGAGGCTGCCTGCATCCCTTGGCTGGCAGCCCCAACTCCATCATCAAGGCCAGCAATGTCGCAAGCACCCTCTCTCCTCTCTGAGCTCTGTGCACCTTATCTCATTTCCTCTCTGACTCTGACACTCTTGCTTCCCTCTTAGAAGGACCCCTATGATTCTATCGGGCCCACCTGTTTCATCAAGGTGATATCTGAAATTGCATAATCACTCATGTGGTTACATGAACATTGTCTCTCTCTCCCCAAGCCCTCTCTAGAATATGGGCTTTGTGTGGGCAGGGATGGGCCTGTCTTATTCAATTGTATATTCCCAATGTCTGGCAGATAGTAGACGATTGATTGATCAATTGATCAATAGATAGATATGCATACAGTAACTAATAATGATAACAAGTTACCCTCCAGAGTAATACCCAGGGTAAATATTTCCCACAACCCACAAAACCTTCAGCTTACACCCAAAATCAGTTGTTCTCCACCTGGCACAATTTTGCTCTCTGAGGCATTTTCGTCATTATTTTTGAGTGGTTTTTGTCACAATTTAGGGATGGGGGCCGCTGGCATCCAGTGGATAGAGACTAGGGGTGCTGCTAAAGCCCCCTACAGGGTACAGGAGCCCCTCACAACTAAGAATGATCCTGCCCCAAATGTCAATGTTGCCAGGTTGAGAAAACTTGCTTAGAAACACAACATTTTCAAATTGGAAGGAACATCTCATATCAAGTACAAGTTTCCTCATTTGACTATGAGGCACACTGAGGCCCAGGAAAGGAAGCAGCTTGTCCAAAGCTATGGAATAAGGAGGTGGTGGAGCAGAGCCGGGGGGCCACAGGCCCCCGCAGTAGGGAAATGAGAATGTACTCAAAGCTGCCGTACAGAGAAAATGAGGGCCTCTTAACCCCCCATAACAGACATAGCTCTGACTTGTTATCAAAGCCAGAGCCTGGCAGCAGGCAGCAGGGGCTGGCTGAGAACCGCCTCTAACCCTCGCACTTGGCACAATGTGCTGTGCTCGGCACTGAATGCCAAATCACAGCAATTAGCCGCATCGTGCCCACTAGCCGGCTTCACGCTGGGCTAGTGGCCCAGACTGCTAAGGAGACATGCCCTCTGCAGTTAGACGCCTTGGCAACCACAGGCAACGTTCTTGCTATCCCTGGAGCCAGGACCACGGGGCTCCGGCCGCGGGGTGTCTCCTACCGGCTACTGAATGGCCCGTGGGCCCCCAAACAAAGAAGGGCAGATGGAAGCTTTCCCCCTCGCTCTTCCTGCAGCTTTGGAGGGAGCACGCAGCCCTGCCCACCACCCTGCCGTCCTCCCTCACCCCTCGAGAGGTGCTCCCTTTGGCTTGAGTGAGGGAGGAACGAGGGATGAGAACTGGTCACTGCTTGAAGCATTTATCGAGCTGGAAGCAAGACCTTGTCCTAGGCCCCCAGAAAAAGCTGGGTATCTTGCATACTGATGGGTAACAGAATGGCTACCCACACTTGGGATCTTAAGAATTTTGTGGATTTTTTCATCAGAAACCAATTTCAGTGGACCGGTTGGGCTGAAAACATCTGTCACTCCCAGGTCCTCATGGTGACCAGTAACACATTTTGCATCTAGACTTGGAATTTCTGAGTCAACAATGGGAGCGTGCTCTGGCAGCTGAGACTAAAACAACCAATCATCCAAGATTCTGCCATTTGCAAAGCACTCCCACATCCTGAATCGTACTGAATCTTCACAACCATCCAGAAAGGGATGCAGAGCAGGGATTTTTAGCTGCATTTAACAGATGAGTGTCTGGGCTCAGAGGGCACCGTGACTTGCCCAGAGACACGGACCTGATTACTGGGAGAGCTGAAGTTCAAATTCAGGCCTTGTAAATTCTCCGTCTTCTCTCCAGCACACACATACTGGTGGAAATGTTGGTGGCCAATCAAAGTCCCGTCCTTTGGGTCACCCCTTTGCCCACTATGATGTCCCCATATCTTTTTAGCAAAGCCCTGGGGCTCCAAACAAGATCACTTTCTCCCAGCTTCTCTGTGCCCCATCTTCTGATTGGGCCTGGCCAAGTGGGAGCCTCAGCAAAATCAGAGGGAGGAGGGGAGTGGAGTTGCATCAGGCTGCCTGGCTGGGTCCTCAACAGGAGGGTCACTGGTCTACTCAGGACATTTCTCTCTGTCCCCCCAGTAGTCTCCCTCTGGATTCCAGTAACTTCTCCCTCCTCTAATCACTTCTGACCTAAGGGTAGTAATAACTGCTAATCAAAATACATGGTTTATCAAATGATGACAAAAAGCTAACAAGAAAAGGAAAGCAGGATAGAGAATGGAGAGGTCTAGAGTGGGGGTGGAGTTGTTGGAATTTGAAACTGGGAGACCAGGGAAGACTTCACCAAGAATGTGACATTTGAGTGAAGACCTAAATACAAGTGAATGATTGAGCCATGCAGATATCTTAGGGAAGAACTTTCCAGATGCCTGGTGTATTGGAGCAAGGGCAGCTGGAGCATATGCACAAGGGGCACGAGGGGATCGACCGACCCCCCGGAGGGACTGGATTTGGGGAATGCAGGCAGGACAGGAGCCAACAAGAATAGGGTGAGGGTGACGGTGGCTTAGCAGAGAGACCAAAAAAAGAACACAAGGGACATGCGACACGGGTACAGCGCCCACAACTCAGCCCTAAGCCCTTCAAGAAGTAATTGTTGAGGGGCGCCTGGGTGGCACAGCGGTTAGGCGTCTGCCTTCGGCTCAGGGCGTGATCCCGGCGTTCTGGGATCGAGCCCCACATCAGGCTCCTCCGCTATGGGCCTGCTTCTTCCTCTCCCACTCCCCCTGCTTGTGTTCCCTCTCTTGCTGGCTGTCTCTATCTCTGTCAAATAAATAAATAAAATCTTAAAAAAAAAAAAAAAAGAAGTAATTGTTGAGTGGGTTGAGCATACTTGGCCCTGGACAGCACTCTCCCAGAGCTGCCCATATCACTCACCCACGTTACTTCTCCGCCTTTCATTTATCATTATCTGTCATCCCATATGGATTCTTTACTTGTTTAATATTTAAAGTACATGAAACAGAGACCTTACCTGTCACAGCCAAAGCCATAGCCCCAAGGTCCAGTAGAAGACTTGGCACATAGCAGGTGCTCAATAAATGTTTGTTTAAAGATGAATGGGTACGTCGATGACCATGCAAACTACTCCTACGGGTGATGGCTAATTTTTTCTTCCTCCAGATTTTTCATTCCAGCCCGTATGAATGGAAATGCAACAACCACGGCTTTACCACTGAGAAGAAAGTATATCTTTTAAGCACTCGAGGTCCATGAATCAACAAAGCATTTGGCACACAGTAGGTGCTTAATAAATACACACAGACTTGACCAGGGATGTCACCTGGAAGCCCTAATTCAGCTCCAAACCCATCCCACAATTCCTGAACGCCGCAGAGTCCTATCTTAAATAAGAGTATTTACATTTTTGTTGCCTTCTCTGCCCGTCCTTCCCATGGAGACTCTGCCCCCATAAGTCAGAGGGACCCACATTGTGTGGAAGAGAATAGAAGCTATTTCCGCAGAAAGGAGAAATTGATAAGTTTCCTTTGGGTTTTTTTTTTTTCTTACTTCAAAAGGAAGCTCTTGAAAATAAATGGGAGGCCCCAAGGGGAAAAAGGCATAAAGTGTATGCCATAATAATGTTATGAAAAGAGAACAAAGAAATTACCAGAGACTGCCATCCTGGGGTGGCTGGAGGAGATTCAACTAGCCTGGGAGTCTGAGGGGAGCGGACCTAGAGGGAGCAAGAATAGGATTCCAGTCAGCATCAAGAGAGCCTGGGAAGGGGCGCCTGGGTGGCACAGTCATTAAGCGTCTGCCTTCGGCTCAGGGCGTGATCCCGGCATTATGGGATCGAGCCCCACATCAGGCTCCTCCGGTAGGAGCCTGCTTCTTCCTCTCCCACTCCCCCTGCTTGTGTTCCCTCTCTCGCTGGCTGTCTCTATCTCTGTTGAATAAATAAATAAAATCTTTAAAAAAGAGAGAGAGAGAGAGAGCCTGGGAGGACAAGTCTACCCCCACACACCACCCCCTGCCAGTGAAGTAACCTCCTGAGCTACGCAGAGCCAGGCAAGGGCCCCCCCTGGCAGTTGCTCCGAGGCCCCCAACGGTCCTGTGGAGAGCTACCTGAACTGCTGTGGGTCAGCCTTCTTGTCAACAGTCCAAGATACGTCTACACTCCACTCCCATCCAGCCCCCGTGATGGCCGGAAATCTGCCAGTAGTCTATGGGAACAAAAGTCCCAGCCCCTGGACCCATCTGAGCCTGGATAGTGAATGCCCAAGCCCAGGGCAAGGGTTACATGAGACCTTTACCTCCTTGAGCCTCTGTTTCCTCTCCAGGAAAGTGGAGAGGGTGATACGTGACCACCACAAGCCAACAGCTGGCAGATGGAGAACAGTGGGACTTTCCTCCCCTTCCAGTGCCCTCGGTAGTCTTGGTGCAGTGGGAGCTGGGGGGAGGGGCTGGAGGTGGGGAAGAAGTTGAGAGCCAGCCTGGCACAAAGCAGAGATGGCTCCCCCAGGAGCCTGCCTCCAAAGAGCTGGGAGAGTAAGCCAGGCCGTCTCTTCCAGAAGTGCTCTTCTTGAAGAAGAGACAATGGGATCAAGGCGACAAGCATTCGTTTACCGAGCCATCCAGTCATTCGTTCTACAAATATTTATTGAGCACTGCTTATGTGCCAAGGGCACTCTGTGAAACCCTGGGAATAAAGCTCTGAAGAAGCGAGCGTAGAGTTGAGTGAGGCAGACAAGTACTTAAAGATACTTAAAGATACGTATTTGACTATAGTTGTAAAAAGCACTGCAAAGGAAAACAACAGAGATTGCTATTATCAAGAACTAGGAAAGGTCTGAGATCGACCCTCCTTGCAGCTAGCGAGTTAGCCTGCCGTAGCTTTATGGATGCTGGCAGAAGACACAAGACCTCTGGGTCAGAGACGAGGGACAGTTTATTACCGAGAGCACAGCAGTAACCAGAGTATCAGCATTTCCCTGCTCCCGCTCCCCAAGGTCCAGTTCCCACACGACAGTGCAAAGACATGCAATAAGTCGCCTTACAGGATAGGACAGGATAGGAACTCTGAGCTTAGGAAACCCAAAGTGTATGTGTGTGTGTGTGTGTGTGTGTGTGTGTGTGTGTGTTAAATACATATAACGTAAAATTTACTATCTTAGCTATTTCTTTTTTAAATTTATTTATTTATTTTAGAGAGAGAGCAGGAGCAGGGGGGAGGGGCAGAGCAAGAGGGGGAGAGAGTTTCAAGTAGACTCCATGCTGAGCACAAAGGCCAATGCAAGGCTTAATCTCAGGACCCTGAGCTCATGACCTGAGCTGAAACCAAGAGCCGGATGCTGGACCAACTGCCCCACCCAGGCATCCCTATCTTAACCGTTTCTAAGTGTACAGTTCAGTAGCATTAAATATACTACTCATCGCCAGAGCTTTTCCTTCTTGCAAAACTGAAGCTCCATACCCATTAAACGACAGCTCCGCATTTGCCCTTCCCCCAGCCTCTGGCAACTCTCACTCTACTTTCTGTCTCTCTGAGTTCAACTACTCTAAAGACCTCCTCTAAGTGGAATCCTACAGTCTCTGTCCTTGTTGTGACTGGCTTGTTTCACTTGGCATCATGCCCTCAAGGTCATGCATGTTGTAGCCCGTGTCAGAATTCCCTCCTTTTTCCAGTCTGAGTGATATTTAGAAACCCAAATCTTTTATAACGGACAGTAAACATGCCTACCTTCTGCTCTAGAGAAAGATACTATCTCTATCTTCCAAGGCTATTCACTACACAAACGACCTCTAAACTATAGTCTGGAAGGAAGGCAGTTAGTGCCTCTGCTTGCGAGATATGCAGAAATGCAAGACACCCATGGAGAATTGTCTCCAACCAGCTATCCGACCAAAACAGGTTCAGCCCTCCACCCACTCATCGATGCTGGGTAGGGCCCAGCTATTAAATACAGTACTTCGAATGACAACGGTCTGGGCCCTCACCCAGCTCACAACCAGGCTTCAGTCAGACCTACAGACAGAAGCCCCCAGCACAGGGAGGTGGTCTATCGTCACTATTGAGGACACGGGGTTTTTCTCACCTACATTCGGCAAGTTCTCTCCTAGGAATTTTTTTAAAAATGCATCCACATGTCCACAAAAAGTCTCCCCCATGAATGTTCACAGCAGCTTTATTCAGGAAGCCGGTACCTGGAACAACCCAAGTGCCCGTCAACAGTGGAACAGAAAAACAACATGTGGTGTGTCAGTACAAGGGAACACTGCCCGGTGTGGAGTAGTAGGGGGTGAACCGCTGACACTTGCAACAACATGGACGCTGAACACCAAACTCGATCCTGCGCAGAGGCAGGCAGATGCGAGAGGGTCCACTCTGTAGGGCGCCATTCCCATGACATCCCAGAAGACACAAAGCTAATCTATGGTGAAAGAACTTGGGAGAGTGTTTGCCCCTGGGACGGCAGGGCTGGGGAAGGAGGGTTTGCCTGGAAGCCGGCAACTTGAAGGAACTTTCTGGGGTAATGGAGAGGTTCTATTCCTTGACAGGTGTGTGTTATTACACAGGTGCCCGCATTTGTCAAAACTGGTCAAACCATACACTTAAGATCGGCGCGTTTCACGGTATATCAAGTATATAGTAATTTGTTAAGTGGTTTTGGAAGAGTGTGGGCTTTGGGCTCAAGCAGACCAACCCCTAGACTTTCTAACCACGTGACCCGATGGAGTCTCTTTTGTGTTTAAGCCAGTTTGAGAAGACTCCTGGTGAAGCCCGGCTCTCCCGGTCGGTGCGGGGCCAGCACTTGCACAGCGCACGCCATGGCCCCAGTGCTTAGCAAATGGTGTCAGAGCCACCAACCCCTGGCTCTGAAGCGTTTTTAGGAGCGGACTTTGTTTCCACACATTAAGACCTTTCCTAAAGCAAATGAAGGGGTTTCTGTGGATGTTTCGATCTTCATTGCTTACTGAAAACTGTTTCCTTGTTTAAAAACAGGGCCATTTGGAGTCCCCAAAATCCCCCTAGCTCGGTTTATTCCTGCATCCCACACATGGTTATGGAGCCCTCTCGTGTGCCAGGTGTTTGAGAAAGAACAGGGAGTAAGACAGCCTGCACGGAGCGCCTGGATGGGTCAGTCAGTTAAGCGTCTGCCCTCGGCTCAGGTCATGATCTCAGGGTCCTGGGATCGAGCCCCGCATCAGGCTCCGTGCTCAGCAGGGAGTCTGCTTCTCCCTCTCCCTCTGCTCCTCCCCCTGCTCATGTGCTCGCACATGCTCTTTCTCTCTCTCTCTTTCAAATACATAAATAAGATCTATCTAAGAAAAAATAAGCCGGCCAGCAGTCCTGCCCCCATGGAGCTTGTGTTCTGATGGGAGAGATCATAAAAATGCAAGCTCGCCCCTGATAGGGGATCATTTCAGGTGCTAATCAGAGCTCTGAGTCGACAAGAAATGGAGGATGTGAGAGAATGCGGTAGAGGGTGGGGTTGGGGGGGTGTCGGGGGCAGCCTCTCTGAGGAGGAAACTTCTGAGATGAGAACTGTCGGGGAGAAGGAGCATCTGCTCAGAGAGCTGGCAGAAGAGCATGCCAGGTGGCTGGTGCCTAGGGAGGGGGGCCCTTGAGTCTTGGCCTTCTGAGATCCTCAAGGGGCAGGCTGGGATAAGGCAAAAGGGCTAGGGCCGGAGCTGCCAGTGGTGCTCTGCCACTCATTTGCTGTGCAAACCCCCCAAGTCTCTCACCCTCTCTGAGCCTCGTTTGATTATCTGAATCCTCAGAAAAGGTCTAACAACAACATCTCTAGGAGCCGTTCCAACTATGACGATCCAGGAGCGTTTGACAGGATACTTGCAAAGCACAGGCCACACTCTCTTAAGGATTTGAGTCCCCAAGGGCAGAAGATGGGGGGACAGAGTCCACCAAGGCAGTGCCCTCTGGGGTGGAGGGGTTAGAGCTGAGACTCGAAAGCTCTGGCAGCTTTGCTGCTCCAAAATGAAGATGTTCTCCTGTCTCCCATCCCTGTCTGCAGGAACAAAACAAGGTGGCAAAAACCCAGAGCGCTCCGTTTAGCTGTCAGCAGCCCTCCGACTGGCTGCAGCCTTGGAGATAAATGGTCCCGTCAGCTGCCGAGGAGGGTGAGCTCAGGATTTCAGATGAAAATGAAATAAGAGGGAATGCAGCCCAGAAGCAATGCAAAGTAACAACAAGGGTACTAAAATCTTCCACTGCAGCAAGATGGATGCTCAACGGGGCGCTGACCTCAGACGCAGGGACACGGGCAATGAGCTCATGCCCACAGGCTGGCTGGTGGGTCCTGTGCTTCCGGGATCCAGGCGCGGGCTAAGGGCACCTGGCCATGGCTGGTGTGAGACCACTGCTTCCTTGCCTCCCCCCACCCCATGCTCCCCTTGCTTCTGAAACCTCTTCCCCCTGCGTGTCTTTGGAGCTAACAGACCTGCGGGCCAGCTCACTTCAACCCTGTGCCAAGGAAAGAACCAGGAAGGAGATGGGCTACATCCCCAGAAAATGAGGCAACAACTCCAGCGAGAGAAAACAACGATAATGAACCCATCATCTACCGGCGCCTCCAGTCCGGCCAAAATTGAGATTCCTGGGTCATTCTGGCTGTGCTGCGATCCCAGCTTCGCGTTTCCTGGCTGCGTGATCCCGAGCGAGTTCCCGACCTGGGTCTCCACTCCCTTGCTCTCAGATGGGGGAAAATAGTACTGCCCGCAGACGGTGAGAAATATATGTAGAAATCTGAGAACGGTAGGCTCTCCATTGTTTTATATTCACACTAAATATATCTCTACATGTTCAGATAAGGCAAATAGCACCAGCCAAGTTCAAACACCCATGTGACTTCACTGATCCTAAGAATCTATGGACAGGATTCATAGCGAGCAGCTTCCTGACGTTCTCCTCCCCCCTCCCCAGCAAATCTTCAGCAATCATGGCCAGACTCCCTCTAAGCCTTGCTAAACATCTGCCAGGACAGAGTGCTCTGATGACCTGTCTCTCCTTTTAAAGAAAAAAAGCTGAAAGCAGGGGTTAAAATCTCAAATGCCTATGGGGGCCATGACGGTAAACTGGATGAGTAAAAGGAGCCCCCTTTTAGACATTAAGGAGTAGTGGGGACTGTGGCACACCAGAGAACCCAAGCTCCATCTAAAGGAAAAGTTGCTACCAGCTCTAGCCAATTTTTGCCAGGGAGGAAAATAAGGTTCAGAGTTGGCACATCTTCTACGTTTTCAAAGGATGCCAGAAATCCAGATTTTTATGTGAGATCTACTGATTTATAAATATTGGCACATAATTCATTATTTCTAAAACATGGAAGTCCTAGCAAGGTGCATCTGTTTGAATCCTGGGAGCTGAGGGGACAGAGCCCTCCCAGCTGTTCCTGACTAGCAGACAAGTGACCTCTCCCTACAGAAACCAGAACACGCTGCAGGCACTAAAGCAGCAAGGAACTCTAACCTATTCATTGATAAAGGCTTTGGACAAGAGCGAGGGAGAGTCCCCTGAGGGCTGGGGCGGTGAAGGAAAGCCAAAGAAGGAGGTGGGCTTTGAGACAGGGTTTGAGGAACCTGAGGACTAGGAAAAACTAAGGAACAAACCACAGTCCAGAGGAGGAATGGAGGAAGAGGGGAGTTAGAAGGAACTGGAAGCTCTGGCTCAGAGCTCTGTCCATTCAAGTGTGGACAAAATGTAAACCTTTCAGCACTGCCTCGAGGAGATTCTATTAGGAAGGCGAACATACGTGGCTCTGGGCTGATGACATTTGGAGATAGCACCGAGGACGCAAGGTCCTCCCAGCAGAAAGGACAGTGCACAGTTCTCTCGGTGTGGCCCTAACTGGGCGGGAAGTCCTCTACCTCATGCAGACTGCTCGCAGCACAAGGATCTGCTTATGTGCGGTCTCCCTCACTAGAATGTAAGCTCTTCTAGGGCTGGAAATGTGTCTTTTATATCCCAAGTGTTTGCTCAGTGCTTGGCTTATGGAAGGTTCTTAATGAAGGTGAGTCACATGATCCAATGAATGAAACCAAAGAACAAAAAGTAAGACATCAAAGAATAGGGTGTATGATCACAGCTCCAAAACAGAAGATTTCCCCAGGACAGGGAACATGAGCAAGAAAATCAATGCTCATTGCTCACAGCAGCCATAAAGATTTGGTGTGTGCACAGACGAACGCCTCACTTGGGGTACCCACAAAAGGACAGTGGCAACCCATAACGACCGGGGTCAGCGAGGACTAAAACTGTTACAAAGCTCCCAGGAAAGACAGATGATGCACAGTCCGTCAGAGCTCTACTGGGTGTCCTGGATGGTTCCGGAACTAGACTCAGGTACAACCTCTTCCCTGGAGAGATGGTACAGCCGAGAGGCTCAGGGCGCCACAGAGGGGACTTGTGTCCTTTCACACGCCTCGTCTAGCAGCACAACCTGAACCAGAACCCGGCTCCCCTGCCCGCCAGTCCGGAGCACCCCAGACTAGGAGCCGAGCTGGGAGGCACTCACTTAGGGTGCAGAATTTAAGGAGGCGCTAAAAATGTTCAACAATCAAATAATATCTTGATATAATATTGTTTTAAAAAATCAACATGTAGTGCAAAATAAACCCCTGATGAACAAAATACCAACTTTAAAAATAAAGACTTGAATACAGCTGCGCCCTTGCACTGCTCAACCTCACCCTCTCCGGGCCCGTGGTCCCAAGGGGACAACTGAGACCAGGGCGAACTGGTGACATGGAAACCTGGGGGCAGGTCGCTCCAGGCACAAGGACAGAGTTTGCTCAGGGTGTCCAAGGCACACAAAGGCAGAGTGCCTGGGGCAGAGTGACAGGAGGTGGCAGAGGTGGCCGGGAAGGCCCTCCATCCCCGCCCTGCCCCCACTCCCAGAACAGCACTCTTCCCATGGGGTGCGTACCCCTCAGACACCCAGGTACATCCCCTGCCAGGAGAGCCAAGGGAGAAAATCCCATCCGTCACCCCCTCTCCAGACTCCTCTCCTTACTGTCGCCAGTTGTCTTGCAAATCAAAGCCCTCTCATCTCAAGGGGGAGGATGGATTAAAAAAAAAAAAAGTTTGGACAGCTCTGGATAACCCTTCCTGTCATGGAAAAACAACCTGGAGCTTTATGACTTACTGACAGTTGGTTATGAATGGGAAGGAAACCATATGCTTAAACCCCTGACAGTAACGCCCTTTTAAGGTATTTCTTTGGGGCCAGTGAGGCCACATCCTTCTCCTGCCCCCATACTAATAGCAGCTTTCTGCCCCTGACAGGCTTGGGCTTTTAGATCTGATGGGCCTGGATTCAGATCCAGCTCCGTCATTGACTGTGCGTTCCTAGACCATCCGCCAGCTCACGTTTCTGCGGCCCGGTGGGCGTGCGAATGACATGATGTGGGCTGAGGGGCTGAGGCGAAGGGGTGTCCCCAGCCCAGCAGCAGCATGCCACTCACTTAAGGGATATCAGCCAGACCTCTCCGTGTTTCAAAAGAAAAAATGTCATGTGAAATCTCCCAATTTTTAAAGGTTGGCAACTAATTCACAATTTTTTAAAAAATTAATCCAGCCCAGCCAAAGAAAACAGTTCTTTGAGCCAGAGCCAGAATCCATTTTGTGCCTCTGACGCCTACAAACCGCCCAGCAACCTGCCTGGCACCTAGTAGGTGCTCAGCAAGCATCGATGGTTCATCTTTCCAGAAAACCTTCGCTGGCATCGTCAACGTGCCTTTCCACACAACAGCTTGGGAAGGAATGCTTCTCAGGAGGGAAATGAAGATATGAAGAGAAGAGCTGAAAATCTGGAAGGCTCTAAAGGGAGGGAGGAACTGCAAAGAGGGAATTCCTTAAAAGGACTTAAAAGAATTTTATTGGACATAGTTTAGCACAAGTCAGGGATAAGATCAGGCAGTAATTTAACTCCTGGGCACAGTGAGTCTGTGTATGTGGGTGGATGGGGGGGAGGGGGAGGAAAGGACTGTCCCTACTGATGGCCTCCACCCAGTCTCTCGGGGTCTCTGTCCACAGGTCACCCCAACATTTGACTCAGGCACATAGTGTTCTGATAGGCCCAACCCCCCGGGGACAGTACCCAGAGGTGCTCATAACGTCCAGCTGACCCTACACCCCAGTGGATCTCATTGATCATGTGGGCTTTGAAGTCAGACCCAGCTGGGATGAGCTTCAAGTCTTCAGCATCAATGGTTCTCAAAGTCCCAGACCAGGAGCATCAGAATGACCAGAGAACTTAGTAGAAGGGCTCCACTCCAAACCACTGAGACAGAAATCCGGGGAAGGGGGAGCACTTCTGTTCTGTATCTTCATCCTGTGCTCTTCAACAAGTCCAATGTCTCCCTGGGATGATCAAATCTACTCCTAAAGGATTGTCTTGAGTGTTCCTCTGTCACTTATTTCAGAAGCCTGGTCTGTCTGTGCCTGGCAGTGTGAAAGATGCTGGAGGGATAGCATATAGTCCCAGCCCTGATGGAGCTTGATGTCTAGTGGGGAGATGGACAATAAGCAAGGAAAATAAGGATACAGATGCCCATTTTCAGACGGGAGGGGAAAACAAGGACCTATCCACGGCATAGAGCCTTGTTTCTCAAAGTGTGCTCCGGGGACCACCTGACCGCCAAAGCACACACAGCTAGGAAGACCTCCTCTCCCACACACCCTCCCCAGCACCTCTCTCTGACGTCCCTGCCGTCCCTCAGACATGCCTCCCTCCACCTGGAAAGCTCTCTTACCAGATCTTCCTGTTCATGGCTGTGTAAATGTCCCCTCTTCAGAGGTCTACCGAAAGTGGTCTCTCCCCTCACTCTGTACCCCCCACCCTGCTCTGGCTTCTCCCTTGCCCCCCTCACATACTGCAGTCGTGCCTGTCAGCGGTTTTCCTGGTTCAGCCTCTCCCCGAGCAGAAGGTGAGTTCTTGGAGACAAATCCTTGTCTGCTGTGGTCACCCCGCGGCACCAGGAAGCCACTGCCGAATGGACGGACACTCGAACCCTATTTCTCTTCATCAAGTCCCAGAAAGCAAGGGCATTCACTCACGTGGGCATTCACCCTTAAGGAGAAGGTCTCAGGCCCCGCCCACAGTGGGGTTTCTTCCAGGCCCTTCTACGTTCTCTGATGGAGGGAGAAAGGGCGGTAGAGACTGGAAGGAAAAGAGGAAAGGCGGGTGTGAGGCAAGCGACCCTAAGGTGCCAACTCTGTGGTGGCGCCCGCCGCTCGGGCAGAGCCGTCCAACCCAACCCCCCCGCAAAAGTGCAACTCCTACCAATTTCGAAGCGCCACGTCGCACCCGACCGGCTGCCTGTGCACCACAGGGCGACGGACCCCCGGACCCCCGGACCCCCGGAACCTCAGGCCCCGGTGTCAGTGCCCCCTGTCGGTCGAGCGTGCGAGCGGCCGGTTTACGCAGACCCGGAGGGAAGGGCGCCTGGCGCGGCAGGTGCAGTCCCTAAGAAGTTGACGCCGCCCGGCGCGTGCCGTCCCCGGCCGGCAGCGGCGCGAGGGGCCCGAGGGCACCGTGCGCTCAGACCTCGCGGGAACAGCACACGAGAGGCGGCACGTGGCCCCCGCAAGGTTGAAGAGCGTGCGGCCCGGAGGCCGCGGAGCGTGGGGATTTCACATGGCACGTGTAGACCCGTGGGCCGTGGCGCCAGGGGTGGAGGGCCCGCGGGGCGCCGGAGCGGCGAGGGGAACGCACGTGACGAGGCGCGCGACCCCGGGGGTGGGGGTGGGGGGACGGACGGCCCCGGGGCAGCGAGGGCGGGGGAGCGCCGGGGCGGGTGGCGCGCGGAGGGGCGGCCGCGGCGAGGGGCGCGCGGTCCCGGGAGCGTTCGGGCAGGGCCGGGCGGAGCGCGGGCCACACGAGGCGCGAGGCCGGCCGGAACCGGGCCGCGGGGCGAGGCCGGCGCCGCGCTCTCCGCCGCGCGCCCGCTCTCCCCGCCCCGCGCTCAGTCCCCTCCCTCCGTCCCGCCTCCTGCCCCGCTCCCTCCCTCGGCGGCTGCGGCGCGGCGCTCCCGGCGCACTCGGAGCCCGGCGGGGACCGGGAGGCGGAGGCGGGGCGGCCCTGGGTCCGAGTGCGGGAGCTGAGCCGGGCCGGGGGCCCAAGTTTGCCCGCGGCTCCGGGAGGCGGCCCGGGCGGCTGCCAGCCAGCCCCTGCTCGCGCCCTCGCCCGGGACCCGCTGGCCGCCCGGGGGGACGGCAGCCGCGGCCGGGCCAACTCCGCCGCGGGGACGCCGTGACGGGAACTTGAGGTGGGAACTTTGCGCGCGGCAGCCTCGCCGGGCGCCGCCGAGCGGCCCCCCGCGCCTGCACACTCGGGATCCGGGGGCTGCACGTGGTGGTGACCCCGGGCTCCCCTGCACGGGCACCGAAAGCCGCAGGGCGGCGAGGCGGGGGCGACCGGGAACCCGGGAGCGGCTGCGGGCGGCGGCGTGGGGCGCGCTCGCCCCCGTCACGGTGCGGGTCCGGCTTCAGTTCTTCCCGAGCCGTCCCCGGGGTGCGAAGTGCTGGACGTGCTCCGCCGCAGTGACGGGGCGGGGGGCGCATCCTGGCTGTGGCGGAGGTTTCTGGATGGGGGCGGGGGGGTGTTGGGGGAGGTGGAAGAGGGGGCGCCGGTCTCTGGCTTATTCACTCCATCCTTGGGCACAGAATGGAGCATCTCCACCAGCGGGCTTTAGTTAAGTCATTCATTTACTCAAGTAGCTTTTATTGAGCGCCCACTGTGTGCTCGGCGCTGGGGATTCCAAGACAGCTGTGTTCACTGGAGGCTCTAGGATCTCATAGGAAAAGTGGGTGGTCGCCTCCTCTGCCTCAGGGGCTCCATGCCCGGGAGGGGCTCAGCCTGATGGACTGGAATCTTTGGTTAAGGAAGGAAAAGAGAGACGTTCGTTCATTCATAAATTGGACAAATATGGGTTGAGCACCTACTATGGGCAGCTCACCATGCCAGTGCCCAACAGGCATTATTTCATTCATTTAACAGTTGCTGAGGTGCTGAGCTAGGACGAGAACACTGAAGGAGAGGGATGGGATGGGATGAGCATCTTGCAGCTTAGAGAGAAGTAGGGATTAAGCCCCAGCCCGAGCCTTGAGGAGGCCCCAGCCTGCAGGGGTGACTGACTGCAGCAACCCCTATGTGTGTAGACAGAAACAAAATAGCCTTTCCTTGGTTCATGTAATGCAGTCATTCTCAAAGAGAGCGGGAAAGCTGGAATAGGTTCTGGGATAGAAAGAAAATGTCTTCAAAAAGCTCCTTAGGGGAGGCTGATCACAGAGAGCGGCTGTTGAGAAATAGTGATCTAACCTTACTGATGAATCAGGCTCCCACCAATAATGGTTTATTAAAGTTGTCTGTTCAGCAGGCATTATCTGAAGCACTTAAAGGCTGCCAGGCACCAAAGTCACCCAGAGGATGAGACAGACATGGAGACCTCCTTCACTGGTACCATGAGATAAGGGCAAGGGGAGGTGCCTTGAGGGAGCAGGGACTGCTCTGATCATTGGGCAGGGGGTGGAGGGGCACCTGCCTGGATGAATCTGAGCAGAGATTTCTTCACTAGGGTGTGTCCGATACCCACACACATGACTGCAGTCAGCATAGGGAGCAAGTCTCCAAGGAAAGTTTGGCCTTCTGGAGACCCAGCGCCAGTGCTGGAGCCAGGGGACGCTGTGGGCCATGTGGCCTGGGCCTGCGCTCTTTCTTGAGTAGATTTCCTGGATTCTCCCGGACCTGAGCTTCGCCCTGGTGTCCTCTGTCTCGGACCTCTACAGAGGCCCCCGCTGAATGGGGAGTGAGGGAAGGTGTGTCTGAAAGACAGGCTAGGATGGCCCCTGGGGATGGCCCTTATGGGTCATTCCCTAACTCAGCCCATTCCAGTGGAAAGATGTCTGTTGTGGGACACACTCCAAACCCATGGGGAGCTGTGAGTGGGCTGGAAACAAGGCAGCCTTGATCCCTGTCCCAAAGTTTGAGAACCCAGGCTGGGGGCACCCTGGAGCCTGGTCAGGACAGATGTGGGAGCCAGGCTCCAGTCCCACTGCCGCTTCGAATTCTCTGTATCAGACACACAGCTGGACCCTGGCAAGAGACTCGACTGATGGCCCCAGGGAATGTGAGAGCAGAGAAATGTGTCCTGGATGCAGGGCTAAGACAAACCAGAACGAATGAATTAATCGCTTGCACCCCTCAAAAGTGTCTTCACTGCGCTGTCCTCTCTCCACCTCCCCTTTCTGAATACATACATGATGAAGCGTCAGCGTTTGCCTTCTGGAAAGTTTTTCTGCTTCACATGCCTCCTCTAAGAAGGAGGGTCCAGGAATCCACTCTTGGTTGATTTATTAAACCCAGAAATGGAGTCCCTGGGTGGAAAATGGTGGCTGGAAGAGCCACCCTACATGGAATGAATAAAAAGGGAGAGGCAGGGAAGCCTAGCCTGCAAGCACTCCATCAGTGTTGGCCATCTTTATGACAGAGCAGGCAGTATGTGGTTAACAAAATCAGAGCACAAAGTAACGTGCCACAGACAGGATCTGCATTTTGCCTCAGATGTGTCCCTGCTCTGTGGTGCCTTCGCCTCACCCCTGCGCCTCCCCAGGCGGGCACGCACAACCGGGTTCCCCCTCATTCCTCCCTGGGCCGCCACGGCTTACCGCAGACACTGCAGCCTTAGCACTTACTAAGGAAAAAGAACGGACAGACTGCGCGTATGCAGGTGTCCCCTTCCGGCTGCCCAAGGTCCTCAGTGCTCCCCCAGCCGGTTCCTCCACTGATGCCTGCGCTCCCAGGTTTCTGGCTGTAAGGAAGCAAATAGAAAAGGACCCTTGGCTCCCACCCCAAAACACCTTCCGGTAGAAGGCAAATGTGCCCTTTGCTGTTATTTTGCCAGAAGCAGAATAAGGAGGCTCCAGAGGCCACTTGGTCTTTTTTATGGGGGCAGGGGGGAGACCCTGGTACATTTTCTTTTAGGGGGTAGGTGGCGATGGAGGGAAAAGCCCAGCTCCCAGCAAATAGCGTCACTATCACCAGGGTCTTGGGCCCCAGCTCTCAAGAAGCCAGACTGAGATCCATCTGGCATGGTTGCAGGGTGATGAGGATGGACAGCAGGTAGCTAGGAAAGACAGATTCTCCATGCAGGTGCCGCATCTCGAGGTGGTCCAGCATGCTGGGACCGGGGCCAGCCTACTGGCTGGATCCATTTTGATTAATGTTTTAATTGGGAATTAATGCAGCATGACCCGCCTCTGAGTCAGCCCAGCGAGGAGCCCTAACCCTGACAGATGAAGCCACGCTGGCAGGGCAAGGGCAGCGTGGGGAGATTTCAGAGTGAGGGAACAACGCAGGCTGAGAATCGTGATGGGAGAAGAAGAAACCCAAGCCCGAGTTGCTCAGGAGAGAAATGCTTTTCTTTTAGAAAGTTGCCTTTGAGCTTGTGTTCGTTCCTTCCTGCCACGTATTACCTCCAATTTCTTGGCTTAAAGCAACACAAATTTAGCATCTTACAGAGTGGGGGATCAGAAGTTGAAAATGGGTCTCCCTGGCCTAAAATCAAGGGTTCAGCAGGGCTGTATTCCTCCTGGGGGAGAATCCATCTCCCTGCCCTTTCCAGCTTCTAGAACCTGTCCTCGCCCTTGGCTCCTGACCCCACATCACTCCAACCTCTGCTTCCACCATCACATCTGCTTCTCTGACTCTGACCCTCCTGCCTCCCTCTCTAAGGATGCTTGTGATGACATGTGCCCCCCCTCGATAATCCAGGATCCTCTCCCCACCTCAAGATCATCGATTTTATTAGTCACACCAGCAAAATCTCTTCTGCCACGTGAGGTCACACGTTCTCAGGGTCTGAGGATTAGGACATAGAACTCTTTGAGGGCCCATTCTTCTGCCTACCTCATCAGTTTGTTACAGATGGGGAAACTGAGGCCCAGCCTAGTGAGCGACTTGACGTCAGTGCTGGGTAAGAGGAGAGCCAGCACTGAAGCCCCCCTTCTGGAAAGTTTTTCTGCTTCACATGCCTCCTCTAAGAAGGAAATGTGAGGGGAGGTGCCAAGCTTGCTACACAAAAGACATTCTGGCAAACACAGAGCATGTGCAGACACAGCTCCGAGCACTTACAAGGAAGTGTGATGATGACCCCGGTTGATAGCTAATAACACTCAGGCACAGAGAGGTGAAGTCATTTTCGTAAGGGTGCACAGCTAGGAAGTTGGGAAGCAGGCAGCTGGGCCCAGAGGCCACACCCTCACCTCCAACCGGTACCTGCTTACAGTGGCTCAGGAGAGCTCTTCTGCCTGGAGGCCAAAATGGCAACTCGGAATTCGACAATACCAGGGGTTTTGTTGATTTCTTACTCTGTTTCTGTGCAAATATACACTAGGGATAAACGTGTTGCCCCCAGCCATGGGCAACTGCCTGCTTCTTCCCATCACAAAAGACCTTCCAAAAGCTTGTCAATAGACATAGAGATAAGAGATCCAGTCCCTAGCTTGCTGCAGGTGGTGGAGACCTCCCCCTTCCGCTGGGAACCAGTAATCCAGGGAGACAGTAAAATACAGAGGTCAAAGAGTCTTATGGGCGGGGCGTAGGTTGATTCTGGCTTTATCACTTATGTCACCAGAGTCCTGAGTTTTTATTTATCAAAGCCTCAATTTCTTCATCTATAAAATGGGGGTGTTAGTGGTGCCTGACGTGGCTCACTTGATTAAGACTCTTAGTACAGCACGTAGCACTTAGTATGCAATTAAGGGTGGCTGTGGTTGTTGTCATTACAGCACCGTGAGTGTTCAGCACTCTCTCCGCATCCCCCCTCCCACTCTCAGAGGAGGGACAGAGAGTTCCGTCCCAAGGGAGGGGCACAGGACTGGAAGAACAGAGTCCAGAGAGACTCGTGGTTTGTTAAAAATACCAGGAGGTATTTTAGCAGTTAGGATCAGTGCACACCAGTTTATGGAACCTGTTCATGACCTTGATGGGAGGTGGCCATGGGGGTGAGCGATCGGGCGACGCTGCTCATTCCTGCAGTAACCCTCCATTCACCCGATCCTCACAACAGCCCCGTGAGGTGGGCATGCTTCTCCTTTAGGGAAGAAAGAGGCTCAGAGAGGGCCGGCAACTCGGTGGGTGCAGATGACTGTCTCAGGCCAAAGGCTCATCAGCAGGAGCAGCTGCGGTGGCCAGGCCAGCCTGTCCTGGACCTTCGTCCCACCCCGCTCCCCTCTCCAACCCCCGCACCCAGGTCTAGCCCCTCCATTCGCGGCAGACGCTGACCACACAGTAGCCTCTGCCACTCAGAACTCCTTACGGTTTCAGTGACCCTTTATCTTTGGAGATGAGCACTCAGCCCTCCGTCCTAGCTTGTGGGCACCATCTTTCTCCCAAGAGGAAGGAAAAGAAGTTGCATGGGGCGTTTCAGCAGTGCTGTGTGCTCCCAAAGGGGAATTTGATCAAGGCGGCCCCAGTGCAGAAGTCTGTTCTCTCAGAGCGGAAAGGTTTCTCCTCCAGTGAAGTTCCCAAGCCTGGGACCCCCAGGGCTTTCCAGAGCCCCCAAAGGATGGAGAAGTTGGTCAGGGGGCTCCCCACCAAAATCCAGAGCGGCTCTTGCAGCCCCCAGCCCGAGGGGATGTGGGCTCCAGGTATCCAAGGCACTCTCTCTTTTTTGTCTCTTGAACGTGGGCATCCGTAAGGGAGCCTGTCAAACATGCCAGTTCCTGGGGCCCCCCCACTCAGGGATTCTGACTGCAAAGGTCTAGGGATGGTCCTAAGAATCCGTATCTCCACTGAGCACTTGGGGCAATTCAGAGCCTGGTGGCTTGGTTGGTTTCGTGCTCTTCATTTTTCTTTGCCTGGATTAAATCCCAAAGTTGTGTTAACCACACTCTTCACTTCATGCCACCACCCATCCCTGGCCTGTGCCAGGCTGTCTTATTCATTGTTCCCTCTTTCTACACACACACACACCCCTTGCTTATCCCCTTCCCCTGTCCTGCCAGGCACCTTCCCCGTGGTTGATATAGATCCTTCCATGTGCTTGAGTCTTTGTCAAATTTGTAACGTGTGTGTGTTCATTTACATAAATAGCATAGTGCTATAAACTTCTGTTTCTTTTCCACTCGGCATCATGCTTTTCAGATCTAAATGTGTTGCTAAACCTACATCTAGTTCAATGCTTCTAATTCCTGTGCGATGTATAGGAGTTCCCAGGGGACCACGGGCAACATGGAACAGGCATTCTTATACTTTCATCCTCTCTTGGATCTGAGTCCCCAGAAGCAGACCTCTGAGGCAAGGATCTGAGTACAAATAATGTCTTATTATGTGTCACAACCCCTATCGATGCAGGTCTGAGAAATACACCCAGGACTGGGATTCCTGGCTCATACAGCAGCAACGTCCTTCACTTCCCTCAGCACCCCTGATGGCTTTCCCTGAGGCTGTACCAGACTGTACTTCCTCCAGCAGGGAGCTCTGGGGGTCAGACAAATGCTGGGTTCAAGTCCCTCTGGATCAGGTCACCCTCGGCAGGTGGAGAAAGATGACAGACCTCCCTCATAGCTAACGGCACAGCAGGTGTCTGTTGAGGGTCTGCTATGGGTCAGGCATTGGGCCACGCACATCACCCAGGTCATCTGCTTTGGTCTTCACCATGACACAGGGAGGTAGGAGCTATTCGTATCCCCATTTTACAGACGAGGCTAGTGAGTCTCCGAGGTAAGACATGACTTGCCCAAAGTCAGAGTGACTGGCCTTGAACCCACGTCTCCTGATTTCAAAGCACATGGGCTCTTCTGCTTCCGCAGCTTGGAGTAGTCAGCAGGCTGTCCCCCAAGCTGGTGTAGGACCTGCTTTTTCCAGTATCCCCTGTATTACTCTCCTGAGTGGCAGAAAACAACATAAACTTATGACCTCACATCTTGGAAGACAGAAGTCTCAAATGGGCCTTGCAGGGCTAAGATAAAGGGGTGAGCAGACTGCATTCCTTTCTGGAGAGCCCCGGGGAGAGTCAGGTCTTGCCTTGTCCAGCTTCTAGAGGCTGCCTGCTGTCGTCAGCCTGTGGCCCCTTCCATCTTCAAAGCCAGCGGTGGCCAGCCAAGTCTTCCTCACGCCGCATGGCATCCAACACACTTTCCTGCCTCTCTCTTCCATCTTTTAAGGACCCTCGTGATTGGGCCCCCGGAGAATCCAGGATCATCTTCCCATCCCAAAGGCAGCTGACTGGCAACCTTAATTCCTCCTCATGTGTAATCTAACCTAGACACTGGTTCCAGGGATTAGGATTAGGACATCTTGGTGGGGGTGTAGCACTCTGCCTACACGTCCCCCCCACCCAGTGGTGTCTACCTGCACTAACCAGGCCTGGTATGGAGTGCAGCTTTGACAGGGAAGTAGGTGCTGGGCACAGGGAGCACCTCGGCCTCTGGGTTTTGCCGTTTCTCTGCTAGGCTGGCCCTCTTGCCCTCTGCAGCTCAGCCAGGTCAAAGCTACCAGCTGATCCCACCACCGCCACCACACACACACACACACACACACACACACACACACTCATCAAGACAGCTTTGGTGTGATTTGACTCCATCCGTCCATCCATCCATGCAAACCACGTTCATCCCTACTCTCTCGCTGATTTGCCCATCTGCCCTCCTGTCCATCATCCCACAGCCGGCAAATGTTGCCTCCTACACAAGCCTCATCAAAACGCCACCTAGTGTCTCCTCAGTGAATGGCACCGCTGGAATCCATTCTCCCCCTCACCACACTCCCCTCCCCCCAAGTCTTGGCAGCAATTCCTCCAAAGTCCATCCGGAATGCAGCCAGTCCTCTAGCCCCCTCCACTGGTCCAAGCCTTAGTTGACTCTTTCAAGAATGACTACAGAGAATTCCAGCCTGGTTTCCCCAGCCCACCCAGTCTACTCCTGAGGACCCTCCCTCCCATGGAGAGTAAACCCCAGCCCCTTGTCATGGCCCACTAGGCTCTGTTCCATCTGGTATCTGATGACTTCCCCATACTCAACTTCTCCCACCTTCTCCTCACTCACTGCATCCCAGAACTCGGCCTTCTCTGGCTCGACCACCAAATCCATCCCAGGTCAAGGAGCAAGCTCTTCCCATCCAACCTCAGCCTTAGACCCCCTCCTCCAGGTCCTCATAGGACTGGCTCCTTCCCATCCAACCTCAGCCCCGAAGTTGTCTCCTCCAAGAAGCCCTCCCAGACCCCTCCAGCTCCTGTTGCCATCATGTTCTTGCTCTATTTCCTGAAATGGTCTGTGTACTTACTTAGAGACCACCTCCACCACTAGAATGTCCGCTCCCTGAGGACAAGGGCTGGGTCTGTCTTGGTCTCTGCTGTGCCTGCAGACCTGACACAGGCCCAACACATGGTGAGTGTTGAATGACATCTCAGTACTTCTCGTCATCCTCAGTATCACAGCCCCTTTCTCAAATGGCTTTCTCTTCCCAAGCATCCATTGACCCTTGGAGACAAAATCACCAAAATCCATTATGCTCTAGGACTGACAGACCTAACACTGCAGAGAAATATTAAAAGACCAAACCTCTCATGAGGGTATCGGGCTGGGTGAAAAGTGGCATTGTTTTCCGGAAGCAGGACTTTGGGGCCTGTTTGATTTATGTACTTTGCTTGAGACTCTAGAATCTAGCATGCAGAGCCATCCCCCCTACACCCATCAGATTGGGTGTCCCCAAGACCAAAAACCAAGGAGAAGTGTGCCCATTCCTCATTTAGCAAATCCCAGCATCTGGCCTTCCGTGTGCAAGCAGCCTGCACGACGCGGATTTTTTCCTTCTCCATGCTAAACAGTACGCTGGGACAGGATAACTTTCCGCGTAGGAAATCAGTATTTAATTTGACTTCATCAGGCTTTAATTCACAACTGACAGGGGTCACGAGAGAAAGAAATAAAGGATCGCTAATTGGGGGAGCTTTGTGCTGGAGGGAGAGCTGGGAGCTTGAAAGAAGACATTCTGTCTGTAAGACGTGACTACAGCCGAGGGGGTTTCACACGGGCTCTTCAGGGCTTGCAGGACCAGAGGAAGTTTCCTTTTCCTCTGTCACCATTCTTACCAAACAGAATGTCACTTTTTCTCTTGTCTTTGGTGGCAAAGATGAAGCAGCGGAGCTGAAAAGCGGTACCGCTCATGTGAAGTGCCTGGAAGGGATTATTCTCGCTCCTCCAAGGGATTCTGGCAGGCTGTGCCTGAGGAGATGGGTTCCAATTTTAGGTGAAGTTAAGAAACATTCTCAACACTCTAAAATCATATCATTTTCATTTCAAGCGCAGGTGTACCTAGTTTTCCAGAACCCAATCTGTGAAACCGTAGCTTTCCCCGAAGATAAATGAGTGGAGCAATGATTTGCTTTATGTAAAAGAATTTCTGTTAGGAAGGATCCTCTTTCCGATGGCACCCCCTCCCCCCCGGCTCCTGTTGAATGCTTTCTCGTCCCTACAGATGTGCCTGCGCGTGCGTGCGTGCACGTGCATTTTCCCTGCACGTGTCCATGGCACAGATCGACACTCAGGTATTAGAAATGTTATTGGTAGACTTTGCTGGTACTACTTGCTTCCATGGGGGACTGGGCTGGAGGGAGGGATGGTGATTTTTAAAAAGCAGAGTACTAGACTCTTACTACTTTTCTGTGGATCAGCTTCATTCTGGAGAGCTCAACTGCTACAATTTATTCTGGGAGTCTCGAACTCAAATGCCTACGGGGGCAGGAAGGAAACATACATGAGTGAAGGCGAGGGCATATTAGAAAGACAACAAGGAAGGGTGGGGACTGTGGTAGATTGCCACATGCATGCCCTGCCTACAGGGCGCAGTCATTTCTCGGCTGTAACTTAGGCCAAATGTTGCCAAATAGTCTGATTTTTCAAGAGAAACCAAGAATGTCAATTTTACAGGAAATTCCTCAATTTTCAAAATCTTCTTCAAGCCAGGCAGAATTATTTGTGAACCAAATTCAGCCCATGAGCTACGAATGAATAAGCAATGTCATTCTAGTAGCACACACCCTTAGTTAGCTTGGAGGGCCAGGAAGGAAGGAGCCTGTGTAAGTGGATATTTTGACCTCCGGTTCTCAAGTGTCTTCCTCGTGTTGGCCTCATTCAGCAACTACTTCTTTGAGCTTTTACACTGCTGGGCACAGGGATTCAGAGCTGAGTAGAGCCCAGTTCTTGCCCTACAAAGCAAGCAGTCTCATAAAGAAGCCAGGCTTACACACAGATAGAGTAAGGATAATGATCCGGATACAGGGGTGGGAGGACTCGATTTCGCTGGAAGAGCCAAGGAAGGCTTCCTAGAGGAGCCCAGCTCACCCCCTCAAAATGTTTGATGATATACGAGCAATTATAGCACTATTGTGATAATTATGCATTTCTTTGGACATTGCCTCTTATTTATGGCCAATGATATAGGTTTTCCACTTATGGAAGCAATACAAGGTGTCCCTTTAAGGTAAACACAAATAGTAATAATAGACAACAATGATTGAGTACCTACCATGTGCCAGGCGCTGTGTTATTAAATGCTCTTCTGCACATAATTCATTGAATCGTCTCGGTAATCCTACGAAGTGGGTCAGATGGTTGTACCCACTCTACAGATGAGGAAATTGAGACACCTCAAGGTTAAGTAGCATGCCCAGGCCATGAGGCTCCAGAGTCTGTGCTTGTAACCACAAGTGCTTGGAAGTCGAAGTTCAGGGTGCCAATGTGGTCGGCTTCTGGTAAGGACTTTTCCTGGCTTGTGGGTGGCTGTCTTCTGACTGTGTCCCCACGTGGTAGAGAGAGAGGGAGCTTGGTGCCTCTTCCTCTTCTCATAAGGGCACTGATCCCACCCCTCATGACCTCAGCCAAACCTAATCACGCCCCCCCCC